>NC_073626.1:47213481-47838481 GCF_029407905.1 Bubalus kerabau
ATACGTTACATAAAGAATTAATGGAAAATATATCCTGATAAGTGTCAAGGCTATTCTCAAGAAAAGCAGTATCACTTAACAGGAAAATGAAATCTGAGATGAAGGGTATAATTGTCAACATAATTGTCATGATTATTTTTTGAAATGGATTTCATCCTTTAAGGAATTCAATTTTTGTGCAGGATGTTAGTAAATACTCTTCCAACATAAGAACATGAAATAATCATTGTAGTGTTGAAGAAAAATGGAATAAAAATTGATAACAATACTCTTTTGAGTTAATGGGCACATTTTAAAAAGTTGTTGATCAACATATTCAATGTCATCCTGAAGAACGGAAATACAAATTATGTCATTAAATATAGATTAAGTGCTTCAGGGACTCCGGTTTGAAAATCAAGTGTCAGGGTGTTAAATTTATACAGCAAGTATTCAGTATATTAACCCATGATGCTAATGTTGATTGTGTCTTCTCATTAATGAATGCTCAATGGCCCAAAGAACAAATTTTAGGTATGACAGTTATAGAAGCTGTGCGTCAATGGAAATCAAACACAGACTGGAACTGCAAGGCATTTGATAAACCAGTTACGCAAACAAGGAACTGTTCCAGAGAGCCAAACCTCAGGGAAACATAATTAAGGAAAGAAGCATAGGACTTCCCTGGTGGTCCAGTGGTTAAGACACCACACTTCCAATGCAGGGAACACGGGTTTGATCCCTAGTCAGGGAACTAAGATTCCATGTGGTACAGTCAAAAAAGAAAAGAAAGGAGTATATAATTTAGATACTCCCAATTTTTGAAGGTAAATCAATATAGATTTATCTATTAGTATAGATATGTCCACATGAATTTTATCTCAATGCAATATACAGAGCAAGTAAAAATCCCATGGATGGAGGAGACTGGTAGGCTTCAGTCCATGGGGTTGCTGAGAGTCGGACACAACTGAGCAACTTCACTTTCACTTTTCACTTGCATGCACTGGAGAAGGAAATGGCAACCCACTCCAGTGTTCTTGCCTGGAGAATCCCAGGGACGGGGGATCCTGGTGGGCTGCCAGACATCTATGGGGTCGCACAGAGTCGGATACGACTGAAGTGACTTAGCAACAGCAGCAGCAACAAATAATTAACTGGACGTCTAACATCTTTACCAGCTGAATCTGGCAACCCGAATGGACACAAATATCCCAAACCTCAATGCCATACACTTGAGAGTGTGAATTATGCTGTGAATTGTGTGTCTGCAGGTCAGCTGGATGGCTCTGCTGAGCTGGACCAGGCTTGGCTAATTCTAGGTGGGCTTTCTCCAGCATCTCAATGCACTTAATGGGAAGGTTAAGAGCTGGCTGTTTGAGGATGGTTTCACTATTTGTCTGACTGTTGGCTGACTATTGACTGGGGCTGTTGGGGTGACTAGGGCACAAGAGTCTTGTCATTCTGTAGGATAGCCTTAGCTTGTTCTCATAGCAATTGGGAACTTTTCAAAGAGAAACAATGGATACAAACAAAGTCTCTTAACTGGTACACTATGAATCCCACTCCATTCTATTGGCCAAAATAAGTCCCAAGTTTAATCCAAACTCAGAGGGCAAGAATATGGACATTACCACTTGAAGCTATTGATTCACACTGAGAAGCCATGAATACAGGAATTAATGGAGAATTGTGACAATTTTTACAATATTTACCATTCAGTGATTCAAGTAGTTTGGTTCTAAAAACTATTTTTTTCTCTTGGTAGGTCAGCACGCTTTCTAATTATAAAATGTTCTCGATTGAAAGGTGAATTGGATGTAAATTAATGCTTAAGAAGACTAACTCGGCTATTAATCACTGACTTTGACCAAATTTCATGAGTATGTTTTATAATGTTAATTTATTACATTAAATAAAGGCTATGCAATATAAATACTTAAACCATGAGTAATATCATTTGGGGGCTTCCCTGGTGGTTCGGTGGTAAAGAATCCTCCTGCCAATGCAAGATTAGGTTCAATCCCTTGGTTGGGAAGGTCCCCTGGCAAGGAAATGGCAACTCATTGCATATTCTTGCCTGGGAAATCCCATGGAGAGAAGGAGCCTGGTGGGCTACAGTCCATGTGGTGATAAAAGGGTGAGACACAACTAAACAATAACAGTAATATTATTTGAGTTTTACAATATAAATATTTATGCTATAAGTAATATGATTTAAACTTAGTATGTTTTCCTATTAGCAATTATCTTCTTTTTGTTGTTGTTCATTTGATAATTCATGTCCGACTCTGTGCAACCCCATGGACTGTAGCACACCAGGTTCCTCCATCCTTTACTATCTCAAGGTGAAAATCATGTCCGCTGAGTCAGTAATAACACCTAACCTCTGCTGCCCGATTCTCCTTTTTGCCTTTAATCTTTTGCAGCATCAGAATCTTTTCCAACGAGTCATTTCTTCACATCAGGTGGCCAGAGTATTGGAGCTTGAGCTTTAGCATCAGCCCTTCCAATGAAATTCAGGGTTGATTTCCTTTAGGATGGATAGGTTTGATCTCCTTGCTGTCCAAGGGACTCTCAAGAGTCTTCTCCAGCAACACATCAAAAGCATCAATTCTTCAGTGCTCAGCCTTCTTTATGGACCAACTCTCACAGCCAAACATGACTACTGGAAAAACCATAGCTTTGACTATACAGCTTTTTGTTGGCCAAGTGTTGTCTTTGCTTTTTAATGTGCTGCCTAGGTTTGTCATACCTTTCCTTCTAAGGAGCAAGTGTCTTTTAATTTCATGACTGCAGTCACCATCTACAGTGATTTTGTAGCCCACGAAAATAAAATCTGCCACTGTTTCCACTTTTTCCTCTTCTGTTTGCCATGAAATGATGGGACCAGATGCCACAATCTTATTTTTTTGATTGCTGAGTTTCAAGCCAGCTTTTTCACCCTTTTCTTTCACCCTCATTATGAGGCTCTTTAGTTCCTCTTCATTTTCTGTCATTAGAATGGTATCATTGCATATCTGAGGTTGTTGATATTTCTCCTGGCAATCTTGATTCCAACTTTTGATATACAGTCTTTTTCAGTGTAGTCAAATGAAATCTATTCATTCCTACTGTTTTCCCCTTATAAGCCTTTCTTTGTAACTTCTACAAAACCTTATCCATTTTAAAATAGGATCAATATCTGAAATAATATATCATTAATAAAATAGTCATTTCTTTAATTTTTCATTTGGTTCTAGATCTCTTAGCTTGCTAAATAAATTATATGGTGATTACAATTTTAAAAATCCCTAATCAAATAAAGTCAGCAAAAAATAAGCATGTAAAGCTTGTAGAAGTGTAGAACTGCATTTTGTACTTGATTCTTTGGTATGAGAGAATTAATTCTTAGGTAAGTTGATAAGGAGTCTGGGGCCCTAAAGGAGGAGAAAGGGACACATGTTTTTCTTCTACATTGCTTTGTCTTAGTCACAGAAGACTTCTTTTTTTTCTTAAACTCTGAGTTGTTATGACAACAATCTTTAAGGCTAACTTTCTTTAAGTCCAGAGCTGATGATTGTGCAACAAAACAACTCATCTTGCTCAAGGGTATGTTTTTCCTTAAGCTCTGTACTAATGATTATATAACAACAATGTATCTTGCTTGAGGACCTGTTTCTCACTTTCTGACTAATCCTGCTATCTTAGAGGTCTGCTGTGGGAGTGAGTCTGGCAGGGCCTTTCTGTTGTTAGTAGCCACTTGAAACATATATAAGGCCTTGGTAAGACCAGCCAGTGGGGCACTCTCTGCCCCCTTTTAATGTGTATGTCAGAAGCGTTCTCTGTCCCTTTTTCACAGAAAACTTTTGCAACACAAAGCTGAGTGACTGAATCCAAGTCTCTGGTCCCAAAGCAAAATTCTCTCCTTTAGAGATCACAAATTCGACACCGTTCTCTATCAGCTATCAGGTACCAAAAGGAATTTATGATCTTTTAGTTTGAGAACAATTGACTGAATATTGTTTACATGCATACACAAAAATTAGTAACTAAAGCTGCAAGAGAGAATATTCTTTTTCTACATTTGTTTTAAGAATGCTTCCATTCTCAGCCAACAAATGTTATGTAATTACATTTTCTATTAAATCACAATCTTTGATGATACATTTCCAACAATTCATGCATTTCCTCGTCATTTTGTAGTTCCTTCCACAATTAAACACAGAATCAATAAGATTAAGTCCATAATCATCCAAGTGGAACTAAAAATTCATAATTTCTTATGCACCAAATAATTTCAGGTGAATGTTTCATTCAAATAAAATTTATAAGGTTTCTGTTTCAATCATCAGTCTAAGTAACATTAGTCCTTTGGTATTTTTTCATTCTTTCTAAAAGAAAAAGGTAAAAAAAAGTAATAAAATAATCATATTCAACAATTGAACAAGCAAATATTTGCATATAGTTTAACAAAAGACCTTAAGGATGAATGAACTGTTGGCATCACCATACAGGGAAATCAATTGTTAGTGAGTCTGCTGATGTCTAAAGTACATTTTATGTAAAGTTCAAGCATATGAAAAGTGAGATACCTATATAATTTAATATAATGATATGACTTTTATAAAGAAATTTTTCCCTAAAAAAAAAAATGGTTTTCAATCTTTAGCTTGCATCAGAATCACTTGAAGGGCATGATTTCAGAGGGACTTGAAGTAACAGAATAAAAATTTTATCACTCATCATTCTTGAGTCTCCAGTCTACCACTTCTTTTGATAAATTGCTCTATTTTCAAGGCACCTTAACAGGTTATCTCTCTGTGCTAACCTGAAAGCAGATGCTACAATCAAGGATGATATAACCAAGAAAAGTTTAAAAATTTTCCCATCTAGAACATTGGTAGCATGTCCCTAACTCATTCCTAGTTGATAACTTCAAGTATTTTGTGCTGTGCCTTTATTTCAAATTTATCTATGTTATCATTTTTATGTTATAATTTATTTTAGGTATAATCTCTCGTTAAACTCCATCTTAAAGTATAAGATAGAGCTAGATTCATAAGTGAGCAATCTTGCTACCTGAGCTCATCTATTCAGATCTGGGGTTCTCACTGCTCAACGTGGAAGAAGTTATGTTGTCACTTTAGTTAATAAGACCTCCTGGGTTCATTCAACATAAGAACGTAGAGCCTGGCCTTAGTATTTGCTTCATTCACTTCATGATCTGGGGACAGAAATGTCCATGCCACCAGCTTACTCAATTTTGTGTCTTCTTTCATAAAAATTGGTGATTTCTTTTCTGTTGCTCATCTTTAACTTTAGTGTTTTATTATGTCTCAGCAGTCTGAATGTTATTATGTTGTCTGTTTAAGTTGAAAACCCCAAAGTTATATAGCATGTTTATGTTTCTCTTAGTCTTAAAAATCAGTCATTTCTCTTGTATTTTATCATTTCTTCAACAAGAGTGTTCTATTTTTTCTTGGTAGGGGCAAACAAAAGAGTAGTAGCATAAGAAGCAGTCAATTAAAAAAATTTTTTTAAACTTGACTTTATTCCATAACTACACACAAAAGGTATTTTGTGTATTCAATATCTATTTCCATAGAAAAGTCATTTGTAGGGTTGACTAGAGTGGTGGGGAGAACGGTCATTCATAAAATTTTCACCTCCAAAATTTTTCTGCACCTTTTTCCTTTTAAAATAGAATAAAAGTCGGAGAAGGAAATGGCAACCCACTCCAATATTCTTGCCTGGAAAAGTCCATGGACAGAGGAGCCAGGCAGGCTGCAGTCCATGGAGTTACCTGACTGAGCATGCGTTCATGAGGGTGGAGGGAGATGGGTTGGTAGCAATAAACTGGTAGAACTAAAATAAAATAAAATAGGAAAAAAAGTCATGTGCAGCAGAGAGCTGGCCCTGTAGCTGCTGGCTCCACCAGCAGAGAATGTTTTATCTGCAGAGGTCTTTGCCAAGTTTCCTACTGAAATATGAACCTTTAAGTCAATTCCTCAGAAAACAAATATTACATACAAATTAGTTGAGGAAAAAAAATCACACACATGCTTTAACTTCCATAGTTATTTTGAAACAAAACAAACTCCTTCTACCTCTGCCAAACTAGGTAGCAAACACATAATTAACTACATTTAAAGCCTTAAGACTGAATTTGTATTTCTAGATTAGTTTCAGTTAACTTTTGTGTTGTTCAGGTTATCTACGTGTATATGTTATAACTTTTAAATTACATTCTCAAAGATTATACATTTAGTAAGCTTTTGATTAAGGCAAAAGAAATTTTTAAATATTAGTATAGTGATACTTATACGAGGGGGACATTTTATAAACATAGTGGAAAATCAATGGGAATTTCAAGGGCTACTGGCTTATATAGCTTGCAGTTTTAAGGTTTTTGTTTTTTTTTTTCTGGTTTTTAAGTTAATTATAAATGAAATGCTGCTTTCCTTGAAAACATTCTAATTGGTAGATAACCTAAATGTACAGAACAATTATTAGGATGATACAAGCTATAAAGATTTCACCCTCTCTGGATACAAGGACTTATATTACTGTTTTTAAATCACCATTTTCATACAGTGGACATGACGTTACAGGGAGTAGTCAAAGTATACTTACATGTATTCATTTTCAATAATCCTGGGTAGAAGTAAGCATTAAAAAAATGAGGAAAGTAAAGCCCATGGTCAATTAGTCATAGATCATATACTGTTGTTTACAATATTTAATTTGTTGATATTTAAAACCACCATGTGCTGTGTATGTGATGCTCAAAGCGATCTACTATCCAGATTTTTTCCAATGGAGAGTTTGTAGCCCCAGCTGCTGGAAATGCTGTTGGCAAAAAGACTTCAGTTGGCAGAGCTTGCGAAGATTATCTCAGCTGGAGGGATCTGCACGCTCCCCAGGGGCAGCCTCTGTCCAGTGATTGATGGAGCGAAGGTAAAAGACTTGGCCCTTTTGTCAAAGATGGGCCAACTCTGAGTAGTCCTATTAGCTCCAGAGGCTACAGTCAGCCGTGTGTTTCAGCCTGACTCTTCACTCAGGGCTGCTCCTCTTCCTCTCTTCCGCAGACATTGATTCCAAGAACACTCCTGATAAATATCTCATGTGCTATACTCCATCTCCCAGTCTGCTTCTCAAGAACCTAACCTGGAGAATTACATCTGAGTGATAATGAAACAGATTTGTCTATGACGCACATTTCCAGTTACTCTTTGTAGTTTTCAATAAACCTTCTTATAGATATATGTGTAGGTATTGGTCGAACTTCATACTGAACTGGATATGATTTTTTTTATTTCAAGTCTAATTTTGCTTCAGTTTGGTATTCCATTGTTATTGTTTAGTTGCAAAGTCATCCCTGACTCTTGAGACCCCATGGACTGTAGCCCTCTGTCCATGGGAACTCCCAGGCAAGAATACTGGAGTGGGTTGTCATTTCCTTCTCTAAGGGATCTTCTTGCCCCAGAGATTGAACCTGAGTCTCCTGCAGTGCAGGTAGGTTCTTCACCACTGAGCCACAGGGCCCACACTTAGTATTCCATAGTCTATCCTAAAGACTTATTATCATATTCTGATTTGCAAGTCACATAATTTCTTTTTTTTAATATAAATTTATTTATTTTAATTGGAGGCTAATTACTTTACAATATTGTATTGGTTTTGCCATACATCAACATGAATGCACCACGGGTATACACATGTTCCCCATCCTGAACCCTCCTCCCACCTCCTTCCCCATCCCATCCCTCTGGGTCATCCCAGTGCACCAGCCCCAAGCACCCTGTATCATGCATCGAACCTGGACTGGCGATTCATTTCACATATGATATTATACATGTTTCAATGCCATTCTCCCAAATCATCCCACTCTCACCCTCTCCCACAGAGTCCAAAAGACTGTTCTGTACATCTGTATCTCTTTTGCTGCCTTGCATACAGGGTTATCATTACCATCTTTCTAAATTCCATATATATGCATTAGTATACTGTATTGGTGTTTTTCTTTCTGGCTTACTTCACTCTGTATAATAGGCTCCAGTTTCATCCACCTCATTAGAACTGATTCAAATGTATTCTTTTTAATGGCTGAGTAATACTCCATTGTGTATATGTACCACAGCTTTCTTATCCATTCATCTGCTGATGGACATCTAGGTTGCTTCCATGTCCTGGCTATTATAAACAGTGCTGCAATGAACATTGGGGTACATGTGTCTCTTTCAATTCTGGTTTCCTTGGTGTGTATGCCCAGCAGTGGGATTGCTGAGCCTTATGGCAGTTCTATTTCCAGTTTTTTAAGGAATCTCCACACTGTTTTCCATAGTGGCTGAAAAAATTTAAATTGAAGTATGGTGATTTACAATATCATGTTATTTTCAGGTGCACAGTTCAGCAATTCAGATAGATAGAGAACATATAATGTATACTATATATATGTGTGTGTGTATATATATATATAAAATATATAAGGGAAAAGAATCTGAAAATAATTTGCACAATGGTATCCCACTCCAGTACTTTTGCCTGGAAAATCCCATGGACGGAGGGGCCTGGTGGGCTGCCATCTCTGGGGTCGCACAGAGTCGGACATGACTGAAGCGACTTAGCAGCAGCAGCAGCAGCATAACATTTTCAGAGTCTTTTCCTTTATAGATTATTGTTATAAAATATTAAGTATGACAATTATTAAGTATGGCTCACTGTGCTATACATTAAGTCTTTGTTGGTTATCTATTTTATAGACAGTGATGTGTATCTGTTAATCCCAACTTAACTCAATAGTTTTCTAATTGTAAATCTCCCCACAAGCCCAAACAGTAAATCTTTTAAAATTATTGATCTCCTTATCTATTCTCTAGGTGCCATTTTCTACAGTAATGAGTGATCCACATCCCCAAGGCAGCAATTCTCATAATCCCCTCTCCAAGCACCTGCCTTAGAAATCCATTTCAAATGTTGTACTACTATTTTTTTCATAAATCATTCCTAAATATTATATAAATAGGTTTTCATTTAGGATTAGGTTTTCATCAATATTGTAGGTGCTTTGCAATTTTACTCCAGCAAAATCACATGGCAGTACAACTTATAATGTTTACTTGCTTGAAATAGACAAACTAGTAGCAGCTCATAATTTTCCCATTGCATGTGTGTGACGTAGCTTCAGTGTCCAACTCTTTGCAACCCCATGGACTGTAGCCCGCCAGTCTTCTCTGTCCATGGGATTCTCCAGGCAAGAACACTGGAGTGGGTTGCCATTTCCTTCTTCAGGGGATCTTCCCAGCCCAGGGAAAGAACCCGTGTTTCTTACGTCTCCTGCATTGTTGGGTGTGTTCTTTACCACTAGCGCCACCGGGGAAGCCCAATGTTCTTATTAGATAGATTGAAAACACACAGGTTATTGGAAGGCTAGTCATTCAATATGAAGAGCATCCTTCTCCATACTTCTGTTGCTGTCTTTTGAGTACTTCATTGCTCTGTAAGGCCTCCACTTCCTGGTAAGCCAAAAGAGTCTTAAGGGAAACAGGAAGGGAGAATTTGAGCTGCTGAGCGAAGTTCATTCCTCTAATCAAAGCTTTGGTTGAAGGATATTACAATTTGAAAAAACATGAAATTTGAGACATCCAGTGATTTTTAAATGCACATATGTCCATAATTAGGAAAAATAACCCATTACAATTTTGTAGGAAAAGATCTTGCTATATTTTATGCTTCTAATGAACCACCTTACATTTAGAAAGAGAAACGAAGAACTGTGTGTTTTCACAATCAGTTCGTGGCAGAGGCAAGATTCAATCGCAAATATCTCAATTCCTAGTCCAAAGTTCTTTCATTAGTCAATCAGCATTTCAGGGACTACCTAATCACAGTTCCTCATTTAATCTTTGGCACAGTATGAACTAAGAATTAAGCAAGTTTTTCTAAGGAATTTTTGGCAGGTATCCTCCAAAAAGGCTGATCTATATTTCTACATCAAAGGATGAGTATAATGACCTGGCATCTTGCCAACTGGAGACAAAGCCAAGACCACCAGCACCAGAGCTTGGGGTCGGCTGTAATTGTCACGAGACCTGGTTTTCCTCTCTACTTAGTCTTGTTTTTATCTCCTTCCTTTACCACGTGTTAATCCCAAGAGCACTCTTAAGAAATATCTTTCAGCTAAACTACATCTCTAAACTCGGCTCCTGGAACTTTCCTGGTGTTCCAGTGGTTAAGAAACCACCTTCCAGTGTAGGAGCTGCTGGTTCAGTTTTTGGTCAGGGCAATAAGATCCCATCTGTGTGCATGCTCAGTCATGCCCAGCTCTTTGCCACCCCTTGGACTATAGCCCACCAGGCTCCTCTGTCCATGGAATTTTCCAAGCCAAAATAGTGCTGTGGGTCACCATATCCTACTCCAGGGAATCTTCCTGACCCAGGGATTGAACCCATGTCTCCTGCCTCTCCTGCATTGGCAGGCAGACTCTTTACCACTTTGCCAGCTGAGTAGCCCCCAAGATCCCATATGCCATGGGGCAGCTAAGCTATAACTACTGAGGGGTTCCTGTAACTACTTAGTAGGCAGCTCTAAGTACTAAGCTGTAGACTGCAGGTTCTGGAGCCCATGCTGCACAAAAAGAGATGCCTGCTCAGTGAACTAGAGAAAGCCCAGGAAACCCTCGTGCTGCAACTAAGGGCCTGCACAGCCAAACTAAAACAAGACAAACAAAACAAAAAATAAAGAAAATCCCCAAACAAAAAACAAAGCAGAAAGCAAACAACTCCCCCCCAAACACACAATAAAGCAAACCAAAAAAACTGCTTCTTTCAGAATCCAACCTGCAAGACAGAAGTATCTTTGAAATTCTCTATCAAAAATGTTTGTGAGTTGAAGGAAAGTAAGCCTTCCTGCTCCCCAATTTTGATTTCTGCCTTCATAAGAAAAATAATATTTTTAAATGTTTTTTTTTTTTCAAGGAAGCTAACTTTAATCTTTCTTCCTCCTGGACCATCATCGTTTCCTATCTTCTTGTATGCATTAATTTACTTCTTACTTTAGTAAGCATTGAGGATATAAATCTTGGCAGCCTCCTCAGTTTTGCCAATTATTATAAAGATTTGGTCCTATTCTAAACCATTTCCTTGGTCAACTAGAATCTATTGCCAGCACTTAACTTCTGACCTTCCTTCAAAAGTCTTAGAGTGTTTTTTAATATCTCCTTCATGGTCCCATTAATACATAGTTACATATATTATCTTTATCAACAGTCAGCACCCTGCACTTGTCTCTGTCAGAGATAAATTTTAAGTTTACTGGTGACTAAGTCTGTGGGTTTGGAAAGTTTGCAGATGTTTAGGTTCCCCCTTGCTTACCTCCAAATTGAAAGGAAATCTGGCTCTGTATTTCTGCTAGAAAATCAGATCATTTAGACAAAGGTGTTGAGAATGGAAAAGAAGTTAGAAGAACACCAAGTTAACTCTGATCCAAAGTTGAGCTTAGGGCAGCCAAGACCATTCAGAAAAAGTGCATCAAAAGAAAGAGGAGGGAAAAAAAGTTAACTCATTCTGGTGAGATACTGTCTCTTTCCCTATTTTTTAAACTCCAATTAATGCCTGAAAATTAGAGAAAAATAATTTGTCTTCTTTCCAGTCTCACCTAAAATAATTTCTAAAACTCACACTGTGGAAATACTAGAGTATTGTAAGTTTGCTTGAATAATGTTGCATATAGGTATATTGAAAGCACTAATATTTCTGTTTACTGTACAAATGATGTTATTTATGTTCTGAAAAATAATCAGGATGATTAAATACTAATATGACATGCTTATCTATTTTATATATAATAGTGTATACATTTTAATTTCAAAATTTGAATTTGTCCCTCCTCTCCTTTGGTAACTGTAAGTTTATTTTCTATGTCATTTTTGAACATGGAACTTCCTACTAGTCATATAGGAGCTAATTTCTAATTAGGAAAAAAAGTCAAGGATAGTCTTAACTCACATATGAAAGAAGCACTTAATAAGAAAACTGAGACTAAAACAGATTTTAAAAAATTTTCAGGAGGAAAACACAAAACCAGTAAAGAAAACATAATAAAATACCATGAAAACTTATTTAATATCCTTGGAGAGATAAGAAACCATATTTCACTATGTAACAAGAAGATATAGTTATAGAAACAAAGTCTTTAAGAACAAAAATGTGCTACTGCAAATTTAAAATAAAATAACAGAAATGAAATCTTGAATAGAAACGTTGGAAGATACAACTGAGAAAATCCTCCAGAATACAAAACGACAAGACAGAAAAACAACAGAAAAGGGTAACAAAATTTGAGGATCAGTTTAAGAATCTGATTATAAGTAATAAACATCTAAGAAAGAGAGTCAGGAAAACATATAGAGATGGAATTTTCAAATTATTCAAGAATTATTTTAGAAGTTAAGAATATCAATATTTCAGATTACTGAAATATTGGATTAAAATATCAGCTTAAAATATTACTTAAAATATACACAATGGCTTAAAAAAGACTGACATAAATTATATGATTTTGAAATCTTAAAACTCTAGCAACAAAGATCCTACAAATTTACAGAGAAGGGAGCAAAGGGGGAGAAATTCATAAGCAAAATATTTGGAGTGAGAATGTTACAGGATTTTTAGGTAAATAACTTTTTTTTTAGCAACAAAAGTAACTTTTTAGTTACCTTTTTAGTAACAAAGGTAACTTTTTAGTGTACTGGAGATTAAAAAGCCTAAAACCATTGAAAGTTTAAAAGAACTGAAAACTAACCAGATTGAAAAATGCCAAGGAGAAATATTCAATCAGAATCATTCAACCAGAATTATACACCCAGTGAACCTGTATCCAATATAGAAGGAGATAATGACATTCTCAGGTGTACACGGTTTTGAAGTTCTGACTTCTCACTCAACTTTTCTCAGGAAGTTACTGGAAGAGGTGCTTCCTCCAAAAAGAAGGTAAAACCAGAAAAAGGAAAAACATGGATTTCAGAAACGATGACTTGACTACGGGATGGGCAGGCCTCCAGAGCAAGCCAGCAGCGCTGAGGTGGGAGGTGAAAGGACTCTAAGACAGAAGGCACAGAGAAGATGAAATGGATAGGATGCTAGATGCATTTGGAAACATGGATGGGGAGTAGGGAGCTTTCATGCCTGGTTCTGTGCATGCATGGGTTTTAGACTGAGTATGTGTAGTACTCGTAATGAAAACTGCTTCGATCTAAAAGAATTGTGCATAAATGCATCAATGCATACTTCCTATAAAATAGCATTTCTAAGAAATGTAATTTTGCTTGTAATATAAACTGAAATTTGTATTTCTGCCTAGTTAATGAGGCAACTGATTCTAATGCCTTTTCACAGATTTTAGATTCAAACCAAAAGAGTGGAAATTTTGGTAGACCACCTAGATTTAAATTTGATCAATGACATACACTTGATTCCTCCACAAACCATGGAATTAATGAGTACTTTGCAATGAACTGTTCACACCACTATAACTAACAACAATTTCCCTAGGAAGGAAATAACACTGTAAAGACAGTAAGATCACGATTGTCTGTCCAAAGCTGAGAGGCCAGGCAGAGTCAGAGTGGTGCTGTCCCATGGGGAGTTCACACCTGGCCTTTGCACCCCGGGTCCCTACCACACAGGGCACCTGCCATGAAGTCCCCTGATTCTAAATGAGAACTAATGGTGCTATGGTTACAGCAATCATCTTTTCCATTTAAAAATGTAAACTGAAAATAAAATAATTCATATGAAAACCACTAACGATTTATTTCCTTTGTAGTATTACTGGGAATCACCTCCATGATTCACTCTGGCATTCATTTATGTGTTTTGAGTCCAAGGTGATAAGTAAAATAACATATTTTAAATACGCACATTGTTTGGTATAATCACGTTTCTATGCCCTGTCCTCTTGTGTTAGGTCTGATGCTGACAGGGTAGTTTAGAAATCCTGAAGAATAGCAAAGCAGAGGGCAGAACAGTTCTAGGATGTGGATTCTATTTGTCTTGTTTGCATTCTCACACTTCTGCTTTGAGAACAATCTCTATGAATACCTGTGTTTCCCAAGCACTGAAGTTTTTGTTTATTTTTAAAAATTTTAACTGATGTTACGACTGAAACAAATCAATACCTCAAGGAGACCCCCATATACAGAAGCAGTGAATATGTAACACTTGAGCCAAGAGAAAGGTTAGTGCATGATGCACTTAAAACAAACAAACAAAAAGGCTTGAGGGCCGTTTTACTTTCCTCACATTTCACCTTAGTAAAGACATACCATATGGCAGCAATCTAGAGAAGAGCAATAAAGTCCTAATCCATCATATCTAAGAAATTTGATACTGAGAGATAGTGGAGAGAAAGGTAGCAAGTCATAATAAGCTAAAGAATCAGGTCATAACCACTGTATCTTTATTAATTGAGTGAACATATTTTACTATGTCTATACTATAGATGTAGTTTTACTAATTAATAAGCATTATCAGTATTTAATTTTAAATAAAGCTCTCTATAATATATATGGGCTTCCCTGGTAGCTCAGTGGTAAAGAATCTAATCTAATAAGTGGTAAGAATCTGCTAATGCAGGAGACATAGTTTCAATTCCTGGTTTGGGAAGTTCCCCTGGAAAAGGAAATGGCAACCTACTCCCATATTCTTGCCTGGGAAACTCCATGGACAGAAGAAGTTTAGCGGGCTACAGTCCATGGGGTCACGAAAGAGTCAGACACAACTTAGCAGCTAAAGAAAACAACATTTACATATGTATATGCATATATACATATATATAAATTATATATAATTTATTAATTGAAAATTTGTTTTTGTGTAAAAGATCAAAAAAGAAACACTGACACTTTGAATAAAACTAGCAGAATAGATTTCTTGCTCTATTTTAGTTTTTTATAGTAAAATTCATGTCAATTTACATTTTCTGGAAGCACTAACCTTTCTTGTGAAGGGATGTACTCCGCATCAGTTGAGAGATGTGAATTTTGTGCATCTTTATATTATACCATGTATCATATCAAAGTGGAAGCTGAGGTCCTGAGGATGAATAAAATACAGTAACAGATACCATGCCAGGTGGATAATCAATACATTTTGTTTCTGTAAAGGTATTATGGTATTCTTCCTTAGACTCTTCTAGAGATTTCTGGAGTAGAGAATTTCGGTGCAGAGTTCATTTCCCCAGGAATTCTATCGACTGGCTAGGAGACCACATACTCTACTTGAAGGAACAAAGAAGCCACATAAAGCACATGGGCTCTTAACATCTCTGGGAGAATCATCTAGAGTCCTAGCTGAATCTCCATATTTGCAAACATTTTCATTTGGGAGAGTATTGCATTTTATTACTTTACAAAGGACCGTAGTGTAAATATAAAGCAAAGGACGAAGGTATCAGCCAATTTGCTGACTAGTGAGTGACTCATTAGCCCACACCAGCCTCCAGCCTGGGTGATTCAGAGGTCTGCCCCACCAAATTGTGTGGACTTGTGTGATCTCACAGATGTCAAAATCACCAATGTAAATATGAGAATGTCTACGGTCTAATATATGGTCAAGTGTGCCCTTGAGTTACAGGAATCAAAACAATGGTTAGGCCAAAATGAGCTTGCCTAGTCATTAATTGTTCATGGAGGACATATACATAGTCTCAGAAGAAGGGCGTGTTTGAATCAGCAAAGAGAGAATTCCAAGTACATAAATCAGCACAATTTAGGAATAAAGATCAAAATGAGAATGATGACCATGAAACAATGAAGAAATAAATTTAATGCAAGTAGGATGCAATGATGGAAAGTAGAGTCAGGAAGCTCTCAAGGAGTGATATTATGCAAAAAGAAGTCATTAAAGTTAGTCTAAGAAGTTCATCCTTGATACACCAGGCATTAAGCAACAATTTGGTTTTTTTGGCAAGATACAACGATGTGAAAAATAAACATAAAAAAATAAAGTGATCCAAGAACATGTTTTAGAAAAAGTAAGTCAATGTAGGTGAACAGAACAGACCCAAGAGATTACAACTTTATGGCAAGAATAATCACTTGAAAAGCTCTGAAATGACTCATTAAATTATGGGCAATGAGAAGTGAGGAGAAATATGCAAATTTAAAAGACATTAAAATTAAATTATGGTCAAATCATGCTGACTGGATTTGGGGAAGGGGAGATAAAAGTGCCAAAAATCTCGTTTTACTTTTAAGTCAGTTTCCTTAGGTGCTGGGAATATTTTCTGACTAAATTTACAATTAACAGTACATCTAATTTGGACAATTGCTTCAGCCAGTCTTCTGGCAAATATTCCACTCAAATCAATGATGTATTCTCATATATTAATTACTGTCAACACTTTCACACCCAGAAAAGGATTATATTTTTAATTTTTTCTATAGTGTTGCTATTGCTTCATTTTAGCTGGAAGAAGGTGAGAGTTTTGCTGAGCCCAGCGTTGAAGCCCCTTTGTCAAAGGCAGAAAGCAATGCTGATGTGTGATGAGTGGGTCTCAGAGGAGCGCATCCTAGATTCAGTGCCAATCTGTGTTTTAAAAGAGAGAATATAGAAAGATGGTACAGACAAACTTATTTGCAAAGGAATCACCAGTCCAGGTTCGATGCAGGATACAGGATGCTTGGGGCTGGTGCACTGGGATGACCCAGAGGGATGGTATGGGGAGGGAGGTAGGAGTGGGGTTCAGGATTGGGAACACGTGTACACCTGTGGTGGATTCATGTTGATGTATGGCAAAACCAATACAATTTTGTAAAGTAATTAGCCTCCAATTAAAATAAATAAATTTTTAAAAATTTAAAAAATAGATACAGAGACATAGAGAACACATGTATGAATACAAAGAGAGGAAGAGGGAGTGGAATGGATTGGGAGATTAGGATTGGCATATACACACTGTTGCTACTATGTGTAGAACAGATGACCAATAAGAACCCCCTGTACAGCACAGGGAGCTCTACTCCGTGCTCTGTGGGGACTTAATGGGAGGAAATCCAAGGGATAGGGGATAGAAGGGTATATTTGGTTGATTAGCTTTGCTGTGCAGCAGAAACTAATACAATATTATAAAGCAACCATATGCCACTAAATAAAGGAAAAACAAAAGAGGGAGGCCATTAACCAGATGCCGGATGTTAATGACATGAATGAAAGGGCTCAGTCATGTCCTACTCTTTGTGACACTGTGGAATTCTTCAGGCCAGAACACTGGAGTAGGTAGCCTTTTCCTTCTCTGGGGAGCTTCCTAACCCAGGATAGAACCCAGGTCTCCCACATTGCAGGCTGATTCTTTATCAGCTGAGCCACCAGGGAGGCCCAATTAATGACATGGATAGATCTAAATTTTACTGCAACGTGTGTGTGCGAGCATGCAATGTTTGCTGAAATGTCTGTTCGGCTACAACATCCAGCAAGAGTAAAAGAAATGGGAAGGAAGGGGAGATAAAAGAGAAACTTCATCTCTGAAACTTCAGAATTCCTGTGCATGCTTTTGCTTGACTTTAGTGCTCTTTCTTTAAGATTACTACTGTGAACTCAGCAGGAATTTAAGACAAAAAGAGGAACTGGAGAAATGACTTGGAACATCTTAATCCATGTAGATGGAAGTGATCAATGACATTTCTCAAATGACTAAAATGCTTCTCCCCAATGTTTTTGCAGCCGAATGTCTGTGGTAATGAAGGGAAACACATCATACCTCCTTCCCAGTTAGATCACTCTGTTGAGGTCTCTCCCAAATTCCAAAATCTCACTTGGTTAAAGCAGTACTAACCCCTGAGGCACTCTGGATAAAACACACATCCATTTGTGGCTCATGGTTTCTGTCTCAGAAAAGGAAGATTACTTGGGAGATCATTTTAGTCCCTAGAATATGTTTTAATTTCCTTGCTCACCACCTAAGGGGGCTTTTGGTGAATATAATCAAACACTATTTAATGAGAGGGTGGAAAACTGCATCCTATGAAGGTAAATTGGAGATGAGAATTTTTACACATTCTAAAAATAACTGAGTTTACTATCTGTAAAGGAACACATATCCTGAGTTTCCAAGTAAACAGACCTCTGAATAAAATAACTTAATTTTCCCTAAGGGATGTTGGATGTTCCTACAAACTGGAATTAAACTGACCTAGACATAACGTTTAAACTGTATCATCTGGATAGACAAAATGATCTGATTCTAATACATGTGTTTTCACATCATTCTGGAGGATCTGTAATTTACAGGCGGGGAAAAAATGTATGCCCTGAGAACAAAAATAGAAAAATTGAACAATATATGGAACTTTTTTCCAAGTAAATTTTATCTCTCCATTCGTGTGCAATAGAAAGCTAAACAGACACCTGAGACCTAGCTGTGAATTTATGTAACTATAGAGTAAAGGGAAACACTGACTAGGTAAAGGAAACCTGAAACTTAGTCCAAAACATCAGATACAGGAAAACGAGAGACGTTCTCGGAAGTTATATATGATGAAGAGCGGGTATTACAAGCCCAGCCAAAGGTCCTCTGTGAGAAACACTCCTCTCATTTTAGTGGAATATACCAGCTGAAAACAAAACACTGAAGTGCATATATTTTAAAATTATTTTTCTGTAGTTGATTTGATGATGATATCAAGTTACTAAGACTATGTACCTTCTTCTCAAAAATACATGGGGGTGGTTGTTTAGTCTCTGAGTCGTGTCCAACTCTTGCAACCCTGTGGACTGTAGCCCGTCAGGCTGCTCTGTCCATGGGATTCTTCAGGCAAGAATACTGGAGTGGGTATTGGTTGTCAATTACGTGCCATTTTTTCAGAGGGTCAGTTTTCACTTTTGCTTACATTTTTGGAAAAGGGCCGTCATTTTGCATTCTCTGCAAGGCATTTCTGGCAAGATTTCTTCTTTATTCCATCCCTGGGGAAGGTGGCAGGGGCAGAATAAAGGGGCACAAGTGCTAGGGTGAAAACTCTGAATGAAGGATTCTTTGTCCTAGGCTTTTTGACCCTGAATACAGAGAGATGGTGATGAGTAATAAGCAGTGAGACCACAGTAGCAGGGTTAAACTTTTGGGGAAATGTTGTGACCAAGAGAACAGAGCACAGAAGCTACTCTGGGAATGTAGCTTGTCTGCTTGCACCTCCTGCCCTCGGACCCAGATGGTTGTCTACGGGAGGCACCCAGAAGTCCCATCACAGGACATAGACCCCTGGATAGGGCCAGATCCCACTCTGAAACCCTGAAACTGTGAGTCTCATCATCACTGGTACCCTTGACTTTGGAGATGTGTGTTTCATCCTCACAACCCATCAGTAGTATAACTCAGGATACATCACAGAAACTACAATAAAACTGAGACCGTCTTCAAGAGGAAGGTCAAAAACATGTGTCAGTGTGAATGGACGTGCGAGTTGGACTATAAAGAAAGCTGAGCACAGAAGAATTGATGCTTTTGAACTGTGGTGTTGGAGAAGCCTCTTGAGAGTCCCTTGGACTGCAAGGAAATCCAATCAGTCCTAAAGGAAATCAGTCCTGGGTGTTCATTGGAAGGACTGATGTTGAAGCTGAAACTCCAATACTTTGGCCACCTGATGTGAAGAGCTGACTCATTGGAAAAGACCCTGATGTTGGAAAAGATTGAAGGCGGGAGAAGGTGATGACAGAGAATGAGATGGTTGGATGGCATCACCGACTCGATGGACATAAGTTTGGGTAAATTCTGGGAGTTGGTGATGAACAGGGAGGCCTGGCGTGCTGCGGTTTATGGGGTCGCAAAGAGTTGGACACGACTGAGCAACTGAACTGAACTGAACTGAAAAGTTTGATGTGTCAGTGTGAAAGTGAAAGTGTTGTTGCTCAGCCGTGTCCAGTTCTTTGCAACCCCATGGACTCTAGCCAACCAGGCTCCTCTGTCAATGGAATTCTCCAGGCAAGAATACTGGAGTAGGTAGCCATGCCCTTCTCCAGGGGATCTTCTAGACCAGATTTCAAACCCAGTCTCCTGCATCTCCTGCATTGCAGGCAGATTCTTTCCTGTCCGAGTCAGTCAGCAATATTATATAAATATCAGGCTTAGTGTAGACATCAATCTTCAGATATAGATCTTGATAGAATTCAGTAGAGACAGCAACAGGGCTTTGAAGGCTGACGTGAAGAATGAGTTCAGTGCACAGCAACACGTTCTCACTGACCACGGGCAGTCGATATTTTCTGGCCTTGCCTTTACTAGCTCCCTTGAATGTCCTTCTTACTATACATGGTTTGTTTCCAGTGTTACAGCTGGACTCACAACCTAAATCTTTTCAATTCAATGGCTGGTAAGCTAAATAGATTATGGCTTAGTGTATGGGATTCATATTTCTTAAGTTCAAGCAATGAGTTGTTGCCTATGGGCATGTGTTAAACTAACATGTGAATAATACGCCTCCGGGGACTTCAAACCAAGAGGTGCCTTGTACTCACACCAGGTTTCCCAGGTATTTTTCTCATAATAATTACAGACCAAATAGTATTACTTCAAAATCTAAGCAACAGTAAAGAAAGAAAGTTGAGCAACCAGGGTGATGAACTGTTTAACAAATTTAATAAAAGGAAACAAGTGCTGTAAAAGAAAGTGACTGGAAGAGGGTTCCTGGCATCATTACTCACGTCTGACAGATTCCCTGGGGTGAGGGATGCTGTGAGCAGTTTCCTGCAGCAATATAAGCTTTTAAAACCCTGACTCAGTTGTCTGGAAAAGTTGAAAGAAGTGTGATAATAAAATTACTTCTTCCACAAAAGCACATTTGAAAAGTGACTTTAAAAAGTCAGTTGAAACATGTAAATATCATGTATGAAATGAGTTGCCAGTCCAGGTTCGATGCACGATACTGGATGCTTGGGGCTGGTGCACTGGGACGACCCAGAGGGATGGAATGGGGAGGGAGGAGGGAGGAGGGTTCAGGATGGGGAACACATGTATACCTGTGGCGGATTCATTTTGATATTTGGCAAATCTAATACAGTTATGTAAAGTTTAAAAATAAAATAAAATTAAAAAAAAAAAAAAAAGAAAACAAAAAAAAAAAATAAAATAAAAAGTCAGTTGAAAAACAAAAACAAAGAGATCATTCTGCTTGAAATATGCATGTTAAACATATCTCTTCTCAGAACATCCCTGTTGTTCATTGTTCAGTTGCTAAGATGTATCCCACTCTTTGTAATACCAGGGACCCCCTGCAGCATGCCAGGTTCCCCGTCCTTTACTATCACATGGAGTTTGCTCAAATTCATGTCCTTTGAGTCTGTGATTCCATCCAATCATCCCATCCTCTGTCACCCCCTTCTCCTCCTCCCTTCAATCTTTCCCAGCATCAGGGTCTTTTCCACTGAGTCAGCTCTTCGCATCAGGTGGCCAAAGTACTGGAGCTTCAGCTTCAGCATTAGTCCTTCCATTTAAATGTTTCAGTCAGAAAACTAGCTAACCATTCTCTGAGTTGAGACCATATTTGATCATCAACTCTCCTGTATTTCTCCCGGGATAAAGAAGCAAAGGATAAATATTAAAATGACACGTATGTTCCTGTGGGGAAATAGCAAATTAGCCAAGATGGCGTGTTCAGGCTCTCTCGCCCCAGATTTGTAAATAATGACTGTGCAACAGCGGAGATCTATAGATAGCACTGCGCATGCACGCCACCAGGCACTTCCTTAATCGTGGGTTGCTCTGGGCGGTAGGGATCCATGCTGCTGCTGCTGCTGCTAAGCCGCTTCAGTAGTGTCCGACTCTGTGGGACCCCATAGACGGCAGCCCACCAGGCTCCGCCGTCCCTGGGATTCTCCAGGCAAGAACACTGGAGTGGGTTGCCATTTCCTTCTCCAATGCATGAAAGTGAAAAGTGAAAGTGAAGTCGCTCAGTCGTGTCCGACTCTTAGCAACCCCATGGACTGCAGCCTACCAGGCTCCTCCGTCCATGGGATTTTCCAGGCAAGAGTACTGGAGTGTGGTGCCATTGCCTTTTCCAAGGGATCCATGAGCTCCACCTAAAGAAGCGGCGGCATTTACTGCTGTGTCACTGGTATGTCCATTGGGTCAGCCACAAGAGGAGAGGATATAGCCTGCCTGCTGCTTCTCCAGCTGCTGCTTCAGCCAGGAGAGAACACGGTTATGGCTGCTGCACCAGCCAAAAGAAAGGTTGTGTTGTGTTAGGTTATGCTAAGGCTGTTGCTACGGCTGCTGTGCCTTTCAGGAGAGAATAAAGGTGCCTGCAGTTCTATGGCTCCTTGCCTACCCGGATTCAGCAAACAGCGAGATACAGCAAGACAACTGGTGTCACGAACAGGACGATCAGCAATACAATTGGCGTAGTCGGCAGGATACCCAGCAAGTAGAGAAGCCTGAGGCTCCCTGGATGGAGGAAGCCAGTGGCCACCATGTGGTTCCATGTGGCTGTTATCATCTGGGCCTGGGCTGTGGTGGATGGTTCACTGGATAGCACTGAAAAGGTGTTACAGGTGGTGAGTTCCCGTTTGCTGAACAAGGTGGCAGGGGACTGTCGCTGGCACTGTGGGGTAGATTTTCCTGACCACCCTAAGGGCAAATATGGACTGTACTCTCCGTGGTGCTGTGCCTGTGTGCAATGTGCAGAGATGCTTGAAAGAACTAGAACAACGCATATTGGCATTAGAGCAAGAACCCCATGGCCCTGAAGAACCCAGCATCTCTGACAGCGAGGTGGTAAGTGACTGATGATGAAGGTTATGAGACTGTGGGTCCCCACTCAACAGTGAGGCCCGTTGTGCAGCAGAAAGTGAAGCGTGAGCAGCCTAAGGCCAAGGGGGTCATCCTCAAGGGGTCCCCAGTATGACTGATTCACAACGTATGGGCCACATACTCAGGCAGAGTTGATTGGGTAAGCAGTTTCAGCAAAAAAAAAAAGCAAGAGGACCCCTTGGCAGCATGACTTTTGTGACTCTGGGACACAGAGGTGGGCCCAGCCCCAGTGAAGGTTTTCTTAAACATTATTCTTGGGCTTCCCTGGTGGCTCAGCTGATAAAGAGTCCGCCTGCAACACGAGAGACCTGGGTTTGATCCCTGGGTCAGGAAGATTCCCTGGAGAAGGGAACAGCTACCCACTCCAGTATTCTGGCCTGGAGAATTCCATGGACTGTATAGTCCATGGGGTCGCACAATCAGACACGATGGAGTGACTTTCACTTCACTTCACTGAGAGACGTAGAGGGCTGGCACACGAGACCCCACTTTGAAAGTGTGAAGACCTGAAAGCAGGCCGTACAGGTTACCTGGAGGCAACTGCAGGCTGATTTGTGCGAAGGTACACTGTAAAGGCTGTATCCTATGATGGGTAGTGTAGATTTAGGCTGTATCCTATCATGTATAAAGGCTATGTCCTTGGACACTAACCTCTGATTCTCTAGCAGATTTAGAAAAGTGTAATCAGTGGGTGGTCTGTGAAGGCTGCACAGATCCCTTCCTTGAAGGAGTGGGCCCAGCGCCTGTGGGAGGTTTTGCGGGTCCTTAATAAAATTCTGCAGGAGTGGAGTTGCCCCTTTGGAGGCTTTCCTACAATCTCACAAGGACAGACAGTGGACTGGACTTGGCCGTGAACCATAAAGGCACTCCAAATGCGGTGGGTGACCCTTCTAGCACCATGAGGGCAAGGACTGCAACGGGAGTCCCAAGTGATACCTGGTGTTGGGTTTTGCTATGTGTTGGGGATGTAACTGTTTGTTGTTGTGGCTACTGCCATGGCAAGATGCAAATCCAAGGGTCAGCATTACTCACCAAGGGAATATCACAGATGGACGCTGCATAGAATGTGAGCGAGAGACCCTAAAGGGGTGCAGTGCGGGGAGAGAGCAAGTTAGCTAAAACGGCGTGTGCAGGCTCTCTCCTCCCATGTTCTGTAAATAATGCCTACAACAGCTGAGATCAAATATAGCACTGCCCCGTGCCTCACAAGGAGCTGGCTTCATCTCAGGTTACCGTGTATGGTGCATAGGTGAGCTTCACCTAAATAAGCGGCATTGTTATTGCTGCATCACAGCTGTGTCAGTTGGGTCAGCCACTGGAGGACCGTCTATAGTGTGTCTTCTGCCACGGCTGCTGTGTCAGGCAGGAGAGGGAATAAATGTGTCTGCAGTTCCTACGGCTCATCGAGTCTTTTAGCCTCTTAGCTCGTATTTTGCCTTCCCTGGGTTCACGGAACAGTGTGCACAATGAGATAGAGCAAGACCATTGGCGTCATGAGCAGGACGAAGAGCGATGCAGTTCTCCTGGTCTCTTTCCTACAATTTGATATGCACACATAATACGTGTACAGTGTAGTTGACAGAATTGCCCAGGAGGGAATTGGGAGTAAATCATTTGTCATGATAGTGCGTTTTGAGTTCAAGGCAAAGAGCAGCGTGGAGGCCTTAAGGGAAGAGTGTCCCGTGGCCACCCAAGGCATGACTTATTTTACCCCTACCACTGCCAAACGGTGGAGCTACAAAGCTCATCTTCCCATGTTGCACATAACTCTGCCCTTGGAATTCAGTGTCTAAAACTGATTCCGGAGAATGCACCCCACTCCAGTACTCTTGCTTGGAAAATCCCATGGATGGAGGAGCCTGGTAGGCTGCAGTTCATGGGGTCACTAAGAGTCGGACACAACTGAGCGACTTCACTTTCATTTTCACTTGCATGCATTGGAGAAGGAAATGGCAACCCACTCCAGTGTCCTTGCCTGGAGAATCCCAGGGACGGTGGAGCCTGGTGGGCTGCCGTCTATGGGGTGGCACAGAGTCGGGCACGACTGAGGTGACTCAGCACAGCACAGCAAAACTGATTCGGCTATGTCAGTGTTGCAGTCTGGATCATGGGACCACATTTTTGGTTGCAGTACAGAGGAGGACAAGGTGATACTAGACTTTGGAAATAAAAAGTCTTTTAGAAACAGAAACTTTATCCTACTGAGAAATGTATCAATAGTTGCCTTCTACAAACTAGCTTAAATAACAAATGGAAGTTCAATACCATAAAAATAAACCTAAAAACAAAACAAAGCAGCAAATTAAAAAAAAAAAAAGAAGAAGAAGAAAAAGGGAGAGGGTGGGAAGATTTGCGAGAATGGTATTGAAACATGTAAAATGTCATGTATGAAACGAGTTGCCAGTCCAGGTTCGATGCACGATACTGGATGCTTGGGGCTGGTGCACTGGGACGACCCAGAGGGATGGTGTGGGGAGGGAGGAGGGAGGAGGGTTCAGGATGGGGAACACATGTATACCTGTGGTGGATTCATTTTGATATTTGGCAAAACTAATACAATTATGTAAAGTTTAAAAAATAAAATTAAATTAAAAAAAAAAAACAGAAAAAAAAATAAAAAAAAAAGAAAAGTTCACTGAATCGAGTTGTGAATTTTTCATTTTCAGCTATTACTATCATACAAAAGTCACATGAACTTCTTGAAAACTAAGTTTCTTCATTTGTAAAATGTAGATAGTAAGCCTACCTAATCCATGGGTATTTGCACAAATGACAAGAAATAGGACAAGGGGAAATTTTATTTTTAGCTATTCCTGACCTTTTCTTTTTTTTTTTGAAGGTAACTTGGTAACTTTCAAAAGTATATACAGTAAGACAGACTAATTAAAGTATTTAGAAAATTAACACAAGCAAAAAATAGAAACAGGGAAATAAAGCCAGGTGTATGATAAGCACTAAATTTATACCATACAGTCTGAAATTTTGTTAAAGATGAGCTGTATTTCTCAATCTGTGTTTCCTAGCAGCCCAAGCAAACTCTGAAATGATGTTTACCAGTATCTGAAGGATTAAGACTATTTTTTTTTTAGTTCATGTGTAATTACTCTGTAAATTCTAATTGTAATTAGTGATAATTATTTATGCTTTCTTTACTCAGTTTTCTTATTCACGAAATGATCATTATACCTACTGAATGAGATAAGTATACTTATTGAAATTAAATAATTGCATTAAATAATTCACACTCCTGACATAT
Organism: Bubalus kerabau; assembly: GCF_029407905.1. Lineage (NCBI taxonomy): Eukaryota > Metazoa > Chordata > Mammalia > Artiodactyla > Bovidae > Bubalus > Bubalus kerabau. The sequence continues at coordinate 47,239,493 of NC_073626.1, forward strand.
AGTGCAATTTCACTAAATACTAGGCATTGTTAGTACAAAGAACAACATTGCCATCAGTGACACCGGCACGTCTGTCCCTACTTTCACTGATAACATTTTACTACCACTAATGCTTCGATTACTAGCAGGACAATATTTAGCAGCAAACAATTTATCTACTAGTTTATCTATTAGAAATTTCTGAGCAGAGAAATGGAAATAAAAGCAAAAATAAACAAATGGGACCTAGTTAAAATTAAAAGCTTCTGCACAACAAAGGAAACTATAAGCAAGGTGAAAAGACAGCCTTCAGAATGGGAGAAAATAATGGCAAGTGAAGCAACTGACAAAGAACTAATCTCAAAAATATACAAGCAACTCCTGCAGCTAAATTCCAGAAAAATAAACGACCCAATCAAGAAGTGGGCCAAAGAACTAAACAGACAGTTCTCCAAAGAAGACACACAGATGGCTAAAAAACACATGAAGAGATGCTCAACACCACTCATTATCAGAGAAATGCAAATCAAAACCACAATGAGGTACCATTTCACTCCAGTCAGAATGGCTGCTATCCAAAAGTCTACAAGCAATAAATGCTGAAGAGGGTGTGGAGAAAAGGGAACCCTCTTACACTGTTGGTGGGAATGCAAACTAGTACAGCCACTATGGAGAACAGTGTGGAAATTCCTTTAAAAACTGGAAATAGAACTGCCTTATGACCCAGCAATCCCACTGCTGGGCATACACACTGAGGAAACCAGAATTGAAAGAGACACGTGTACCCCAATGTTCATCGCAGCACTGTTTATAATAGCCAGGACATGGAAGCAACCTAGATGTCCATCAGCAGACGAATGGATAAGAAAGCAGTGGTACATATACACAATGGAGTATTACTCAGCCATTAAAAAGAATACATTTGAATCAGTTCTAATGAGGTGGATGAAACTGGAGCCTATTATACAGAGTGAAGTAAGCCAGAAAGAAAAACACCAATACAGTATACTAATGCATATATATGGAATTTAGAAAGATGGTAATGATAACCCTGTATGCGAGGCAGCAAAAGAGACACAGATGTATAGAATAGACTTTTGGACTCTGTGGGAGAGGGCGAGGGCAGGATGATATGGGAGAATGGCGTTGAAACCCATAAATTATCATATGTGAAACGAATTGCCAGTCCAGGTTCAATGCATGAGACAGGGTGCTCGGGGCTGGTGCACTGGGATGACCCAGAGGGATGGTATGGGGAGGGAGGTGGTAGGGGGGTTCAGGATGGGGAACACATGTACACCCATGGTGGATTCATGTCAATGTATGTCAAAAACCACTACAATACTGTGAGGTAAAATAAATAAATAAATAAATAAAACTGAAAAAAAAAAAAACCTTTACCAAATTTCTTAGTTTTAACAGTTGTGTGTGTGTATCTCTGGAGTCTTCAAGATTTTCTGTATATAATATCATGCATCTGCAAGCAGAGACAATTTTACCTCTTCTTTTCTAATTTGAATGCTTTCTTTATTCCTTGTCTAATTGCTCTGGCTAGGACTTTCACTACTATTTTGAATAGAAGTGGTGAGGGTAGGCATCCCTGACTTGTTCCTGACCTTAAAGGAAAAGCTTTTAGAATTTTCCTGTTGAGTGACTTAGGAATAAGTTTAACCAAGGAGGTGAAAGATCCATACACTGAAAACTATAAGACACTGATGAAAAAATTTTAAGAAAATACGAATACGTGGAAAATACCCCATGTACTGTATGGACTGGAATAATCTAAATATGTTCATGATATCTCTAAGTCATCTACAGATTCAATAAAATTCCTATCAAAATTCCATTGCCATTTTGAACAGAAAAAGAAAAAAAAAATCCAAAAATTCATATGGAACCACTGCTGCTGCTACTGATAAGTCGCTTCAGTCGTGTCCGACTCTGTGCGACCCCATAGACAGTAGCCCGCCAGGATCCCCCGTCCCTGGGATTCTCCAGGCAAGAACACTGGAGTGGGTTGCCATTTCCTTCTCCAATGCATGAAAGTGAAAAGTGAAAGTGAAGTCGTTCAGTCGTGTACGACTCTTAGTGACCCCATGGACTGCAGCCCACCAGGCTCCTCCATCAATGGGATTTTCCAGGCAAGAGTCCTGGAGTGGGGTGCCATTGCCTTCTCCAATATGGAACCACAAAAGACCCCAATTAGCAAAAATTAGTTTGAGCAAGAAGAACAAAGCTGGAGGCGCCACACTTTCTGATTTTAAAAGAAATCTGTAAGAAGAATGTCAAGAAGATGCAACAGAAAAATGACTATTTAAAAAATAGTGTTGGGAAAAGTGAATATCCATATGCAGAACAATGAACTGAGGTCCTTATCTCACCCCATTTATAAAAATCAAAACAAAATAGATTAAAGACATGAGTGTAAGACCTGAAACCATGAAACCCTTTTTACCTATGAATCTTGACACTGGTCTGAGCAATGTTTTTTGACTATAACCCCAAAAGCACAGGCAACAACAAAAAAAGTAGACAAGTGAGATTGCATCAAACTAAAAGCTTTCTGAAGAGCTAAGGAAATAATCAAGTTAGGAGCTAACCATGGAACGAAAGAAATTTTTGTAAACCTTACATCTGATAGGAAGTCAATATCCAAATAAACAAGGAAGTTACCTCAATAGCCTGTGTGTGTGTGTGTGTGTGTGTGTGTATATAAAACTCAGTTAAAAAGTGGGAAAATAACTTGTTTGGATGTTTTTCAAAAAACACATACAAATGGTGAATAGGCATTTTTTTTAAATGTTTCATATCACTAATGATCACAGAAATGCAAATCAAAACTACAGTAAGATATCACCTCATGCCTGTTAGGAGGACTATTCCCTGGTGGCTCAGATGATAAAGAATCTAAGAACAGCACAGCACACACATATATAGTATATGTGTGTGCATACACACACACATACATTTTCTTTATCTCAGTTCAGTTCATTTACTCAGTCGTGTCCGACTCTTTGTGATCCCATGGACCGCAGCACACCAGGCCTCCCTGTCCGTCACCAACTCCCGGAGTTTACTCAAACTCACGTCCATTGAGTTGGTGATGCCATCCAAACATCTCGTCCTCTGTCGTCCCCTTCTCCTCCTGCCCTCAATCGTCCCCAGCACCAGAGTCTTTTCCAATGAGTCAGCTCTTCGCATGAGGTGGCCAAAGTATTGGAGTTTCAGCTTCAACATCAGTCCCTCCAATGAACACCCAGGACTGATCTCCTTTAGGATGGACTGGTTGGATCTCCTTGCAGTCCAAGGGACTCTCAAGAGGCTTCTCCAATACCACAGTTCAAAAGCATCAATTCTTTGGCACTCAGCTTTCTTTATAGTCCAGCTCTCACATCCATACATGACTACTGGAAAAAACCATAGCTGAGACCAGAAGGACTTTTGTTGGTAAGGTAATGTCTCTGTTTGTTAATATGCTGTCTAGGTGCATCATAGCTTTTCTCCCCATGGCTGCAGTCACCATCTGCAGTGATTTTGGAGCCCCCCAAAATAAAGTCTGTCACTGTTTCTATTGTTTCCCATCAGTTTGCCATGAAGTGATGGGACTGGAGGCCATGATCTTAGTTTTCTGAATGTTGAGCTTTAAGCCAACTTTTTCACTCTCCTCTCTCACTTTCATCAAGAAGCTCTTTAGTTCTTCTTTGCTTTCTGCCATAAGGGTGGTGTCATCTGCATATCTGAGGTCATTGACATTTATCCCAGAAATTTTGATTCCAGTTTGTGCTTCATTCAGCCCAGTGTTTCTCATGATGTACTCTGCATATAAGTTGAATAAGCAAGGTGACAATATACAGCCTTGACATCCTTTCCCTATTTGGAACCGGTCTGTTGTTCCATGTTCAGTTCTAACTGTTGCTTCCTGACCTGCACACAGATTTCTCAAGAGGCAGGTCAGGTGGTCTGGTATTCCCATCTCTTTCAGAATTTTCCACAGTTTGCTGTGATCCACGCAGAAAGGCTTTTGGTATAGTCAATAAAGCAGAAATAGATGTTTTTCTGGAACTCTCTTGCTTTTTCAATGATCCAGTGGATGTTTTCAATTTGATCTCTGGTTCCTCTGCCTTTTCTTAATCCAGCTTGAACATCTGGAAGTTCATGTTTCACAAACTGTTGAAAAATTGGCTTGAAAACTTTGGAGCCTGGCTTGGAGAATTTTGAGCATTACTTTCTAGCGTGTGAGATAAGTGCAGTTGTGCAGTAGTTTGAGCATTCGTTGGCATTGTTTCTTTGGGACTGGAATGAAAACTGAACTTTTCCAGTCCTGTGGCCACTGCTGAGTTTTCCAAATTTGCTGGCATATTGAGTACAGCACTCTCACAGCATCATCTTTTAGGATTTGAAATAGTTCAACTGAAAGTCCATCACCTCCACTAGCTTTGTTTGTAGTGATGCTTCCTAAGGCCCACTTGACTTCACATTCCAGGATGTCTGGCTCTAGGTGAGTGATCACACCATCTTGGTTATCTGGGTCATGATCTTTTTTGTACAGTTCTGTGTATTCTTGCCACCTCTTCTTAATATCTTCTGCTTCTGTTAGGTCCATACCATTTCTGTTCTTTAGTGTACCCATCTTTGCATGAAATGTTCCCTTGTTATCTCTAATTTTCTTGAAGATATCTCTAGTCTTTCCCATTGTTTTCTTCTGATCATTTCTTTGCACTAATCACTGAGGAAGGCTTTCTTATCTCTCCTTGCTATTCTTTGGAACTCTACATTCAAATGGGTATATCTTTCCTTTTCTCCTTTTCCTTTCACTTCTCCTTAGCCTCTGCTGTTTGTAAGGCCTCCTCAGACAACCATTTTGCCTTTTTGCATTTCTTTTTCTTGGGGATGGTCTTGATCCCTGCCTCCTGTACAATGTTCTTTATCTATTCATCCATTAATGGACACTTAGTCTGTTTCCATATCTTGGCTCTTGTGAATAATTCAGCAATGAATATCTCTTCAAAATTTGCATTTCCTTTGTGTATATACCAAGAAGTAGGATTGCTTGATTATATGGTGGTTCTATTTTTAATATTTTGAGGAAAACCTATACATATTTTGATAATGTCTGCACCAATTTACATTCCCCTCAACAGTGCACAGAATATGCTTTACTCCACATCTTTCTCAGCATTGTTGTCTTCTGTCTTTGAGTTTATGCTATGCTTAGTAGCTCAGTCATGTCCAACTCTTTGCGACCTTATGGACTGTGGCCTGCAAGGCTCCTGTGTCTGTGGGAATTCTCCACGCAAGAATACTGGAGTGGACTGCCATGCCTTTCTTCAGGGGATCTTGCCAACCCAGAGATTGAACCCAGGACTCCCACATTGCAGGTGGATTCTTTACTGACTGAGTTACTGCACACACACACACACATACTATTAATGTGTGTGTGCAAAAAATGAAAGTGTTAATTGCTCAGTCGTGCCCAACTCTTTGAGACCTCAAGGACTGTAGCCCATCAGGCTCCTCTCTCCATGGAATTCTCCAGAAATTAAATGTATATGAGCTTCCCTTGTGGCTCAAATGGTAAAGAGTCTGCCTGTCATGCAGGAGACCCAAGTGGGATTTCCTGGGTAGGGAAGATCCCCTGGAGAAGGGAATGGCAACCCACTCCAGTATTCTTGCCTAGAGAATTCCACAGGCAGAGGAGTCTGATGGGCTAGAGTCCATGGAGTCTCAAAGAATTGGACACGACTGAGCAACTTTCACTCACTAGCTCATAACATAAATACAACTAAATATATATATATATATATATATATACACATACACATACATACATACATATAGTAATAGATTGATTCTGATCGATTTTGGGAAGCAAAATGAAGTAGAGAGATCAAAGGACATTTGGGAGAAGCAATCTGTCATGCATTGATGGATGTAGGTGGTTAGAGTATGTCATGTTAATGTCATGCCAATGTTTCTGGCATATGTAATTTAGTGTATGAAGATATTATTCCTTGAGAGAGAGGATACAGAAAAAAAATAGAAAGTGGGAGCAGGGAGGGGCAAATATTTATTGAATGAATAATGAATTAGAAGTATATGATACACCTAACTGAAATAGTTTATGACTTCATTAGATATTATCTCAAAGACCCTCAGGAATGAAAACCTGATGGTCTATTTCCTCTCTGTATCTATCTCTCTGTCTGTCTGTCTCTCTTTCTTTCTCTCTGAAGGGGCAATCCAGTCTATAGAGATAGAATCAGAAACATATGTCTTAGACGTCAAAGTGAAAGCTAAAGAAAATAACTGGTGTAATTGCTTAATTGGTGGTTGTCAAGTAAGTGAGGAGGGAAGGAAATGTAATTAGAGTTTGGTAATTTTCCATACTTTCAGATATCTATCATATTCTTTCTTCCTCTGTCCAAGAGGTGTGCAAGAAGTATAATTTTCATTGACTGATGTACTGATATATTTATATGTATTTCATTTTTCTGACATGTTGATTTTCTTGTATAATAGTGACTTATCCTGAAGTTCCACAGACATGCATCTTCAGTTTATGCTGCGTAGGTACCAGATAATTCCTTCCTGAGAGAGTAAATGACCCCACAATAACCTCCAAGCATACCAAAACATTTCTCAGAGATATGGCAATTTATAATATAGCTCTAAGATCAAATAGCTACCAAACTCTCTTTACATTTTGGAAATATCATTCTCTGACCACATAACAGAGAGATACAGAATTCACAATTTGTTTAATTCACTGCATTCACAGGGTATTATGGTACCAGTATCAAGGAAGCACAATGTTACTTCAAAAGTAAATTCAAAGCCCTGATCCTTTAATAAATTAAACTTAGAATTGTCATCCTATTCCTCACACCACTTCAGTTTAGTTCAGTCAGTCAATTCTGTCCGAATTTTTCTGACCCTATGGACTGCAGCACACCAGGCTCCTGAAGTTTACTCAAACTCACGTCCACCGTGTTGGTGATGCCATCCAACCATCTCATTCTCTCTCTCATCCCCTTTTTCTCCCCTCATCAATCTTTCCCTAAAACAGGGTCTTTTATAATGAGTTGGTTCTTCACATAAGGTAGCCAAATTTTGGAGGTTCAGTTTCAGCTTCCAATGAATATTCAAGACTGATTTCCTTTAGGATGGACTGGTTGGATCTTCTTGCAGTCCAAGGGACTCTCAAGAGTCTTCTCCAACACTACAGTTCAAAAGCATCAATTCTTCGATGCTCAGCTTTCTTTATAGTCCAACTCTCACATCCATACATGACCACTGGAAAAACCATAGCTTTGACTAGTCAGACCTTTGTTGGTAAAGTAATGTCTCTGCTTTTTAATATACTGCCTAGGTTTGACACAGCTTTTCTTCCAAGGAGCAAGAGTCTTTTAATTTCATGGCTGTAGTCATCATCTGCCAGAGAAGGCAATGGCACCCCACTCCAGTACTCTTGCCTGGAAAATCCCATGGACGGAGGAGCCTGGTAGGCTGCAGTCCATGGGGTCGCTAAGAGTCGGGCACGACTGAGTGACTTCACTTTCACTTTTCACTTTCTTGCATTGGAGAAGGAAATGGCAATCCACTCCAGTATTCTTGCCTGGAGAATCACAGGGATGGCGGAGCCTGGTGGGCTGCTGTCCATGGGGGTTGCACAGAGTCAGACACAACTGAAGCGACTTAGCAGCAGCAGCAGTCACCATCTGCAGTGATTTTGGAGCCCAAGAAAATAAAGTCAGCCACTGTTTCCACTGTTTCTCCATCTATTTGCCATGAAGTGATGGGTCCAGATGCCATGATCTTAATTTTCTGAATGTTGAGTTTTAAGCCAACTTTTTCACCCTCCTCTCTCACTTTCATTAAGAGGCTCTTCAGTTCTTATTTGCTTTCTGCCATAAGGGTGGTGTCATCTGTGTATCTGAGTTTATTGAAATTTCTCCTTGCAATCTTGATTCCAGCTTGTGCTTCATCTAGCCCAGCATTTCTCATGATGTACTCTGCATATAAATTAAATAAGCAGGGTGACAATATACAGCGTTGACATACTCCTTTTCCTATTTGGAACCAGTCTGTTGTTCCGTGTCCAGTTCTCACTGTTGCTTCTTGACCTGCATACAGATTTCTCAGGAGGCCAGTCAGTTGGTCTGATATTCCCATCTCTTTAAGAATTTTCCATAGTTTGTTGTGATCCACAGAGTGCAATCTTTTAAAATTTTCATTTGGCCTAGACCTTCCCTATTTCAGGAAGGAGACAATTGAGTGAACAACTGGTTAGTGAACTGAATTCTCAGTAATGCACCCGACATATGTGAATGACTAACAAATATTTAGTAAGTATTTAGTTAGTAGTTATGTAAGTTTAGTTATGTAATTAATGAGTAGTTCAGAATTCTTTCTACACTTTCCTGAAGTATAAAACCAGTGTACTTAATGCCTCTCAGTTTGCTTTTTCTTCTTAATTTTTTTTTTTTAATGTTTGCCCAGGTCTCTTCAGATATCTTTTTTTTAATATAAATTTATTTATTTTAATTGGAGGCTAATTACAATATTATATTGGTTTTACCATACATCAACATGAATCTGCCACGGGTGTACACATGTTCTTTTCTCCCTTTGCTGAACAGTTTTGTCTTCCTTTTGTTGTGGCTTCTTCAAAATGCAATGCTAAGTACAGCACTTTCCTGAGGTCTTCACTATGCCCCACACATTGATATGGTCAAAGGAAAGCGACCAGGCCTGGCTCATACGTAGATCCCTGCAACCGAGACTTTGTAGGTAGCCTTTAAAACACACAAAGTGATCTAAGCACAGATGAACTCCCATTAACCATGTTTTCATGCCTGATTCAGTTATCTCAATATTCCATGTCCTTATGCCCACAATAGTAAAACAGATGAAAAATGAGGGCAAATGTTTTGAACATAAAAGACTGATGTCCTTATATATGAAATGCTTCTATAAACCACAAAGAAATGTAAGTTAGTGATCAGATTTTAACAAAGGGTCAAAGAATATGAATATGCAGTCCTTAGGAAAGGAAATGAAAGGGTTTTTAAATATCTTAGGAAATGTCCAACCACACTTTTAATTAATATTAGATTATAAGAACTTATTTATCTAGACTTTGAGACTGGCAAAGATAAAAATTGGAGAACCATGTTAATACAATTGTGGGGAATTGTCTTACTTTGTCGGTGGGGGTGTAAATTGGAACAAAGTTTACATAGAAAACTGGGCAACATCTATCTACACTAAATTTTTTTTTTAATTTTTGGACAAAGCAGTTTTATTTCTAAAAAGTTGTCCTATAGGAATAAATACAAGATGTTCATTTTGGTATTTTTGTGACAGCAAAATACTATAAATCAAAATGTTAATTGGTTCAGAATTTGATGGATAAATTATGGCATGTAGACATTAAAAACAATAAGGCAATTGATAACTTGATTCAAGAATATGTCAGTAAGCTAGAAAGCAACATGTATAATCGTTATGTGGATGGCTGCTGTACATCTTTAAAAGATGTATAATCATAAAGATAAACAGGAGCCATCCACATAACAATTATACATGTTGCTTTCTAGCTTACTGACATATTCTTGAATCAAGTTATCAATTGCCTTATTGTTTTTAATGTCTACATGCCATAACTACTTGTATGTATGGAGGATATTGGAGAAGGCAATGGCACCCCACTCCAGTACTCTTGCCTGGAAAATCCCATGGATGGAGGGGCCTGGTGGGCTGCAGTCCATGGGGTCGTGAAGAGTTGGACACGACTGAGCGACTTCACTTTCACTTTTCCCTTTCATGCATTGGAGAAGGAAATGGCAACCCACTCCAGTGATCTTGCCTGGAGAATCCCAGGGATGGGGGACCTGGTGGGCTGCCATCTATGGGGTCGCACAGAGTCGAACACGACTGAAGCGACTTAGCAGCAGCATGGAGGATATTCAGATGGATACATGAAATAGTAGCAGTGGTTACATCTTGGAAAGAGCACTGGAGAATGAAGAGCACAGAATGAGAGAGAAACTTACTTTCCAAATATCTACAGAGATGAATTACATACGTGCAGATATGCATTAGTGAAAATACTATTAAACCTATGTCTATGAAGTAAAACATTGAATTTTTAAACAATCAACTTAAGTATTTTGATTTTTTAGCTATCTATATGCTGAAGCTGAAGCTCCAACACTTTGGCCACCTGATATGAAGAATTGGCTCACTGGAAAAGACCCTGATGCTGGGGAAGATTGAAGGCAGGAGGAGAAGGGGACGACAGGGGATTAGATGGTTGGATGGCATCACCAACTCTATGGACATGAGTTTGAGCAAACCCTGGGAGTTGGTGATGGACAAGGAGGCCTGGCATGCTGCTGTCCATGGGGTCACAAAGAGTTGGACACAATTGAGTGACTGAACTAAACTGAACTGAACTGAGCTGTCTATTATGGCCTGTAACAAATATCCCCAATTATTGTTCTTAGTTCCTCTGCCTTTTCTAAAACCAGCTTGAACATCAGGAAGTTCAAGCTGGTTTTAGAAAAGGCAGAGGAACCAGAAATCAAATTGCCAACATCCGCTGGATCATGGGAAAAGCAAGAGAGTTCCAGAAAAACATCTATTTCTGCTTTATTGACTATGCCAAAGCCTTTGACTGTCTGGATCACAATAAACTGTGGAAAATTCTGAAAGAGATGGGAATACCAGAACACCTGATCTGCCTCTTGAGAAATTTGTATGCAGGTCAGGAAGCAACAGTTAGAACTGGACATGGAACAACAGACTGGTTCCAAATAGGAAAAGGAGTACATCAAGGCTGTATATTGTCACCCTGCTTATTTAACTTATATGCAGAGTACGTCATGAGAAACGCTGGACTGGAAGAAACACAAGCTGGAATCAAGATTGCCTGGAGAAATATCAATAACCTCAGATATGCAGATGACACCACCCTTATGGCAGAAAGTGAAGAGGAACTCAAAAGCCTCTTGATGAAAGTGAAAGTGGAGAGTGAAAAAGTTGGCTTAAAGCTCAACATTCAGAAAACGAAGATCATGGCATCTGGTCCCATCACTTCATGGGAACTAGATGGGGAAGCAGTGGAAACATTTTTTTTTCTGGCTTTTTTCTGACTTTATTTTTCTGGGCTCCAAAATCACTACAGATGGTGACTGCAGCCATGAAATTAAGACGCTTACTCCTTGGAAGGAAAGTTATGACCAACCTAGATAGCATATTCAAAAGCAGAGACATTACTTTGCCAACAAATGTTAGTCTAGTCAAGGCTGTGGTTTTTCCAGTGGTCATGTATGGATATGAGAGTTGGACTGTGAAGAAGGCTGAGTGCCGAAGAATTGATGATTTTGAACTGTGGTGTTGGAGAAGACTCTTGAGAGTCCCTTGGACTGCAAGGAAATCCAACCAGTTCATTCTGAAGGAGATCAGCCCTGGGATTTCTTTGGAAGGAATGATGCTAAAGTTGAAATTCCAGTACTTTGGCCACCTCATGCAAAGAGTTGACTCATTGGAAAAGACTCTGATGCTGGGAGGGACTGCGGGCAGGAGGAGAAGGGGATGACAGAGGATGAGATGGCTGGATGGCATCACTGACTCGATGGACATGAGTCTGGGTGAACTCCGGGAGTTGGTGAGGGACAGGGAGGCCTGGCATGCTGCGGTTCATGGGGTCGCAAAGAGTCAGACACGACCGAGTGACTGATCTGATCTGATCTGATTGTTCTTGGAGCCTTAGAACAACAAACATGTATGTACCAATTTCTCCGGGTTTAGTACCTGGGATGAGGCTTAGCCGGAACGTGTCTCAGTTAAGGTCTCTCAAGATACTGTATAGATTAATATCCAGGCTGCAGTCATATCAAAACTTCATTAGCTTAAGGATCCACTTTCAAGCTCACTTATATAGTCGCTTGCAGCCCTTAGTCCTTTCCTACATTGGTCTGTCCACACACATAGCAACCCCTCACCCACATGGCCTCTGGCTTCTCCCAGAGGGAGAATAAGAATGAGCGATGAAGACAAAGCCCTGATGCTTTAATAAGCAAAGCTTATAAGTGTCATCCTATTCCTTCCACCACATACAGTCATTTAGAAGTGAGTGAATAGGTTTAGCCTATACGCAAGCAGAAGGGGTTACACAAGGACATGAATACAAGGGGCCATTTAGAAGCTGCCTACTACATGGTTTTACATCTGTATGTTAAGGGAATAGATGTATATTGAAATCATGAAAGAGAATTTTAGTTTTGGCTTCATGGGCTATCTTTTTGATGATTTTGGCTTGATTTTTTGAGACAAACAGTTATCTCCTTAAATTGAAACTGAAAAATTTGGTGAATAGTGTTAGGTGATGGAGAAGGCAATGGCAACCCACTCCGGTGCTCTTGCCTGGAGGGTCCCATGGATGGAGTAGCCTGGTTGGCTGCTGTCCATGGGTTCGCGAAGAGTTGGACACGACTGAGCGACTTCCCTTTCACTTTTCACATTCATGCACTGGAGAAGGAAATGGCAACCCACTCCAGTGTTCTTGCCTGGAGAATCCCAGGGACAGGGGAGCCTGGTGGGCTGCCGTCTATGGGATTGCACAGAGTTGGACACAACTGAAGCGACTTAGCAGCAGCAGCAGCAGTGTTAGGTGATGTGATTTACTCCAAATAGGGTTGTGACTGTTAAGTAAGAATATACTCCGTGGCTGAGTCATTGATGTTTTCATTCATCACAGCAGCTACAAGGTGATTTTCAAGTGCACACATTTCCTTTATGTTGTAGACAGGGAAAATGGCAGTCAGATTATGGTTGACTGGGGAATATACGATTTAGGGGGAGACTCAAGGCAGAAACAAGGGGTGCCCCTCTCTTGCTAATGCCCCTGGCACGTGATCTGTCTGCTTCCCCCATGTGACAGTTTTGCAGCTGGGGAAGTTGCTTCCTCATCCAAGGCCAGCTCCAAACCCTTCCTTTTGTTCTTGCTGGGAAATCCTCTTGAGCTTTTAACTGGAATTAAAACATTACTGAAAAGTCATCTGTCTCCAATCTCAGCCGTGGTGCAAAAGATTGTCCTGTGAACTGATCTAGTTACAGAAGGAAGTTTTTAAAATTATTGTTAAAAATAATTCTTTAAAATGTAGCTTATTCTAAAATTTCTCAAAGTAATTGGAAAGTATTATTGCGATGTTTATCTTTGGCGTGCTGCAATACATGGGGTTGCAAAGAATCAAACACCACTTAGTGACTGAACAACAAGTATATATTTCATAGCACAGGGAACTATAACTATATTCAACATTTTGCAATAATCTATAAAGGAAAATAATCTGAAAAAATAGACATGTATGTATAGTTGAATCACAGTACTATAAACCTGAAACTACCACATTATAACTGAATTATTTTTCAACAAAATGTATATATATTTAGTTCTAAAGACAAAACAATGCAATATAGCCACTATGAAGTTGGAAAAGTTGGTAAATTATTAAATAACTGAAACCTACAGGAAGGGCCACATGGCCCCATAATATCCACACAAGAATCTACTGCTCCCTTGACAAGAATATAAGCTTCTGAGAATGACGGGACATAGAGAAGCAGAGGAAAGAAACCCCTGTGCTCATAAATTCTCAGCTCCCAAGCTTTCCCTCCACAGGAACACATTTTTATAAACCCTATTCTTTGGTTCTGAATCGTGTGGAGACTCTGCAGGCCCAGCTGTATGCTAAAATGTAATGGGGCCAACCTGACCCAGCCATGCAAATAATTTTTACAAAGAGGGCCTAAAACCAGCATTAACTAAACTGTGCAATATCCCAGAAATAGGCTCCCATTTCAAGAATTAACCCACAGGGTCCTCAGTAATAAGTTAACCCTCTTCATGGAAAACCACATTTTTATCCACTCAAAGTATCAAAAGTCAGTGATCTTTGTGAAGTGTCTGAGTTAGTCAGGGGAGGTATTTTCTAAGACCTTAAGCAAAAGCGGTTACATTCTCTTTTTTTCACTTGTTCCCATGTGAAAGGGGGGGAAAAGAAACCTTACATGTTATTACATCTAATGTTACATGTTAAAGCCTTGTAAAGATTAGAGTTTTTATTTTTTTTATTATGGGAGGTTGGTCCACACGTTATCCCAGATTCATAGCAGGACTCATACACTTTGTTAATATTTTCTGACTAACGGAGCATGAAGGACTCACACAGATACTTTCCAAAGCAATAAAACTCCAATTATTTTCTCTGAGCTATCATCTTAAACGTTTGATTTATACCAAAAGGAAACAAATCCTACTGCATGGGTAGCAGCCAGTTCAGAAAGCTGCACCAGTTAAACATTTCATAATTTTGGAAGCATCATCTGCCAAAGCAGCATGAAACACCCTTAAACAGACAGAGGGGAAGGACCAAAAGACATTGCAGTTGAATCTCTCTTATCATAACATGAGACACAGAAGCCAAGAAACATTCACAATTTTTTTTTTTTTTTCAAAAGTTTGGACTTCTGTGTTGAGGCAGTCCAAGCACGGGTTGGAAAAGAATTTCCAGACACAGAGCATTTCAGAAAGTAATGAGTTTATTCGGAACAAAGGACAGAGATAGTGTGGACACTGAGAGCACAGCAGGCCAAGCTCCTGACAGGCCAGGGAGAGTCGACGTGTTTCACGGGTTAGGAGCCGGTGACCTCAGGAAGATTCCTGCTGGGAGGCTGGGATTAGCGATTGATTAGGTTGCTATACGGTGACTACCAGGGTGGGCATTTTTGCCTAATTTGGGGTCTGGAAGCCTTCTGGTGATGATCGGGGGGCTTTTGGCAACAGTTGCAAAGGGGCTCAGTCAGCTTTGGAGCTGACTTTGATTCTGGGCTCCACTTCTGTGGCTTTGGTACAAAGTCCTGCACCTGTGGCCTTGGGGCAAGACTCAACATTCTGCACATCATGGGTTTATACAGACTAGGTTATCCATTGACCTTTGCCCTGGCTTCTTAACTTTGAACAGTCCTGTGGCGTGTGTTTGAAGATAAACATAAGCAGGTTTCCAGGAGAGAGAATCCATATTTTAGCTACTTGCTAAGACTGCTAAGACTTGCTAAGACAAGAAGGTGAACCTGTTGAACATTTAGAAGGCTTTCAATTTATTTCTAATCATTTTTCAAGAGTGCACAGTGAATCAGGATATATCCACTGGTTGCAGCAGATGGTTTCATTTTACTCAACATGGAAGATATTTTTCAGTATCTTAGAAGGTAAAATGAATACATTTTATTATCATATAAAAGAAAAAAGGCACCCAAAACATTAAGCATACCTAACATTTGGAGAAGACAATGGCACCCCACTCCAGTACTCTTGCCTGGAAAATCCCATGGTTGGAGGAGCCTGGTAAGCTGCAGTCCATGGGGCCGCTAGGAGTCAGACACGACTGAGCAACTTCACTTTCACTTTTCCCTTTCATGCATTGGAGAAGGAAATGGCAACCCACGCCAGTGTTCTTGCCTGGAGAATCCCAGGGACGGGGGAGCCTGGTGGGCTGCCGTCTATGGGGTCACACAGAGTCAGACACGACTGAAGTGATTTAGCAGCAGCAGCAGCAACAACATTTACTGAACATTTTCTATGTAGCAAGCTTTACCTTTATCCCCATTCATCCCCTCAGTAATTCTACAAGCTTGAAACTGGTATTATCAGCCTCATTTTACAGAAGCTAAGCATGATGTCGAGATGTTGACTAACTTGCTCAAGATTATTCAGCTATTAAGTAGCAGGTAAGGATATAAGGCAGCCTTTTTTTTTTTTTTTTTTTTTTTTTCAGAGTCTGATGTGAAAATTCTTAAAGAGGTGGGAATACCAGACTGCCTAACCTGCCTCCTGAAAAATCTATATGCAGGTCAGGAAGCAACAGTTAGAACTGGACATCGAACAGACTGGTTCCAAATAGGGAAAGGAGTATGTCAAGCCTATATATTGTCACCCTGCTTATTTAACTTATATGCAGAGTACATCATGAGAAATGCTGGGCTGGATGAGGCACAAGCTGGAATCAAGATTTCCGGGAGAAATTTCAATAACCTCAGATATGCAGAGGACACCACTCTTATGGCAGAAAGCGAAGAAGAACTGAAAATTGAAAGACTCTTGTTCCTTGGAAGGAAAGTTATGACCAACATAGACAGCATATTCAAAAGCAGAGACATTACTTTACCAACAAAGGTCCATCTAGCCAAAGCTATGGTTTTTCCAGTAGTCACGTATGGATGTGAGAGTGGGACTATAAAGAAAGCTGAGCACCGAAGAATTGATGCTTTTGAACTGTGATGTTGGAGAAGACTCTTGAGTCGCTTGGACTGCAAGGAGATCGAACCAGTCCATCCTAAAGGAAATCAGTCCTGAATATTCATTGGAAGGACTGATGCTGAAGCTGAAACTCCAGTACTTTGGCCACCTGATGCGAAGAACTAACTCATTTGAAAAGACCCTGATGCTGGGAAAGATTGAAGGTGGGAGGAGAAGGGGATGACCAAGGACAAGATGGTTGGATGCCATCACCGACACAGTGGACATGGATTTGAGTAAACTCCGGGAGTTGGCAATGGACAGGGAGGCCTGGAGTGCTGCCGTCCATGGGATCGCCAAGAGACGGCCATGACTGAGCGACTGAACTGAACTGACCGGATGTGAAGAGCTGACTCATCGGAAAAGACCTTGATGCTGGGGAAGATTGAAGGCGGGAGGAGAAGTGGACACAGAGGATGAGATGGTTGGATGGCATCAATGACTCAACGGACATGAGTTTGAGCAAGCTCTGGGAGGCGGTGAAGGGTACGGAAGCCTGGCGTGCTGTAGTCCACAGGGTCGCAAAGAGTTGGGTATGACTGAGTGACTGAACAATAACAAATATGTGAAGACATAAACACTTCAGAAGGCAAGAATCCAGTGTGTGTTTGTTGTTTGTTTATAGCACAGCCCTATAATAAAAACTTGGCATAATGAATTCTTAAGCAAAATAATACAAAAATCTATTAATATATTTTTCTCATCTACCTATGTTCAATGTCACAAGAAAAGCATTTAAAAATATCAAGTGATTTCATTAAACATTCTAGGTATATAAAGCACTTTAGCATCGATAGTTTTAACTACAAAATTGATCACACATTGTTATTAAATAGGCAGGATCAAAGTTGCTTTTGTTTTATACAATATACTCAAAGTGCAGTAGATACTTGTCACATATCCTGGTTGCCCAGCATATTTTGAACACCCTGGGTGTGCTAGGGGAATTTCCCTTCATAGGGCAGGACCCTAGAACTCACTTCCACATCCTGGGATTTCAATGTTAGAAATAACAAGTGTGTGACTTGATTTGCACATAGAGGCATGTGTTATAATTCTCACAGATTAGATTTATCTATGAGAGCATGGATTTAGAAGTGAGTGGCTTGAGCAAGAACGCATTGCAGACAAAGATGAACATTGGTTTGGGTTCTGGATTTGGAGACTGACTTCCTATGGACAGCAGCAGCCACTGTGGAATATGAGTTTCTGTTCCCTGACCCAGGAGGATTCCATCATGGGATTAAGAGCTTCATCCCTGGAGCATGGCATCTAGCCTGATGCTTCTAAGAACCCTGAGTTGGGGTCCAAGTTCTGGATACAAGGGGAGTGAACATATGGCACCCTGCTTTCCTCCATGAGAACAACTACAAAGAATGCACAGGTTTAATGTGTCACCTTGGAGGACTCTGCAAAGTGCATATACCAGGTAGGCAGAAGAAATGACCCAGAATTGAAAGTATCACCAAATGTATGATGACTGGAGCATTTCTTCCCTTCTCTTTGGAACCAAGATGAGCCCTCCTGGCCTTGTTGCTTCCTAGATGAGCCCTCCTAAGACTCCAGGTCATAAATGGAAGTGGACTGCAGCCACTAAGTTTGTGTAATTTGTTATAAGCAATAGAAAAGTAATGCAAACACATAAGGAAAGAACTTTGACATAATGCAAAAATTGATGGAACTGGAATTCATGATGTTATTCTCTAGTTGAAGACTTCAACACTCCTTTCTCAGTAATAGATAGAACTAGTATATACAAAACAAGTAAAAATATGTAAGAGCTTAATCTTGAGATTTGTCATTTATTCACATTTAAATGATGAAGACTTTCAACTCAGTCCTTGGAAGAAGAAATAGATGGAGCTTGATACCCAGATGAAACTTCTGTTATATAAGCAACTAAGACTTGGGGATTTCTGTTGTTCTCAATACAATAATATCTAGCATTTCTTGGTCAGTACAGTCCATCAATGGGGTACTATTTAAATAAGGACAAAACATTCACATAATAACATTCTATATGAACATGAGATAATGAGACAGGTCTCATATTGATGTGGACTGATCTTGAAGATACATTACTAGTTGAAAATGATATGGTGCAAAAGAAAGTAAACATCAGCTAGCAGGACGCATGTCTGTGCTGTGAGGACAGATGCTCATGATTTGCCTGGGAAGCAAGTGAATTGACACTGGGGGACATACCTGGGTGTCAGGGAATGAAGTTAAGAGGGAGATTTTCAGTGCACACCCTGTCTGTGCTTTCTGAATTTTAAACCTTGAGAGATTATTACCTTTTCAAATATCAATACCTAATTTTATTTTTTTAAAAATCAGTGTTATCCTGATCATGTTTAAAATTACATTTATAGAAAAGAGAGGAAAGAGAAATAAACTACTGTGCTACTTTTAACATTTTCTGACTCCTTAATATTTAGTCCACATACTTTTCCATGTCTTCCATGTAGCCTAGAATAAACTTTAAAAATAAATTTATGAATTTAAGTTTTATAAAATAAAGTATATTTATTATACTCAAATTCTTTACTTAAAGAGTACACTTTAATTCCTTCTTTAGCAGTCCAGATTTTGGATCATTTATACCTAATCTATCTTCCTAACTGACCTAATAAGCCTCCTATTATAATCAAATGGAAAAACTTCCTCTTTCCTGGAATACGTCTTGTATATTCTTGCCAAAGAGCTCAGGCATACTAATTCTCAAAAAAAAAAAAAAAAAAAAAAAAATCACACACACACACAAACTTGTTTCTTTCAGAGATTAAGGCATATAATAGTGAAAAAGAAAAGAACAGACCAAGTTGGGATGTAGACACTTTGCAACTGACACTCACCAATGTGTCTTGTTATCAAACATCATCTTTAAACATAAGGAGAACTATTCAAGCATGCATATACCTCACTAAAATTATTATTATGTAGTTATATACTATTTCATAATTATATAAAATCTTTACAGATTTTACTGTTTATAGGAACCTATATCTCACTTGAATTTTCCAATTTGTATTATTAATAATTAGTACTCATGCAGGCTAAATGTAAAATGATTGATTTTTCCATAGAAACTATTGGATTATAAGTGCATATTAGTCATTAGCAAGGAAACTTTTAGGAACATGGATGTTGGAATTATTTTCTAAGTTTTGCCAGACTAAAATTTCAATTTTCTCAACCAACAGTCATCATTGATAACTCAGTTTAGCCCCTGGATGACCCTAACTCTTCCTAGGAAGTTCTAAAAAAAAGGCTGCTTAGCAGAAAAAGGGAATTATTTTTACACTGTTGGTGGAAATGTAAATTGATAAAACCACTGCGGAGAATGGTATGGAAATTCCTTAAAAAACTAGGAATAAAATGGCCATATGACCCATATGCCCATTAGTGGGCATATACCCTGAAAAAACTGTAATTCAAAAAGACACATGTACCACTGTGTTCATTGCAGCACTATTTACAATAGCCAGGACCTGGGAGAAACCTAGATGGTCATTGACAGATGAATGGATAAAGAAGTTGTGGTACATATATACAATGGAATATTACTCAGCCATAAGAAGGAACAGATTTGAATTAGTTGAAATGAGATGGATTAACCTAGAACCTGTTAAACAGAGCGAAGTAAGTCAGAAAGAGAAAAACAAATATCGTATATAAATGCATACATGTGGAATCTAGAAAAATGTTACTGATGAACTGCTTTACAGGGCAGGAATAGAGATGCAGATGTAGACAATGGTCTTGTGGGGACACGATGGGGGAAGGAGAGGGTGGCAGGAATTGAAAGAGAAACATTGACATATATACACCATCATGTGTAAAATAGAAAGCTGGTAGGGAGCTACTATCTAAGACAGGAAGCCCAGCCCAGCAGTCTATGGTGACGTAAAAGGGTGGGATGGAGTGAGGGATGGGAGGGAAGACCAAGAGGGAGGAGATATATGTATACTTATGACTGATTCACACTGTCCTATGGGAGAAACCAACACAACATTCTAAAGCAATTATCCTCCAATAAAAAAAAATAGTAGTTTAGCAAAGTGGACTCCAAGGCCACATTGATATAAATACTAATATGCAAACTTCCCAGGAAGTCATTGTCCAAATAGAAATAGAAAATGTTTCTCATGCTAACAAGATTTTAGAGTCAGTTTGAAAGTCCAGAGTTTTCCAACTCTGTCAAACGAGGCTCTGCCTCCTCATAGGTCCTGTGTAAATGTCAGAGAGAGGAAATTGGGTCTCTTTCTTTGTGGGAAATCCAGCTGTTCTCAGTGTTTTCCATGGTGATTGTCCTCTTCCTGTGTTATACAATTATCAAACTTAAAAAAAAAAATTACCCACATAAAGATAAATGCAGTGCAAAAAAAAAAAAAGAAAAGAAAAAATATATATAAAACCAAGTTAGAAATAACAGTTTAAACTGTACTAGGGCAAATAGTTTGTGAGAAGATAGTAAAGAACCATCAACAGAATGAAACAAGCAAATAAAACAACAAATAAAATAGCAATTAAAATGTAGGATGAGAAAGCAATCACATTAAAATATTTGTAAAGTCACTAATACACAACAGCCTTGGCTTGAGTAATGTGTAACAGAGAACTCTATGTTAGTGATGATGTCACTTAGGGGATAATGATAGTAATAAAAATAATAGAATTGCAGGGCTTGTGATAATATGTATTGCATGCTCATTGTGTCAGGTATCTTCCAAGTTTTTCAAATAATTTAATTCTAGCAGCCACGCTGTGATATTGTGGTCAGCTTTGGTTTTGCCATTTTACAGGTGAAGTGCATGCTTAGTTGTTCAGTCCTGTCCAACCCTTTTCTACCCTTTGAACTATTGCCCACCAAGCTCCTCTGTCCATGGGATTTTTCAGGCAAGAATACTGGACTAGGTTGCCATTTTCTTTCTCCAGGGGATCTTTCTGATCCAGGGATCAAACCCATGTTTCTTGCACTGCACACAATTCTTTATCCAAAGTTGAAAAATACTCAGAACATCCATGTGTATAAGAGAGGTAGTAAATGTCAAAGGTAAAACTCAAAACCCACACTATTAACTACTCTACATGCACATATGTATAGTATACATACTGCTAGCATCTATGAATACAAATAGAATAAAAATAGATTCATAAGTTTGAAAGCGATGAGGGAAGAAAGCAATTACTTCAAAAGTTACTAGTATTTCACAATGTTTGTATATGAAAATGATGTAGATATATTATCACCATTTTCAAATTATTCTCACAATGTCATCATTTTTATACATCCTAACTCCAGCAAGGACTTCAGTAAGTCAATCAGATACCTTTTCAGGAAAAGTGAGGTGCCCTATGACTCATTCTGGCCCCTATTTATAAATGAAATACCTAATCTAAAATGGAATGGATAATTTGAAAAAAAAATTGATCTAAGTCACAAGAATACCTCACTGAAATGAAATGAAATACAAAATCATGAAAAGCAATGAAAGGATAACATGGAATCTAAATGTACCATTCATATATATATGAATTTAATTAATTTAAATTTATTAAATTAATTTAAATGAATTTAAATTAATTAAATTAAATTAAATTAATTCTAGCAGCCACACTGTGATATTGTGGTCAGCTTTGGTTTTGCCATTTTACAGGTGAAGTGCATGCTTAGTTGTTCAGTCCTGTCCAACCCTTTTCTGCCCTTTGAACTATTGCCCATCAAGCTCCTCTGTCCATGGGATTTTTCAGGCAAGAATACTGGACTAGGTTGCCATTTTCTTTCTCCAGGGAATCTTTCTGATCCAGGGATCAAACCCATGTTTCTTGCACTGCACACAATTCTATATATATACATACATTTCTATTTATTTCTACTTGGCTGTGCTGGGCCTTCATTGCTGCATGGGCCTGTTCTCCAGTTGCAGCAAGCAAGGGCTATTCTCTAGTTGCAGTGCATGAGCTTCTCATTGCGTGGTTCTTCTTGTTATGGAGCACTGGCTCCAAGCTGCGGGCTTCGGTAGTTGAAGCGCGTGGCCTTTCACTTCAGCAGCTGTGGCTTCCAGGATCTAGAGCACAGGCTTAACAGTTGTGGTACATGGACTTAGTTGTTCTGCTGCATGTGAGGTCTTCCCGGGTCAGGGATTGAACCCTTGTCTCCTGCATTGGCAGGCATATGCTTTAGCACTGAGCCACCAGGGAAGCCCTCTCTATAGTCTTATCAAACTTGAAATGCTATGCAAATGAGCTAGGCAACCATTCAGTTCAGTTCAGTTCAGCCACTCAGTCATGTCCAACTCTTTGTGACCCCATAAACAGCAGCATGCCAGGCCTCCCTGTCCATCACCAACTCCCGGAGTTTACCCAAACCCATGTCCATCGAGTCGGTGATGCCATCCAACCATCTCATCCTCTGTCGTCCCCTTCTCCTCCTGCCTTCAATCTTTCACAGGATCATGGTCTTTTCAAATGAGTCAGCTCTTCGCATCAGGTGGCCAAAGTATTGGAGTTTCAGCTTCAACATCAGTCCTTCCAATGAACACCCAGGACTGATCTCCTTTAGAATGGACTGGTTGGATCTCCTTGCAGTCCAAGGGACTCTCAAGAGCCTTCTCCAACACCACAGTTCTAAAGCATCAATTCTTCGGTGCTCAGCTTTCTTTATAGTCCAACTCTCACATCCATACATGACCACTGGAAAAACCATAGCCTTGTCTAGACGGACCTTTGTTGGTAAAGTCAAGTCTCTGCTTTTTAATATGCTGTCTGAAAGTGAAAGTGAAGTCGCTCAGTCGTGTCTGACTCTTTGCGGCCCCATGGACTGTAACCTACCAGGTTCCACCATCTATGGGATTTTCCAGGCAATAATACTGTGGGTTGCCATTTCCTTCTCCAGGAGATCTTCCTGACCCAGGGATTGAACCCGGGTCTCCCACATGGTAGGGATTGTAGGCAGATGCTTTACCGTCTGAGCCACCAGGGAAGATCCTAGATATGCTGTCGAGGCTGGTCATAACTTTCCTTCCAAGGAATAAGCGTCTTTTAATTTCATGGCTGCAATCACCATCTGCAGCAATCTTGGAGCCCAGAAAAACAAAGTCAGCCACTGTTTCCCATCTATTTGCCATGAAGTGATGGGACCGGAAGCCATGATCTTAGTACCTTTGTGATAAACATGGTCTTTGTGAGGCAACTTTTCCCAATTTTGGGCTCTGCACATGTTAGACCATGGCAGTGTGACTCTAAGATTGCATCCAACAGTTTTAGCAACAATAATATGACCTATGAGAAAAATTAGGGCTTGGAGTTCTCAAATGAGCTGAAAAAGAGAAAGTTAAGAGGGGAATTATTATTATTAGATGGTAATATCCAACAGCTGTTCTCTTTTTCCAGTGAACCAGGAGGAAGAGGAGACAGGCTTCAATTGTGGCAAGAGAAATTTAGAGTTGACATCTGCTGAGTTGACATAAAGACTCCATATTTTTGGAAGTTAAAAAAAAAAAAAGAAGAAAAAATCTATGAGTTAATGTTTTAAAATATTTGTAAAGAATTTCATAAAAAACAAAACCCCACTCTCTCCAATGCATTCTCCAGGAAGGAAACAAAAACATTTACTTGTGCCTAAGTAGTATTTTTTGTTACATCATCTGATAATATGCTAAAGGAATACTTTCATTAAAGTACTTAAATGAAAATTTCCATGTAAATATAGCCATAAAGTAGAACATAGAATTAATAGAGACTTAGCATAGAATGTACTAAAAACTATTTACAGGGCGTTTCAAGAATAAATTTTTTATTTTCACAAAAGTGAAAGAAAAAATGGAAACATTTTTATCTGGTCTATTCTTATTCTTTCAGATTATACTGATATTAACACTGCTTGTAACAATAAAATGTTTTTCATTCTTGGAGTAAATTATGAATCTTCTCAGGTGTCAGTGGCTATGTTCTAGCTGACTAATGTATGCTGGATTTTTTTTTTAATGCTGTGGTGACTAGCTATCTTATTGTGATTCTTCAAAACCTAAATTCCTAAGCTATTTGAAAGATCAACAATATGAAATAATAAGTAGCAAATGAATTTAGGCAAGAGATATACATACCGAGGGTCACTGACTTTGTTTCTATCTTGCATCAACCTTTCTGAAATCAAGACTCCTTTAATAGATCTGACCTAGTTATGGCATTCTTTGGGTGTGTGCATGTGCTCATTTTTATTATATCTACATATAAAATAAAATAGGAATGTTTTTATTTATTGCTCATTTGAGAATTGTTAGTTATGCAATTATTACCATTTACATATCAAAGTCTCCAGCTCCTGAACCATAGTCCCTGGAGTCGAGAACCGAATGCTTATACCACCTTCAGCCAACTTTGCCTGAAGGTTGCTCTTATGTGTTTAATTACTTCTACATATTTAAGGCATATGCTTTCTGAGAAGGCACACTACATATTTCCAGAATTTCATCACTCAAGGCCACAGCTGGTTAATACCAAACACCACTCATTTCCCAAGTTTTAATGACTATCAACGTGCAATTCTGCATGTCAGAGAAACAATATTCTTAGGCTCATTTAGGGTACAACATAAAAACAGGCAAAAATAAACAAAAAATAAGGTGCTACCTTGCAACTACTGTAAAGTCCTGACAATCCAGAGATGTAGCAAATGTTCCTTCAATTCTTTTTTTTATGAGAAAAGCAAAATCGCATTAATATTCAAACAGACGCCTTCCAAAATGTTGACACTTATTAAAAATCTGTGAAGGCTAAGTTCATTAAATAGCCTTGCACTGAGGAAGTGCTGATGGCAACAGCCTACATGTCTGGCTTTTCCTCACCCCTTCTGCATGGCCCATTTCCAAACATTCCCCTCACTCACTGCACACATTTGCCTAAACTTAATAACGTCAGCGCAGGGACAGCCTGGGACTGACTGTGGAGCCTAATCTTTACAGCACCTGAAATATTCAAAGTCATAATAATCCTCATACACTTTCAAAAAGTGCTTGAGACAAACACCATTGGACTCAAACTCTCCAGTTTGCAAAATATTTAAGTTGTCCACTATGTTTATACAAGAACCAAAAGTGAAAGCTTGTTTTCAAGAATATAGAGTTTCTTAACAAAGGAAATAGAGAAACAATTCAAACTGCCTATCTTGATTGAAATTAAATTCATAAGAGATGGTTCCCATATGCAAGGAAAAGTGCTTTGTCTGCTTTTGGATTCGCATGGCACTTGGGGCCTATTTATGACTTCATATACTTGAACACAAGGGCACTTAGCACCTAGTCACAATGGTGGGGAGAGGTGGTATTGTGGTAGATATAATCTGAGTGCTAGCAAATGTCATCTAATTGCTATTTCCTAGGCTTCATCAAACCCAGAGAATAGAAAAATTAAATGATATGACTTTACAAAATATGTTCCACATAATACTTTTACAGCCTGAGATATACCACATCCAAACCCAAAATCCAAGACTGTTTTTCTTATAATACTAAAAATTACTGATACCTAAGGGCTGCTATTTTATTTTTAATATTTATTTTACTTTATTTATTATCATTTTTTATTTTATTTGGCTGCTCCGTGTCTTAGTTGTGACTTGCCGGATCTTCAGTCTTTGTTGCAGCATGCAGAATATTTATTTGCAGGGTGCAGACTCTTAGTTGTGGCCTGTGGGATCTAGTTCCATGACCAGGGATTGAACCTGGATCCTCTGCATTGACAGCATGGAATCTTAGCCACTGGACCACCAGGGAAGTCCCTGGGCTGCTATTTCAGAGTCAAAAGAATCTTTGAGGTGTCTCTGATTGGGAATTCTGTTACAGTCATTCTTCAATTAAAATATGACATGCTTTAATGTGCCACAAAATGCTATCATCCTACTTTAGACTATCCCTGCTCTCAAATGATTGCATAGAGAGGAATTTATTTTGCCAAAGAACCTAATCACATCTATTTACAGCTCGATCTTTAGTAACTGAGAGTAAGTGGGGAGACTTGACAAGATGGCAGAGGTGTGGGTGGACATGGAGTACATCTCTCTCCTCAGATGCATCAGGAAAACACCTTCACACACAGAAGATCTTGAAGAATAAAAGCTGAGAGCATGCAGGAGTACCTGACCACTGGAGACGAACACACAGACCTACACAAAACTCAGGAGGATGAAAGAAGAAGGGAGAAAAAGAAGAGAGTGAGCAGGCCTGGACTGCTCCTGGGGGGTGGGGGACCTGAAGCAGGGGTCAGAACCCTACATCAGGGCAACTGTTTGGGACAGAGGGGAAGCATTTAAGGCTTTTGGAGAGTGTAGGAGCTGATTTGTGACAGTCTGAATGGAATGAGAATCACCCGGACTATCCTCTCCCCAGCCCTATCTACCCCAGACAGGGACACAAGTCCCCTAGAAAGCACAGATGCTGGGAGCTGGAGTGCAGGGATTGGAGGGCAATCACAGGGAGAGGGCTGCTGCTGACTGTAGGTAGACGGCCCACGGGGACCTGAGGGAGGAGATCGTGGTGGGAAATGCCTGTGGAGGAGAACCAGGCGGCTGTGGAGGCAAGGGGATCCTGCTGACTGGAGACATCACGGTAGACCCCAAAGAGCGTGGCTCTTTGAGTGCCTTATGTGTTGAGCAACAGAGAAGGACCCCAGCCGGGGCGGTGGGGGGGGGGGCCCTTTAAGTACCTGAATGGGCCAAGCAACAGAGAAGGGCCAGTCAATAGGCCCTCTGACCACCAGCTGCCAGAGGCTAGAAAGACTCTACTAGGGCCATAGCTCCTGTGGCTGAGGCAGTCGGTGTCCCTGAACACTTGATGCCATCAGGGTCCCCTCAGTCCAAGCAGAGCCATGCCACCTCCACGCTCAATTCTCACTGGGGCAGAAATGTTAGAGGCTAGGAAAAGCCGTAATAGCACCGTATCTCCTGGGACAATAGCCACCGGTACTCCTGCGTATTCCCCAGGATCCAAGCAACCGTGCCACCTCCACACTTGATCCCCACTGGGGCAGAGCCCGCAGAACCTAGACAAAATCCCAAGAGCACCTTATATGCTGCTGCCCTGGCCGCTGGCTCCCCTGCACACCTGGTTCTGCCGGAACTCCTGTGGTCCAGGCAGCTGCGCCCCCTCCACACCAAGTTCTTGCTGGGGCAGACCCAAGTCCTCCAGGTCAACTTCAGGAGCAAACCTCTGTGGACCACTCACTTGCAGAGGTGGAGAAAAAAACAGAATAGAAACCCAGTGGCAGTATGGCTGAGGATGAGGACCCAAAATTTCCCCACCAGCTGAAAAGCTGCAGAGTAAACCCACACAATCAACTAGGCAGACTCTATGCCTATGGAATATATAAAAAGACAGTAAGAGCTCACACAAAAGAAAACGCACTTGATCTTGCAGCTGTGAACCTTGGAGGCAGGAACACGCAGGAGGAGGACCAGATTCGAGTCTGAGCTGCCCACACAGCAGGTCCAGAGACAAGCCCAGTCCTGGAGGGCATCTGAGGGAGGCAAGGTGGAAGGACACTGACGGTTGAGAATCAAGAAAAACATTTTGCATTATTCTTATATTTTGACTTGTTCTATAGTTGTGTCTGGATTTTTTTCCTTCTTTTTTCCTCTGTTGCCGCAGTTGTTGATTTTATTTAGTACTAATAAATCTATTTTAAGCTTTTGAGAATTTTTTTCGATAATCACACTTTGTATTTCCTTGATATACTTCTGCCTCTACATTGGCCTTTTGCAGTTCTGTGGGTTTGTTTCTTTTCTCTTTTTTTAATTTAATTTTTAAAATTCATTATATTTATTCTTTTGTTTGCTTTTCTTACTCTTTTCCTGTCATAGTTATTCTTTAATATATATAAATCATTTTTATCTACCTCTATTTGACTTGCTTTTCTATTCTTTCTTTCTTTTCTTCCTTTTCTTTCTTTTTCTCACCATGTTAGGTTGTTTTGTTTTCTTTGCTTTATTTCCCAGTTAGCACCTTGCTTGGTTTTGTTTTCCAATTTGTTCTTTAGTCAGTTTTGTTTTTAACTGGTTGATATCATTTTTGGTTTCCTTTTCTCACTGGGTCAATCTGCTTTCTTTTTTTGGACTGTTTTGATTTTGTTTATTTTTGCGCACATGCGTGTGTGTGTGTGTGTGTGTGTGTGTGTGTGTGTGTGTATTCCATTGTTTTTGTTAGCATTTGCCTGATTTTGTATTTACCATTTGTCTGGGGCTCTTGTTTCTTGCTTTTGTGTGTTTGTTTTAATCCCCTTTGATGCCATAACAAACCACTTGTGGAATCTCAGTTCCTCAGCCAGAGATTGGTCCTTGAGCCTTTGGAATGGAAGCACTAGACCCTAGACTGTCAGAGAACTCCTAGCGCCAGGGGTTATAAATTAGTGAGAACTCCCACAAAGGCCTCCACCTGCATACAAGACCTGGCATTACCCATGGGCCAGCAGCACCCAGTGCAGGATGCCTCACACAAACAGCAAATGAGACAAGCACAGAAATCCAATCACCAGTAGACAGGATTACCACTTCCCATGGCCCTGCCCATCACTGAGGGCAGAAACCAAAAGGAAGGAGGACTTTGACATTGAAGTTTAGGAAAAGAAGACCTCAAACACATTAAGTTAGAAAAAAAAAAGAAAAGAAAAGGCAGCGAAACATTGCCCAAATGAGGGAACAAGCTAGAAACTCACTTAAAACTCACATAAAGATAAACAAACTACCTGAAAAAGAATTCAGAGTGAAGATAGTAAAAATGATCCAAAACTTCAAAAATGGAATGGAGAAAATGCAAAAATGAATTAACACATTTAACAAGGACCTAGAAGAAACTAAGAATAAGCAAACAGAGATAAAAAACACAATTACTGAAATTAAAAATACTCTAGAAGGAATCAATAGCAGAATAACTGAGGCAAAAGAATGGATAAGTGAGGTGGAAGATAGAATGTTGGAAATATTGGCTGAATAAAGGAAAAAGAATGAAAAGAACTGAGGATCGTCTCAGAGACCCCTGGGGTATATTAAACACACCAAAATTCGATTATGCAGATCCTAGAAGAAGAGAAAAAGAAAGTATCTGAGAAAATGTTTAAAGAGATTATAGTCAAAAATTTCCCCAACATGGAAAAGGAAATAGTCAAATCCAAAAGGCGAAGAGTATAAGCAGGAAGCAACCTTCAAACGATCATATCACAGGGGTGATGCTCTCTTTCTGAAGGCCATCGATATGAATCTTGTCTCATCTTCACACTTATCCCATAAGTTAATGATAGAAGGCATATGTTTTAGGCATCTTGGCTAACTCACTGCTTCTACCTGTCATGTGTAAGGACTTAATAATATTACAACTTAATATTGGGACTTAATAATAATACTAAGGACAATCCTTATTAAAATTGTAAGGATCAATATCTGATCATGATGGCATTATTGATGGCAATGATGACTTATCTGCAGGCATTCAGTGAGACTGTGTGTTTATACCACAGATACAGAGGCACAACCCAGCCTCCAGACACTCCCCACAGTGTCAAGCTGAAAATACCTACATGGTATGTTATCGGCCAGAAAGCTACTGTATATGAAGAATTATTAATGGCTCAGATCAGGACATCACCACATGCATGAGTGGCATTTTGAGAGTCAAGAGCTATGACTGAGATAATGTTTCTGAACACAAGTTCATGTGCCTGATGCATAGTCAGGCCAAACAAACTAAAACACTGGAGTTTGGAATAGAACAAGTTTTATTACAGGGCTATGCAAGGAGACAGGTGACTCATTCTCAAAAAACCCAAACTCCCTGAAGGGTTTTAGCAAAGCCTTTTTAAAGGCAAGGTGAGGGAAGGGTGTGATTAGTTGTTGCAAAATACTTGGTATCAAAATCCTTTGTTCTTGCAGCTGTCCATTTAGGTCAGGTCATGATGGTCAGGTGAACCACCAACAAAACAAAAGTTATTCTCAGCTCTACAGCTTTTTATCTCAATATGAATGGAATCTTAAAGGTCAGAGCCTTGAGAATGGGCTATCCTGTATATTTCAGGCTATAGGCAGCATTTCTTTACAAAAGATACAAAGCTAGCAAGCCCAAGCACAGGCAGCAAAGCACAAGTGTTAAAATAAAAGGAACAGACCTAATATGGAGCCAGATTTGTTCTTCCCTATTACAATAATACTAATAAGTAGGGATTTAAATATTTGGCATGATCCGATATATTTGCTCTGGAAAGGTCATTCCTAATTTATCCTTGCTTTTCTTTTCTAAATCCTTTATCATTATTCCTCACCTAGATTAAAAATGGAGATATACCTGTGAAGACTTTCAAATTTACCAGGAACAGGAAAAGACCAATGGCACAAACTCTGGAGCCTCAAGGCAGTTTATTAGATGCATGAGAAAAACAGCATGTGGAATAAAAGGAAACACAGGGGATAAATAAAAAATAAAAAAGAAGTCCTAATAAATAAAATAAAAAGTAAATTCCTGGAAAGCTGATTTATGGTCCTGAGGGCACCAACCTATACACAAGGACTGGAAGTAAGGTGATAGTGAAATGAAGTTGTATTTTCAGGTTTAGAGCCTGTCACAGCCAACCTGCCTAGTGATACTGAGCAAAAAGGAAAAGAAGCCACAAAGAGAAGGTAGCTGTTCTGATGGAATGCAATCTCATTCCCTGTCATTTAGCTTAAAACCAGTTTTCTATCATTTAGAAACACAACCATCTCATTGACTTTTCAGTTTTTCCCTGTCCATGGAAGGTACAAGTTTGAAAAAAGACACAAACCTTCCCCAGAATTCTCTGTATTAACTAGTTAGAAAACAGATGAGCGGGCTGGGAGAAAGGAGAAAGGACATGAATGGACAATCCCCAGCACGTAAGTATTATTAAACGTTTCTTGGTGTTTTCCATGATAAGTTGAGTGTAGTTTCTCCTATGAATACCTACTGCCAGGGCACACCGTGCATCTCACTCCCTGGACTCAGGTGCCCACATGTTCTGTACAACACTGCTTTGATGCTAATGGGCACAGGGTCATGTAAGCTTTGTGGGTAAGGTTCAGGCTCTGATTTAGGAGGCCTGGGTTGCCAGGAGATGCCAGTGTTACTGGTCCAGAGATGACACTGTGGGTAGTGCTACTTCACAATTCACATTAGCTTAAAACTGAAGGTTTTAATAGCACCAAGGCGATGGCACCCCACTCCAGTACTCTTGCCTGGAAAATCCCATGGATGGAGGAGCCTGGTGGGCTGCAGTCCATGGGGTCGTAAAGAGTCAGACACAACTGAGCCACTTCCCTTTCAGTTCTCCCTTTCATGCATTGGAGAAGGAAATGGCAACCCACTCCAGTGTTCTTGTCTAGAAAATCCCAGGGACGGGGGAGCCTGGTGGGCTGTCGTCTATGGGGTCACACAGAGTCGGACATGACTGAAGTGACTTAGCAGCAGCAGCAGCCTACAAGCGACACAATAGATTGCAAGAAAGAAGTTGAGTATTCTCCCTAAACTAAACTTCAAATGAGGACTTTCAGCCTCAAAGACTAAGATCACACTCTAAGTAGATAATAGTATCAAAGTGACTCATTCCAGACACACTGTAATAAGCTGCAGCCCTGCAATATCTTCAAGACAGATAGTAAGCAGGTAGTTTCACAATGGAATCTTTCAGTAAAAGTGATGAAATTATGAAACTGAAGGCTGTCTGCTTACACACTAGAGGGCTACAGAATTATGATTTTTTTTCAAATGAGTTTTAGCAGTGGTTGTCTTGATTTTCAGCTGAAACCCCTCATCCCTATCTGTAGTTAATATCCAAATGTATGAAACAAATCCATGGGAGAGAAAGTAACTTTTTTTCAGACACTGTCCTTGTGCAATGATGCTAGGAAGGTTATAAAGACCTCTGGGAAAGCCCTCTGGTGTGAAAACAACTTTTCCAGGAAAAATGCCCTGTTACATTAGACCAAGCCTGAAACTAGAGTTTCACACATAAAACAAACCACAAATGAGTCTTTGCTCCTCAATATTGGTTTTCAACTCAATTAACTCTGCCCTTCCAGTCCATTGACCAAACTGCCAACAGTAATTTTGCTTAAAGATCACATTTCTGACATTGCTCTCCTGCCCAATAAAGCCTTCACTGCTTTCCACTGTTTTAGAAAAATAGAAAATTTTTATTAATACAGTATTTAAGATTTGGAATTAAGCATTTCCTGGAATTCTAGCATATCCTGTGACAGAAATCTCTTGACTACTCTGTTTTAGGTTCTTGAACTCCAAAATAAAGACATGCAATTCAGTCGAAAATAATGTAGAAGAAACTATTAAAGTTTTTGTCAAAATAATTATTTGGTAAGAAGTGAATTGAGTCACTTTTTTCCTCACAAACCACTTAACTTTGAAGCATCACTGAGAAGTTTTATAATCTCTTCTGACCTTTTGTTCAGAAGTTTTGTTGGTTTTGAAGGATTGTATATTTTTTTGATTTTTAAATTTCATTTTTATTCAAATAGAATTGTTTTTTCCTATTTGTATTAGTC
Source organism: Bubalus kerabau (assembly GCF_029407905.1). Classification (NCBI taxonomy): domain Eukaryota; kingdom Metazoa; phylum Chordata; class Mammalia; order Artiodactyla; family Bovidae; genus Bubalus; species Bubalus kerabau. The sequence goes on from NC_073626.1 coordinate 47,272,390, forward strand.
ATACTAAGTTAGTTTATAAATCAATATGTGTGTATATGTGAGTAATAAAATGTGAGTTCAGTAGAAATACAATAAAATAAAAATGCATATCTTAAAAATATTAACTCATATTAATATTATCAGAATAGTTTCAATAAATTGAAAAATAGGAAAAAGAAAGAAGGAGCTAGATAAGATAATCCTTCTAAATAATAGATCTTTGCTTTAATTTCTTTGCTGATTCCATTCAATTATTGTTGTTATTGTTGTCCAGATGACTTAAATATAAAGTAAAATATCACGATTTTATTATAAGGAAATTGCCAGATACAAGAAGAATATTAAAAAGTTATAAAGCTGTTCAATGTCAACCTTAATCTAGGCCTACTTTTATATACTTCCAAATACGTTTCTATTCATCTAAACATGAATTTATAAAATGGAGGATGGCTTTGGCAGTGTACCATGCTAACTATCTTACTTATGTAACCTCATAGAATCCTCACAACTTCAAAGGTAGGCATTATCCCCATTTGTCAGATGAAACAACTGAGGTTTAAAGACATTGCAAATTATCCCAGTATGTTGTTAGGCTGTAATTTATTTAGGTAATTCTTTGTTCTTGGAAATGTCACAGTGACAATTTTACTTCTTCCCTTCCAATCTAAATGTCTTTTCTTTTTCTTGTCTGATTGCTGTGGCTAGAGCTTCTAATATTATGCTAAATAGAAGTGGTGAGAGTGGGCATCTTTGTCTTTGTTTCAATTTTTTAGAGGAAAAGCTATTAGCCATTGACTATAAAGATTATAGCCATTGTCTATAAAAGCTATTAGCCAATGGCTATAAAGCCATTGACTATGATGTTAGCTTTGATGACAATTTTTGTCATGAATAGATGTTGAAATATGTCAAATGATTTTTCTTCATTTACTGAATGACCATGCGGTTTTTAATCTTTCCTTTCATTAATGTGGTTCTAGCACATTGACTGAGGATATTAAATGACCTCCCTGGAATAAATCCCACTTAATCATGTTGTATAATAACTTTTTATATATCGTTGAATTCAATTTGCTAATATTTTAAAAATAATTCTTAATTAGAATAAATGTACAATTCATAGAAAAAATAAATTTGACTATTAAATTATCATAGTATGCTATGGAATAAATATAAGCAATAACATAACATTTCCAATTATATTAAAATTTTTAAAATTACCTCACTACTGGTAAAGTTCAAATGAATTATCTTTAGGAAAAATGGCAGTCATTATTTTGAAAACAATACTATAAATGTATTTGAAGTATTAGACTTATTACCCCTCTTTTCTATTAGAGCACCGAACAACGAACAGCAACAATGCTTGTTTAGGTCACAGGTGACATTATTTTAAAGCCAGGTCCAATCAGGTTTAAATGTTGCATGGAAATGCTGTCTTCTATCTATGAATTCTCAATCCATGATAAGTGGTTTGTACATGAAACCTATTGACATGTTAGAGAACCTCAGAATAGTAAAAGCATTCCCTCATGAATTGCTTATTTTTAAAAATGTTTATTCAATTTAGGTAATTGTTCCTTAAACCAAGAAAGATATATGCAAAATGCTTTAGGTCTTTTTTTATGAATCAGACATATTTTATTTCAACCTACAAGTATAGGATTAAATATAATTTTCCATTTTAATATGAAGCCTTAATTATTTAACAAAAACTACAAAGATGCATCCCATAAATATTGTCAGTACCCTCTGACATTAGTGCTTGGGATGAGCCATTGTTTCAATTTCTCGTGGGCAATGCACCAAATCTACCTGTATACACTCCTGATAGTTACGTCACTCTTCAGAAAATTTAAAAATCACTCTTTGGCAAGTTCCTTCGATGACAGCTTCCTCTTTCTCTTCGTGTTCTCAATATACTCCACACTGCAGTGCTATGAATCATCTTCTCAACAGTCTTGCCGCCTGTTGTAGATATTGTATCTCCTCTCTGAAACCTGAAATGCCTTAGGTTTATAGATGAATCCGATCACCACCTTTGCCATCTGATTTTAACACACTCAAGTGACTTACTCTACTGGCCTTTATATAATTTATATAACATATAAATTATATAAAGGAACAAAATCAAAGCATTTCATGGATATTAATATTGTGAAGATTTGTATTTTTTATCTAACTTACACCATTTGGAGAATAAAATGAGGAGCATTACCTCCATGAAACATGAGAGGACAAATGATCTGTTCATGATTTTAGGGAAAAAGACATTTATTTGTTCCTAATCCAACCTGTAGAAAAATATTTCCTTTTCTTTTATGTGGCCTCAATGAAGTAAAAACATCATATTCCAAGCAAAGAAATCATGGCAGGAGCCCTCATTCTTGAGAACTGATGTTAATACAGAAGAGAGGCTTCCTGGCTGGAAGGCAGCCGTGATGCTAACCAGGCCAGGGGGCTGGGAGGTGGTGAGAGGGGTCCTGCAGGCAGCAGGCCGCAGGAACGCAAACCTCCCGTGCAGCCAGGAGTGGGGCCAGCAGGTGGCCCTGCCGGAGCATCCTATGCCCGCCCACTTCTGAGCTCCAGCTCCGGAACACCTGGAAGGCCTCTGGTGCTTCTCACTAAGGAGAATGCAGGCCACACACTGTTCCTTCCTATGAGAAAATCACCATCAAAATAGGTGTCTTCTGTACACCTCATGATGCAAAGAAATAGGGCATTTACTTTGGATTGATTAAAACTTCTCTGGTGGCTCAGACGGTTAAGCGTCTGCCTACAATGTGGGAGACTTGGGTTCGATCCCTGGGTCGGAAAGATCCCGGAGAAGGAAATGGCAATCCACTCCAGTACTATTGCCTGGAAAATCCCATGGATAGAGGAGCCTGGTAGGCTACAGTGCATGGGGTCGCAAAGAGTCGGAGTCGACTGAGAGACTTCACTTCACTTCACCTTTGATTGTGTGGTACTTTTACTCTCTTGTAGTGTCCATATATTATTTCAGCATTCTACAAAATGCATTTTTTTTTTGGTATTTTCATGACTGACCAACACATTCATAAGGGAAGAAACGTGTTCTTCCAGTTCTTTTATGATTAATATTTTGTACTTTTGAGATATTTCTGTGTGAAGAAATTGTGGAATAACCATAATACACCTTTTCAAAATAAAGTTATAGAAAATAAACCTACAACAGGAGCAAGTGTCAGAGTTTGGAATTATCTGAGGCCTGAATCTAAAGCCTAAACTATTTGAAACTGTAATTCTACCTGGAAGTGTACACACCCAGATACATACATACTGCATATATCAAGTTACATAGAATAAGGCACTATCAAAACTACTTCAATCATCACTCTTTAAGAGACAACTAAGAGTGAAATTTCTTAAAGATGTTCATTTTGTTTCATAAATATTTAAATTACAAAGGCCAGCCAGGGTGGTAAGAGTTTCAAAGTTTCATTTAGAATTTCATTGCAGTGATCTTATGACTTAATAAGTGTTTTCTTCCTTAAAATATCTGTTAAAGGCAGAATTTTGCTTCAGAAGTAAAAACATTCAACGTTTTAGGGGGGAAATATGGGGTTTTGTTGGAAATAGATTAAGCTTCCATATACAATTGGTTGACATAAGTTCTAACTTGCAAACCAATGGTTCAATTTTTATGAAAAGTCTAGTAAAGTATTAACAGAACTATACTAAGAACTTCTTGAACTCAAGGATTATTTATTTTACATCTGCATACATACATCTGTGTCTAACATATAAAAGGTGCTCAAAATGTGTTTATTAAATGAAGGACAGAAGGAAGGAGTGTGAGGGAAACTGAAAAAATGAGTAGCAATATAAATACAAAAATGGCATAAGCAGGTATAATAAAATATATACAATACATGGAAGATGATGCAATTTCCTTCATTCAGACTCCAAATTTTGAACATGTTCAACATTCTTCAAAATCCAGGTCTTTCTCAGTTTTGGCTAAAGTCCCATGATTCTTTCTTTATAATTCCCCCTCTATCCCCATGTTTCTCACCTTCTCATCAGACACACCTGTAGAACTTCTTCCATGTCCAGGGATCACACTCCTGTCCCCTGCAATGGGAGTATGAAGTCCTAAATACCAGACCACCAGGAGATGCCCCTTCCCCTTCTGTATCTAATCAATGCTTACAGACGCCTTCTGTTTCATATCCCTCCCTCTCACACTTAAGTCATTGGAAAAAATGAATTGCTCACTGCCCTCTCCTAAATCACTTCATCTGTTGTTCGTGAGGTTGGATTATTCTAGAACAATTGCAGCACATGAAATTTGGTTTCAAGCCCTCAATTGCCAGCGGGTCCCCATATGAGCCATGCCCAGAGAATTGCTGAGATTATAAGGGATTATAAGGGACTTAGGTTGGGCAGACAAGGGTCATCTTCACTTCACTGAGAAAGCCCAGGGCTACTCATTCTCTTTCCACACTAAGATGTTTTGAGCTCTGGGACCACGGCCAAGTGTGCAGCCTCCCCACACACGGCACACAGCTATCCCCGCCATGGTCCTGAGAAGGAGAAGCCCACATCCTTCCCTGCTGGGTCAAGTACCTTTCACTTAATCAGTTCCTGAAATGAGTTTCTCAGTGAGCTTCAACCGGCAAGATACAATCTGTGTAGGGATTTTCATCAAGAAGTTTTGACAAATACAAAGGAACTTTTGCTTCTCATTCCACTAAAAAACAAAAAACACCACCCAGGATTCAGAAACAAGTATATATAGACACGTTTGGACTCTTTCAAGAAGGCAGAAGTATCTGGCATATTTTTCTGTCCCTGTGGGAACAAAAATAAGCCACAAAACAACCTTTCAGTATATTATCCTTCCACACAATTTTTTACCAGCTGCATAGACAGATACCTGTTTTTCTCTAAAGTGTCAGTGATCTTATTATGAAATTTATAACTCATCCGCTCAAAAATAGGTTTTAAACAACTACTCTGAATGCGCTAATGACGTTCACAAAATATACACTGTTTAATGTACACTGTGCTCAGTGTTGGTGACAAGAGAGAGAAAAGAAGTATAGACCCCCAGCACCATGATGCATACAATCTGCTAGAATATTCATGCAAGGAATGAGCCATCCTTAGTGTCGGACCAAGAGTACAGGAGGCTGGGGGCAAGAGCATCTTACCCAGATTTCCAGTTTTAGAGGCCAGCACCCTGGAAAATCCCATGGACAATGGAGCCTGGTAGGCTGCAGTCCGTGGGGTTGCTAAGAGTTGGACACGACTGAGCGACTTCACTTTCACTTTTCACTTTCCTGCATTGGAGAAGGAAATGGCAACCCACTCCAGTGTTCTTGCCTGGAGAATTCCAGGGATGGGGGAGCCTGGTGGGCTGCTGTCTATGGGGTCGCACAGAGTTGGACATGACTGAAGCAACTTAGCAGCAGCAGCCTACAGGTAAATGGTGCTCAAGAAATGTTCATTTTATGAACTTAATCATTTTTCAAAGCTTAAGTAAAATTTTACATGATACATGTCTATCATAACTCGTTCCTCAAGATGGATGAACTCGTATCATGTGAGAGACATTTTAAAGGATGAAACAGTTGGAGAGATAATTTTCTTTATTCATTGTAGAATTAAACTCTGCTGCCTTGAGAATTAATACTTATATTTAGGAGAGGGGGATATGTTCTTTTGCATGTTAATAAATATTCTTTATTTTAAATTTCACACATTTCATTTAACATTCAGTTCAGTTCAGTTCAGTTCCTCAGTCGTGTCCGACTCTTTGCAACCCCATGAATCGCAGCACGCCAGGCCTCCCTGTCCATCACCAACTCCCAGAGTTCACCCAAACCCATGTCTATTGAGTTGGTGATGCCATCCAGCCATCTCATCCTCTGTCGTCCCCTTCTCCTCCTGCCCTCAATCCCTCCCAGCATCAGAGTCTTCTCCAATGAGTCAACTCTTCGCATGAGGTGGCCAAATTATTGGAGTTTCAGCTTTAGCATCAGTCCTTCCAATGAACACCCAGGACTGATCTCATTTAGGATGGACTGGTTGGATCTCCTTGCAGTCCAAGGGACTCTCAAGAGTCTTCTCCAGCACCACAGTTCAAGAGCATCAGTTCTTCATCACTCAGCCTTCTTTATGATCCTTTGCACATAATCCAGTCAGTTATGAACCAAGACTAAGTTCTAGATTTGGATCGCTTGAATTTAGGCTCCTCAACCCATCAGCACAGTGACCTTGGGAAATTACTGAGGTCATCTGTGCCTCAGTTTACTCATATGTATAGTGATGCTAAAAGTTTCAAATGGCTGTTATAGAATGAGATGAGATAACGAAGGTGAAGTACTTCAAGTGCCTGGTGTTCAAGAAATGAAGTCATAAGAACAGTTGATTATATTCATAGTAATCAGAACAATTCTGCCTTGATCACAGGTTTATTCTCTGGTTTAGCACTAGGTCTGGCACATAATAGGCACTAAATATATCTTTAAAAGAAGGGATGAGCAATTACTGTTTCCATGTTTTATGTCAGTTCCACAAACACGCTTTCTGTCACCTCTGGACCTTGCACACTCTGTGGTGTGGCCCTCCCTACCTGGGACATTCTCCATCATCAAATACCCCACCACCTTCCTCTGCCTCTGACCCCTGGCCCATCTAACTGGCTAATGCTTGCAGGAGTTCCACGTTTCAAATTAAGGATCACATCTTCTAGGAAGACCTCCTCGAGAGCTACCCCCACCGAAACTGTCAAGGTCATATGCACCCCTCCCCCACCCCAGCAGTATATACGGCATCTATGGACTGAATGTTTGCTTCCCCACCCCAAAAACTCATCATATGAAACCTAATCCCCAATATCATGGCATCCGGAGGTGGGATCTTTGAGAGGTAACTAGGCCCTGATAGTGGACCCTCATGAATGGAAATAGTGCTCTTACAAGGAGAGGCACAACAGAACTCACTTCTTCTTGGCTCTCTGCCACGTGAGGACACAAGATGAGCATTTGCAAACCAGGAAGTGAGTCTTACCAGACACTGGGTCGGCCAGCACCTTGATCTTAGACTTTCAAACCTCCAGCACTATAAGAAAGTAACATTGTTTAAGGCAATCAATCTAAGATATATTTCTTCAGTTCAGTTCACTTCAGTCACTCAGTCGTGTCCAACTCTTTGTGACCCCATGAATCATAGCATGCCAGGCCTCCCTGTCCATCACCAACTCCTGGAGTTTACCCAAACTCATGTCCTTTGAGTCAGTGATACCATCCAGCCATCTCATCCTCTGTTGTCCCCTTCTCCTCCTGCCCTCAATCCCTCCCAGCATCAGGGTCTTTTCCAATGAGTCAACTCTTCGCATGAGGTGGCCAAAGTATTGAAGTTTCAGCTTCAGCATTAGTCCTTCCAATGAACACCCAGGACTAATCTCCTTTATAATGGACTGGTTGGATCTCCTTGCAGTCCAAGGGACTCTCAAGAGTCTTCTCCAACACCACAGTTCAAAAGCATCAATTCTTTGGCGCTCAGCTTTCTTCACAGTCCAACTCTCACATCCATACATGACCACAGGAAAAACCATAGCCTTGACTAGATGGACCTTTGTTGGCAAAGTAATGTCTCTGCTTTTGAATATGCTATCTAGGTTGGTCATAACTTTCCTTCGAAGGAGTAAGCATCTTTTAATTTCATGGCTGCAGTCACCATCTTCAGTGATTTTGGAGCCCAGAAAAATAAAGTCTGACACTGTTCCCACTGTTTCCCCATCTATTTCCCATGAAGTGATGGGACCAGATGCCATGATCTTCGTTTTCTGAACGTTGAGCTTTAAGCCAACGTTTTCACTCTCCTCTTTAACTTTCATCAAGAGGCTTTTGAGTTCCTCTTCACTTTCTGCCATAAGGGTGGTGTCATCTGCATATCTGAGGTGATTGGTATTTCTCCTGGCAACCTTGATTCCAGCTTGTGCTTCTTCCAGCCCAGCATTTCTCATGATGTACTCTGCATAGAAGTTAAATAAGCAGGGTGACAATATACAGCCTTGACGTACTCCTTTTCCTATTTGGAACCAGTCTGTTGTTCCATGCCCAGTTCTAACTGTTGCTTGCTGACCTGCACATTTCACAAGTGGATATCTACTATGCAAAACCATATATTCAACTCATTATCATTTCTGTACAGAAGTATAAGTACAACATTACTTTTTGCCACTAAGTTGTTTTTTAGTAAGTCTCACAGGAAGAGAAACATTTAGTTAAAAAAAAAAAAAAAGATTGCTTAGATCATACAGCAGGCCTGCGCAGCCATACAACAAAAGACATAGCCTGAAGAAAGAACAAAGTAATGAGGTTACCTCCATTGTCTCCCAAAGCATGAGAGAATCACATTGACTTAAGCTCAAATTTCACCATTTATTTTCTAGACTTTATGGAGTCTAAACAACACCAGCGGAGAGAGGTCACTGGTATCACAAGCACAGCCAGCTCCCTTAGTCCCCAGGGTCGAGCCTGGCATGCCCACCGCCATTCAGGCATAAGTAGGTTTTATGACCAATCACGTGGAGCTTTGGAATCATTCATCTCTAGGTTGATTATGGTTTTGTGATGGGAATGTGATGAGTCTTCAAGCAAATCAAACCTGCAGATAGAAGATGAGGCACCCTAAAAGGCTTGCATGATAGAGGTTAGAAGACAACCCACAGCAGGTGGGGATGAGCAGGGGATGTCATTTGGCAGTGGAGAAAACTGACTTCAAAAAATGAGTTCTCCCAAAAGTAAACTAATTGGTATATGGGGAAAATGAAATTAAAAAAATAAACTTAAATTCGCCTATGTTTTCTTCTCCTGTGCTTTGATTCCCTATAAATACCACTAAATTTGGAGAAAATCTGATGAAGTCATAGGAGTTGTGATGTGAAGAAATGGAGAAGGAAGCAATTTGAAGGCACTACACACCACAACAGATTCTCTGCTGGTTCTTCTGGTGAAGAGCAGTATGTGTGTAGGGACCTGGGTCTGAAAGCCCCAGCCAGTGACCAGGCATAAAGTAAAAAGTTTTCCATGATGCATCTAACAGCAGCATAGGTGGACTGGTGAGACTAGGAGGGGCTTCACACCACTCACTCAGGAGGAACGTGAGAGAGCCCCTCCCACTCACCCTCAATACACCCTGAGGAAAGGAGGGAGAGGTGGATGACTACTTATTCTAATTTACTATGAGCAAAATTCACTTTTCTGTCTCTCTGCCTCCTACTTACTGTTACAAACGACCCTACCTGACTCCTACACTAGCTGTATTCATAGGTCATATGTACTTCTGAAAGAGGATATTCACTTGGGGTATTAAAGAATATGTATAACAGATTCTGCTCTGTGTAAGTGTGGCAATAAATAGCCTCGAATTTACTGTTATAGAAATAAAGTTGCTACTTCAGAATACATATTTCTTCTGAAATATTTTTAGTTAATTAAAGAACTGGTGGAATTACTTTACTTCCATTCACTGAAAGTTGGCACCTACATCATTGTATTTACCAGTTCATATTAATATTATTCAGACAGAATAAGAAAGTTGGCACTCAACTACATCTTTAACTAGAAATTCATTTTGTGTGTTGGAAATTTATTATACTAATCAAAAGTGCTAACAAAAAATGTCCACACCAAGCTAAGTAGAAGAAAATAGAGAAAATTGGACTCAAGGTTTTTTTGAAAAAGCAGGATACCGTCTTCTGTTTGACATATTTTTTAACCAGTAACTCAGACTCCAAAGGGTGGGGGGAGGCTATCTTTGAAATACTCTCCCATCCTTGGCTTGTCTCCAGTATTTCGTCTGAATCTATAGAAGGACTGAGGGACTTGAATTATCTCAGTATGGTAGAGAAGCAACCCTGTGACCATTTAGTACGTTCTGAATGTGTTCTGGATTCTCTGCAGATTCACAAGTCTGATCTTGTCCCTGGAAAGTGATTACTTAGATACAATTGCACTGCAGTATCCAGAGGAAACTGTTTCTGGAACTAAGTAATGATTAAGGGAGAGGAACTGGGATGAAGTGACCAAATGCAATACTGTCCCTTCATAGAAACAAGGACAGGTCATCCATAGGAGCAGAGGTTTGTCTGCATGTTCTGTGTGATCATTGGGGAACATGGATTCTTTGCTGATGACTTCTATTTCCTTAAGTTCAGTTCAGTTCAGTCACTCAGTCATGTCCAACTCTTTGCGACCCCATGGACTGCAGCAAACCATGTTTCTCTGTCCATCACCAACTCCTGGAGCTTGCTCAAACTCATGTCCATCAAGTCAGTGAGGCCACCCAACTATCTTATCCTCTGTCGTCCCCTTCTCCTCCTGCCTTCTATCTTTCCCAGCATCAGGGTCTTTTCCAATGAGTCAGTTCTTTGTATCAGGTGGCCAAAGTTTTGGAGCTTCAGCTTCAGCATCAGTCCGTCTAATGAATATTCAGGACCGATTTCCTTTAGGATGGACTGGTTGGATCTCCTTGCTGTCCAAGGGATTCTTAAGAGTCTTCTCCAATACTGCAGTTCAAAAGCACCAGTTCTTCAGTTCTCAGCTTTTTTATGGTCCAACTCTTACATCCATACATGACTATTGGCAAAACCATAGCATTGACTAGACAGATCTTTGTCAGTAAAGTAATGTCTCTGCTTTTTATTATGCTGTCTAGGTTGGTCATAGTTTTTCTTCCAAGGAAAAAGTGTCTTTTAATTTCAGGACTGCGGTCACCATTTGCAGTGGAATTGGACAAGATGGTGGAGTAGAAGGATGTGAGTTCATCTTCTCCTGATAGAATTCCAAAATTTCAACTCACTGCTGAACAACCATTAGTTGTTCATCAACAGGAGAATGTTGGATCCCACCAAAAGAGATATCCCATGTTCAAGGGCAAAAGAGAAGCCCCAAATAAGATGGTAGGAGTGGCAAAATCATGTTTAGAATCAAGCCCCCTACCCACTAGAGATGCTTGGAGGTCTCAAACAAAGCCTTGCATGCACCAGGACCCAGAGAAGACACATAGACCGAGCCAGACCTGCCTTTGAGTGTTTGAGTGTCTTCAGTGGAGGCATGTGTCAGCAGTGGCCTGCCCTGGGGAAAGGAGCTCTGACTACAGCAGACTTGGGTCATGCAGTGTGTGGCATAAGACCTCTTGGAGGAGGTTGCCATTTGCCCCACCATAGAGCCACTGAGCAGACAACCCGCAAGCTGCAGAACAATTATATCAAAGAAATTGTCGCACTGTTAAGAAAGTTCTAGGACCCACAACAGATTTCCCATCCTGGGGATCTGGCAAAGAGACTGAGAACCCCTGGGGAATTTCACTTTGGAGGTCAGTGAGATTTGATTACAAAACTTCCACGGGCTTGGGGAAACAGACTCTTGGAGGGCACAAACAAAACCTTGTGTGCAACTGGAGCCAGAAGAAAGGAGAAATGTCCTCACAAGAGACTAAGCCAGACTTTCCTGTGAGTGTCCAGGAGTCTCTGGTGCAGTGTGGGTGGACAGTGGCCTGCTGTGGGGTCAGGGGCACTGAATACAACAGTGCGAGTTCAAGTCTTTTTGAAGGAGGTGTCATTACCCCTACCACAGCTTGACCTCAGGCCAAACAGGGCAAGATCATAGTTCAGCCCATTAACAGAAAATTGGATTAAAGATCTACTGAGAATGGCCCCACCCATCAGAAGAAGACCCAGTTTCCCCCACAGTCAGTTTCTCCCATCAGGAAGCTTCCATAAGCCTCTTATGCTTATCCTTCAGAGGGCAGACAGAATGAAAACCACAATCACACAAAACTAACCAAACTGATTACGTGTAACACAGCCTTGTCTAACTCAATGAAACTATGAGCCATACCATGTAGGGCTACTCAAGACAGACTGGTCATGGTGCAGAGTTCTGACAAAATGTGGTCCATTGGAGAAGGGAATGGCAAATCACTTCAGTATTCCTGCCTTGAGAACCCCATAAACAATATGAAAAGGCAAAAAGATATGACACTGAAAGATGAACTCCCCAGGTTGGTAGGTGCCCAATATGCTACTGGAGAAGGGTGGAGAAATAACTCCAGAAAGAATGAAGGGATGGATCCAAAGAGAAAACAATTCCCAGCTGTGGATGTGACTGGTGATAGAAGTAAAATTTGATGCTGTAAAGAACAATATTGCATAGGAACCTGGAAGGTTAGGTCCATGAATCAAGGTAAATTGGAAGTGGAGATGGCAAGAGCTGAACATCAACATTTTAGGAATCAGTGAAATTAAAAGGACCAGGATGGGCTAATTTAAATCAGATGACCATTATATCTACTACTTTGGGCACGAATCCCTTAGGAGAAATGGAGTGGCAACAAAAGAGTCAACAAAAGAGTCTGAAATGCAGTACTGGGGTGCAGTCTCAAAAATGAAAAAATGATCTGTTTGTTTCCAAGGCAAACCATAGTGAGTGAAGTTGCTCAGTCATGTCCTGCTCTTTGCGACCCCATGGACTGTAGCCCACCAGGCTCCTCCATCCATGGGATTGTCCAGGCAAGAATACTGGAGTGGGTTGCCATTTCTTTCCCCAGGGGATCTTCCCAACCCAGGGATTGAACCCAGTTCTCCCGCATTGCAGGCAGAAGCTTTAACCTCTGAGCCACCAGGGAAGGCCTTTAAGGCAAACCATACAAATTCACAGTTATCCAAGTCTATACCCAACCACTAATGCCAAAGAAGTTGATGTTGAACAGTTCTATGATGACCTACAAGACCTTCTAGAACTAACACCCAAAAAAAGATGTCCTTTTCATTATAGGGAACTGGAATGCAAAAGTAGGAAGTTGAAAGATACCTGGAGTAACAGGCAAATTTGGCCTTGGAGTACAAAATGAATCAGGGCAAAGGCTAACAGAGTTTTTCAAAGAGAACACATTGGTCATAGAAAACACCCTCTTTCAACAACATAAGAGATGTCTCTACACATGGACATAACCAAATGGTTGATATCAAAATCAGATTGATTATATTCCTTGCAGGTAAAGATGGAGAAGCTCTATACAGTCACAAAAAAAGCCTGGGAGATGACTGTGGCTCAGATCATGAACTACTTATTGCAAACTTCAGACTTAAATTGAAAAAGTAGGGAAAACTACTAGGCCATTTAGGTATGACCCAAATCAAATCCTTTATGATTATACAGTGGAAGTGACAAATAGATGCAAGGAATTAGATCTGATAAACAGAGTGCCTGAAGAACAATGGACAGAGGTTCTTGACATTGCACAGGAGGCAGTGATCAAGACCATCTCCAAGAAAAAGAAATGCAAAAGGGCAAGATGGTTGTCTGAGCAGGATTTACAAATAGCTGAAAAAAGGAGAGACGTGAAAGGCAAAGGAGAAAAGGAAAGATAAACCCATCTGAATCCAGAGTTCCAAAGAATAGCAAGGAGAGATAAGAAAGCCTTCCTCAGTGATCAATGCAAAGAAATAGAGGAAAACCATAGAATGGGAAAGAGTAAAGATCTCTTCAAGAAAATTAGAGATACCAAGGGAACATTTCATGCAAAGATGGGCAGAATAAAGGACAGAAACGGTATGGATCTAACAGAAGCTGAAGATATTAAGAAGAGGTGGCAAGAATACACAGAAGAACTTTATGAAAAAGACCTTAATGACCCAGATAACCATGATCATGTGATCACTTATCTAGTGCCAGACATACTGGAATGCAAAGTCAAGTGGGCCTTAGGAAACATCACAATGAACAAAGCTAGTGGAGGTGATGGAATTCCAGTTGAGCTATTTTAAAATCCTAAAAGACAATTCTGTGAAAGTGCTGTACTCAATATCCCAGCAAATTTGGAAAACTCAGCTGTGGACACAGGACAGGAAAAGGTCAGTTTTCATTCCAATCTCAAAGAAAGGCAGTGCCAAAGAATGTTCAAAATACCACACAATTGCAGTTGTTTGACACACTAGCAAATAATGCTGAAAATTCTCCAAGTGAGGCTTCAACAGTACCTGAACGAGAATTTCCAGATGTTCAAGCTGGATTTAGAAAAGGCAGAGGAACCAGGGATCAAATTGCCAACATCCATTAGATCCTCAAAAGGAAGAGAGTTCCAGAAAAATATCTACTTCTACTTTATTGACTATGCCAAAGCCTTTGACTGTGTGGACCACAATAAACTGTAGAAAATTCTTAAAGAAATGGGAATACCAGACCACCTGATCTGCCTCCTGAGAAACCTGTATGCAGGTCAGGAAGCAACAGTTAGAACTGGACATAGACTGGGTCCAAATAGGAAAAGGAGTATGTCAAGGCTGTATATTGTCACCCTGCTTATTTAACTTTTATGCAGAGTACATCATAAGAAATGCTGGGCTGGATGAAGCACAAGGTGGAATCAAGATTGCTGGGAGAAATATCAATAACCTCAGATATGTATTTCTTTGAGCCCCTTTTTTGGAGGGGGAGGCAAGATTACTAGAGTGGGTTGCCACACCATAGATGTCATGCGAGTGTATGTTCCTCGGTTTTTGTCTCGTCACAACGAAGATTTGGAACGACGGACATTAAAGCCTCCTTGGCGTGTCACGGCTCTTGGGTCTTGGATAGACTGTGTTATAACTCTCAGGTCTCAAAAGGACTGTGTTATAGCTCTCAGGTCTTGAAAGGACCGTGTTATAGCTCTTAGACAAATCAGTGTTACAGCTCAGTGTTACAGCTCTATTTTATTTAGAAGACAGCAGGAAAATCCATCTTCGAGGCATGAGGGCACGTGGTTCCAAAGACGCGAAGAGAAGACCTCCCAGCACGCGGGAGAGAGAGAGAGAGCTAGCTTTGGCTCCTCTTTTTATGTATTTTTCTCCCTGTGCCTGTCCTATGTTAACTGGGCCAGCCAGGAGTGTTGTTTGTTTTACCTGTGGTCCTCATTCCAGTCCTCGGACCTTTCTTTGTTCTATTTTTGCTGGCTTTTCCCTTACTTGTCTTTTAGCCACCGCCGTTTTGGACTCCTTTTTCCTATTCTCCATGACTGAAGCGACTTAGCAGCAGCAGCAGCAGCAGCTGACATGTAGATGGCACCACCCTTATGGCAGAAAGCAAAGAAGAACTAAAGAGCCTCTTGATGAAAGTGAAAGAGGAGAGTGAAAAACCTGGCTTAAAACTTAACATTAAAAAAAATGAAGATTATGGCATCTGGTCCCATCACTTCATGGCAAATAGATGGGAAAATAATGTAAACAATGACAGACTCTATTTTTTTAGTGTAATAGGAACAAAAGTTATAAGCTGGTAGTTGGAGGGAAGAAAGGTATTAACAATTTTTTGTTGTAGTTTTGTCATTAAGTCTTTTCCCACTCTTTTGTGACCCCATGGACTGTAGCCTGCCTTGCTCCTCTGTTCATGTGATTTCCCAGGCAAGAATACTGGAGTGGGCTGCCATTTCATTCTCCAGGGCATCTTCTCAACCTTGGGACTGAACCCACCTCTCCTGCGTTGGCAGGCAGAGGCTTTACCACTGAGTCCCCTTGGAAGTATTATATGACTGCAGCAAGGAGGCCCTGTTGAGGTTAGCGGTCATTGATTTATTGAGAAACCAGTCAACACCACTGTATTTTTCTCCCATCACACTGAGTCTTGCTGCCAACAGTCTAGAATTGAATCCAATCAAGAGGGTTTTGTATAGAACAAATAAAATAAGAGGCTTACGGGAGTTTAGGAGGTATTCTGGGAGGTTATCATCTTGATAGTCTTTTTGCTGGATAAGGAGGGAAATTTGGGCTTGAAGGAGAGTGAAAAGTAAAGGGATTGATAGAGAGAAAGTCCTATAGGGAAGAGGATATGAGTTGGAAAGTTGAAAAGGGACATATGTTTGAAATTAAATCTAGGTATGTATTGCAGTTATAATAATGTCTAAATACAACAACGGGTATTGGTAACTGTGGAAAATGGAGAAGAAAGAAGTGATAATTTGACTATGAATCTGAAGTTATTTGTATCAAAACCACAAAATTACAATACAAAAACACTTTAAAGTGTTTGCAGCATATATGATAAACAGCTAGTAAATTTATTAAATAAATGCATGTCTTAAATCAATAAAGAAAAGAAAAATATTTCAATAAAAGTTGTCAAACACAGACTTAGGCAATTCTCAACATTTAACATAAAAATTAATAATAAACACATGAAGAATTATTTAAGCAAATTAAGGTATCTGTCAAGTTGGCAAACATATTTGTAAATTATAACTCCCAATGTTGGCAGATTTCTAGTAATAAAATCATTCTCATATAATGCTGATGAAAGGTTAAATCAGAAAAACTTCTTCGACTTTGGGAATCAGGTTTACGAACCTCATATATGTACATATCCATTGACCCGTGAATTCTGTGTCTAGGAATTTGTTCTTGGACACAATGAAAAATTTGTTTCAGATTTTCCAAAGTATAATTAACACCTAACATTATTTTTAGTTTTGGGTGTATAACATCATGATTTGATATTTGTATACATTGTGACATAATTATCATGAAAAGTCTAGTTAACATCCAACACCATACAGAGTAACAGAACTTATCTTTTTTTGTGTGCCTATGATAAGGACTTCTAAGATCAACTCTTTTAGTGACTTTTTAATATGCAATGCAGTATTGTTAACTATAGTCTCCAGGCTGTTCATTACATCGTCATGACATTTATTTTACAGCTGGAAACGTTTATCTGATTGCTTTTATTTTGTGTTTTAATGATGAAGCATTGAAATCATCTTAAATGTTGAAAGCACCTTGCAGAACACGGTTATGTAAAGATAGATAGAATGAATCAGGAGGCCATCTTTGAGCATCAACTTTAAATAAAGTTATTATTATTAATAATAATAACTTTCATTTAAAAAATACTAAGTAACAAAAGCAAGCTACAAAACTGTAAATACTCAGTTTGGTCCCCAAATGATTATTTATGCTTGTATGTGTGTTTGGGGCATTATGTATGCAAAAAATTATATACATAAATCCTGGAAGGAAAGACTTAGTAGTGCATATCTTTGGATGCCGGATGACTTAAAAATAATTTTCAACAGTATTTATGCTCCACCCCATACAGGAACACTCAGCTATAATTTATGAGAAGCAAGGACGACAAAGTTAAAACAAGGGTGTGTTGACATCATTTGGGTTTCTGGATCCAGCTGCATAAATTCAGCTCCCCATTTGCCCTCCCTGCAATTTTATTAAATATACAAATATGTCACTCATACTTTGTTTTTGTTTATTTCATTTGCTTTTGTTTTTTTCTATGTAGATTTAGTGGGGTGTTTTTTTTATCATTTGAATCAAATTGGTAGAAAGAGATTAATATAATTGCTATTATGGATTACATAGCTATGAATTCACTCCAGTGTTCTTGCCTGGAGAATCCCAGGGATGGGGGAGCCTGGTGGGCTGCCGTCTATGGGGTCGCACAGAGTCGGACACAACTGAAGCGACTTAGCAGCAGCAGCAGCAGCTATGAATTCTCAGTGCATAAACCTTTGTCCTAATTTCTTCCTATTTCCTTATTATAGATTCCTAGAGGGAACTGAATATATCAAAATCTTACTGGCTATTGTTGCAGTTAAAAGAACCACGACATCGTTATCCTGGAGACCAGCCAGCCATAAAGGCAGGCTTTGAAAGAGTGACCATATGTGGGTGTGTTTTACCATTTCAATGTTCAGGTCCTCAGTTTCAAAAGTCAAGAAATTGAATTTTTATTAGTGAATACAAGGTTCAGAGAGAATGATACCAGCCTCAAGTAGAAATGCCAGTTGATGGAATCAGGACTATTACCTTCATGTCAAATGAAATATTCAAGGCATTTGATGAGTGCAGCTCTCTACAGAGGAGTTCCTTTACCTTCCTGGGCCATTACCTAAGCCTGAAGACATTTTAATTCTCACAACAGAGGGCTACTACTGACATCTTGTAAGGCGAGACCAGGAATGCAGCTAAGCATCCTACATTGCATAAGATGTACCCCCACATTCCTGCCTATGATAAACAATGATTCAGCCCCAAAATCCAAGGAGCCAAGATTTTAAAACTCTGCAATAGAGGCACTCATTAGTCCACTGATGCAAGCGATTCATCCCAACTGACCCTCTGTCTTCTTTCACAGGAAGTACTGGAGGTACATTAATACTTTTTTTTTTTTTTTTTACCTTTATGTTCTGCATTTCTATCCTCCATGCTGATCATTTATCAACCCTTCATTCAGAAGCCTCCAACCAGGCTACAAACATAGCTCATTAGATTTTACCTTTCTGGTCCCAAATATATTCCATTCCTGTATCCCTAAGATTGTAATCAAGTCAACTTAGCTGGAGTTTTAAGATGTGGTCACTGTGCTTTACTCATGTAGAAAAGCTGGATCATATGATATATATATTTCAGCTTTTGTAGAAACTGTCAAATTGTCAAATTGTATCAGTTACTTTCCTTCTGACAGAGTTTTCTTCCTTAACCAAACCAATATTTGGCATTTCCAGACTTTAAATGTATGTCAATCTGTATATAAAATACTACTGCATTACCATTTAATAAACATTTTCCTGAATTCTAGGGCAATTGAGAATTTTGTCAATAGTTTATTAACCATTCTGGCTATAATATTCTTCACTAACTTCTCTATTAGCTTTTTTTTTTTTTTTTTTTTTGGCTGTTTCTTATTGATGTACAGAAATCTTTATATTTCCTGGAATCTAATTCTTTTTTCTGTTTTATATATTGTAATACCATTCAATAACACTTCTTTATGAGAGCAGAACTCATGATTGAAAAAAACATTTCAGATCATTTTTAGTCTAAGAAAATGTACCTGAGTGTGGTCTGCAAAAAAATGCTACTTCCTAATAGTTTGGTTCGGGCTTCCCTAGTGACTCAGTGGTGAAGAATCTGCCTACCAACACAAGAGACATGGATTTGATCCCTGGGTTAGGAAGAACCCTGGAGAAAGAAATGGGAACACACTCCAGTATGCTTGCCTGGGAAATCCTACGGACAAAGGAGCCTAGCAGGCTACAGTCCAAGGAGTCACAAAAGAATTGGACAAAGCATAGTGACTAAACAACAACAATCAGTTTAGTTTATTAATTTCATAAAAGCAAAGATAATCATCAAAGGTCTTCTGTTTCAATATCTTTTCACTTTGGATAAATATTTTCAAAAAGTACCATTTTCTAGTTTCATATAGGGTTATGTCAAGGTGCCTTTATCTTTTCTTTATTCTACCTTTGAATTTACTTCAAAACACAGGTCTTCTGTAATAATTTCATCAATTATTACTTATATTTATTGCCATTTAGGATAGTCATACATGTTTCACCTAATGACTTGGAAGAGGACAGTGATGTTATTTGCTGGTGTTTATCTTTGCTATGGGAAAACTACAACAGAGATTTGTTTTATTTTATACAGAGATGAATAGCATGTCTCTCATTTACTTTTTCAGCAAATATTTATTGCATTCCCATTGGTGATGAGTGGTGTTCTTAAGTACAGGGTATACACTAGGACACAAAACACATTTAATTCCTGCCCTTCTGGAGCTGACTTGGTGGAGAGAGAAGCAAACAATAAAGATGATAAATATGTAAAATGTTGGCTAGTGCCTAGGACAAAAGTTGAAGTCCAAAAGTAAATGTCAGTGTGGGAGGCGACAGAGGAGAGTATGATTTTCTATAGAATCACCCAAAAAGCCTCATTGAAATGATATTCATGGAAAGACTGAGGGTTGCAGATATTTGGAAGAAGAGCATCTCTATCGAAGAAAAAACAGAATGAGAACAAAGGGGCTGAAGTTTGATGTGTAGGCAGGACACCTGGATGGCTGGAAGGGAGGGGACCAGGGAGAGAGGGGGAGGGAGCGAGCCAGGGGAGATGCCTCCCTTGTTCTCCATAAAACAGGGGAGTCTGTAGTAGAGAGTGACCACATCTGACTTCCATTTTAATAGGGTAACTCCAGCTCCTGTCTCAAGAAGTTTGGCCACGAGACAATGGAGTAGATAAGAGGAACAGTTAGGGATGGAAGTGTCTACACTTGCCTCCTCCTTCAGTTCTTTTCAAACCACTCTAAACAAATATTTGCCCTAATCCTTTGTCCATTAGGCTTCCCTGATAGATCAGTTGGTAAAGAATCCGCATGTAATGCAGGAGACCCCAGTTCAATTCCTGGGTCAGACAAATCCACTGAAGAAGGGATAGGCTACCTACTCCAGTATTCTTGGGCTTCCCTTGTGGCTCAGCTGGTAAAGAATCCACCTGCAATGTGGGAGACCTTGATTCCTGGGTTGGGAAGATCTACTGGAGAAGGGAAAGGCTACCTACTCCAGTATTCTGACCTGAAGAATTCCATGGACTCAATAGTCTGTGAGGTCGCAAAGAGTCAGACATGACTGAGTGACTTTCACTTTCTTTTGTCCATTAAGGGTAACCACACCTCATCTTAATTGACTTCTCAGGACCTTAAATACCAAGAAGAATCCTGTGGGGCTCCTGTTCACAAAAGTCTTCCTGTGTCCCCTACTTCTTGATTACAGAAAATAAGCTTCATTCAGCCTCCTTGACCTTCCTTGAGTTCCAACAAGCAAGTTCAAGCAGCTGTAACCAGGAAAGAGAAGGGATGCTAAAACAAGGAAGGAGTAGGCAAGAAACAGTAGTACAGCCTTGGGACAGGGTCCTGATTCCCCCTCAAAGGATACACACAACAGTATCTTTAAGCTGGTTTGCAGATGCTGAAACCCTCACCACGTGGGAAAAGTTAACTGCATGCTGTCCACAAGCACTTAGACTCCATACTGGTTGGAACCAGGTTGATGATCAGATCAGATCAGATCAGTTGCTCAGTCGTGTCCGACTCTTTGCGACCCCATGAATCGCAGCACTCCAGGCCTCCCTGTCCATCACCAACTTCCTCACCATCAACCAATCAGAAAAGCGTTCATGAACTGGTCATGCCCTCTTTGAATTCTTACTATACATCATCTCACTATCCACTCCAGGGTGGGCCACACAGGTTTGAGGGCATTAGCCTGCTGTGGTCTGCTGTGCTTGGCAAACCAATAAAGTTTATTTATTTATTTTTTTTAAATTCACCCACAACACTGTCTCTAAGATTTAACTCAGTGCCAGGGTACAGAAACCAGATTCAGCTTCAACTCTTTAACCTCATTAATGCACTTTTTCACTTGTCTTCCAGAATGTCACAATTTCTTCATTTACCTCCTGATTCACCTACTTACTCTTCCTTTCCAGCTCCATTCATTTTTTCTGCCCTCGTCCCCAGACACTGCATGTGCAAAATGACAGGGCTCATTTTTCATCTTCTCTTCTTCATCTGCACTGACTCCCTGGATGATCTCAGCCTGTCTCCTGGCTATAAATACCAGGTCCCAATGGTACCTGGTATTTAAATGCTGACAGGTCCTATTTTTACTGAGAATGTTAATGAATTTAAACCTTAATACACCTAATGATCTATGATGTTCATCCTCAGACGAGCCCACTCTTCCTGTTGTTTAGGTTAAAAACCTTCAAATCTGAAATTGGGTCCAGAAAGCCAAGCTACAGATACAATGCGATGGTTATCACAAATAATTTTCAATGATTTTCCCTAAAAATTATGTCTTAATTTGTGTTTAAAGTCATGCAAAGGGTTCCTTCTGTTTGTAAATAGCACCCTTCAGGACAAATGTAATTCTTACCTCCATCGTAAATACAACCTTTTCTACCTGAGTATTTGTTACTGAGTCTGTCCATGTGGATTGTCAAATTATTAGCTTAATTTAGTTTAAAATAAATCGATTTAGAAAACAATTTAAACTTTTCTATGGGTACTGAGATTCAGTTGCACAGAAATGACAATAATTTTACCAAAGTAAATTTTCCAGAAGATTTCCTTTCCCACCCACATAAATATATAAAGAGGAAGCTTCTGGGCCAGTTCTTCCTACTGCAAAGTAGAAAGATGGCAGGTCTCCAATGTGTGTGAATAGGGTAAGTGGTAAGCCTGAATGATGTAGGGACAAAATCAACTCTTGAAGTCATCATATTTTTCATGGCCTACACATCTTTCTGGCATCCACACATCTTGATTTCATTTTAACCATTTTTTAAAGCCATCTACAAAATAAAATTGAGAAAAATAAATCCAGATATAAACAGTACGTCTGTAGGATTGTTATAGAGGCTCTAATTATAATGAAAGCAATGTTTTAAGCTTTCTTGCATTATAAGCATAATGCTCCCAGTATTTCAGAAGCCAGGGGTATATTTATAATGGTCTTGGCCTCACTATGTCAAATACTTAGCATGTAAACTGAAGCCAGAAAATTGAGGATCCAAATGACACCAAGTAGAATGCCAACACAAGTTTATTCTCCATTCCCTAAAATGTAAGAAGACTAAGGATTTAGGGAGGTGAGTCCAGCTAAAAATACGCTTACCTTTCAATCTTCAAATGTGTGAAATAAAAAACAAGCATTTGGCCTCTATTTCTTGATTTAAATCTGCATTAAAAAAGCACAGTTGAACTTCTTTGAAAATGATTGTATGGCAAAGAGGAAGCATTACAAGAAGAAATTAAGCCAAAAGAAGACTTCACCTCTTTCTTGCAAGATACGATAGAGGAAGCTTCCTGGTTTCAGAAAAAGAAAAGAAACTGCAATTATATTAAAAGGTGTAAAGATAAAAGTGCCAGAGCACAAAATGCTTCAATTATACCTGCTATCTGTAAATCTCAAGTGGTGAAGGGGTGAAATGCATGGATGATTGACAATAAACACTGAGAAACTGTGGTCTGTTACTGAGTAAAATTAGCTCACTGAGAACCTTTCTTTCCACATAAATTGTAATGAGAGTATTTGTTTTCATACCTATGTGGTATTAGGCCATTTCACAAGCTCAAACACCCAAACTCTGGAACTTGAGCTATTTTTTCTTTTGTTTTCCATTTCAACTATTGATTTAGTACCAAGCCCCCACTGCTGTCTGCTTATTATTACCCAGGTGAAAAGCTATGAAGCTCTGAGTATTTCCTTTATAAATATCCTTCTTCCTACTAATAGTAAAAGTTTCCTTAGCCTGGATAGTTCCAAAGTATCTTCTAATCCCAAAATGTATTCTACTCTTTAATTTTGTGTCTATTGAAATTAATAAATTTTCACCTGATGTGAAGGAGAAGGCAATGGCACCCCACTCCAGTACTCTTGCCTGGAAAATCCCATGGACAGAGGAGCCTGGTAGGCTGCAGTCCATGGGGTCGCCAAGAGTCGGACACGCCTGAGCGACTTCACTTTCACTTTTCACTTTCACGCACTGGAGAAGGAAATGGCAACCCACTCCAGTGTTCTTGCCTGGAGAATCCCAGGGACGGGGGAGCCTGGTAGGCTGCCGTCTCTGGGGTCGCACAGAGTCGGACACGACTGAAGCAACTTAGCAGCAGCAGCAGCAGCAGCATCTTTTAGGATTTGAAATAGCTCAGCTGGAATTCCATAACCTTCACTAGCTTTGTTTGTAGTAATGCTTCCTAAGGCCCACTTGACTTCACATTCCAGGATGTCTCTAGGTGAGTGATCACACCATCATGGTTATCTGGGTCATTAAGACATTTTTGGGTACAGTTATTCTGTGTATTCTTGCTACCTTTCCTTAGTATCTTCTGCTTCTGTTAGGCCCATATCATTTCTGTCCTTTATTGTGCCCACCTTTGCATGAAATGTTCCCTTGGTATCTCTGATTTTCTTGAAGAGACCTCTCGTCTTTCCCATTCTATTGTTTTCCTCTGTTTCTTAGCATTGGTCACGTAAGAAGGCTTTCTTATCTCTCCGTGTTATTCTCTGGAACTCTGCATTTATTTGGGTATATCCGTCCCTTTCTCCTTTGCCTTTCACATCTCTTCTTTTCTCAGCTATTTGTTAGGCCTCCTCAGACAACTGCTTGGCCATCTCGCATTTCTTCTGCTTAGGGATGATTTTGGTCACCACCTGATATACAATGTTACAAATGTTACCTCAGTCCATAGTTCTTCAGGCACTCTGTCTACCAGATCTAATCTCTTGAATCTATTCAATCTATGGCTATTTCTGCCCTTGTGTAATGATTTCAAATCAGTCTTTCCTCTAGCTCAGTGAAAGGAATTTGATTTAAAGATAATTAGGATCAGTTATTAAACCCAGAAAGATTCACATGACATGGAAATGCTGCTTTTTGCTGGATCGTATTCATTCCTTATGGAAACCCTTTTTTCCTAAAGCGAGAACACTTAAATTCTTTCCTTCTTTCATTTGGCTGTTATCTACTTCCCTTGCCCTTGATAGAGGCCTTTCTCTACAGTTCTATCCTGATATTAATACTTATCCCAAATTCTACTTTTTAAAGTTATTTTTGTAGTTTCACAAATCTAAAAGACCTTGTGAAAATATATTAGAAGGCAATATGAATCCTCTTTCATAAAATGAGAAACACAGATTACTTATTTTAGAAGCAACCATAAACAGTCAACATTCTCATCTTGTTACAACACTTGACTTGGCTTATCCTAAGAAAATTCAGAATCCTCTTTCATGTGACCTACTATTTTCTCTTCACTTCAGCTGTATTACTCCTGATTACTAGGGGTTAGATCCATTAAATAATGTGTTTGTCTTCCCTATTGGCTCAGTTGGTAAAGAATTTGCCTGCAATGCAGGAAACCACCTGCAAGGCATGTGACCTGGGTTCAATCCCTGGGTCAGACAGATTCCCTGGAGAAGGAAAAGGTAATTTCCTAATTAAGAAATACTTAATTCCTCTAGTATTTTTGTTGGGGAAATCCCATGGACAGAGGCATTCTTTTAAAACTTAACATTCTTTATGTTTTTTTTACTATAAAAAAAACTTTCCATGTAACTCCTTTCCATGTAAATAAATAAAATCCAACATTGTGTTTTTTTCTTAATTTGAAATATTCTCAATTTGTTTAAGAACAGGAACTCAGATTAGATTTCTTAAATGAAGAGAAGGTAAAAAAAAAGAAAAGAAGAGCTAGTATTATACTCTAAAAACTTTGAAATGATTATCTGAGCAAGATGGTAGTAAAAAACTCACAGAACAAGTGACAGATTTTTTTCTTGTTGTAAAAGTAGGAAGTCAAGAAACAACTGGAGTAACAGGCAAATTTGGCCTTGGAGTACAGAATGAAGCAGGGCAAAGGCTAATAGAGTTCTGCCAAGAGAACGCACTGGTCATAGCAAACATCTTCTTCCAACAACACAAGAGAAGACTCTACACATGGACATCACCAGATGGTCAACACCGAAATCAGATTGATTATATTCTTTGCAGCCAAAGATGGAGAAGCTCTATACAGTCACAAAAACAAGACCAGGAGCTGACTGTGGCTCTGATCATGAACTCCTTATTGCCAAATTCAGACTTAAATTGAAGAAAGTGGGGAAAACCACTAGACCATTCACATATGACCTAAGTCAAATCCTTTATGACTATACAGTGGAAGTGAGAAATAAATTTAAGACACTATATCTGATAGACAGAGTGCCAGATGAACTATGGATGGAAGTTCATAACATTGTACAGGAGACAGGAATCAAGACAATCCCCAAGAAAAAGAAATGCAAAAAAGCAAAACGGCTGTCTAGGGAGTCCTTATAAATAGCTGTGAAAAGAAGGAAAGCAAAAAGCAAAGAAGAAAAGGAAAGATATACCCATTTGAAACCAGAGTCAAAGAATAGCAAGAAAAGATAAGAAAGCCTTCTTCAGTGATCAATGCAAGGAAATAGAGGAAAACAGATGAATGGGAAAGACTAGAGATCTCTTCAAGAAAATTAGAGATACCAAGGGAACATTTCATGCAAAGATGGGCTTGATAAAGGACAGAAATGGTATGGACCTAACAGGAGCAGAAGATATTAAGAAGAGATGGCAAGAATATACAGAAGAACTGTACTAAAAAGATCTTCACGACCTAGATAATCATGATGGTGTGATCACTCACCTAGAGCCAGACATCCTGGAATGTGAAGTCAAGTGGGCCTTAGAAAGCATCACTATGAACAAAGCTAGTGGAGGTGATGGAATTCCAGTTGAGCTATTCCAAATCCTGAAAGATGGTGCTGTGAAAGTGCTGCACTCAACATGCCAGCAAATTTGGAAAACTCAGCAATGGCCACAGGACTGGAAAAGGTCAGTTTTCATTCCAATCCCAAAGAAAGGCAATGCCAAAGAATGCTCAAACTACCACACAATTGCACTCACCTCACACGCTAGTAAAGTAATGCTCAAAATTCTTCAAGCCAGGCTTCAGCAATATGTGAACTGTGAATTTCCAGATATTCAAGCTGGTTTTAGAAAAGGCAGAGGAACAAGAGATCAAATTGCCAACATCCGCTGGATCATTGAAAAAGCAGAAGAGTTCCAGAAAAAGATCTATTTGTGGAGGACAGACTATGCCAAAGCCTTTGACTGTGTGAATCACAATAAACTGTGGAAAATTCTGAAAGAAATGGAAATACCAGACCACCTGACCTGCCTCTTGAGAAATCGCTATGCAGGTCAGGAAACACCAGTTAGAACTGGACATGGAAAAACAGACTGGTTCTAAATAGGAAAAGGAGTACGTCAAGGCTGTATATTGTCACCCTGCTTATTTAACTTACGTGCAGAATACATCATGAGAAACGCTGGGCTGGAAGAAGCACAAACTGGAATCAAGATTGCGGGGAGAAATATCAATAACTTCAGATATGCAGATGACACCACTCTTATGGGAGAAAGTGAAGAACTAAAGAGCCTCCTGATGAAAGTGAAAAAGGAGAGTGAAAAAGTTGGCTTAAAGCTAAACATTCAGAAAACTAAGATCATGGCATCTGGTCCCATCATGGCAAACATTTGAGGAAACAGTGGAAACAGTGGTTGACTTTACTTTGGGGAGCTCCAAAATCACTGCAGATGGTGATTGCAGCCATGAAATTAAAAGACGCTTACTCCTTGGAAGGAAAGTTATGACCAACCTAGATAGCATATTAAAAAGCAGAGACATTACTTTGTCATCAAAGGTCTGTCTAGTCAAGGTTAGGGTTTTTCCAGTAGTCACGTATGGAAGTGAGAGTTGGACTATAAAGAAAGATGAGTGCCAAAGAATTGATGGTTTTAAACTGTGGTGTTGGAGAAGACTCTTGAGAGTCCCTTGGACTGCAAAGAGATCCAACCAGTCCATCCTAAAGGAGATCAGTCCTGGATGTTCATTGGAGGGACTGATGTTGAAGCTGAAACTCTAATGTTTTGGCCACCTGATGCAAAGAGCTGACTCATTTGAAAGACCCTGATGCTGGGAAAGACTGAGGGCAGGAGGAGAAGGGGATGACAGAGGATGAGACGGTTGGATGGTATCACCTACTCAATGGACATGGGTTTGGGTGAACTCTGGGAGTTTGTGATGGACAGGGAGGTCCATCGTGCTGCGGTTCATGGGGTCGCAAAGAGCCGGACATGACTGAGCAACTGAACTGAACTGAAAAGCAGTAATAGAAAATAACTATCTCCACATTTTTTTTTCAATTTTAAATGCTGTATTAAAAATAATAAATGATGTATTTACATATATTATGTAGAATTTATGAAGTTCTATCCTAGAAAAGCCACTGACTACCACATTCAAAGGAGTTGAAACCTTATCATGTGGATAACCCATCTTCTTTTAGCAAGAAGAAACTTAAAATAAAAAAAAAAGAGAGAGAGGTTTTTCCTTTTGAAAAGTGCCACCATTCAAGGGCTCATGGGAAATTTACATATAAGGCCACATTCATAAGCCCTTCCATGGCCCTTTCCAAATGTCCACAGTGTTGCCTTAATGTCGAACCTCATAGAGTACCATTCTATTCAACAGCAATGATGGATCAAATTAATGCTCTTTATTTTGAAAATTCTCTATTTTTAAACAATTTGATCCATACCTTCTACCCATGAAGTGAGTGAGGAGAAGTATTTTCTTGAGGCCGGTAAAAAAATGTCGTAGAGGCAAGCAAGACGGACAGTCAGATGAGGCAGTGGGTGGGTCATAGAAGATGTGAGGCAAATAGGAGAAAAGAGAGAGGAAGTGCTCCCTGGTACCACACCCACTTCAGCCTTGAGTTATAGAGGTGTGTACCTCACCAGCATCCTTGGAGCCAAAACAGGAAGGCAAAGAGGCATCAAGATGGATTGGGCATGTATGCATTTTGTTTCCTAGACTCCTGTAGGTAGTTGTCAAGATCACTTCACAATTACACACACACCCACACACACACACACACACAATGATTAAAAGATTGTGAATTGACACACATGCTGATTTCTTAAGGATGATTTTAATCTTATGATTAAATGATTTTGAAATTACCTTTGAAATGAATGCTGAGTTATGTAACTTTTCTCACAGCTCAACTTTTCTCATGGCACTTCTCTAAAAAGCGTTCAACTTAAATTCATGAGTGCACATAAGCCCCAGGGTATTTTTTAGTAGGTGGACTGGTTTGTAACTAGATCCCTTTTTTTCTATTAAAAACAGGATAGTATCTTTCAAATTTCCTGATACTTAATTAGGGAACTATGAACTGAACTGAACTGAACTGATTCTTATTTTTTCAGAAATTAGGTAAATATTGGTCAGGAGGAGGTCTGAATAAGCTTTATAGAATGAAGTTTGGGGATAATAGTGGATTATACATCTGAAAAGTACTTAACAAACTTCTAGAAGGAAATGCTGACAATTATTTGAAAATGTTCTTTAAATTTGCCAGGAACCATTGCCAATATAGGCCTGATGACTTTTGGATCTGGAAGCCTGTGATATTAAAAACCTTTGAAAACAATAAGGTCCTACTGTGTAGCACAGGGAACTATAGCCAATATCCTGTGATAAATCATAAAGGAAAAGAATATTAAAAAGTACGTATGCTGCTGCTGCTGCTAAGTCGCTTCAGTCGTGTCCAACTCTGTGTGACCCCATAGACAGCAGCCCACTAGGCTCCTCTGTCCCTGGGATTCTCCAGGCAAGAACACTGGAGTGGGTTGCCATTTCCTCCTCCAATGCATGAAAGTGAAAAGTGAAAGTGAAGTCGCTCAGGCGTGTCTGACTCAGCGACCCCATGGACTGCAGCCTACCAGGCTCCTCTGTCCATGGGATTTTCCAGGCAAGAGTACTGGAGTGGGTTGCCATTGCCTTCTCCGAAAAAGTATGTATATGCATATGTATATATGGCATCATTGACTCAATGGACATGAGTTTGAGCAAACTCCATGAAATAGTGAAGGACAGGGAAGCCTGGTATGCTGCAGTCCACAGGGTTACAAAGAATCGGACAGGACTCATCCATATATAAATAAACAACAAATACATATATATATAAACAAATATAAATATGAACTGAGTCACTTTGCTGTACAGCAAAAATTTAACATACTGTAAATCAACAATATTTCAATTTTTTAAAATTTAATGAAAATGCAAAATTCACCCCTGAAAAGTTTTAAAGAAAATAAACAGTTTTGATTTTATCTACCTTTGGACAGTATATGTAATTTAGCCATTTAAATTGTGAAAATGTTGAGTAAACTTTTTGTCTAGTGTCTGAGGACTCACTTGATTTTCATGAATTTTTTCTTTGTCTTGTTTTTTTGGCATGATTTCCTCCACTTTGGAGGGATGCAGTATATAGGAAATTTGGACATTAATAGAGCTAAGTAAAGAAAGAAAGGCTGGATCAAGATTAAATGTAACAATGTATAGAATATACAAAATGTCTCACAGAGTTTCCTGCATATCCTAGGCTCTCAACAAATGATAACAGTTTATAACGTTTAGTTGCTATCATGTTCCCATCTACATTCTTACTAGTATAATCCTCACACTATGATGTACATGGGGAGATTGTTATCCCCTTTATACAGACAGGAAGCTAAAGTATAGGGAAGTCAGGCAACTTGCCCACAGAGAGGCAGCTGGTAGATGGCAGAGGGGGCTTGGATCCAGCCATCTGCTGGATGGATAAATACAGTGCACTCAAAGGGCAGGTCTGCCAACTGCAGAAACTGACCAGACTGTGCTGCCAGAAGGGCTGCAGAGGCAGGAAGGGAGCGATCACAGGGAGGTGTCAGCTGTCTGAAGGCGTTTTCTCTTAAAGACACTGGGGGCATCCCTGAAAGATTTTGAATTAAGAAAGTACTCGATCAAACCTGCCAGGTTATTACTTAACTGCGGTGTGGAAAAGCAGTAAGGGGCAAAGTGGATCTCAAGCAACCGGTGAGGAGGCTCATAGCGTTTAGCAGAAGAGATGTTTTCCAGGTCCAGGAAGCTGGTGTGGAGATAAAGAGGTGCTCTGGGGAAGCATTTCATATTCTAAAAACATTCATCCTCCTCTAACTAAAATTTCCATTCAAGAAAGTTCCATTACCTGCTGAGGTCACTCAAAGGAACTGAACAAAGGAATATCTACTTAATCAGGTTCAAAATCCAGCATAAATGCATCATCCTTCAGTGATGGTCCTGAATTAAGATGCCCCTGTTAAATGCTCTGATCATTATCTCTCATAGCATTTTTAAATAGTGTCTTTATGGAATAGTCTTTTACTATCCAGTCTCCCCTTTGGAGCCATGAGCTCTTTAAAAGCCACATGTAGTTTGTTCTGGGGCCCCCTGGTTTGGTACAATGCCCCCCAGTCAGTAATTAATGAATGCTTTATGGCTTTTGAATGGAAAAGGAGAATATAGCTCCTCCTCCCAAGAGTGGTTAATCAGCTCAAACAAATTTGTCCCTGGGAAAATCTGTGGTGTATGCCTTTGGGTAAGGAGCTTCGTGGACTCTGTGTGTGTGTGTGTGTGTGTGTGCATGCGCGCGTGCATGCATGCATGTGGCAGGAGGAGGTGAGATGAGCTGTCTGTACTGCTGATCCTGTTCACAGCACCAATTGCCTTGCTGTTTTCTCACTATGCTCAGTGTTCGCTGAACCCATGGTAGGCAAGGAGCAAGCTAAGAGGCTGGAAGAAAATGCGAGGAGCCATAGGAACTGCAGATGCGTTCATTCTCTTCTGGCTGGCACAGCAGCTGTAGCACCAGACATAACATAACACAACATAACCACACAACCCTGCAGGGCTTTTCCAGGTGAAGCTTACAAACACCTACAGAACAAAAGTAGCCCATGGCCAAGCGAGTACCTCGTGATGTGCATGCACAGAGCTATAAGTGATCTCAGCTGTTACATAACCATGCAAAGTCATTGTTTACAGAACATGGGACGAGAGGGCATGGGAGCGTGGGGCGAGAGAGCCTGACTGGTGCCATCTTGTTAATTTCCCCACGTTCCATCCCTTCAGGGTCTCTTGTCCCACAGATTATGCAGGTTCTAACCTCTGCAGCATCCTCCTAGTACACTATGCCACTGCTTGACCCACACCCCACACCAACAGTAGCTACAACAACAGTTATATCCCCAATACACAGCAAAACCTAATGCCAGGTATCACCTGGAACTCCTGTTGCAGTCCCTGCCCTTATGCGGCTAGAAGAATCACCCACCACATGGAGAGTGCCTTTATCTTTCAGGGCCAGGTCCAATCCACTGTCTGTCCTTGTGAAACTGCAGGAAAGCCTCTACAGGGGCAGTCCCACCCCTGTGGAGTTTTATTAAGGACCCACAAAACCCCCCACAGGCACTGGGCCCATCCCTTCAAAGATGGGATTTTTGTGTGTGTGTGTGTGGCCTTTACAGCTCCGCCCCCCCACCACATAATTCCAAATGCTTTCCTATTGTTCTAAATCTGCAAGAAAATCAGAGGACACAGTCTTTACTGTACACTCTTTTGCTAAATCTGCATCACAGGACACAGCCTAAATCTTAATCATTTGGCTGCCATAGCCGTCAATGTATGCATTAAGGCCTGGAAGCTTCTCGGACTTGCCATAAAGAAGGCTGCACTCAGCCCCAGTGTCAACCCGGGCCATTACTCTCTGTACGTTAGCTGGTGACCAGTGAATTGCAAGTTCTACAGGCGGGCCTCCAGTCCCTGCTTGGGCTCTTCAGGAAGACACCTTGATCTGAGCCCTCTTCAAAACAGAAAAGGGCATCCTCTAAAGGAACATCCTTGCGTGTCATGCAATCTTTTAACTGAACCGCATGTATCTCTTGCCGTGGGTGCTTCCCAAACTTGGTAAACTTGCTCTGGTCTCAGTTGCCTCCATAGCTCTAGGCCCAGAGCCCTGGGTGTCTATCAGGTGTTTATTTCTGTCAACTCCAAAGGCCAGAAAATCAGCCCACATTTGCATTCTCATCGCTCGATTGGAGGCTTTACCATCTCAGGCCCCCTTCGGGGTCTTCACGCTTACAATACCCTTTGCCTGCAGCCGTCCCCCTCTGTCTGTCGAGCTAGCCCCCACAGAGGTCCCCACCTAGACAGGGCGCCGCATACGGGGCACAAGCACAGCAGCCAGGGATTGAGGCAGACGGGGCGGCGGTCAAGAGGGTGTCCTCAACGCCGCCGGCAGAAGCACTCGTCATCTATACTGACTGCTTCGTGCCCAGTTCTCTCACCCAGTTCTCTCACTTCGGTCAGCTCGGCATGGGTAGGCCGTTGACTCACAGTATCTGGAGCTCTCCTGCCTTTGACCACACCGTGTGGACGGCAGCGTTAATCCATTCCCTAAGTGTGCGCGTTTGGTTAGGTGCCCCTTGAGTCAGTCACCTAGTATTCGGCAACCTCTGTCTCAACAGGCAGTGAGTGGCTGTGGATGCCAACCGTTCTAGTTCATCCCCAGCATATATGCTACTGTGTGTCCCAAAGTCACAAGAGCCATGCTGCCAAAGGTTCCTCTTGCTTTTGCCAAAATCACATACCCAAGTCAACCAACTCTGCCTGAGTATATATGGTCGATATATCATGAACTCACACTGGGGTCCCTTGATGATGCCCACCCCCCTCCTTGGCCTTAGGCTGCTCATGCTTCACTTTCTGCTGCACAGCGGGCCTCGCTGCCAAGTGGGGACCCACGGGCTCATAACGTTCATCATCACT
The DNA here is from genome assembly GCF_029407905.1 of Bubalus kerabau. Taxonomy (NCBI): domain Eukaryota; kingdom Metazoa; phylum Chordata; class Mammalia; order Artiodactyla; family Bovidae; genus Bubalus; species Bubalus kerabau. Next base: position 47,305,455 of record NC_073626.1, read on the forward strand.
GTCACTTACTGCCTTGCTGTCAGAGATGCTGGGTTCTTTAGGGCCACGGGGTTCTTGCTCTAACACCAATATACGCTGCTGTAGTTCTTACAAGTGTCTCTGCATATTGTGCACTGCACTGCATTGCATAGGGCAGGATCTACATTCACTATCGGAGCAGTCAGGAAAATCCACCCCACAGTGCCAGCTGCAGTCCATACCACCTTATTCAGCAAACAGGAACTCAAGGCCTGCAATGCTTCTTCAATGCTATCTGCTGAACTGTCCATCACCTCCCAGTCTTCCACTGGAGCTCATGCTGAGAGGATCGCGGCTACACTATACCACATGCTATATGGTGGTCACTGGTTTCCTCCATCCAGTGGAGCCTCACATTCCCCTACCTGCTGGGCATCCTGCTGACTATGCCAATTATATTCCGATCCTGCTCACAGCACCAGTTGTCTCACTGTTATCTCATGTACACACTGTTCCCTGGACCTATGGTAGAAAGGAAGGAGCTAAGAGGCTGGAAGAAAATGCGAGGAGCCATAGGAACTGCAGATGCATTTATTCTCTCCTGGATGGCACAGCAGCCATAGTAGCAGACATAACATAACACGACATAACCACACAAATTCTCAGGGTTTTCCTGAGAATAAATAAAGCTTATTTATACTTACAGAACAAAAGTAGCCTGTGGCCAAGCAGGTACCTCATGACATGCATGTGCAGCATTATAAGTTATCTCAGCTGCTACATAACCATGCAAAGTCATTGTTTACACAACTTGGGCAAGAGGGCGTGAAAGCTGGGGTGAGAGCCTGACCAGCACCATCTTGTTAATTTCCCCACACTGTCCTTATTTCTTTAGGAAGTCATCTCTTACTACTTAACAAGCCATTACACAAGACAACGAGTTCCATAATCACTGTTTTTTTCCCTTCCTCACTTCTACTTAAACCCAAGAAAGCTTTTCCCTGTAAAGAAAGCTGAGCACAGAAGAATTGATGCTTTTGGACTGTGGTGTTGGAGAAGACTCTTGAGAGTCCCTTGGACTGAAAGGAGATCCAACCAGTCCATTCTAAAGGAGATCAGTCCTGGGTGTTCATTGGAAGGACTGATGTTGAAGGTGAAACTCCAATACTTTGGCCACCTGATGCGAAGAGCTGACTCATTGGAAAAGACCCTGATGCTGGGAAAGATTTAGGGCAGGAGGAGAAGGGACAACAGAGGATGAGATGGTTGGATGGCATCACTGACTCAATAGACTTGGGTTTGGATGAACTCCGGGAGTTGGTGATGGACAGGGAGGCCAGCGTACTGCTGTTCATGGGGTCGCAAAGAGTCAGACACAACTGAGTGACTGAACTGAACACAAAACTTTTTCTAAAGTAGTATACTTATACCCTTTTTCAAAGGATTCCATAGGTCACTGGACTTAATAATATCAAAGACATCCTCATGGAGAAAAGTCTTTGGAAGAGTGATATAAATTTGTGAATAACAGAATGAACAGTAGAATCTTGTGCCCATATATACTCATTTTCTTTCAACAATTACAAATAGTTTGTGAAAAAACTCAAATGGTTTTCTAATTGCCTTGACCTCTTTCTCAAGTCAACCTGAATTGATATTTGCTGTGTAAATTTGTGAAAAAATTCAACATTTGTTGAATTTATTGAGTGCTTGTTGTATGCAATTTCTGTAAGGGCTACACAAATAAAATTTTTATTAAAATAAAAGGCTATCACTCCCAAGAAGATGAAATTCATGTGGAAGCTTATATAAATACACTTTATATTCTAATGACTGGAGGAAAAATGTCTAGCCACCCATGGAATTTTTATCCTTCATGGAATGCTCATGATCATAAAACAGTAATTGTATCAAAACAAAGAAAATGCTAAAGATTTGCTGAAGAGCAGACTAGATTTTCTAATCCCATGTAACTGTAGAAGTCAGCATTGAAATCATCATTTTGACTTTGCCAGAGACCATATTGTATCAGATTTATTTTGAATCAGAGCAGATACAGGTTCTAATCCTGTTCTTATCATTTGGGGCAGGGTCTCAATTCATTTATCTGTACATAAGGATAATGCCCACTTTCACTTGCAGGTACTGAAGGGCATAATAATATTAAATGTCTAGCACTGTGTCTATCACACAATAGCAATTAACCATAATCAACAGACCGATAGGCAAATTCCAAACTAAATCTGTATTTGAGACCTCAGCTACAGATCCTTCAGAGTTCATTTACTGTGCCCAGCTCTTGGCAAGCCTATGGACTGCAGCATGCCAGGCTTCCCTGTCCTTCACTATCTCCCAGAGTTTGCACAAACTCATGCCCATCGAGTCAATGATGCTATCCAACCATCTCATCCTCTGTCATCCCTTTCACCTCTTGCCTTCAATCTTTGTCAGCATCAAGGTCTTTTCCAAGAAGTCAGCTCTTGCATCAGGGGGCCAAAGTATTGGCTTCAGCTTCAGCATCAGTCTATCCAATGAATATTCAATGTTGATTTCCTTTAGGATTGATGTGTTTGATCTCCTTGCTGTCCAAGGGAGTCACAAGACTCTTCTCTAGCACCACAGTTTGAAAAAAATCAGTTCTTCAGCACTCAGGCTTCTTTTTGGTCCAACTCTCACATGTACACGGCTACCAGAAAAACCAAAGCTTTGATTATATGGATGTTTGTTGGCTTTAAAAGGCAGGCAAAACCCATACAATATTGAAAAGTAATTAGCCTCCAATTAAAATAAATAAATTTATATTAAAAAAAGCAGATGTCTCTGCTTTTTAATACACTGTCTAGGTTAGTCATAGCTTCTCTTCCAAGGAACAAGCGTCTTTTAATTTCATGGCTGCAGTCACCATCTGCAGTGATTTTAGAGCCCAAGAAAAGAAAATATGCCACTGTTTCCACTTTTTCATCATTTGCCAAGAAGTGATTGGACCAGATGCCATGATCTTAGTTTTTTGAATGCTGAATGTTAGGTCAGCTTTTTCTCTCTCCTCTTTCACTCTCATCAGGAATCTCTTTAGTTCCTCTTCACTTTCTGCCATTAGTGTGGTATTATCTGCATATCTGAGGTTGTTGACATTTCTCCCGGCAATCTTGATTCCAGCTTGTGATTCATCCAGCCCAGCATTTTTCATGATGTACTCTGCATATAAGTTAAATAAGAGTCTAACAATATACAGCCTTGACGTACTCATTTCCCAATTTTGAACCAGTTCATTGTTCCATGTCCAGTTCTAACTGTTGCTTCTTGACCTGCATACAGCTTTCTCAGGAGGCAGGTAAGGTGCTCTAGTATATCCATCTCTTTACCAATTTCCACAGTTTGTTGTGATCCACACAATAAAAAGTTTTAGCATAGTCAATGAAGCAGAGGTAGATGTTTTTCTGGAATTCTTTTGCTTTTTCTATGATCCAGCAGACGTTGGCAATTTGATTTCTGGTTCCTCTGCCTTTTCTAAATCCAGTTTGTACCTCTAGAAGTTCTCAGTTCATGTACTGTTGAAGACTGGCTTGAAGATTTTGAGTATTACCTTGCTGGCATGTGAACTGAGCACATATGTATGGTAGTTTGAGCATTCTTTGGCATTGCCCTTCCTTAGGATTGGAATGAAAACTGATCTTTTCCAGTCCTGGGGCCACTGCTGAGTTTTACAGATTTGCTGGCATACTGAGTGCAGCTCTTTAACTGCATCATCTTTTAGGATTTGAAATAGCTCAGCTAGAATTCCATCACCTCCACTAGCTTTGTTTGTAATGATGCTTCCTAAGGCCTACTTGACTTCACACTCCAGTATGTCTAGCTCTAGGTGAGTGATCACACCATTGTGGTTATCCAGGTCATCAAGGCCTCTTTTGTATAGTTTTATGTATTCTTGCCACCTCTTCTTTATATCTTCTGCTTCTTTTAGGTCTTTGCTGTTTCTGTCCTTTATTGTGCCCATCTTTGCATGAAATATTCCCTTGGTATCTCTAATTTTCTTGAAGAGATCTCTCATCTTTCCCATTCTATTGTTTTCCTCTATTTCTTTGCATTGTTCACTTAAGAAAGCTTTTTATACCTCTTTGCTATTCTTTGGAACTCTGCATTCAGTTTGGTATATCTTTCCATTTCTCCTTTGCCTTTTGCTTCTCTTCTCTCCATTATTTATAAGGCCTCCTCAGACAACCATTTTGCCTTCTTGTATTTCTTTGTCTTTGGGCTAGTTTTGATCACTGCCTCCTGTGTAATGTTACGAACTTCATTCCATAACTCTTCGGGCACTCTGTCTCTCAGATATAATCCCTTGAACCTATTTGTCACTTTCACTGAATAATCTTAAGGGATTTGATTTAGGTCATACCTGAATGGCCTGATGGTTTTCCCTTTCTTCAATTTATTTTCTTCAATTTAGGCTACTCATTAAAATTTACATCTCTGATTGTAACTCTGGGATCTTCAATAACTTTACTGCCAGTGAGCAAAATGAGAAAGAGATCATGAGACCATGCTAAACTTTCAAAGCAATTGAAAGTCCATAATGTTAAGAAGTGTTTAAATGATTTTTAACATCCTCTGCATAAAAGAAAGAAAGGAAGGAAGGAAATAAAGAAAGAAAATTCAAAGAAAAACAGTAAGAATATATCTAAATGCCAGCAACTCTTGAAAATTTAAAAAAAAATGTTCATTTAGCTGGTATCATTTTGTCAAAAAAAAAAAAAAAAAACCCAAATGTAGCTAGAAATCATTGTAGCTCTCTAAATCTCAGCCTTTCTTAGAGCAAATGTTATCGCTGAAATGGTGAACTCGGAGACTTAGCTGCTGTTTCATTGATAAGTGATTTTTTAGTTTAAAGCATAAAGCTAGCAAATGGATAAAATACTAATAGAGAATAGAGGGCTTTAGATTTTTTTTGGTAACTTTAATAACATCAAGTATGTGACGGCTCTAGCCAGCTACAGTGCTGAGAAATACCCACTGTACAGGTTGTCATCCTGGATGTTTTATGAACATCAAGATTAGTGTTAAGTCTGGGGCTGCTTTATTTCAGAGAGATAGAGCTTTAAAGAGAACTAAATGCTATTGGCATCATTTCTGGGACAGTTAAATATAGAGTATATCCTTAATATATTTACTACTGTGTGACAGTAATTTGTAAATAAGACTCCATGAAACTATGGGATAAATAAATTATCTGTTTCTTCAAGGATGGCTAATCAAAATATTAATGCATTAAGGCAATGTAGCAAAATAAAAACATCCCTACTAAGTATGGTATGTGCCCAAATCAGTATGTTCTTTTCAATGTGTATATAGTCTCTAACGTTCCTACTAAAGAGGAATTTGCTAAGCACCTGAAACTAACATAATGTTGTAAATCAATAAAGTTAAAATTTCAAAAACAGAGGAGTTTGCTGTATACCTAGAATGTATACACTCTTATAATTTTAATGTTTATTCTTAACCATACATGATTTTATCTTATGTATAACATATGATAAGATTAAAATAATTTTTAAAGATATATGTATATCTTGAAAATATGCATGACATAGTATATGTATGTTTATAAATGTGGCCCCAGTAGAGCAGGTCCTTGATCAAAATTTTATGATTTCTTATGGAAACATCCCCTGCAGAATGGTCTGGCTCAATATCAGAGAACAATGAAAATATATCATCAACAATGAAAATACATCATACTGCAAAATGACTGGAAGAAATAATGCTCTGCTTGATGTAAAAATAATACTGAACACTTACATTTTAAGGATTTCTTAGGAATTTATCAGGATGATTAGATTGTTCTCACCTGTGCAAGTCATTGAAAGTAAGAGCTTTTGATGTAAAATGATCTTAATGAGGAGAAGGTCAAAAAAAGTTTTGAATAGGAGCAAGGATTCAGAGTGTTACATATTTTCTTTTAAAAGTGGGATGCCATTGCTGTAAGTTTTTCTAACATTTGGGGTCAGGATGCGAGGCCAGGCAAAAGGGCAAAGATGATTCAAGACCAGTAGATTCATTTACTTTGAGCCAATTATAGTGAATATCACATCAAGGCTGTTTACATTTCTGCTGTCATCCATATGCATTAGCGCCAGGTTAAGTGCGAGCCGTGAGCCCCGCCATAGCGTCATAAATCTCCGCTGTCGTTAGATAGCAAAGTCCAACGCCCTAGCCTTACTTCCTGGGAATAACCTTTGATCTTCAGATCAACAGTAAAAATAATTACTGGCAGTGGCCAGAGCAGGATTAGTCATTTTGGTTCTGAGGAGCGGCACAGCTGGAGACAGATGTGTGGGTCTCCTGCTGGGATCCTGAAGCATCTTCCCCGAGCGTTTATATCATGCTCGTCATTCGTTTATCAGAGGCCAAATGTTTCTCTTTTGTAAACGTGTGTAAAACATTCTCAGAATTTCAAACAATAACAAATCGGGGTTGAATGTGGCCAAAATGCAAAAAGGAAATCTCCCATCTGTACAAATCAAACCGTTGTAGAAGATAAAAACTAAAACAATACACACATACTATTTTGATATAGATTTCAATAACTTTTTAAATAGAAATTAATATTCAGAGAAAATGCCAAAAGTTTAAATAAGAAGAACATTATTTAAGATGTGGTAACCTATGAAATTAATTTTTATAGTTAAATTGACTTTTCTTCTTTTCCTTGTTTTGTCATGTCATTATCAATACTGCTTTTAGGAAAAATAATCTACATGAATAAATTATCCCATGCAAAATTTTATATTTATTGTCAATAGCCTTATGTGTCATTTATTCAGAGATTATTCTTTTATTCAAGAAATATTTTTTAGAGTCTCTTTCATGCTGGGCACAGTTCTAGACATTGGTGATACAAGTGTGAACAGGACAGAAGGTAACTCAATGGGCTCAGAGGGTAACTCTACTTAATGAGAAGCTGCTGCTGCTAAGTCGCTTCATTCGTGTCCGACTCTGTGCAACCCCATAGACAGCAGCCTACCAGGCTCCCCCGTCCCTGGGATTCTCCAGGCAAGAACACTGGAGTGGGTTGCCATTTCCTTCTCCAATGCATGAAAGTGAAAAGTGAAAGTGAAGTCCCTCGGTCCTGTCCGACTCTTCGCGACCCCATGGACTGCAGCCTACCAGGCTCCTCTGTCCATGGGATTTTCCAGGCAAGAGTACTGGAGTGGGGTGCCATTGCCTTAAGAGTCAGGCAGTAAATGAAGAAATGAGCAAGCAACAGAACTGAGAAAGTGGGGAGATCGGGGTGGGTGAGCAGCCTGCTGTACTGGTCAAGGCAGACCTCCCTGAAACTGGCGTCTCCTGGTGTAAGACTCAGTGATGAAAAAGAGTCAGTCATGAGAGAACTGGAGTTAAAAGTTGTCATAATCTGCATAATGAATGACAAGTGCAAAAGTCCTGTGGGCAATGGGTGCGATGTGTCTCAGGAACAGACAAAAATCCAGCATAACCTGAGCTCAGAGAACTTAGAGGCAGTGGTTTTCACCATGCCTTAGAGACTATGGTAAGGAGATCTGACTCTATTCTACACGTACTGTGGGTTTTCCAAAGCATATTTTGAACCTTTTCTCCCAATGGATCATGGATAGCATGAAAAGGCTACTTTCTCTTTATAAATTAATGAATAAGAAAGAAAAATAGGTACAGTGAGGCCTATTCTAGCATTTAAAAAACCACTTAACAGACTCTTCTTGTTCTGAAAAAGAAATACATTATCCAGCCACACTTTTTTCTATCTCCTTAGGTTATAGTCAAACACAAGGCGATAAAGGAAATTTCAGGTTAGATTTCACAACTGTCAAAAACCTCTTGGGGCTGATTTTTATATTTTATTGAATTTGGCTCCTGGACAGTCTGATTTGCCAGGACTGTCTTTACTCTGGGTGTCACACAGACACAGACTAAATACATTTGCAGTACTTCAGAAGCTCCATTGTTTTGATTCTGATTGTTCACTAGGGCTTAACCCCACTACTTCCTCACTTGAGAAATGACCATCCAGAGGTCACACCTTACTTGCAACTAGCTCAAGACTGCCAAACATTTAACCTAAGCAAATGTTCCCAAAGAAATGAATAGCATTTTATAAAGAATTCATTAAATTAATATATTTTCATTTAGCTTCTCAAAGCTAATGACTGTATGTTGATTAAAATCCAAGACAAGGCCTGTAAAAACAATTAGAAAAGTACAAAGAAAGTCTCATATGTAATTCCATGACCCGGAGATGACCACAGTTAATATTTTGATGACCGCAGTTGATATTTTGGTTTCTACTTCCCGGACATTAAGGCTTTTTAATTCTACCTACTTTTTTTATTAACTGTTTGCTTTGTTTGTTTTAAATTTAATTTACAGGGTTTCATATTCTTCTAAGATATAGAATTATTGATGATAATTGATGCAGAGAACAGATTGGTGGACGAAATAGGTAAAGAGGGTCAAAAGGTACAAATTACCAATTGTAAAATACCTAAGTCCTTGAATGTTATATACAACAGGGTGACCATAGTTAATATTGCACTGCATATTTGCAAGTTCTGTGACAGTAAATCTTAAAAGTTCTCATAATGAATAAAATAATGTATGTAACTGTGTGGTGGTCATTTTGCAATATATAAAAATATTGAATCATTATGTTTTACACCTAAAATTAAATACAGTGTTATATGCCAATTTTTTCTCAATTAAAAAAAAAAGGATTGACCACCCCAAAACATTAATAGTACGAAGGTTGAGAAATCCTGGCTTAGGATAAGAAATGAATAATCTTTGGGATTAATGAGATATGTATTCTTTGTGGACTTGAGAACAGAGGTAGTTGGTCTATAGAGCAAGAGAGGAAAGGTCTCCTCAAGGGACATACACACAGGAAAGGTTATGGCTTCCTAGTCTTTGGTTTCCATAACTTGATTCAATGGCTCCATGAGGTATGGAAACATTACATAGTATCCTTATATTAATTCCCGTTAAACTAATCAGCATTGCAATCTGTTACTTGGTCTTTCTTTGAACTTTGCCTAAAGAAGTAGTTTCAAGAAAATGCACCTTTAGTGCAGAATTTAGGTGGAGGATTACTGATGAATGCAGAAGCCAAAAAAAAAAGGAATGAAGGGAAAAAAATCATCCCGAGAACAAAATAATCCTACATTGGGAAGTGGGAAAAGCAATTAAATTAAATAATTAGTGAATATACTAAATGTGAAAAATATATATTTACAACAGGCTTAAATTTGTAAAGAGGGCAATAGAAATAAATTAAAATAAAGATATGGGGTAAAGTATGTTCCCTTTTATTTTAGGCTATCCTGGGTCCAATTTCCTCATATGCAAAATGAGGGTAATAAAAATGATATAAGCTAGACGCTTTCACTTGAGATGAAGGAAAACCAACTGTTTTATGGGCAATTTGTGGCACAGTCTTGAATCAGGAGAGCCCCTAAATCTTAAATATACCTAAACCCTGTCACTTGTTTGTTACCAGAACTTTATTTTCTTCCCATCTGTTTTCAAACCTCCCCCTCATTCATTTTTTAATAGCAGTTTTCTTGGGATGTAATTTGTATAGCATAAAATTCACCCTTTTAGAGTGTACAGTGCATGAGATTATGCAAGTTTCCCCACCATCTAATTGCAGAATATTTTCATTATCCCAAAACAAACCCCATATTTATTAGCAGTGGCTCCCCATTCTCCCTCCCCGCAGCCCTAGTCACCCAATAATCCACGTTCGGTCCCTATGGATTTACCTATTCTGGACATTTCATATCGGTGGGATCATGTAACATGTGGCTTTTTGCATCTGGCTTCTTTCAAGGAGCCTAATGTTTTCAAGGTTCATCCATGTTGTAGCATGCGTCACAACTTCGTTTCTTTTATCTTTATTGCTTCATTGCTTCATTTTTCTGACTCTCTCTGGAGACCAAAGGCCTCAGCTGCACTGGTACACATGGCTGCCAACAGGTCTGGAGCTTAAATTCTTACAGATTCACACACTGAAGAGAGAATGGCCCCACTCTCTGGGACCCAGAGGCAGAGAGAAGAGCCCTGACTGGTTAAACTTTGGCAAAGCTTATCTATAGATCAATCAACAGGCTAATGTGTGAGGAGCTTACCTTGAGTCCCTCCTTGGTTCTAATCAACTGTAGTCAAGGAAACAGCACCAGGTTATGAAAATGTCTTATTTGAGAAAGCCATGTGGAACAAAGATGGAATCATAAATGGGAGTTACATTTCCCAGAGGATTTGGGGAGAGATAAGTGAGGAGATGAAATTCAGTATAATTCATATGTCTAACGAGCAAATAGGAAAATAGATACAAAAATTTTAAGTATATGCAGTATAAACTTTGTCGATTGATTTATCCAAGAAAAGCTTAGGCATTCTAGAGGAACTGTGAAAGAATTGTGGGGGAAAAAAAAAACAAAACTAGTTGCCAGGATTTTGATTACTAGAGACCAACGAGTAATAAACATTGGTAACAACTCTTTGCTGATTTTTTTCTAGAAAAGAATAGAAATGGTTTCGTGGGCTGCAGAAGAAATGAAGGCAAGGTAAACAGATTAATGAAATGAACAAAGAAGACATGGTATATTTATGCTATGGAACATTGAAGAGCAGTGAAAATTGATTACAACATGCAGCAATAGATTAGAATCGAAAAAGCATATTGTTTCATGAAAGAAGTCACAAATAAAATATATAGTATGATTCTATTTATATAAGTGTCAAAAACAGGGGAAACAAGATAATTTATCAAGATTTTATATGTATATATAAACGCTGTGAGAAAAGCAAGTGAATCCAGTATGATGGCTGCTAACTAGTGGGGGTAATAAATGACTTTGAAAGAGATCTAATAAAGTGAGTGATTAACTTCTAGAAATAAGGTTCTTTTCTATTCTTTCACTTTGACAGTGGCTATATGGATATATATACTTTTTATTATTTTTAAATTATATGTGTGCATTTTATTTACTTTGGCATATATGATATATTTCATAATTAAATATGTGTGTGTGTATATATATATATATATATATATATATATCCCTCCAAGCAATAAGGAGGGAGGAGAGAGAGAAAAAAAAAGTATGAGAATGAATTACAGTTTTGTTTTTGTTTTTTTACAAAAAGACATGTGTTCTCAGTTTGCTGACCTTTTCTGTAATGATAACTTGACAATACAAGTTGTTTAAGGTATATGTGGAGTGAGTGGTGAGGATCATGTTTCATGTGACCTTCAAGGAAAAGATAATGTTTTTAAAAAGAATGAGAGAATTTTGAAAATTCATTTTAGAAAATGTTTTTACCATTCTAAGATTTTTATAATTAAAAATAATTTGTGCAATCTATAAAATTATATACATATATATTTTTAAAAATGTTTACTGATTTATAATGTTGTAGTTTCAGATGCACAGCAAAATGAATCAGTTATGTAGATACATATAGCCTCTCCTTTTTAGATTCTTTTCCCACATAGGCCAATACAGAGTAGAGTTCCCTGTGCTGTACAGCAGGTCCTCATTATCTATTTTATATGTAGTGTGTACATGTCAATCCTGATTTCCCAATTTATCCCATTTCCTTTTTCCCCTCCAGTAACCATAAGTTTGTTTTCTGCATCTGTGACTCTATTTCATAAGTAAGTTCATTTGTATCATTTTTTTTTATTCCACAGATAAGCAATATCTTATGATGTTTGTTTCTCTTTCTGACTTACTTCATTTAGCATGATAATCTCTAGGTCCATCCCATACATATTTTAAAAAGTTGTGAACAAAGGTATTTATTAAGTACTTTTAAAACATTTCACATGAAGATTTTCAGTGAGAACTTAACCAGTTTGTTATAATCGCTAAAAGATACAGATACAACTTCAAAATAGTAATGATAATAAGAAAACTGTTTGACATCTAAGAAGATGGAAATTTAATAACCCTATTACCATAAAAAAGTTTAGATCTATAGATCATTTTGAATTATCTTTTGTAGCTGACAGCTTCAAAACCAAGCTTGAAAAGAACAAACTTGAAATCAGTATGAACATTCTATTGTTGTCCCACATTATTAAACAGAGTGTAAAAGTAATAAAATTAATTCAGTTACATTACACTCACTGCAGTATTAGTATTGATAAATTGGTTTTACCATTAACAGATAAAGTAAATTACAACTTTATTAAAATATTTAATTCAAATATATACTTGTTTTCCAAATTTATTCATTTATTTATAAATCTGTTAACTTTTAAATTATCACTTTATCTCCTTTTAAATGTGTATTTTGTGTACTGCATAATGTTTATTGTCTGCTATTCCAGTGGTTTACATATATAATTTATATATGAATAAGTATACAATTTATTTATTAAATATAGAGATCTCTTCAGGAAAATTGGAAATACCAAGGGAAAATTTTGCCCAAAGGTGGACATAATAAAGGACAGAAGGGAAAGAGACCTAGTAGATGGTGAAGAGATCAAGAAGAGATGGAAAGAAAGAATACACGGAAGAACTGTAAAAACAAAGATCTTAATGAACCAGATTACTATGGCGGTGTGGCCAGTCACCCAGAGCCAGACATTCTAGAGAGTGAAGTCAAGTGGGCCTTAGAAAGCACTGCTGTTAACGAAGCTAGTGGAAGCAATAGAATTCCAGTAGAGCTATGCAGACCCTGAAGGATGATGCCATCAAGGTGTTGCATTCAATATGTTAGCAAATTTAGAAGATCCAGCAGTGGCCACAGGACTGGAACTATCAATCCTCAACCCAGTTCCCAAGAAGAGTAGTACTAATGAATGTGCTGAACACCAGACAATTGCATTCATCTTCCATGCTACTAAGGTCACACTTAAAATCTTGGACGCTAGCCTTCAGCATTTATGTGAACCAAGAACTCCCAGATGTCCAAGCTGGGTTTAGAAGAGGAAGAGGAACCAGAAATCAAGTTGCCAACATTCACTGGCTCATAGAGAAAACAAAGGAATTTCAGAAAAACATCTACCTCTGTTTCATCGACTATGCTAAAGCCTTTGACAGTTTGGATCATAACAAACTGTGGAAAGCTCTTAAAGTGATGATAACACCAGACCATCTTACCCGTCTGCTGAGAAACCTGGATGCGGGTCAAGAAGCAACAGTTAGAACCCTGTATGGAACAACTGATTGGTTCAAGGTTGAGAAAGGAGTACTACAGGGCTGCCTTCTGTCATCCTGTTTGTTTATCCTATACCCTGAGCATATCATGAGAAATGCCAGGTTGAATGAGTTACAAGCTAGAATCAAGATAGGTGGCAGAAACATCAACAACTTCAGATACGTAGATGACACCACTCTAGTGGCAGAAAGTGAAGAGGAACTAAAGATCCTCTTAATGAGGGTGAAGGAGCAGAGTGAAAAACCTGGCTTCAAAGTAAGTATTAACAAAACTAAGATCATGGCATCTGACCCCATTGCTATGCATGCATGCTAAGTTGCTTCAGTCATGTCCGACTTTGTGCGACCCCATAGACGGCAGCCCACCAGGCTCCCCCGTCCCTGGGATTCTCCAGGCAAGAACACTGGAGTGGGCTGCCATTGCCTTCTCCAATGCATGAAAGTGAAAAGGGAAAGTGAAGTAGACTTCATGGCAAATAGAAGGGGAAAAGGTAGAACTAGTGGCAGATTTCCTCTTCTTGGGCTCTAAAATCACTGCAGATGGTGACTGCAGCTATGAAATCAGAGGACAATTACTTCTTGTAAGAAAAGCTATGACAAACCTAGATAGCATGTTGAAAAGCAGAGACATTACTTTGCTGACAAAGGTCCATATATTCAAGTGGTCATGTATGGTTGTGAGAGCTGGACTATACAAAAGGCAGAGCACCAAGAATTGATGCTTCCGAACTGTGGTGCTGGAGAAGACTCCTGAAAGTCCCCTGGACAGCAAAGAGATCAAACCAGTCAATCTTAAGGGAAATCAACCCTGATTACTTGTTGGAAGGACTGATGCTAAAGATGAAGCTTCAGTATTATGGTCACCTGATGCAAAAAGTTGACTCATTGGAAAAGTCCATGAAGCTAGGAAATTTTGAAGGCAGAAGAAGAGGGCATCAGAGGATGGCATCACCAATGCAATGGACATGAACATGGGCAAACTTAGGGAGATGGTAAAGGATAGGGAGGCCTCGGTGCTGCCATCCATGGGGTTGCAAAGAGTCAGATATGACTGGGCAACTGAACAACAGCAACAAAAATATACAATATATTATAACCATGCTACAAAATTTGAATGACTGTATGATTTTTATAAGTTTGGAGACCAATGTTTTAAAAATCTTCCTACCATCACATAAAATATTAAATTTGGGTATTTTGTCCTTACCCATGTAGTGAGAAAAATCAGTATCAGTTACCAGGTCATAGCAAACACCCTCTTTCAACAACACAAGAGATGATCTTACATATGGATGTCGCCAGATGGCTAATACTGAAATCAGATTGATTATATTCTTTGCAGGCAAAGATGGAGAAGCTCTATACAGTCAGCAAATACAAGGCTGGAACAAAGTTCAGATCATGAACTCCTTATTACAAAATTCAGACTTAAATTGAAAAAGTAGGGAAAACCACTAGACTATTCATGTATGACATAAATAAAATCTCTTAGGATTACACGGTAGAAGTGAGAAATAGATTCAAGGGATAACATTTGATAGGCAGAGTGCCAAAGAACTGTGGACAGAGGTTTGTAACCTTGTACATGAGGTGATGCTCAAGACCATCCCCAAGAAAAGGAAACACAAAAAGGCAAAATGGTTGTCTGAGAAGATCTTACAAATAGCTGAGAAAAAAAGAGAAGGTAAAGGCAAAGGAGAAAAGGAAAGATATATCCATCTGAATCCAGAGTTCCAAAGAATAGCAAGGAGAGATAAGAAAGCATTCCTCAGTGATCAGTGCAAAGAAATAGAGGGGAAAAAAGAATGGGAAAGACTAGAGATCTCTTCAAGAAAATTCGAGACACCAAGATAACATTTCATGCAAAGATGGGCTCAAGAAAGGACAGAAATAGTATGGACCTAACAGAAGCAGAAGATATTAAGAAGAGGTGGCAAGAATACACAGAAGAACTATACCAAAAAGATCTTAATGACTCTGAAAACCACAATGGTGTGACCACTCACCTAGAGCCAGACATGCTGGAATGCAAAGTCAAGTGGGCCTTAGAAAGCATCACTATGAATAAAACTAGTGGAGGTGATGGAATTTCAGTTGCTCTGTTTCAAATCCTAGAAGATGATGCAGTTAAAGTGTTGTGCTCAATATGCCAGCAAATTTGGAAAACTCAACAGTGGACACAGGACTGGAAAAGGTCAGTTTTCACTCCAATCCTAAAGATAAACAATGCCCAAAAATGTTCAAACTACCACACAATTGCACTCATCTCAGACACCATCAGAATAATGATCAAAATTCTCAAAGTGAGATATCAACAGTATATGAACTGTGAATTTCCAGATTTTCAAGCTGGATTTAGAAAAGGCAGAAGAAGCAGAGATCAAATTGCCAAAATCTGTTGGATCATCAAAAAACCAAGAGAGTTCCAATAAAACATCTACTTCTGTTTTATTGACTGCGCCAAAGCCTTTGATTGTGTGGATCACAACAAACTGGAAAATTCTGAAAGAGATGGGAATACCACCTGACTTGCCTCCTGAGAAATCTGTATGCAGGTCAAGAAGCAAGTTAGAAACGGACATGGAACAACAGACTGGTTCCAAATAAGGAAAGGAGTACGTCAAGGCTGTATATTGTCAGCCTGCTTATTTAACATATATGCAGAGTACATCATGAGAAATGCTGGGCTGGATGAAGCACAAGCTGGAATCAAGACTGCTGGGAGAAATATCAATAACCTCAGATATGCAGATGACACCACCCTTATGGTAGAAAGTGAAGAAGAACTAAAGCACCTCTTAATGAAAGTGAAAGAGGAGAGTGAAAAAGTTGGCTTAAAGCTCAACATTCAGAAAACGAAGATCATAGCATCTGGTCTCATCTCTTCATGGAAAATAGATGGAGAAACAGTAGAAATAGTGACAGACTTTATTTTGGGGGGCTCCAAAATCACTGCAGATGGCGACTGCAGCCATGAAATTAAAAGACTTGCTCCTCAAGAAAAGCTAAGAGCAACCTAGACAGCATATTAAAAAGCAGAGACATTACCTTGCCAACAAAGGTCCTTCTAGTTTTAGCTGTAGTTTTTCCAGTAGTCACGTATGGGTGTGAGATTTGGACTATAAAGAAAATTGAGCACTGAAGAACTGATGCTTTTGAACTGTGGTGTTAGGGAAGACTCTTGAGAGTCCCTTGGATTGCAAGGAGATCCAATCAGTCCACCCTAAAGGAAATAAGTTCTGAATATTCATTGGAAGGACTGATGCTGAAGCTGAAGCTCCAATACTTGGGCCACCTGATGCAAAGAGCTGACTCATTTGAAAAGACTCTGATGCTGGGAAAAGTTGAAGGCAGGAGGAGAAGGAGACAACAGAAGATGAGATGGTCGGATGGCATCACTGACTCAATGGACATGAGTTTGAGCAAGCTCTGGGTGTTGGTGATGGACAGAGAAGCCTCGCATGCTGCAGTCCATAGTGTTGCAAAGAGTCGCACACGACTGAGCAACTGAACTGAACTGAAGTTACACAATTGTTAGAGTTCTATGTCCTTTGTCACACAGATTTGTATTTTTACACCATCTTTATGAGGTAACTGTTTTGCATGTTCATATAATTTGGTTCTTTCTTTAAGCTGAGTTTTTATCACTTGCTTTAAGCTTACAAACATTTTCTGGTTTTTCTCTCTTAGAAATACTTGTTATAAAGCAGTATGTTATGTAGACTATATGAGTAACTAAATTTCCAAGCAGAAAGGCAATGAATTTAGAAGGATGAATGCTTCCTGTTTTTCTTTTGAATTCTATTGAAGTATTTTTGATTTCCAACATTGTGCTAACTTCTGCTGTACAGCAGAGTGATTCAGTTATACATACACCTATTCTTTTTCATGCTTTTTTCCATTATGGTTTATCGCAGGATATTGAATAGAATTCCCTGTGCTCTACAGTAGGACCGCATTGTTTATCCATCCTATATGTAATAGTTTGCATCTGTTAATCCCAAACTCCCAAACCTAGAAGGATCAGTACTTTATAATATTGTATACGTCTATTGTGGTAGGTCCTCTGTAGTTCTGAACCTTGCAAAATATTTTATATTTGCCTACATGAAACATGTACTTTTTTTTTTTCCTGGCAAATGGTTTGAGAGTCAGCCAACATATCAACTATCATATGAAATTCTCTTTGTCTGCCTCAACCAGACTCAGCCCATCTTTCTTTTGTTCTCTCTTTTTGTGTAAGTTTCACTAGATTTCAAAATATTATTATTTTTATTGCAATGATTCTTTTAAGAGTTTATGTGTTGATCTCAATCAGTGAACTCTAAATTCTTGAGGACAGAGACTATGTCTTATCACCTAAATTTGTAAGAGATGTTTCAATATTTATTTTTAAATAAATAAATTAGTCATATGTTCTTTATTCCTTACATCAGTGTTTCACAAAAAAGGGTTCAAAAGAATAGTATTAATACTATCTTTGAAAGTGCCTATTGTAAAAGAATTTTATTGCCAAATATTTTTTGTGGTATGTATTTTCTTACTAGGAGTTCAAAATGTGCATTAGTCTATTAAAAAGAATAGAGAATTCCTACAATAAATAAACCTATTTAAATTTCTTTAACTCAATATTTCCCAAATATAAATGTAAATATCTCCCTTTTTTCCTAGAACACATATTAATGTCCTGTGCATGTGGGTTTCTATGCCCTAATACTCTAAGAAATGCTATGTTGCAACATTTCTGTTGTTAAATGTGCATGCAGAGAAAGCAATTAAGGGGATGAACTATAATTATATGTATGTGATTTGGTAGGCTATTTGCAGCTAAAGCAAAGGAAATGAATTCTAAAGAGTTAAATTATTTACCCATGTAGAAAAATGCCATTTGTTTGTATTAAAAACACAGGTTCTAGATTAAGAGGTAAACTCTATTCGCTGTAAGTTTTCACAGGGAGAAGGTATTGCAGTTTGACTTGTCTGAAAATAATTATAATAACTAAATTAAAAAGTCACTTTAAGATAATCAAATCAATATAACTCATAAATTTGGCACAATTGTCTGCTGCCCTCTGTAGTGTCTCCGTATTTAATTCCAGGGTGTTAAATATCTCCAGGGATAGGTCATCAATCACATAATAAAATCAGTTGTCTTTTAAATTTTGACCTCATGTAGGATTGTAAATTTGACCATGAACTTTATGCTTCAAATTTGGATTATAATTCTATTTTTTTAAAGAAAAACTGTTCTTAAAGGGTGTAATTTTTTAAACTGCTGAAGTTACTAAAAAGCACTTACTTGGATAAATGAAAAATTTTAGTTGATAAAATTTGTCCTGAAATAAAACTTGACATTTAAAAGTCAGTCTTATTCATAGTTTCCAATGGAAAAGAATCTGAGAAAGAACATATATAACACAACATTGCAAGTTAACTATATTCCAATTTTTAAAAATAATTTAAGAAACCCACTTTGGACATCTAACCTCCAAATTATAAAAGAACAAATTTGTGTTGGATTATATCACTAAGTTTATTATAGAAATAACAGGAAACAAATATAGCTAAAGACAAATGATGTTAAATATTTTTTCATATGTTTATTCACCTTTACATCTTTGATGAGAGATCTGTTCAGATCAATTGACTACGTATTAAATTAAGCTGTTTATCTTATTGTTGAATTTTAGGAGTTTTTGTATTTTTTGATATGGGTCTTTATCAAATGCTTTTTTTTTTTTCTGCAAATATTTCCCCCAGTCTGAGTCTTGTATATTCATTCCACAAATACCTTTGTAAGACAATTTTAATTTTAATGAAGTCTAACTTTTTCTTTCATGAAAAGAATCAGTCTATATAGTTGCCATGGTAGGGATGAGTCAATATGAATTTAGCAATGAATATACTAATTATCTTTGATATTACTAAGATCACATATTTTATTAACTCAAAGAGATTATTTAAAGAAAATATCTTTTAGGTGAATAAAACACTGAAATAAATTTCAAATAATAAGCTATCTTTATTTATTCCTTCAAAAGATATCAGTTCATTTTGATATTTGGCAAAACTAATACAGTTATGTAAAGTTTAAAAATAAAATAAAATTAAAAATATTTTAAAAAATTAAAAAAATAAAAAAATTTTATGTATATATATGTAAAAAAATAAAATAAAATAAAATATTAAAAAAAAAAAAGATATCAGTTCAGTTCACTCAGTCGTGTCCGACTCCTTGCGACCCCATGAATCGCAGCACGCCAGGTCTCCTTGTCCATCACCAACTCCTGGAGTTCACTCAGACTCATGTCCATTGAGTCAGTGATGCCATCCAGCCATCTTATCCTCTGTCGTCCCCTTCTCCTCCTGCCCCCAATCCCTCCCAGCATCTGAATCTTTTCCAATGAGTCAACTCTTCGCATGAGGTAGCCAAAGTACTGGAGTTTCAGCTTTAGTATCATTCCTTCCAAAGAAATCCCAGGGCTGATCTCCTTCAGAATGGACTGGTTGGATCTCCTTGCAGTCCAAGGGACTCTCAAGAGTCTTCTCCAACACCACAGTTCAAAAGCATCAATTCTTCAGCGCTCAGCCTTCTTCACAGTCCAACTCTCACAACCATACATGACCACAGGAAAAATCATAGCCTTGACTAGACGAACCTTTGTTGGCAAAGTAATGTCTCTGCTTTTGAATATGCTATCTAGGTTGGTCACAACTTTCCTTCCAAGGAGTAAGCGTCTTTTAGTTTCATGACTGCAGTCACCATCTGCAGTGATTTTGGAGCCCAGAAAAATAGAGTCTGACACTGTTCCCATGTTTCCCCATCTATTTCCCATGAAGTGATGGGACCAGATGCCATGATCTTCGTTTTCTGAATGTTGAGCTTTAAGCCAACTTTTTCACTCTCCTCTTTCATTTTCATCAACAGGCTTTTTAGTTCCTCTTCACTTTCTGCCATAAGGGTGGTGTCATCTGCATATCTGAGGTGATTGATATTTCTCCTGGCAACCTTGATTCCAGCTTGTGCTTCTTCCAGCCCAGCGTTTCTCATGATGTACTCTGCATATAAGTTAAATAAGCAGGATGACAATATACAGCCTTGACGTACTCCTTTTCCTATTTGGAACCAGTCTGTTGTTCCATGTCCAGTTCTAACTGTTGCTTCCTGACCTGCATATAGGTTTCTCAAGAGGCTAATTATATAAGAAAGCAGAATGAATACCAGTGAATGATTAATTCTTAGAGTATATGTATGGATAGCAAACCAGCTTAGTTTGATTTTGTGTGTGTGTGTCTGTGCCAGGAAATATTATTTGATGGATGTTTTTTAACATGTTTTTTAAACATGTTTCTAACATGTTTAAATAACTCATTTAAAAAATGAGTTATTTTATGCAACCATGTCATTTATAGGGGGTTAAGGGGTAGAAATAAACACAAAAACATAATTCACTACAGAATGCTTAGGAATTCTTTCTGTCTGTCTGTCTCCCAGCCCCTCCCCCCTCTTTTTTTGGCTGCACAGGTCACTTGGATCTTAGTTCCCAGAACAGGTATCTAACCTGTACCCCCTGCAGTGGATGCAAATAGTTCTAATAACCATAGATTTCTCAACTTTGGAATTCTTTATGCTGTTGATTCAGACCCAGTCCAGATGCATTAAAATAGATTCTTCAAACTCTTAACTCTTTACCCCCATAGAAACCATCAATACTACAAAGAAAAGAAGCAATTTTCAATTTTCTATGTATCTTATTTTGTTCCTTGAGAGAAGAGGTCGAAAGAAAATAAACTGCCATTCAAAGACACATCAAACCAAGGAGAACATCTCTAATAATGAGAAAGTGAAAGTGAAGTCGCTCAGTCTTGTCCGACTCTCTGTGACCTCATGGACCGCCGTAGTGTACCAGGCTTCTCCGTCCATGGGATTTTCCAGGCAAGAATAGTGGAGTGGGGTGCCATTTTCTTCTCCAGGAGATCTTCCCAACCAATGAATTGAACCTGGGTCTCCCGCATTGCAGGTAGATGCTTTATCGTCTGAGCCACCAGGGAAGTAGTAGGAATAATGAGAAAAGCACTACACTTTTCTTCCCTTCTGCTGCTGCTGCTGCTGCTGCTAAGTCGCTTCAGTCGTGTCCGACTCTGTGCGACCCCATAGACAGCAGCCCACCAGGCTCCCCCTTCCCTGGGATTCTCCAGGCAAGAACACTGGAGTGGGTTGCCATTTCTTTCTCCTATGCATGAAAGTGAAAAGTGAAAGTGAAGTTGCTCAGTTGTGTCTGACTTCTAGCGACCCCATGGACTGCAGCCCACCAGGCCTCTCAGTCCATAGGATTTTCCAGGCAAGAGTACTGGAGTGGGATGCCATTGCCTTCTCCTCTTCCCTTCTGAATGATTAAATTACCTGAAATCAGTACAGGTATAACATGAATGACTATGAAATCACCAAGAGTTAGGAGGAAGTATTAGGCACTCTTAATTTCAAACTATCTGTAAGAAACTCTCTGTAACAGATAAAGGAAAAGAGATGGGACAAGAAAGAAAAATATCTAGCTTTGTACAGACTTGTGAACCACATACTTTTGCTTTTTGAAAACTGCTTTCCACAGAGCTTTTTCCTGTGCAAATATTATTAATCATAATTATATTATTAATATAAATATAGACTGGGACTAGAGTTGGATATTTAACAAATGAAGTTTATGGGTGAAGAAAAAAGAGATAAGTTTGTCTCTGAACACTAGGAGATGCAATGCTTTTTTTCAAATATGGTGCTTCCCACAAAAGTATTTTAGTACTTTGTTAGCATTTTTAAATGATTTATTAGTAACATTTACTCTAGATATAGTCAAATCCATAGATACTTCTTATGTCTATATACACAGCATTATCACTGTGAACATTTCAATAATTTACAGATTTTTACTTAAATTAGTTTCCCATTTTTTAATTTAGAAGATCAGTGACTTGAAATCACACTATATTCATTTCTGCACATTTATATACACACAGTACAAAATGTACTAAATGTAGTACAAAAATACAGACTTGTCTATAAATCATGCAAAAATAGAATGCCCTTCACTGCAATGTCTGTAATCTATATAGATGTGACCTTGTTTTTTAAAATGGCTGTTTCACAAAGGAAAACATAATCTGTGTGTGTGTGTGTGTGTGCTAAGTCACCTCAGCCATGCCCAACTCCTTGCAATCCCATAGGATTCTCCAGGGAAGAATACTGGAGTGGGTTGCCATGCCCTCCTCCAGGGGATCTTCTCAATCCAGTGGCAGGTGGGTTCTTTACCACTAGCACCACCTGGAAAACCCCGATCTGTGTGAGAAATAGTCAATTCACTCTATAATCTAGCAGAGAAGTAAGGGTTGTGAGTGGTCACCTAATGTTGTCTCAAGTGGGCCTAAAGGAACTTGTTAGGGGTGACCTATAGAAAGTCTGGTATGTAAAGGACTGTCAGTTGGACTATCTCATTTGACATTTTCTTTTCAGATGTACCTCTGTTTATTTTTCCCCAACAAACTAAACTGTAAAAATTTGAGTAAAGATACTATCTTTTCTAGTCTTTGTCCATTGAAAAGAAAAGAAAATGAAATATCAGAAGCACTTGATTTTAGTTTTAGTGTTTGTGTTTGTTTTCTGTTGCTGCCATAAAAATTGCCACAAATTTAGCTTCAGTTCAGTTGCTCAGTCGTGTCCGACTCTTTGTGACCCCATGAATCACAGCACACCAGGCCTCCCTGTCCATCACCAACTCCCAGAGTTTACCCAAACTTATGTCCATTGAATCAGTGATACCATCTAATCATCTCATCCTCTGTTGTCCCCTTCTCCTTCCACCCTCAATCTTTCCCAGCATCACAGTCTTTTCAAATGAGTCAGCTCTTCTCATCAGGTGGCCAAAGTATTGGAGTTTCAGCTTCAACATCAGTCCTTCCAATGAACACCCAGGGCTGATCTCCTTTAGTAAGGACTGGTTGGATCTCCCTGCAGTCCAAGGGACTCTCAAGAGTCTTCTCCAACACCACAGTTCAAAACCATCAATTCTTCTGCAGTCAGCTTTCTTTATAGTCCAACTCTCACATCCATACATGACCACTGGAAAACCCATAGCCTTGATGAGACAGACCTTTGTTGACAATGTAATGTCTCTGTTTTTTAATATGCTGTCCTGGTTGGTCATAACTTTCTTTCCAAGAGCGAGCGCCTTTTAATTTCATGGCTGCAGTCACCATCTGCAGTGATTTTGGAGCCCAGAAAAATTAAGTTTCTCACTGTTTCCCCATCTATTTGCCATGAAGAGATGGGATTGGATGCCATGATCTTCGTTTTCTGAATGTTGAGCTTTAAGCCAACTTTTTCACTCTCTTCTTTCACTTTCATCAAGAGGCTCTTTAGTTCTTCATTTTCTGCCATAAGGGTGGTGTCATCTGCATATCTGAGGTTATTGATATTTCTCCTGGCAATCTTGATTCCAGCTTGTGCATCTTCCAGCCCAGAGTTTTTCATGGTGTACTCTGCATAGAAGTTAAATAAGCAGGGTGACAGTATACAGCCTTGACATACTCTTTCCTATTTGGAACCAGTCTGTTGTTCCATGTCCACTTCTAACCATTGCTTCTTGTGCTGCATACACGTTTCTCAAGATGCAGATCAGGTGGTCTGGTATTCCCATCTCTTTCAGAATTTTCCACAGTTGATTGTGATCCACACAGTCAAAGGCTTTGGCATAGTCAATAAAGCAGAAATAGATGTTTTTCTGGAACTCTCTTGCTTTTTCCATGATCCAGCGTATGTTGGCAATTTGATCTCTGATTCCTCTGCCTTTTCTAAAACCAGCTTGAACATCTGGAAAATAAAGTGATTCCATGAATAAAGTATTCACGGTTCATATATTGCTGAAGCCTGGCTTGGAGAAATTTTGAGCATTACTTTACTAGTGTGTGAGACGAGTGTAATTGTGTGCGGTAGTTTGAGCATTCTTTGGCATTGCCTTTCTTTGGGATTGGAATGAAAACTGACCTTTTCCAGTCCTGTGGCCATTGCTGAGTTTTCCAAATTTGCTGGCATATTGTGCAGCACTTTCACAGCATCATCTTTTAGGATTTGGAATAGCTCAACTGGAATTCCATCACCTCCACTAGCTTTGTTCGTAGTGATGCTTTCTAAGGCCCACTTGACTTCACATTCCAGGATGTCTGGCTCTAGGTGAGTGATCACACCATCATGAT
The DNA here is from genome assembly GCF_029407905.1 of Bubalus kerabau. NCBI lineage: Eukaryota > Metazoa > Chordata > Mammalia > Artiodactyla > Bovidae > Bubalus > Bubalus kerabau. The sequence goes on from NC_073626.1 coordinate 47,329,856, forward strand.
TATCTGGGTCATGAAGATCTTTTTTGTACAGTTTCAATGTATTCTTAACATCTTCTGCTTCTGTTAGGTCCATACCATTTCTGTCCTTTATTGAGCCCATCTTTGCATGAAAAGTTCCCTTGGTATTTCTAATTTTCTTGAAGAGCTCTCTAGTAATTTAGTTTAAACCAATAGAAATTTATTAGCTCTGAATTTTGTAACTCAGGAGCCTCAACTCCTTTCTTTTCACAGGCTATAATCAAAGTGTCAGCAGAATAGGCTCTTACTAGGATGCTTAGAGTCTAAGAAAGGATCTGCATCCAGGGTGACACAGATTGTTCCCTGTGGGTGTAGGACTGAGCTTCCCATCTTCTTGCCGTTCATCAGCTGTGATCGTTTGCAGCTTCTAAAGACTGTCCATATTCCCCAGCTCATGCCCTCCTTCCTCATCTTCCAAGCCAGTAAAGCTGGTCAAGGGCTTCTCTTTGTTTACTTTCCTCCTCCCACCACCCCTGTCCATCTTCCTCTTGGCTGCATTTCTCTGGGTGCCTCTTCTGTCTCCATCTTCTAAGAGTTCATGTGAATACACTGGATACACCTGATAGTCCAAGCTAATCTCCCCATTTTAAAGTCACCTGTCTAGCAACCTTAATTTCATATGCAAAGTCTCTTAACAGTAGTGCCTAAATTCATTTATGATTAAACAACCCAAGCAAGGAAAGCTTGGGAGGAAAACACAACTTTGGAATTCTGCCTATAATAATTTTACTAGGAAAAACTTGTGTGATACTGGGCAAAGAAAGAGCCTTCCCTTAGACTCAGTTTCCTATTGCAAAATTAAGAAATTAGACCAAATATGTATTAACTTTCTTTCCAGTTCTGTGTCTTTACCTAAAATCTCCTGACTCTTGCACAGGACAAACGTTCAGTTAGTATCCAATGAATATTTGTTGTTTGAGATGAAATAAATGCCCATGATTGGCAAATACTACTCTTATATCATTTTTAGTTGTCTTTTATAAAACTACATTATATTAATATAAGTTTATACTAGGTATATATGATATAATATATACATATGTATGTATATATGTATATAATATATATGTATGTATATATGTATATAATATGTATATATTAAATACATATTCCATTATGTATTTAAATAAAAATTCCTATAACACTGTAAAAGAGTAATACCGGCAACATTTAAAAAAAAAGACAACACTCCATCACCCCATTTCCTACCCCTTGGTGCTTTCCCAGAACTGGCAAATTCTCCAGTTTACATTATCCCAATGTTATAGTTATGACTTCAAATGACATATTTTTCTGTTTTGATGAAGAATGTACTTATTGCTTGTGCCATTGTAAAGAAGGAGGAATTCACCAAAACTGCACTCCATTGCCTCCTTTCACTCACATCCCAAGTGACTATGGCAAATTTTGTTTTCCAAGATAAGATCTTTCATCCCTTATTTGACAGTGTGATGCTGCCTCCCCGTCCTTCCACTGAGGTGTGGGATGTTCATTCCCTTCCCTTGAATCTCACATGCTTGTGAAAACAGCGGAAGTAATGTAGCACGACCTTCAAGGGTAGGTCATAAAAGACAGCACAGTTTTCTCATGGTTCTCTTGGGATATTCCTTCTTGGAACCCACCCACCAGACTCCGAAGAAAGCCTGATGACAAAGAGGGGCCGTGTGTAGGGGCTCCAGCCAGCAGACCCAGCTGAGGTCCTCGCTGACAGCCAGGATAAAACTCCAGACACGTGAGGAAGCCTTGGAGATTTTGCAAAGTCCAGTCACCATGTGACAGTCATCACTGAGAAATCCAGAGTAGCTGAGTCAAGTCAATACCCAAACCATGAGAGATAATAACAACGTGCTTGTTGTTTTAAGTCATTAGGTTTGGGGTCAACAATAGATAACTGGGACAATTGTATCTATATTTTATATTAATTGCTATTGTCTCAGGATTCTGGTCAGAAATTCGATCATAGTTTTGTTGAATTGGATGAATATTTTTTTCTGATTTTATTTTTTATGTAATTTTTAAAGATTATATTCCATTTATGGTTATTACAAAATACTGGTTATATCCCCTGTGCTGTACAATGTACTCTTGACCCTATCTCACAGCTAGTTGTTTGTACCTCCCACTCCCCACCCCTATGTTGCCCTTCCTATGTCCACTGGTAACCAACCACTAGTTTCTTCTCTATATTTGAAGTCTGCTTCTTCTTTCTTTTGTTATATTCACTAGTTTGTTGTATTTTAAATTCCAAGTATAAGTGATTTAATAAATTTGTTATCCTGTCTGACATTTATTTCACTTAGAACAATGCCCATTGTTATGTCTATCCATATTCTGCAAATGGCAAAACTTCATTCTTTTTATGGCTAACATTCCACTGTATGTTCAGTTCAGTTCAATTCAGTCGCTCAGTTGTGTCCAACTCTTTGCAACCCCATGAATCGCAGCATGCCAGGCCTCCCTGTCCATCACCAACTCCCAGAGTTCACTCAAACTCACGTGCATCAAGTCGGTGATGCCATCCAGCCATTTCATCCTCTGTCATCCCCTTCTCTTCCTGCCCCCAATCCCTCCCAGCATCAGAGTCTTTTCAAATGAGTCAACTCTTCTCATGAGGTGGCCAAAGTATTGGAGTTTCAGCTTCAGCATCAGTCCTTCCAATGAACACCCAGGACTGATCTCCTTCAGAATGGACTGGTTGGATCTCCTTGCAGTCCAAGGGACTCTCAAGAGTCTTATCCAACACCACACTTCAAAAGCATCAAGTCTTCGGTGCTCAGCTTTCTGCATGGTCCAACTCTCACATCCATACATGACCACTGGAAAAACCATAGCCTTGACTAGATGGACCTTTGTTGGCAAAGTAATGTCTCTGCTTTTGAATATGCTATCTAGGTTGGTCATAACTTTCCTTCCAAGGAGTAAGCATCTTTTAAGCGTCCACCGTATGTAGGTGTATATATATATTTATGTGAAAGTGAAAGTCGCTCAGTCATGTCCAACTCCTTACGACCTCATGGACTATATATATATACACTTCACCCATTCATCTGTTGATAAACACTTGGGTTGTTTCCATATCATGGCTTTTGTAAATAATGCTACTATGAACATATGAACATTGGGGTGCTGCATCTTTTTTCATTAGTGTTTTTGTTTTTGGATATATAACCAGGATTGGAATTTCTGGGTCATATGATAAGGATGCCCATACTCATGACTTTTTATCCAACATTGTTTTGGAAACCCTAGCCACAGCAATCAGGGAAGAAAAAGAAATAAAAGGAATCCAAATTGGAAAAGAAGAAGTAAAATTGTCACTGTTTACAGATGGTATGATACTGACCATTTTCATATATAAAGAATAAAAATAAAATTTAGCATATTAGAATTATATAAATATATCATTGCAGAGGATGACAGAGGTTGAGATGGTTGGATGGCATCACTGACTCAATGGACATGAGTCTGCATAAATTCCAGGAATTGGTGATGGACAGGGAGGCCAGGCGTGCTGCAGTCCATGGGGTTGCAGAGAGTTGGACATGACTGAACAACTGAACTGAACTGAACTGAACCTTAATGCAAAATTAAGAAATAGAATGAAATGCTTAGAGAAGAAAGTGCATTCCTATGTCACTAAGTCCCTGAAACCCACAGGGGAATGTGCCAAACACCGAAGTCCAACATACTCTTTACTAGGCTTTTCAGCTTCCTTTGGTTTTGATAGTCATCATCAGCTGTCACTCTTATCTGAAGGCATCCTCTTCTTATTGTGCTCTCAAATTTACTTGAGACTTTAATTTCTTAGGGACACATGAGCAGAAAATATTCTTAGTTTATATTGTCCTCCTACTTTCTTGATAACATGGTTTGGTATAGAATTCTAAGTTGAAAATATTGTTTAAAAGAAATTGAAATCATTGCTCTATTGTATCCTATTGCCTGATGTTATCTTTGGTCCATTGATTGATCTTATCTGTGTGTAATCAATTTCTTGTGTTTAATCAATTTACTGGCAAGATTTTGGAATGTTTTTCTTCATTGGGATTGAAACTGTGCATGTGTAGACCCTTTTTTGTTCATTCCTTTGGGCAATTTTGGGTCCTTTGAATTTGAAGAACCATGTCTTGCCATAGCTTTGGGACATTTTCTTTTATTATCTATTTGATTGACTTATTCCATCTTCTTGTCTCTTTCACTCTGCTTCTGAACATGTTTTATTTAATAAATACCTCCATTTTCAATCTTCTCTCAGATTCCTCTCATGTCATTTTCGAATTTTTCTTTAGCTCTGCATTATATGAAAGTTCCATACTTTTAGATAGATCACTCATTTGGTTTTTTTAACCTGAACCATTTTATTCTTTAGCTGGTTCACTTAATGTGTTACAGTTTTGGGGAAAAAGGTATTCATTGCTTAAAATTTCTGTCTTGATTTCTAACTTGTTCATTCTTCAGTAGCAATCAATTCTTAATTTATTTATATATACTCTTTCAACTTTCTCTGAATCCTCCCAGTGTTGCACATGAATTAGCCTCCCAGGGGAAGTTTGACAACATTTGCTCGTCACAGATGAGATTTACTAACTGATATCTAGTGGCCATAGGTCAGAGGTGTTGCTAAATATCCTACAATTTATAGGAACACCCACTAGAAGTATCTGGCCCAAAATGTCCATAGTACCAAAGTTGAGAAACACGGGAATGTACCTGTTAGAAACTGAAAGTTACCTTTGTTCCATATACCACTTTGAGTTCCTTTGGAATTAGTTGTTGCACTTTCTTCCATCTATTTATGATTTATGTGTGTATCTGTGTGTGTATTTTCCAAATATGCATTGATCTTCGTTCCTAGTTCACAGTTATTTCATGGATTTTCTCTTGGGTCGTGTTGTCTATCATCCCAGGAGCTTAACTGAGAGACCTAATTATTGGTTTCTGTTAGAGAGTAGGGTCATATCAACAGGTCAATATACTGTAGGGTGCTTGATTATAGAGCATGCAAACTAATTATTATCAATTTAAAGAGAGTTTTCTCTGGAGATAAAGTAATTTACTGTATTTCATACCAGACTGAGCTTTGTTGTCTCTCTCTCACTCTCTCGTTTTTGGTGTTTTCTCAGTGTCTGATGTAAAGGTCTGGAGTCATTTCAAAACCATCTCTACTTCTCTCACGGGCCCAAATTCATTCTAGAATACCTCCCTAGACAGGTGTTAGGTTCTATCCTGGAGGCAAATACTGCTGCTGTCAGTCATTGTATCTGCAGATATGGCAAAGGAGAAGGGAGAGGGAATATGCTTCTTCAGGCCCTGCTGTTTCGAAAGCAGTTATTTAATTAATTAATTTCCCCAATGATTCCCAGGACCCTCTCCTCATCTTTGCATTGTCTCTGATCTTAGAATTTCTCATGGGCTCCATTAGGATTGATTGCTTTCACTTCTGGAATCTTGGCTTCGATTCTTCTGCTCTGTTTTCCCCATTAATTCCATCCCACCTGTTTTTTTTAGCTTCTAGGGTTTGTTTAAACTTTCTGGTCCACTGGTAGCTCTATTTCCTGTTTTCCAACATGATTGTGTTTGGGTGCTTTAATTTAAAATGTTGATTCCAATCATTTTCATGAAACTGTGGGTAGGAGGGGAAGTATTTATGTATACCGGAAGCTTTCCTGAATAAATTACAGACCTTGGCTTTAATAGATATTCATCATTTTTTATTTCCAATTGCCCTGTACTTAGTCATGTTTCCCCAAAACATATCCTTAGACAATGATTCCTATGTAAGTGATTTATTGAGGAAATGCTGCTCGGGTGGGAGGGAACTTGTATGAGAGTTGAGGGCAGGGGAGGGTCAAGGATGAAGGACGGCAAATGTGATAAGCAAATAATACCCCTTTCCCTCAAAAAGGTTGCATTCCATCTCTGGAGCATATGAGTATGGTTATATCACATGGCAGGAGGAACTTCACAGCAGTGATTAAATTAGGGATCTTGAGACAGAGAGATTACCTGGATTATCCAAGTGAGCCAAATGCCATCACAAAGGCCTTTGCAAGTGAAAGAGGGAGACCGCAGTCGGAGACTGAGAGGGAGCTGACAATGCTGGGAGATGGCCTTGAAGACGAAGACGGAGGGAGGGCTCAGAAGCAGAGGAGCAGGACGGGGCCTCCTGGCAGATGGCACCACTGTTAACACTCTCTTAGCCCCGAGTGTTGAGCCCAATGTATAGCCTGTGCAGCTTTAAGCCTCTGAGTCTGTGGTCATCTGTGAAGGGTCATGGGAAACTCATTCATCAGCACGGGGAAAGTGCAGGGAAGCCCATCAGAGAGCATCTCTGCCTGGCTCCACGGGTGTCCCTGCAGCGCTGGAACTGCCTCACACGACAGGGGCCTGCAGCTTGGAGATGTTCGCCTGCCCTTGCTGTTTCTTAGTTTATATGTGAATCCCCAGGTACTTCTGGCTTTCTGCCTGATGTGAGGAAAACACAGAACTGTAGAAAGGGTTCTCGGATAAGCACTGACAACATTTACTATACTCCTCTTCACCTCATCATCCTTTTAGACACTCTGCCATTGTGTTTTCAGGATTTCAGAGCAGTAACACCTCTCTAAACCTCCATTTTCCAAGTCTCACTCTTCAGCAATCAATTGATTTTCTATGATGGTAATTGTTAGTTTTCAATCTTGAACAGTCTTTTTTTTCCCCCTAAGATGTCAGTTTCTATTTTTTTTTTGCAACATAAGATTTGCACAACACGGCTGGGAAAAAAACCTACAGAAAATATAAGAAATTTGGTATTGGGCATATGACTGAAATAGGGTAGAAGGCAGCAATAGTCTCATTAATATTTCAAGGTTGGAATGAAACAAATCTCAACATGAACTGATTACATCTGATTAAATGTGTTATCTAAGGACATCAGTTATCAAGCATCCTATGGAGACAAAGATCTGGGGTATACTTAGGTGGGTACTAGGGAACAGTATAAATGGTGTAGAGAAATTAAAGACTAAAACTTGAGTAATAAATTTGGATTTGGAAATTTTATAGAGAAAAAACCCCATGAATCTAAAGACTAAATTATAAGCTTAAAGAATAATTCCAGTAACACATATTCTTACACCGCTCTTTACCTAAAAAGTGAAAAAACCTAAATGAGATAGATGATTCCATTCATTCTTTCTTTCATCAATTCATTGACATATGAGTGTTGTCTATGATATCTTGTCATCTGGGTAGTTGCTAGAAATAACAGGGATACTTCAACACACATACACACACAAACAGTCTTTGCCTTCTGGAAGCTTACAGTCTCATACTGTAGGACAGACATAGAATCCTAAATATAAGATACACACATATATATATATACATATATATATATATACTTATATGATATTTAATACATTCAGTTCAGTCACTCAGTCGTATCCGACTCTTTGCGACCCCATGAATTGCAGCACGCCAGGCCTCCCTGTCCATCACCAACTCCCAGAGTTCACTCAAACTCACGTGCATCAAGTCAGTGATGCCATCCAGCCATCTCATCCTCTGTCGTCCCCTTCTCCTCCTGCCCCCAATCCCTCCCAGCATCAGAGTCTTTTCTAATGAGTTAACTCTTTGCATGAGATGGCCAAAGTACTGGAGTTTCAGCTTTAGCATCATTCCTTCCAAAGAACACCCAGGACTGATCTCTTTAGAATGGACTGGTTGGATCTCCTTGCAGTCCAAGGGACTCTCAAGAGCCTTCTCCAACACCACAGTTCAAAAGCATCAATTATTTGGCCCTCAGTCTTCTTCACAGTCCAACTGTCACATCCATACATGACTACTGGAAAAACCATAGCCTTGACTAGATGGAACTTGGTTGGCAAAGTAATGTCTCTGCTTTTGAATATGCTATCTAGGTTGGTCATAACTTTCCTTCCAAGGAGTAAGCGCCTTTTAATTTCATGGCTGCAATCACCATCTGCAGTGATTTTGGAGCCCCCCAAGATAAAGTCTGACACTGTTTCCACTGTTTCTCCATCTATTTCCCATGAAGTGATGGGGCCGGATGCCATGATCTTTGTTTTCTGAATGTTGAGCTTTAAGCTAACTTTTTCACTCTCCTCTTTCACTTTCAAAAAGAGGCTTTTTAGTTCCTCTTCACTTTCTGCCATAAGGGTGGTATCATCTGCATATCTGAGGTTATTGATATTTCTCCTGGCAACCTTGATTCCAGCTTGTGCTTCTTCCAGCCCAGCGTTTCTCATGATGTATTCTGCATATAAGTTAAATAAGCAGGGTGACAATATACAGCCTTGACATACTCCTTTTCCTATTTGGAACCAGTCTGTTGTTCCATGTCCAGTTCTAACTGTTGCTTCCTGACCTGCATATAGGTTTCTCAAGAGGCAGCTCAGGTGGTCTGGTATTCCCATCTCTGTCAGAATTTTCCACAGTTTATTGTGATCCACACAGTCAAAGGCTTTGGCATAGTCAATAAAGCAGAAATAGATGTTTTTCTGGAACTCTCTTGCTTTTTCCATGATCCAGCAGATGTTGGCAGTTTGTTCTCTGGTTCCTCTGCCTTTTCTAAAACCAGCTTGAACATTAGGAAGTTCACGGTTCACGTATTGCTGAAGCCCAGCTTGGAGAATTTTGAGCGTTATTTTACTAGTGTGTGAGATGAGTGCAATTGTGCGGTAGTTTGAGCATTCTTTGGCATTGTCTTTCTTTGGGATTGGAATGAAAACTGACCTTTTCCAGTCCTGTGGCTACTGCTGAGTTTTCCCAAATTTGCTGGCATATTGAGCCCATCTTTGCATGAAATGTTCCTTTGGTATCTCTAATTTTCTTGAAGAGATCTCTGGTCTTTCCCATTCTGTTGTATTCCTCTATTTCATTGCATTGATTGCTGAGGAAGGCTTTCTTATCTCTTCTTGCTATTCTTTGGAACTCTGCATTCAGATGCTTATGTCTTTCCTTTTCTCCTTTGCTTTTCACGTCTCTTCTTTTCACAGCTATTTGTAAGGCCTCCCAGACAGCCATTTTGCTTTTTTGCATTTCTTTTCCATGGGGATGGTCTTGATCCCTGTCTCCTATACAATGTCACAAACCTCCGTCCATAGTTCATCAAGCACTCTATCAGATCTAGTCCCTTAAAACTATTTCTCACTTCCACTGTATAATCATAAGGGATTTGATTTAGGTCATACCTGAATGGTCTAATGGTTTTCCCTACTGTCTTCAATTTAAGTCTGAATTTGGCAATAAGGAGTTCATGATCTGAGGCACAGTCAGCTCCCGGTCTTGTTTTTGCTGCATTAGATATATCAATTAAATTCTCATAGGCTACCATTGATAAAAATATAATGCCAGCAGTTTGATCATTAATGATAAATTGGCTCAAGAAATACTATGTTTGTTTCAAGAATTATCTCAGAACAATGGGGCAGTCAAAATTTCCAATCTAGGTTCAAATTCCTTTCCACCAACACACTGTTTCTGATTCCACAAAATATTTCTAACCAGCTTTTAAAGAAAAGCATATTATATATCATCTTCACCATGTGAAAAAGTAATTGCCTATTTCATTAGATCAATGTGGAGCTAAAACATGTAAAGATTTAACCAGCTGCTCATTGTTTCACTCATATTCCATTTCCTTTCTTTTCAATTACTATGGAACTTGGGTAATTGCATAATGGGAATTAAAAACTCTCATTGGTTTTGGAGATAAGGTTTGAAATTAATTTTTCATATTAGCACTTAATATGATCTTAGATTTTAAGTTGTTAATTCTAAAATAAGAATCCCATTTTCAAAATAAAATTATTTTCCTATCCTATAAACTATACCCATTTATATTCCAACTAAAAAACAACCTCAAACTGTATCTATCTAGTGTGGTTGACTAAATAGAAACTACATTTCTTTGGTTATTAGGATTTTCCTTGAAGATATTCAAAGTTAAATTTTAAATCTAAAGCACTTAATTTTCCTGGATTTTAAATTGTATCTGACAATTTTAAGGTAAAACTGAAGTTTTAGTATCCTAATAAAATGTTTATAAATCAGCTCTAGAGCTCTGGTTTGTCAGTTCTGTTATATATGCTGAAATCCAGATGCAAGAAATTGTGATTAATTTCATTGATTCTCTGTGAGTGAGAAATTCTGGTCAAAAATTTTAAATTTTAATACATTATTTGTAAAAGACTCTCAACTCAATTAAACTGACTGAGATGCTTGGTAAAGTAGATACATAGGTCAGTTATCCATCTCTTCTTTCTTTTCTTGTATTGCGTCTAACACCCTTCTTTTTAGCATGTAATAATATATAAAAACTGTTAAGGGCACTTATTTTTATTGAACTCCCTTTTTCCTGGTTTCATATGGCATACAGAGTTTTTAACTAAGTCTCAATAGTTGAGAATTACTGCTGCTCTTTTGGAGGTTATTTATTGTTGCTGTTGCTGTCAATATTGTTTTTATCCTAGAAAACATCATACAAAATGTCATTTTTTTGAACTGGAAGACATTATAGCCAGTGGTTCAAGGCCAATGCTACAGAGCATAAGTCTCTGAGAGTTGAGCCCTGGACAAGGAAAGTACAGTAAGTGGCTGCATATGACCCACCTATACAAATATACAAAAATATCTTCCTCTCTGAGTAGTTTCTGTAATTCATATTATCACACCACTTCCTTTCATATTGTAACTACAGCTTGTATCTACCAGTGAAATCTTGAGTCTGCAGAAGCTGAAATATATTGCTTGAGCTAGGACGAGACATTAAACTGGTGACACCACCCTCATGAATTCCCAGACGTAAATACAAGAAGAGCAGTACCAAACAAAAATGGTAACCTCTAGTATATGGTATGCGGTTGCTTCAGCAGAGCAAGAAAGAGACAAAAGAGGTTTCTGGTATCAGGGACCTACGCAGGCATGTCTAGACCTACGCAGGCATGTCTAATCCTGCGCAGGCATGTCATGAACTCTTGAGGGGTGTGGGTATACATATACCTGGGACAGAAGTAACCAGAGCTGAACCAGAACTCGTATGATAGTCTAAGAAGGAGATGTTGAGGAAGAGGAATGGGTACAGGTGAAGGGCAGGGTAGTTCTCCTAGTTTATCATATTTCTCAGGGTCGACCAACACAACACAGCAACTACTTTTCTAATGTATGTTATTCATCACAGTATGTTCCTTTGGAAACGTTTTCTGTTATAAGCATTTCTAAAATGAAATGTTTTTCATATGTATCCTATCAGGGGATAAATAACCATTTTTGTCAAAATATAACCTTATGTTCATTAAAACATATAAGGAACAATGGCCAATAGCTATATTGATGTTCATAAAACAAAATGCACCAGCTGATAGGAGACAATATACACGTATCAGAATTCTTCTACTAGTTGTAATTAAGCTACAAACTACCCCCGTTTTTCCAATAGAATTTTAATTAAAAAAAAAGGTATTTAAAAATTGTGATTAAGTTATTACTCTCCTGATGGACAGAGATGCCTGATGTGCTGCAGTCCATGGGGTCACAAAAAGTCGGACACAACTGAGTGACTTGAACTGAGCTGACACTGAAAATAATTTCAACAGCAAGTAAATGGTGTTTGTTTAAAGAATATAATAATATTTACATTTGTGATTTAATAGTCTTATTGAAAATTATCTGACATGTATAGCAAAAATCAACTTTGGTTTCTTTCTCTTTTATCACAATGTAACATGAGATGTGATTCTAAGAGTAAATCTTGAGTTTAATTCCCTTCAAAAAAATAATAAACATATGAGACATATTGGACATTGACATACATTTTAGAAAGAGCAATACAAAACAGATCTCTGGGATTTCCCTGGTGGTCCAGAGGCTAAGACTTTGCCTTTCAAAGCAGAGGATGTAGGTTCTATCCCTAGTCTGGGAGCTAAGCTCCTACATGCCTTGCAGCCAAAAAAATAATAATAATAATAATAATAAAAACAACAAAAAAAACCCAAAACATAAAGAAAAAGAAGCAATATTGTTGCAAATTCAATGAAGACTTTAAAAATGATCCACATCAAAAAGAAAAAAAAAATCTTTAAAAAACAAAGAAACAAATAAAAACTAAAACAGATACCTGCACTTGCCCAGAACTAACATTTTTGGGAAACCAGAGCATAGTGATACTCACACTAGGCCTAATCAACAAAATGTGGTTTCTTCAGTGAAGAGAGAGAGATCTCGGAACAAAACTCCAAATGTTTATAGCTCTGTATCAGTGAGCTAAATTCGCAACAATGCTGTCTAAAATTCACCCACAAACATCTCAACAGCATACAGGAATAAGCATTTATTGACTCACACTTCTGCAGGTTACTTGTAGGTTCAGTTCTGTTCAATTCAGTCACTCAGTTGTGTCCAGCTCTTTGCAACCCCATGAATCGCAGCATGCCAGGCCTCCCTGTCCATCACCAACTCCCAAAGTCCACACAAACCCATGTCCATTGAGTTGGTGATGCCATCCAGCCATCTCATTCTCTGTCGTCCCCTTCTCCTCCAGCCCCCAATCCCTCCCAGCATCAGGGTCTTTTCAAATGAGTCAGCTCTTTGCATTAGGTGGCCAAAGTATTGGAGTTTCAGCTTCATCATCAGTCCTTCCAATGAACACCCAGGACTGATCTCCTTTAGGATGGACTGGCTGGATCTCCTTGCAGTCCAAGGGACTCTCAAGAGTCTCCTCCAACTTGTAGGTTAGTTGATCTAAACTGGGCAAGACTAGCAGCTCTTTTAGTATTGACTGAGCTCTTTCATGTTTCCATGGTTTCCTAGCTCTCAGTTTCTTATCCTTCTCCTGGTCTTTCTTTGTGGCTCAGTGGTAAATAATCTGCCTGCAATGCAGGAGATGCATGAGATACTGGTTTGATCCCTGGAGAGATAGATATAGGGAAGATCCCCTGGAGAAGGGCATAGCAACCCACTCCAGTATTCTTGCCTGGAGAATCCCATGGACAGAGAAGCCTGGCGGCTACAGTCCATACGGTTGCAAAGAGTGGGACACGACTGAAGTGACTGAGCACACACCCTTCTCCTGGAAGAGGGAGCTAGCCTAAACATCCTTAGGGAATTGGCAGGGGGGCAATAGAGAAAACCCAATCATTCAAATAAATTCCAATGACTTTTTTTCATATCACATCCACCAATCATCCATTAGACAATGTAAGTTACGGGTTCAAGTTCAAAGGCACTGACTGTAGAAACACACCTCACCTTTTAGTGAGAGGAACCTCACAGTTTGATGACACAAGATGTGGATTCTGGGGTGGTGGTGGTGGTAAGTGGATCTGTTAACACCATCTGCCATAACCCCTGCTGTAACACACGGAAATCTGCTCCAGCTTCTCCTCTGGCTTCCTTCCTCTTCTCTGACTCCACAGGCCTGAGGGCTTTCACATTTGTTACTGCTGGTTTTCATTTGCTTTTAGACATACCATGCATCGCTCAAGCCATTCACAATTAACTTAAATAGGACCAAACCCTTCTTGATCCATAAAGACACCACTGAGCAAACACTTCTTCCAAAAAGCTTATTTGGGGAAGTGGTGAAGGGAACGTGGTATCTGAGGTTATACACATGATCTCTTAGGAATTCTGTGCCTATCAGCATGAAAACAAGCCTGTGTTAGCCTGCTAGAGACATAGGCCTGCCCACCATATTACTCTTAGCTGACTGCTGGCACTGACCAAAGGAGCTGGCACCAACCAAGGAGCTTGCATCAACTACCAGACAGGAAAGAGGCTGTCACAGAACATTCAACCCTGGCAGATTCATAGGCTTACTATAACTGAGGAGTGAGTTCAGGCATGATCAGTAGAACAATCACAGCTGAGTCTATTTGAATGGACTGATCCACAACTGTGAGTTAATAAATCATTGTTGTGTCCCACTAAGATGCAAAGGTGTTCTTTTACATAGCAAAAGCTAACTGAAACACAAAGTACGTATACATTTTTTAAATATTAATGAACTCAGCCATAAATGTGCATGCTTGCATGCTAAGGCGCTTCAGCTGTGTCCAACTCTGTGTGACACTATGGACTGTAGCCCGGCATTCTCCTCTGTCCATGGGATTCTCCAGGCAAGAATACTAGAGTGGGTTGCCATGCCCTCCTCCAGGGGATTTTCCCTGCCCAAGGATCGAACCCATGCCTCTTACATAGCTTGCATTGGCAGGTGGGTTCTTTATCACTAACACCACCTGGGAAGCCCTCAATCATGTATTCATACCAAAAAGTAACATTACAGATGGCTCTATTTCAATTAAAACTACTTTCCCATCCCTTTGGGATAATTATTTTCTTGAATTTTGAATTTTTGTTTTACTATTTTCTTGCTATTTAATGTACATATACATATATACACCTACAAATATTTCATTCAGAATTTTTTATTTTGAGATTTATAAAATTTACATCAAACCAGAGTGTTTTACAATGTACTTTGTTTTTTCAACATTATGTTGGTGAGATTTATCTATAAAGTTACTGCTTATTCATTTTCCCTGCAGTACAATACGATTTATCTGTCCATTTTCTGTAGATAAACATCTCTGTGTCCAGGTTTTTAGCTGTAAAATACAGGCATTTGTTTGGTTATTTATTACTGTTTGCTAAAGTAAATAGTTTTGTCACAAAATCTTCTGGTATAGTTTCCCTTCTCAGTGGTTCAATAGTAAAGAATCTGCCTGCAATGCAGGAGATGCAAGCTCAAGTCCTGGGTCAAGAAGATCTCCTGGAGAAAGGAAATGACAACCCACTCCAATATTCTTGCTGGAAAATCCGAAGGACAGAGAAACTTGGTGGGCTACAGTCCATGGGGTCACAAAACAGTTGGACACGACTTAGCAGCTAAACAACAAGACAGTTTCCTAGTTCACATCTCCAAAAGTGTTTCCATGATGAATGTTTAGAAAAGGAATCACTGGGTGGTAGAATATGTGAATATTCTTTATGCGATTCAGCTAGATTGTTTTCAAAAATATTTTTACCAATTTACACTACCTGTAGCAGCATATTGATCCATATTTTTTCCAACAGTCAATGTTAAAACATTTCTTGATAAAATTATTTGGCAATCTGATGTGAAATGTTATTTCATAGTGGTCTTTATTTATCTTTTGGTAAATAGTGTGAAGCTGAACGTTGTTTCACATATTACTTTGCCATAACTTTTTCCTTTTGGGGGAATTGCCTGTTCAAACTTTTATTCATTTTTCTGCTAGATGTTTCTATACCTTTTCTCAACTATTATTCTCATTTCATTTTCTTTTTTTTCTGCAGAGAAATCCCCAATATTGTATTCTTTTTTTTTAATTTTTATTTTTTTAAGTTATAAAAGTATGTTGTTCAATCTCTCAGTTTTGTCCAACTTTTTGTGACCCCATCGACTGCAACACACCAGATTTCCCTGTCCTTCACTGTATCCTGGACTTTGCTCAAACTCATGTCCATTGAATCAGTAATGCCTTCCAACCATCTCATCCTTTGTCATCCCCTTCTCCTCCTGCCTTCAATCTTTCCCAGTGTCAGAGTCTTTCCAATGAGTTGGCTTTTTGCATCAGGTGGCCAAAGTAATGGAACTTCAGCTTCAGCCTCAGTCCTTCCAATGAATATTAAGGACTGATTACCTTTAGGATTGACTGGTTTGATCTCTTTGCAGTCCAAGGGACTCTCAAGAGTCTTCTCTAGTACCACAATTTGAAAGCATTGATTCTTCTGCATTCAACCTTCTATATGGTCCAACTCTCACATACGTACATGACTCCTGAAAAACCATAGCTTTTACTATATGAAACTTTGTCCACAAAATGATGTCTCTGCTTTTTAGTATGCTGTCTAGGTTTGTCATAGCTTTTCTTCCAAGGAGCAAGTGGCTACAGTCACCATCTGCAGTGATTTTGGAATCCAAGAAAATAAAGTCTGACACTGGTCCATTGTTTCCCCGTTATTTGCCATGAAGTGATGGGACCAGACGCCAGGATCTTTACTTTTTGAATGTTGAGTTTTTAAACCAGTTTTTTCATTCTCCTCTTTCTTGATGCCTTGATGAAGGCATCAAGAGCCTCTTTAGTTCTTCTTCACTTTCTGCAGTAAGAGTGGTGTCATTTGCATATCTGAGGTTATTGATATTTCTCCCAGCAATCTTGATTCCAGATTGAGCTTCTTCCAGCCCAGGGTTTCACATGATGTACTCTGCACATAAGTTAAATAAGCAGGGTGACAACATACACGTTTACGTACTTCTTTTCCAATTAGGAGCCAGTCTGTTCCATGTCCGGTTCTAACTGTTGCTTCTTGTCCTGTATACAGGTTTCTCAGGAGGCAGGTAAGATGGTCTGATATTCCCATTCTTTAAGAATTGTCCACAGTTTGTTGTGATCCACACAGCCAAAGGCTTTAGTGTATTCAATGAAGTAGAAGTAGATGGTTTTATGGAATTCTCTTACTGTTTCTGTGATCCAATGAATGTTGCCAATTTGATTTCTGACTCCTCTGCCTTTATTAAATCCAGCTTGTACATTTGGAAGTTCTCAGTTCACATACTATTGAAGCCTAGATTGAAGAATTCTGAGCATTACCTTGCTAGCATATGAATAGAATATAATTGTGCAGTAGTTTGAACATTCTTTGACATTGCCCTTCTTTGGGTTTGGAATGAAAATTGAACTTTTCCAGTCCTGTGGCCACTGCTGAGTTTTCCAAATTTGCTGGCATATTGAGTGCAGCTCTTTAACAGCATAATCTTTTAGGATTTGAAATAGCTCAGTTGGAATTCCATCATCTTCACTGGCTTTGTTCATAGTAATGCTTCCTAAGGCCCACTTAACTGTACTCTCCAAGATGTCTGGCTCTAGGCGAGTGATTATACCATCATGGTTATCCAATTCATTAAGACCCTTTCTGTATAGTTCTGTATATTCTTGTCACCTCTTCTTAATATCTTCTGGTTCTGTTAGGTCCATACTGTTTCTGTCCTTTATATTGCCCATTTTTGCATGAAATGTTCCCTTGGTATCTCTAATTTTCTCTGAGATTTCTAGTTTTTCCCATTCTATTATTTTCCTGTATTTCTTTGCACTATTCACTTAGGAAGGCTTTCTTATCTCTCTTTGCTATTCTTTGGAACTCTAGATTCAGATGGGTATATCTTTCCTTTTCCCCTTTGCCTTTTGCTTCTCTCCTTTTCTCAGCTATTTTTCTGGCCTTCTCAGACAACCATTTTGCCTTTTTGCATTTCTATTTCTTGGGGATAGTTTTGATCACTGCCTCCTGTATAACATTATGAATACTCCATCCATAGTTCTTCAGGCACTCTGTCAATCAGATCTAATTCCTTGAATCTATTTCTCACTTCCACTGTATAATCATGAGAGATTTGATTTAGGTCATACCTGAATGGCCTGGTGGTTTTCCCTACTTTCTTCAATTTAAGTCTGAATTTTGCAAAAGAGTCCATGATTTGAGCCACAATCAGCTCCAAGTCTTGTTTATGCCAATTGTATAGATCTTCTCCACCTTTGGCTGCAAAGAATATAATCAATTTGATTTTAATATTGAATAATGACCATCTGGTGATGTCCATGTGTAGAGTCATTTCTTATGTCTTTGGAAGAGGGTGTTTGCTATGAAGGTATGACAACACATTTATGGGAGGACTTGGAAAATATAGAACATAGTTACACACACGTAGTTCCAATATGTATTATTTTTAAATAGGTAAATTAAGATTTTTAGTTGGAGTTTCAATATCAAATTCTCAAAAATTAATAGACTGAATATTCAGAAAAGTAGGAGGACACTCACTTCATTTCTATTATATTTAGAGTGTGTCTCATGTAAGTTTCATAAGTAGCAACTTAAAATCTTCCACAAGAAAAGCTTTTCCTAGACCATCAAGAATGGCATATGGTGGCAGCCTAAATGTCTATCAATAGCTAAATGGATAAAGAAATTATGGTATATGTATACAATGGAATATTGCTCATCTATAAAAAGGAACACATTTGTGTCAGTTCTAATAAAGTGGATGAACCTATTATAAAGAGTGAAGTAAGTCAGAGGAAAACAAATATGGTATATTAATGAATATATATGGAATCTAGAAAGATGGTATTGATGATCCTATTTGCAGGGCAGCAATAGAGATGCAGACATAAAGAACAGATTTGTGGGCACAGTGGGGGAAAGAGAGAGTGAGATGAATTGAGAGAGTAGCATTGAAAAATACACATTACCGTATATAAAATAGCCAGTGGGAGCTTTCTGTGTGATGCAGGGAGATCAAATCTGATGCTCTGTGACAAACTAGAGGGGTGGGGGGAAGGTTCAGGAGAGAGGGAGCATATGTACACCTATGGCTGATTCATGTTGATGTATAGTATAAACCAACACAATACTGTAAAGTAATCATCCTCCAATTAAAAATAAATAAAAGTTTTAAAAAAGACCTAAATAAAAAAGGATGACACATGTCCATTTACACAGCCTTTCAGCATGAGCATTTTTCTAATTTTATTTTTATTTTTCACAGATAAAACTTGGGCTTGTGGCACTTATTTCCAAACAGTTAAAGCATTTATCCTCCTGATTTGATGGTTTGGTCCCTTCCACATCTTCGTGAGGAGAGGTTTAAAAGGTAAAGAGAGAAAACAGACTTCTTCAAAATGTTCATTCTAGTCAAACATTCAACACACTCAGCTAAACTCTTCTAAATCAACTCCCACGATATCACGTAGGATAAAGTACTTCCTAAGAGAGTTGTTAGAAACATAGAATAATAAAACAAATAAAATACAGAATATATTTTAAAGACTTCTCCAGGCTCTGGATACAAAAGCTGAAGCATTGCTATTTAAAGCTAGTAAAACTGAAATAAAAGCTAGCAGCACATATTCAAGAAAGGTATCAGAAAAAAAATCCATATGTTCTATTTTTATAATTAGTATTAACACATGATATGTGATTATATTTAATGGTAAATAATGCACCTTAACCCAACAATAATAGTGTTCACTTACAGAATAGTTGCACTAATGCTACAACAGCTAGAAAATATAGACTGATATTCACATTGTTTCCTTATAATATAAATTCTTTTGCATTAGTATATTCAGTTTTATAAAAAACAAAGTTTCTTACTAAGTAAGTCTTAATGCAGAAAAAGTTTCAGTTTTACAAGAAGCAAACAGCTATAAATTTAGTTCTAAATAAAAGTGGGTAAATAAAAGAAATTTTAATAATAAACAAAGAAATTTACAGCAAAAAGGCAGAATTGTACTTTGTAAAAGTTGAGAGATAGGGATGATGAAATTCAACAGCACTTCTATAGTCTTTCAAAGTATTTTCTTGGAGAACCTTTTCAGTGTTCAGTAGAATTTTAAATGCCTCCCTTATATCTCTCCTAAACATTTAATGCTATCACTAAAGCCCTTTCCCCTTGTTATTACATATATACAATTGATAGAAAATGAATTCCTTAAAAACATTTTTTAATTGACATATAGTTGATTTACAATGTTGTGGTAATTTTTGCTGTATAACAAAGTAACTAAGCTTGTGTGTGTGTTTCTTTTTCATATTCTTTTCCATTATGGTTTGTGCCAGGAGACTGGATATAGTTCCCTGTGCTACACTGTAGAACACTGTTGTTTATCCATTCTAAATGCAATAGCTTGCACCCACTAACCACAAACTCCCAGTCTATCCCTCTCCCCCTCCACTTCTCTCTGACAACCACAAATCTGTTCTCTACATCTGTGAATATGTTTCTGTTTTGTAGATAGGTTCATTAGTGCCAAGATGCATTACTTTTTAATGTGTCCTTTATTAAGAACTCCTATGCATATAGCATTTATATCAATGACATTTTATAGCAATGTTCCCAGATACTGAGCTTCATCTATTAATATCTGTATTATCTCACTGCCATGTTCATGATCCCAAAGCTCCTTGGACTCTTAAATGCACAGCAAACATTATCACAAAATTATTTAAATATGTTTAGTAAATTAATACCTACATTCTATTTTCTGCATAGATTTCAGGGAGTTCCAGTTGACTGCAAACAGAGATAATGTGATTCGGAAAGCCCCCTGGAAGCCAGAAGCAGAACAGTGATTGCCTTCGTGTCAATACAGCAAGTCCTCTATATATGACTGAGTTCTAGTCTGAGAGTATGTTTCTAAGTCCAACAAAATTAGCCTGGGTACCCAGCTAACACAATGGCTGTACACCCTTGCTTTTACGCTTGCTTCAGGACATTCAGGGCTTGAAATAAAGAAACTCCAGTACTTTGGCCACCTCATGCAAAGAGCTGACTCATTGGAAAAGACTCTGATGCTGGGAGGGATTGGGGGCAGGAGGAGAAGGGGATGACAGAGGATGAGATGGCAGGATGGCATCACTGACTCGATGGACATGAGTCTGGGTGAACTCTGGGAGTTGGTGATGGACAGGGAGGCCTGGCGTGCTGTGATTCATGGGGTCGCAAAGAGTCGGACACGACTGAGGGACTGAACTGAACTGAACTGAACTCTATATAATGCTGTGCTGTGTTTAATCACTTGGTTGTGTCAAACTCTTTGTGACCTCATGGACTGTAACCCACCAGGCTCCTCTGTCCATGGGGGTTCTCCAGGCAAGAAGATAGAGTGGGTTGCCAAGCCCTCCTCCAGGGGATCTTCCCAGCCCAGGGATCGTACCCAGGTCTCTCACATTGCAGGTGGATTCTTTACCATCTTAGCCATCAGGGAAGCCCAAGAAAACTGCAGTGGGTAGCCTATCCCTTCTCCAGTGGATCTTCCCAACCCAGGAATTGAACCAGGGTCTCCTGCATTGCAGGTGGCTTCTTTACCAGCTGAGCCACCAGGGAAGCCCCATGCCATACAGCACTGTACAGGTACACAAAAGCACAACCAGTTGTGGAGGTTGGATGCACGGGACAAAGTACACCAGACACGTGGACTTACATGACTGGACACAGAAACACATATTCACATCTTTGAAAGGTCACAACTTGAAGATTCATATAAAGGGAACTTCTTGTACCT
Organism: Bubalus kerabau; assembly: GCF_029407905.1. Lineage (NCBI taxonomy): Eukaryota > Metazoa > Chordata > Mammalia > Artiodactyla > Bovidae > Bubalus > Bubalus kerabau. The sequence goes on from NC_073626.1 coordinate 47,350,963, forward strand.
GATTCCCACAGGTAGACCTTGGGTATGAATGAGCTGTGGGTAAGAAGTTGGGGAAGGGTCTCATTCACAGCAGTGTCTCTACCTGCAGTGGTGATCTCTCTGATCACATGGTTTTAAACATCATCCCATGTTGATGACCTATGGATTTATGTCTGGTCAGCCCTGTCTAGTAATCTCAGGTCTCCTGTTTTTAACTACTTTTCTGGACATTTCACTCAGAAATTAACATGCCCCAAATCACACACTCAAGAACTTGCTGCAATCCATCCTCTGCTGAAGCTCGGGAAATTCTCCCTACCTCCTTTCCCCTTACCCAGGCTGTGTTCATGGGAGAAAGAATCTGGAGTTCTCTTCCCACGGACTACAGAATTCACTCCTCCTGTCTGTGTGTTCTCTCTGCTTCTCCTCTGTAGGAACCAGCCAGCTCTTCCTACCTTTATGGAGGTCTTTCTCTGCTCCTACAATTAAGAACTAATCATCCTGTGGGCTCCTTGTGCTCTTTGTTTTACCCAGAGTAGAATTACAGGTTCTGGTTCAAGACAGGTAAGATTCTGAATTTACCTCCTCCTAGGGTGCACTGACAGAGAAGGCAGTGGCACCCCACTCCAGTGCTCTTGCCTGGAAAATCCCATGGACGGAGGAGCCTGGTGGGCTGCAGTCCATGGGGTCGTGAAGAGTCGGACACGACTGAGCGACTTCCCTTTCACTTTTCCCTTTCGTGCATTGGAGAAGGAAATGGTAACCCACTCCAGTGTTCTTGCCTGGAGAATCCCAGGGACGGGGGAGCCTGGTGGGCTGCCGTCTATGGGGTCGCACAGAGTCGGACATGACTGAAGCGACTTAGCAGCAGCAGCAGCAGCAGCATGGTGCACTGAATCCACAGCTATGTGGGAACAATGTTCACTGAAAAAGACCTAAAAACTGGTAGAGTAGCCCCTACACATGGGGCAAACGAGAGGGAAATCTCTCCGAAGGGGGTATAAGTGATTGAGGTGGTCTCTTCCTGACCTCCCCAGGTGCAGGGCCCACAGTTGGCAGGGAGCTCACACCATGACTTCCCCAGGAGCAAAGCATCCTCTGCTACACCCAGTACCCAAGATAGGAGCCCACAGAATGCAGGGTTTTAAGATTAAGTGGCTCCTGCACAGAAACCCATGGCCTGTGGTGTGCTAGGACACCTCTTCCAGGCTGCCAAAGACTCGGCCCAGGCAGAGGCAGCCCAAGAAAACCACTCAGATTTGATCCAAGAGAGACGTGTTTGCTCATTCTGAATCAATGGTTTGAGGCAGGGTCCTGCTGAGACTTTCCACAGTGGAGGCAGGGGCATGTCTCCTGCTCCTGGGCCACCCCGCAGGGACCATCTCTCTCTGTTTTCTTTCTCCTTTTTTTTTTTTAAATGATTTTCCTTTTCCTCTTTTTTTCCCCTCTATTTTTCTTATTCTTCCATTTTTTCCTTTCCTTTTCTTCTTTTTTACTCTTTTCCCCTTTTTTAATTGAGGGCCATCTTAGCACTGTCCCTCTACCTCCCTCTAGCCAATGGGCACCATCTCCACACCTTCCAGAGCTCCAATATCTCCAATGTCTGGTGTCCCAGTTTTTACATCTGGTGACCAGGTATCTTGTGGCTGCCCCCCGGGGGATGCCCTTTTATCACCTGGCTCTGGAGGCCTGAGTGGGGGTGGTGGTTGGGGGCTTGAGTTCCTGGGTCTCAGGGGACTGTGACAATCTGAAAGATAGTTCTTGGCCAGCTGCAAACCCAGGGCTGCACAGGCAGAGATATACACCAGCCTTTCTGAGAAAGAAGCCTCTTTTCCTTCCAACAGCGTTGGCCTGGGGGGGTAGGCTCCTGGTTTGGAGCTCTTCTGGGGAGTCTCTTCTGGGGGTCCCATGAAGTGCTCCTGGACATGGATGTCATCTCTGTTCTCTGCAGAAGGGAGTTTGTCTGATGCTCTGATTGCTATGGAGGCTTCCAGGGCTCACCTCTACACTTCTGTTCTGGGTGGCAGGCAGGCTTAGGCTTGAGGGGGCTCCTAGGACTGTAAGCTACCTAGAAGGAGGTATCAAAAATCTAGCACCCCCAGGGCTTAGCAAGAGGCCACAGACGCAGGAGCTGTCTTGTAGTGAATGAAACCTGTTATCCCATTGCTATAGCTGCAGCCTGTGTGGCATTGAGAGGGTATCGGGCAGGAAGGCTAGGGGTCTCCAAACTGAGGAAACAGGCTGCAAGTGTCAGACATTTTTTCTCTCTCTCTTAAGCGGCAGGAGGAAACAAACTACAAGTGTTAGATTTTTTTCCCCCTTCTCTATACAAAGTTAAAAGGAGGTTTCTTTTAAACATCTCTGTTGTCATGAGGACACCTGGTTCCACCTGAACTTAACTTTTCTCAAACCTTGAGCTAACCAATGCATTTTTCTTATGAAAGTGTTTTCCTTAAGCTATGTTAATGAACTATGTATTTACCCTAGACTCTGTCTTTCTTCAAGTCAGTTCCACCTAAGACTCAGAACAGATAATAACTCAGCAAACCAGTATGTTTTACTCATGCAATTGTTCTAATCTATATTAATGAAACTATATATATGCTTGGAAACCTGCCTTTCTTCAAGACTCATGTCGATCATTTCATGGCCCAGGATGATTCACTTTGTGCCAATGTTATCTCAAAATGCATGTTGTGGGTTAGGGGTCTGGTGCCACTCTCTGAGTTTTGAGACATTTCCTTGCTGTAATTAGCAGCCTGCTGGTAGGTATATAACATACTGCTAAAGACTATCAAGGGGGCACTCTTTCTGCCCCCTTCTGATGTCTATGTCAGAAGCTTTGTCTATCCCTTTTATACTTAAATAAAACTTTATCACACGAAAACTGTGAGTGATCAGCCTCATCACTGGCCCCGGATTGAATTGCTCTCCTCCGGAGACCAAGAATCCCAGCATCTTTCATGGCTGAGCAACAGCCTTCCATTAGGCTCCTAATGAAGCACACATACGAGGGCTGACAGTAAGCCTTCCCCAAAAACTCAGAAGGTGGATACCAATTTCACATCAGCTCCTCTGCCTCAGAACACAACATCTCTTGAACAGGAGCTCATATATGTCTGGTGCCCTGAGTTTTGCAGCCGCTGCAGGGGATGCATCTACATCATCTGACTCTGGTGCCCAGGGGGCCTTGTGTTCCCTGGGCTGCATGGGACTGAAACAGTTAGAGAGTTCTTGACTGGCTTCCACCCCAGGCCAGTGCACAGAGAGCAGCCAGAACACACACCTTCCTTTCTACCTGCTGGTACTGGCTTAACCTGAGGGGTAGGCTTCAGAGTCAACAGACATCCAGAGGCTACAAGAGTGCCCTCACAGAACATGGGCTGGGGGATGCCAGCTTCGCACTCTCCCTCTGCCTCAGTGCAGCTCACTCCCAGAAAGAAGCTTACACATTTCTATAGAGCCCAAATTTTTGCAGCTGTTGCCAAGGAATAGCTCCAGATCTCCTGACCCTAGTGGTCAGCAGGGCTTATGCTTCTGGTCCCACAGGACAGTGTATAGTTGCATGCCTTAAGAGCTGCTCCCTGAGTCTCAAGCTGCCAATCCGTCTGAATCTAGGTATTGACTGAGATCTTCCCCTTTGGGACACTGACTATCTTGGCTCACCTTCAACTACTGGGAGCAATTAAAGTAAAATATGTTGCTTGGGCAATTACAGAAATTTGAGAGATGGCCAAGAGCCAGGGCAGGGCTGAATAACAACTTTCATCTTCTATCCAGCACCAACTCTATAAGACTGGAAGAAGGCGGCTGTTTCATGTAATTCATAGAAACCAACACAGACAGTCAAGCAAAATGAAGAAACAGAAGAATATGTTCCAAGCAAAAGAACAAGATAAAAACTCAGACAAAACCTTGACAAAATGGAGGTTCAAATGCCCTAAAAGTGAAAGATACTTTAGGGACTGCTGCTGCTGCTGCTAAGTCCCTTCAGTCGTGTCCGACTCTGTGCGACCCCATAGATGGCAGCCCACCAAGCTCCCCCGTCCCTGGGATTCTCCAGGCAAGAACACTGGAGTGGGTTGCCATTTCCTTCTCCAATGCAAGTGAAAAGTGAATAAAATAAGAACTCTTGTACCTTTACCATCTCAATTTTGACAGTAGTGTCTTTATGTTTGCTGTTTATTTCCCAATAAAGTAGTACATTAAGCTATGCTTTTCCAAGTCATTTGTAGAACATCAACTCCAAGAATATCTTTATGATAATTTTTAAGGAATTAATAAATTCCTTAAAATGGATATGGTAAATTTCTTCCTCTTACAATTTAGGAGTATAAGGTTTTCCCAAGTAACTATAGTAACTGGCACAATGAGAGGCATGTCTCAGAAGCAAGAGGTCTGCAGTGGCTTATTAGCCAGATCAAACACGTGTGGTTTGGTGTATTTGGTCTTTTTGAAGAAATGGCAAATGAGAAGAGCCCTCAGGAACTGGTAGAATGTCAGTGAGCAGAATTTAGGGAAGATATTTCCCAGGAATGGAGAATTGTTTTCAAGGTCCAGAATCTATTTATGTATTGGGAATACAAAAGTACTTTATTTTGACTTAATAATAATCCTAGGAGTTTAGTATGAGATGAGATTCATTGGACCCATTGTAGTCCATAGCCAAGACTTTTCAAATATTCTTATTTTTTATCATAGCATCTTTGGATAATTGCTTGTTCATTTCCTAATGCTTTATTTCATGTTCTAAGTAGGATAACTTAGAAAGACTTACTAACATCAGGAGGTATTGAAATTCAATTAATAATATTGAATATTATAGACAAGTAGTTTTCAAATGACGTCTTAATAGCCTTAAGAGTATGATACTATATGCCAAACTAAAATCATTTTTCTTTACCCATTTTAAACTGGCAATTTTAAAAGGCATTCTAGAGACTATTTTATGAGAAAGAAAGTGAAGTCTCTCAGTTGTGTCCGACTCTTTGTGACCCCATGGACTGTAGCCCACCAGGCTCCTCTGTCCACGGGATTTTCCAGTTAAGAATACTGGAGTGGGTTGCCATTTTGTTCTCTAATTTCCTTCTCTCATTTTACAAGAAGATATGTCAAAAGTTGAATAGGCAAAAATGCTTTTATATTTTGCACTTAGTTATCATTTTATTTCTTTTTACCTCATTTCTTAAAATAATGTTATAATTAAACTTTTGTAGATACTTCTAAATTTAAAAAAATATGTAGTACTACATCATGATTTTGAAGAATGGAGGAAGCACAAAGTATAATAACGTGTTTCCCATCCTCGGATGGTAAAGGATCTGCCCGCAGTGTGGGAAGCCTGGGTTTGATCCCTGGGTCGGGAAGATTCCCCTGGAGAAGGAAATGGCAACCCATTCCAGTATTCGTGCCTGGAGAATCCCATGGACAGAAGAGCCTGGTGGGCTACAATTCATAGGGTTGCAAAGAGTTGGAAACGACTGAGCGACTACTAACATCCTTCTGAAGGAATTTAGTGTGTGTGGGGGGGAGACAGAAAAACAATGATTAGTCTAACAATATGTCCTTATATTTAAAAGAAAAGGAGGCAATCTATCCCCACAGCTGCCATCTTTCTAAGGACATAGTCTCTTCATTATTTACTTGCACATTTCAAAGAAGAAAAACAAGGAAGAGAGAAATTCTTCCAATATTATTGTCACCAAAGTGATTTGACCTAGGAACCTTATTTTTTAAAGTTGCTTGAAATGATCAATTTTCAAAGATTTTCCATATTTTCTGGAAAATCATGTATATTTTTTAATGTTCTGTACATGTTCATTCGTTAATGTTTGTTAATTGGGCATATCCGCTCTAGCTTCACTGATTATCTTTCCTTAGTATGTCAATTAATCAGAGAGATTTGTTAAAATGTCTCACTAAAAAGGTGAAGTTTTAATTTCTTTTCATAATTCTGTCAATTTTTGATTTATGTGGTTCTAAAACATAGAATTCTCTTACTTATTAAGCTAAGAAATGACAATAGTGATTAAAATCTTACTGATATGTTTTGCTTCTCATTTCCCTGAAGGCTTAGTATGCTTATCCAGTTTTGCTCTGATGGGTATTACCTGATACATATTTACTTTCATTTTGCTTTCAACCTTCCTGTGTTATTAAGTTTTAAGTGTGCCTCCTTTGAACAGACTGTAGCTAGTTGTTGACATTATTATTTTAAATCCAACCTGCCAATAGTGATCTTTTTAGGCCATTTACATTTAATATTATATGATTATGTTGGATTTAATTCTATCATATTATTATTATTATGCAATACTTCCTTTTTTTATGTTTCTTTTTATCCCTTTCTCTCTTTTTTCTCATCCTGTTGAACTGATTTCATTTTACCACATTGCAATTATTCCCTCTACTGGATTAGAATAGAGGTCAGCAAACAATAGCCAATGAGCCATATCCCACTCACAACTTGTTTTTGTAAATAAAGTTTTATTGGAAGAGATCCATACGTACTAGTGTACATATGGAGAATGGCTACTTTCACACTGCAGTAGCAGACGTGAGTGGTTGCAAACACAAAGCATTAAATATTTATTACCACATTTTTACAGAATAAGTTTGCCCAACCCTGGTTCAAAATATACATTGTTTATGAGTCTAATTTAATTATCATCATCGAGCAAAACACAAAAGCTATATTTTCAAACATCTACCTTCCAATACATTCTATAGTTGTACAATATTTTGCTATAGCTGCTGCTGCTGCTGCTAAGTCGCTTCAGTCGTGTCTGACTCTGTGCGACCCCATAGACGGCAGCCCACCAGGCTCCCCCGTCCCTGGGATTCTCCAGGCAAGAACACTGGAGTGGGTTGCCATTTCCTTCTCCAATGCATGAAAGCGAAAAGTGAAAGTGAAGTCGCTCAGTCGTGTCCGACTCCTAGCGACCCCATGGACTGCAGCCCACCAGGACCCTCCGTCCATGGGATTTTCCAGGCTAGCCCGACTTAATTTAACTCTCTTGCTGTTTTAAACCACAATTGCTAGACATTTTTAATCTACTCCATGTTAATTATTTTCTTGTTCATTATATTTGTATACATTACCATTGGCAGTTAATTTTGGTTCTTCCTGAGATAAAACCTTTAGCAGTGGCTTTACCATTGACGGTAAATTCTAATTTTTATTTGCCTAAGAATATTTTTCTTTTGCCCTAATGTTTTGTTGGATACAGATAGAGTTGCTGGATACAGAATTCCAAATGACAGCTATTTATCCTGAGCAATTTGAAGATAGTGACTATCTGTTCACTGCCTTCCAAGTTGAGAAGCCAGCTTTGATTCATAGGTCTGCTGTTTGCCCCTAAATTGTCCCCAGTTCTCTGCGATATTGATTAAATGGATATTACAACTTTGTTAACTTTAAATCTTTTTGACTTCCCATCACTTTATATGTTTCAATGTTGTCTTCTGGATAATTCTTTCTTATTTGTCTTTCCACCCACTGTGTTTCCCATAACATATCCTATAAAGTTTAAATTCAGTATTATATTTTTCCTTTACAGAAGTTCTGTTCTTCATTTAAAACATTTTGCTTTAAAAAAAATATTTTTTTGGCCACACCATCAGCATATGGAATCTTTGTTCCCTGACCAGGGATGGAACATGTGCCCCCTTCATTGGAAGTGCAGAGTGTTAAACACTGGACTGTCAGGCGAGTTCCTAAAACATTTTGCATTCATGTTTTTGTGGGCTTCCCAGGCGAGCCAGCAGTAAAGAATCTGTCTGCCAATGCAGGAAACGCCGGAGACATGGATTGGATCCCCTGGAGTAGGAAATGGCAACTCGCTCCAGTATTCTTGCCTAGAAAACTCCATGGACAGAAGAACCTGGCAGGCTACAGTTCATGGGGTCACAGAAGAGCTGGGCACAACTGAGCACGTGTACTCACACTCATGTTTTTATTCTCTCTTTTTTAAAACAATATGTCTTTATAAATATGTGTGTGTGTGCATTTTGTTTAAATAAATACACTTATTTATAAGTGATTGTGTAATAAGTATGTTTTAATGAAGAAAGTGAAAGATAATCAGAGACATCTTATTGGCCTGTGGCTCAAGGTAGAAAATTATTTTCCTAGTTTGGGGTTTTCCTATAGGTATTGACAGGAAAATAACCAGTCTAGTTCTTTTTTTTTTAGGTTGGTTCTATTGTAGTTCATCATGTCATCAGAGCCACAGTGAACTGGGAAGAAAACACCAACCACACCCCACTGAACCATCAGCTTTGGTCTTGTTTCCAGATGCTTAGTCTGGAAGCTGTTTTTGCAGTGCTTCCTGTCATCCTCCTATACTCGAGCTGCTGGATTTGAGGCTGAATTGCTTCTCCCCATCCTCTACCCACCGATTGGAGGCTAGCTGCCTCTGTAAAGTTGAAACTAAGATGCAAAGGTTAAAGTGCATGTTTTTCAAAGTCTGAAGTTTCTTTGTACTTTTAAAGGCTGGTATGATCCTGGTTCCCCTGTCTTTGAAATCCCCATCTTTCAAACAACCTCTAACAAGTATGACAACAGACTTGGACGTAATCTTGCAAAACTTGGCTCTTTTTTTTTTTAATTGTTAACTTGAATAGAGTGTCACCTTTTTGCCTACATAAGAATAAATACTGTCAATGATTGTTACTTTTCCTACTTTTTCCTTTGGTTAAAAAGAAAGCAAACGATAAAATACAGATGTATAGATAAATACGTAGTGATATATAGGCTTTATCAACAAAAGCATCTTCACTTGTAACTTTGAAAAGCACCAGGCCCCTCCCCCAAAAATGCAAAAGAAAGAACACAGAAAAGCAGGTAATCTGAGAGCCAGATCACATGATCAACCGCACAACTGACTGAATTGTTATGAGACAGTGACTTGTGTTTGGGAATGAGGATTTCTTCTGCCTTGAGTGAAGTTACACTATAAGCTACCTATTTATTGTAAATGTCTTGAGAGATGACATTTGCAGACTATATAGTTGCCCCTAGATGCTGGTTTAGATTCAACACTGGTGATACAGGAATTATTAAATGACAGTTCTTTACTTGAGAAAAAAAATGTTTTTGCATTTTGTTTTCTGTGTGTGTTTTGTTCTTCAATACAGACAAATTTATTTTTGCCTTAGTTTTAAAGAACAATGAGTATTTGTCATTTTTGCCCTTCTAGTATCAAAAATGATTAGGACCACTTTACAAAGCAGAAAAATTAAAAACATACCAACAGAAAAGTCAATGCATAACTAGCCAAAAAGACCTGAGTAGTTTGGATCCTGTTAAAACAGACCAAATTATTCTGATTTCTTGTAATAGTTTGAGTATTCAAAGTAATACTAAGCATTTACTCTAACAGTTATTTGAAAATAAAGTGACTGACCATATGCACAGATATTATATATATATATATATATGCATACATATTTTGAGAAAATATAAAAATACTCATGCTAAATATCTCCCTTCTTAAATGAAAGAGAATAAATAAGGTCAATTCCCACCCTAATCATTTATTTTTTTGCTATTTAAAAATTTTCCATATTGTTGGAACAGATTAAGAAAATATTTAACTCATGGATGGTTTCTTTGCTCATTTAATAGTGAGTTACTTATCAACAACACAAAAATTAGTTTTGGCAATTAAAATCATGTAATCCACAAACATTTTAGATCTGATATGCTTATAGTCTCAGTTAGGACATACTTATATTTTGTATCCCTCTTAAAAAAAAAAAGCCAAATCAAGAACCACAATAGAAACTAGCATCACAAGTTTAATATATTTTAAAACATAGAAATATATTTAAACAGCACATTTAAAGAATAATATAATAGACTTTCATTTCTTATTCTTATAATGGTATACCATTAATTCAAAAATATATTACTTAATGTACCCCCAATAGAGTTATTATCAAGTTTACTTTAAGATAATCTGTATTTTAAAACAACATTGCAATATTCCTGAATCATGAACGAACCCATAACATTTTTAAGCTATTTTTGATACAAGTTTTACTTAAAAAGTCCAAAAGAGTGATTAGTAAATGATGCTTTATGAGTATTTTAGATGAACTGTAAATAATCCTAGCCGTGGAGCCCACATAAATAGCAACTTATGCACTAAATGTCATTCTTCCAAAAGTCAGTGGGTTAAAGACAAGCCTTAAAAGGCAGAGAGAGAAACAGAGAGAGAAAATAAATTAATTTCAGAGGGAAGAACACACAGGCACATACACACAACAGAACCTTCCCACTTGGAATTATTTGTGCTTGGAGGAAGGTTTACAAAATCCCCCTCCAAAATAAGGTTTTCAATGAGCTCATTCTCCAAGATATGAAAAATGGATTTCAGCTGTTCTTTCGAAATGGCAATTCTGTCAAAGCCATTCTGGGATTTGGGGTAATTTCCTCCAGTTGAGTTTCAGTGCTTTTACCCTAAATAAAATCCCTTGCATCACATCAATCAGCAAACTCAGTTATAAAAGAGAGCTACAGAAAACGGCTCTGTCGGCCGCTTTGCTCGGGTATATTTTATGCATGCAGTGACTCTCATCTGTGGGGAGGGAAGGGGAGCACGTGTAAATGTTTCTTTATTTTGGACTGTTTTTAAATCTGAAAAAAAAAAAAAACTGCAGTAGTAGTGTTCTAGATAATAGGCAGGCATGATTTATCTGAGGTAAGAAGGTTGTACTACGCTTTTTTAGTGTTAACTTGGAAAATTATGGACACAGGCTCAAGTCTGTCTCCACAGAATTCCTGAAGCTTTGAGCTCTTTGCAAAATCTACAACCGGTGAGCCAAGAAGGAACACTTTCCTACAGCTAAACCAATTCTGTTCAAGCAAACAGTTACAACAATTACGTGCAATCTTTCAGCTTCTGTGTTCTGCTCCCGTTTATTTACTCAAATCGAGCTCAACATTTCACTTTATCTAATGAAGCAGAAACTCTCAAAGAAAAATTGTGTTCCTCCAAGCATTTTTTTTGGGGGGCTGGTTATTTTTTTAAGTTTCATTCTAAATATCAATAAATATCCTATCAGTTTACATTGGCACAGCATAACCAAATGCATTCAGCTTCCTTCAACAATACTTAACAGTCAAAGGAGTTCTAATTTCAGAAAATCGTATAAAAATTACATTAAAAATATTGAATTGAATTGGACTCAGCATATCCTATTAAAAATTAGACTGGGCAATTTTTTGCATAATAAAGTGAGCTAAAATACATTTTACTGCAAAGGCATCCACAAAAGAGAATATATACCTTTAAATAAATAAAAGTGACTATATACATGCTCTTGTACATAGGTTAGAGAGATGAAATGAGCCAGACTAATTTTATTAAATTCCCCTTTTATCTGAAAGGATATTTTTTATTGTAGTCATAAACCTCCATACAGATCTTTTTCTTATCCCCATTATTAGGCATTATTAGTGGCAGCCACACGAGCGCACGACCATATTCCTGTACTTTTTCAAAATGACATTGGAGCTATCATCAAAGTACAACACAGAGATGGCATTTAGTTTGGTTGGCGCGCAGCAAGGCTTTGGTACGTGGTCAGGAAACATCAGGTGAACCTGGTTGGGTGGGAGGAAGAAAAGGTTTTACTTCTTAAGAAATAAAATAGATATTTTGTCTGCAGTTTTAAGGTGACATTCTTGTTTTATCACTGACGATCAGGCACTCTCTTAAGTTACCTCCCTCTCTTCTATTTTTGCTCCATGGTGAGGTGAGGTGGGAGCTGGTAGTGAAGGATGTATCCTTAAGTATTAACACCTAGACTCGACCCACTGGTTCTAATTACATGTTGGGGCTTTGAAAAACATTCTACCAAGGAAGGAAAACTCTCTCTATGGAATATTCAGTGGAAATTTTCCTGGAGGAAAGAACATGGTAACTAGGACTGGGCTGCTTTTAGTTAAAATGGCCACTTCTAGGTACTTCATGAGAAACACATAAGTTATGAATGCAAAATCAACAAAGCCACAGCACTGGACTGTAGAAAGATCTGGATCTAAGAATTATTTGTAAAAGGATAACTAAACAATAAATCAACGCATTTTTAACAATAAAATTAAAAGCATGCAAATTCTGCATTTCCTTTGGTAAAGGAAGCATAAAAATCACAGCAAAATAAACTCCAGGTAAAAACCCAATACTTGCTTTAAAGCAATGATTTCAACTCTTCTCCCCATAATGTTTTACCAGATTGGCCAGAGTTTAACATCCTTCGACTTGCTTTCTCCCCTAGACAAGTGCCAAAAATCAAGCTAAGTTCAATCAGAAGAAAGAAGCCTAGATATGTTACAACTTGAATACACATCCCTACCTCTCCCCCTACAAAGCCTGAAAAGGTAGCTGAAACATGGACAGTGAAATGCTTAAGTAAAGGATTTGTTCTCATTTTCGTCAAACTGGCACGTTTACCTCTGATCTTCAACAATCAAAGAAGGAGCCAGAACTCAGTTCCCCCTTTCCACCCGCCTACCCCAGCCCTTCCCCCAGAGGAGTTTATGGGAAATCCCACTGCAGAGTCCTTGGGGATCGACAAAGAGAAAATACAGCTCTTAGAATCTTGGCTGCAAACCCTCCTGGCTGAAATGATATAGGAGTACTGCCTATGGACAGACATGGCAGGAAAAATGAGGTGATCCAACACGGACGTGAAATTTCCTAAGACCTCACAAAACTGCAAGCTGGATGGTTCTCCAAATTTCAGAGGCAGCCTGAAGCCCTCCTTGGCTTTATCCTCCTCAACCTCCTCACCCGTGATGGATGGATAACCCCCTGCTTCAAGGATCACCTCACCCAGCCATTGTTCTGAAAAAAAATGAGATTGTTCTTCCATCACGTCTCAAACGTGTTCGGCACAAACCTGCTTTCCTTTAACAACAAATGCGCCTGTGTTCTTGTTTTGTGTCCATCACAAAATAAACAGAATGCACAATGCCAGGAAAAAAAAAAAAAAAAAAACAGAAACACCGAACTTCCCATGTTCCCTTCAAGTTCTGTGATGACTTATGCTCCACATCCCAGGACAGCGATACAGACGAGGGGCCTGTTCCAAGTCCGTGTCAGCGATTTAAAAAATGTTTGTTTTTAGACGCTGCCTTCTAGACTACAGTCCTAAAAGCTGACAGTATGTAATTATATATTTATTTTTAAGAAAAGGAAAAAAAAAGAGAGAGATAGGGGTATTTGACAGAGTTTTTTCAATAATTAAGCTTTGCATAGCATGAGCGAACTTGGATGTGTTAGATGCATATCTAAGGAAACAGTGAAAGCTCTCTGAGTCATTGAAATGACAGTACAAAGAGCTTAATTTCTGGGAAATTAAGTGGCATTTCTCTATAAATAGTGGCTGTTCATCTCTGACCCTACAGATGGACAGTGAGGAGGGCTCTTTCTCTAAGGCATGAAATAGAAGCATCCTTCTCTCTCCTTCTCTCTTCTTTCAGCTGATAGAAGGCTGGACCCCCCAGACATTCATCTTACTGGAGGACATTTGAATATAACAACTTTTCTTATGCTGCATACCTGCTCTCCCTGCCCCAACACTGATACCATATATCAGGACGCACTTATAGGGCTTCCCTCATGGTTCAGTGGTTAAGAATCAACCTGCCAAAGCAAGGGACAGGGATTCAATCCCTGGTCTGGGAAGATTCCACATGCCAAGGGTACCTAAGCCTGCACACTGCAACTGCTGAAGTCTATGCACATAGAACCTATGCTCTGCAACAAGAGAAGCCACCAGAATGAGAAGCCTGAGCACCACAGCTAGAGAGCAGCCCTCACTTGATGCAACTAGAGAAAACCCAAGTGCAGCAGTGCATACCCAGGGCAGGCAAAAAAAAAAAAAAAAAAAAAAAAACTAAATAGAATTTGTTAAAGAAGTGCTTATTTTTATGGATAGCATAAAAACATATCATAGACATAGCATGGACATATCAAAACTTAAAATACCCCTAGGAATTGATTCTATACTTGCATATGGGAGCCTCATTGGTCAAAAATCAACAAAAAGAAGAATATTTCTATGGCATTGGCAGCACAAAGCAAGCATGAAAGAAAATGCTGGTTGGAATTTAGACTCCATTTCTTCACTTTAGACAGTGAAATAAGAGCTGTAGCAAACTAAGGTTTTCTTTCAATTTATATAAATTTTGCAATCAAGGAAGAAAAAATAGTTTCTCCCCACACCTATAAGTTTGCTGAGTATGATATATTAAAGAAATTTAGGGTGTAAAAATCAGTGTTGGGGAAGGATAGACATGAGCAAATGTTTTCCATTCATTATTAAAAAGCAACTTGATAATTTTACATGATTGTATTCTGAAATAAATCTCTTCAAACTTGGGGGAGAAAAGAATATTTATAAGTGACTACCTTTCAAAACACATATTTGTTTTAGTTCTCTGCTTCCACTCTACTCCAAGGTTATTTCCAAAGTCTTTAACAAAATCTATGTTCTAGTTGCCACAGAGGTGCATCTCTGTGGTCTAGCTATCCACTAGTGCCTCTGAGGTCAGTAAGATGCCAACAAAACATCAAGTCAAGGATTTCATCTGTCAAGGTGTATACACCATTCTTATTCAGAAGAGAACTGGGATGTTATTTCCATCAACTTTAACTTTTCAATAAACTTCAAAAGAAGATAACCTTCTGAAGAGCCAACTCTTCACACATTCTAATAGCTGCTCTTTCTGTTAGTCATAAATAAGCTTCACCCACAAAGACAGATTTTTTTTTTTCTACAGCTCCTGCTCTCCTACTGTTATCTACCAAATAACTCTATTCCCATCAGTGTCTTGATTCCAAAATTATTTGTTCTCTTTCTTCTGTCCTGATTACTTATAGTTGAAATGCTCCTGTGAACCCAGTTTTGATGTGGGGTCACATCACACAGCCTATGCATCTTCTAGAACCTCTTCCTCGTCTGCCAGAGGCTGGTCCCCCATCACATTAAAAGGTACGGATGTTGGAGTCGGACTCTCAAGGGTTTTCCTGAGCTCATTAGATAAGTACAATCACTGAGAGACCATGAGGTTAACATTTCATTATCTCCTTCATAAAAATTAGCCTACATTAGTAGAGATTAAATCACTGTTACATTCCTAAGTATGGGAGGGAAGAAATGAAGATTAATTTCCACCTTAATGATTATAAATGAAAAAGATATCAAAAAAAAGGAAACAAATCTACTTGTATTCTACACTGAAGAGCTTCCATGATACCAAAGTATGTTATGGAACATTCTTAAACAAGGAGTTTAAAAGCCCTCAGATGAAATTCAGCACAGCTATTATTCAAAGTTTTTGTAATGACTGCTAATGAATGGTTAGGTTAGAAACAGCCCCTGCGTGTTTAATCATATTGTCTACTGAAGAAATCAGTGCAAAATACCATTTTGTGTGATTGCTCCAATTTTCCTTGCTGAATCTTTCCTCATTTTGGAATTAGGATTTTTCTTTAGAGCAGCCTGAATTTCCTGACTATATCCACATTTCTTACTCTGGCACAATTTTTACGTTAGGAGTTTGAGAAGAGAAGAAAATGCATTTTTAACTCCAAATAGATGCTTTTCTTTAAAGTAACTTTATAAGAAGCTTGCATCATAAACCACTTTCTATTCTACCAAAAGAAAACTTACCAGAGTCTGAACTATGGCATGATTGGTGGCATTCATATGGGCATTGAGTGGAAAAGAACATTCTCCATCACAATAAAATGCAGCATATCCTTCTGGCGCTATAATCCAGTCCTAAAATGCACGAAAGCAGAAGAAATAATATCACCAACATAAAAGCACAGAAAAACAATTCTTACAGAATACTTAAATATAATTAATATAATTCAATATAATATAATATTAAATTAAATACTCTGGATTGGTTTCTCTTTTTGGTCCAACAATTATTCTAATAAGACAGGCTCCCCCAAAGCCTTTAATTTATGATTAAGCTAAAGTTTACAACAAAAGTATAAATATTTTCACAAGGAATTGTCCTCTGTAATTTCTCCCAGAGGTCACTATGTAAGATATTCCTAGCCTGTATTAGCCCATATATTCATGAATAAAGCTGCAATCATGAAATAGCATTCTAAATATTGTTTAAACAGGAAATGATGAACTCTGCAAAGTTCAACTGAACCAGAAAGGAAAAGAAGAATAAACTTAATTGAGATAATTCTCATTACTTCTTAATAACTCATTCCTGCTTTAGAAGCTTGACAACCTCTTAAGGCTCTAAGATTTGTTCCTTGTCCTGTTTTTCTTTCCAATCATGTGTTAACTTTCTAGTCTCTTCAGAAGAAATGAGTTGGAGAAAAATCCTAAGCATTGTATATGAAAAATTTTAGGAAGCTAAAACATTGGCACTTCAGATGGTGGCCCTGATTTTTTTTTCCAGAGATATAAAACTTGTCACTGATGCAAAATTATTGAACAATTAATGTTGAAGGTTTATCATAAATTTGAAAATGTTCACATGTTACTATCACTTCTCAATATAATAGCTTGTATTCTGAGGATCCATTGTAATGGAATAATCTAACAATTTAATTTAAACTCTTTTGGCATAGTTATGAAAATTACTGTGGTTAAATCTTCCTCCTCACTGTTTGTGAAGCTTATGTAAAACATAGCAATATGATTTCTAAGTAAAAGAAAAAATTTTTTCTCTACGCCTAACTTACCATAGACAGAGTCAAGGATTCTACTTCCTATACCAATAATTTGTGACTGTAGGAGGCAAATGGAAATTGCTTGAGTTAATCTGAAAAATGGGAACTAAAATGGAAATTTGGGTATATTTAAACAACAGGGCTTCTTTTTTTCACTTTCTAAGGTTGCATTTGTTCTTCAGCATAATTTTTTTTTACCATAAACTCTATTAATTATGTTTCAGTAGGGAAAGGATAATGCAGAAATAAAAATGATGTGGATAATCCTTATATGGAACAGTCAATGTCAAAAATAATTGGTATGTTCATTGCAGCACTGTTTACAATAGCCAAGACATAGAAGCAATCTGAATGTCCATTGACAGATGAATGGATAAAGAAGATGTGGTATATATATACAGGGGAACATTACTCAGCCAGAAGAAGAAACAGAATTGGGTCATTTGCAGTGATGTGGATGGACCAGAGTTTGTTATACAGAGTGAAGTCAGAAAGAGAAAAACAAGTATCTATATACAGAATCTAGAAAGATGGTCCAGATGAGCCTGTTACTGAGGATAGCAATAGAGACACAGATGTAGGGAAAGGGTGTGTGAACCCAGCAGGGGATGGAGAGGGTGGGACAAATTGAGAGAGCAGCACAGCCATATGTTCACTACCATCTGTAGAACAGGGAGTGAGTGGGGCTCAGCTCGGTGCTCCGTGATGACCCAGACGGTGAGACTGGGGGCAGGTGGGAAGGAGGGCTAGGGGAGGGGATACAGGTACACAGATAACTGATTCACGTTATTTTAACAGCAGACAACACTGTAAAACAATGATACTCCAATAAAAAATAAAATAAATTATAAAAAATAACTGGCTGCTGTATAGGAAAGATTACAAAGATTACAAGAGATTTAGGATTGATACAAAGCAGAAAAGAAGCAACCAATTTGACCGACCATTCTTACCTGCCATCCCAGATCCCGGAAACTCACATAGAGTTCATGCTTTTTACAGGCTTGTTTTTGTTCACTGGTGTTATAATCTGAAGGTGAAAATCAGATTGTCAACAAATGGCAGTCTATTGAGTATATTAATATTTCTTTTGTGAGGTCACATATAAAGTCAAAAGGAGGCTGTATTTGAAGTTGTAGAATATGAGTTTGAATCTCAAAGCGAAAGCCGCTTACTACCTATGTGAACTTCAAGCAAGTCACTTGTGCTGAGTTTCTGCTTCTGTAAAATGCAGACCTTGAGGGGTCCGGACGAGGATCAGGTTGGGTCCTTTGTGTTATGACAACAGCAGCCTGATACCTGCCACTCAGTGAGTGCTCATTCATTAACTAACTCAAACCGCGGTTGTGCTTACTATACTTAAGCATATAAAATATTCAAACACTACGTTTTGTATTCTTTCACAAGGCAGGCATTGGGAAAGTACCAACTGGGATGTTCCAGAGTACATGTTGTCTTAATATGTATCTTAAACTCAGGATCCCCAAAGTGGAGCTGCTGATTGCCCTGCACCCCCATATCAATTTCACCTGCAGATGACTGCGAGCAAGTTCCCGGGCAAAACAAACACTGTAGTCAAAACACACTCTGGCCTCTCACCTCCACATCCAATCTGTCAGGAAATCCTTTCTCATTTTACCTTCATTTGAAACTCGGCCACCCTCACCAGCTCCACGACTGGCTCTGGTCCACGCTGCTATCCTCTCTTTCCTGAATCACTGCCACATCCGCGCTGCTATTCCTCCTGCTCTGCAGCATCCCCATCCCATCAAAGCAGCCAAGTGGACCAAGTGTCACGCTCCAGCATGAAGTCTCACAGTGGTTCCTGCATCATCAAGGCTTCCAAGGTTCTACATGATCCAGCCCCATCACCCTTTGGCCCATTTGCCCATTTGCTCTCCTTCACTCTACTCCAAACAGCCTCTGGCGCTGTTTTGCACACAGGTCTGCTTTCTCTCACCTTAGTTCCTTTACTCTCAACAACCCCACCCTTCCCTGCAATGCTCTTCCCCTGAATATCTACTTAGCCAACGCTCAGAGCTTCCTGAACTCTTAAGCATCATCTTGTCAACAAAGCCTTCACTGACTCCCCTGTTTCATATCCTAACCCCTGCTCTCATATTTCTCTCCCCTCCTGCTCTGATTTTTTTTTTTTTCTATTTTGCTTACCATCCCTTAATATGTTACACCACTTACTCGTTCACCACGTACACTGTTTCTTGTCTGTTTCTTCCCTCTAGAGTAGAGTGTCAGCTCTCTAGGGGTAAATATCTTGCCTGGCTCCATTTGGTTCTCTGATACCCCAAATGTCAGGAACAGGGCCTGGCACACAGTAGATACTAAATACTTAGGAACTGAAGAATGGATGCTTCAGAATGTTCCAGAAATGGCTTGAAGCAAAGGAAATACATGCTTTCCATAACTTATTTTGGAATATAATCTGAAAAATCCATAACCTTTGATAATTGTTGAAAAAAATTAAGAATTCCACTTGCATCTGGAATAAAGTAAAATACAAAAGAAAAACAGACCATTACAGAAAATGTCTAGTCATGCTTTATAACGGAACCCATTTTAATTATTTCCAATGCAAAAAAATGAAAGAGGAAAAAATTTAGGGTGATGGGAACTGCGAAATAATTTATTTTTAAGGAAGACAGCTAATGTTTTCTTCTAGGAATAAATACTACTTTCACTCTGACAGTTGTCTCTAGCAAATCAACATAGAAGTTTGCTATAAAGAGCAGCCTGTCGTAAGGTGTCACCTTCCAGTTTAATTATCCTCAAACCTCTAATGAAAATGAAGTCACATCAAAGATCTAAAAGACCTGTCTTCACAGATCCTGTCATCTGCCTTTCATAGTGACATCAGCTAATTATTTAATTAATGTGAGTCTAGCAAAGAAGGTAATGATTAAATCTGAATGCAGAAATCCTTTTACTTCTAGACCAGTGTTATTCCTATGTGTGACTACCTTCATTAAACCATGTAAACAGAGAGCCAGTAGGAATTTGCTGTGATTCAGGGAGCTCAAACTGGAGGTCTGTGACAACCTAGAGGGGTGGGATGGGGTGGGGTGGGAACAAGGTTCAAGAGGGAGTGGACATATGTGTACCTACGGCTGATTCATGTTGATGTATGGCAGAAACCAACACAATATTATACAGCAGTTATCCTTCAACTAAAAATAAATAAAAAAACATTCCTATCATAAAAACACATCAGTCAAAGAAAACATAGAGAATTCAAGCAAGGAAACTCTGACACTTTGTTCATGCATGCATACAATCATTCATGCATTAACTACATTTAGTAAGCCAACATGCCAACACTGAGCACAGGAGAATGAATACAATTTCTGTCCTTAAGATGCTCACTGTTTTATTAACAATAAACTAAAAGATCTGAAAAAAATAAATATATAGATAATGACAGAAAATGGAGGAAAGAGAATTTATTTGAGATTTAGCACTCCTCTTCTTTGGGTAAACTTTTAATTGAAATAGCAAAAAAAGTTAACTTTGCCCAAGCAATGAAGCAGCATAAAGTACCCATGAAATGGGTAAGTTTGAATATTATATCATTTTTAGGAAAAAGGAATAACTCAAGTCTGGTAGTAGTTTGACTGGATAAACTTCTTGATATTTAAAAAATAAATAAATAAATAAAAATTTTAAAGTGTCAGCTATGCATTAGAGCAAGGGAGAGCAATTTATTTTTCCTCAAAAAGGACAGATAATATATATTTCAGGCTATGGGGTTTCCTTCACAATGATTCAACTTTGCCCCAGTAGCATGAAAACAGAATTTAGGGCGTATTGATAAAAGGATGGATGTGACTGTATTTCAAACAAACTTTGCTTATGGATCCTAAAATTTGAATTTCACATGATTTCTGCATGAAACAAAATATTATTCTATTTTAAGTGTTTTTCACACATCTAAAAATGTTAAAACCATTGTTAGGTCATACAAAAACAGGCAATGGCTTATTTTGCCAAATCCTGCATCAGACAGTCATGGGAATATTTATTCATCCATCCTTGTCTTAATAAAAAACATTGAATGTGAATAAAGACCTTATATCCAATAACACATTTGAGTATATGTGAAAAACTATAACTATGTCTATGGCCATTTGAATTCCATGTTTATAAAAAAAGAAAGTAAAACTTAAAAGTCAGAATAGATCTGTTCCATCTATGCAGCTTTTCATGCAGGCTAAGTGATGTATATATTGCAACATCACATAAAGGTAACAAGCAATGAAATTTATAACAGAATCTGGTTCCAAGAGTCTGATTTCATAGAGCGTTCGGACCATATGCTTAGTTGGTCAGAAATAAAAATTAATGGATACTGAGTAAATGTTGTACCCAAACCAGCAAAGTCTGTAGTTAGCTTTACTAAATGGTTGGCAGAAAAACCTCTGAGAAGAAAGGCAAAGAAATTAGATTTATATTTTTTTAAAAACATTGATCGGCAACCCTTCAAATATGAAAATGAGCTGGACATGACGCTGCTCTTGACAAACCTGCCTAGAATTCAAGAGCATCACCAGAAACTACAAACCTGCCTAGAATTCAAGAGCGTCACCAGAAACTACAAACCTGCCTAGAATTCAAGAGCGTCACCAGAAGCTGCTACACATTCTGACGCCACAGCCAACACCAGAAAAGCATTCCTCAACCACAAGGCAGGTACCACAGACACAGTCTTTCTGTTTTGCCTGTTAATGGCAATAATATTGGGAAACCAGTGCCAAAACAATGACTATTGTTAAATACTTGCTGCCAATTTATGATCAATTTCTGGAAAAAAAATGCAAATTTATGTTTTACAAGCTATTTGATTTTTTTTTCCAGTTTTATTGAGATGTAATTGACATACAGCACTGTACAACTTTAAGATGTACTGCATAATTGTTTGACTTACATCCATCATGAAATGATCACCACAGTAAATTTAGTGAACATCCATGATCAAGGACTTACAGCTGAACAAGCTGGGTTTAGAAAAGGCAGAGGAACCAGAGACCAAACTGCCAAACATCCACTGGATCACAGAAAAACCAACAGAGGTGGGAGGGAGGTTCAGGATGGGGAACACATGTACACCCATGGCGGATGCATGTTGATGTATGGCAAAACCAATACAATATTGTAAAGTAAAAAATAATAATAATAATAATAAAATTTAAAAAGAAAGAAAGAAATCCGCTTCATTGACCACGCTAAAGCCTTTGACTATGTGAATCACAACAAACTTTGGAAAATTCTTTAAAGGATCAGAATACTAGATTACCTGACCTGCCTCCTGAGAAACCTGTATGCAGGTCCAGAAGCAATAGTTAGAACAGACATGAAACAACAGACTGGTTCAAAATTGGGAAAGGAGTCAATATGTGTCAAGACTGTATATTGTCACCCTGCTTATTTAACTTATATGCAGAGTACATCATGGGAAATGCTGGGCTGGATGAATCATAAGCTGGAATCAAGATTGCCAAGAGAAATATCAATAACCTCAGACATGCAGATGATACAACTCTAATGGCAGTAAGTGAAGAGGGACGAAACAGCCTATTGATGAGGGACAAAGAGGAGAGTGAAAAAGCTGGCTTAAAATTCAACATTCAAAAAACCAAGATCATGGTATCTGGTCCTATCAGTTCAGATCAGTCGCTCAGTCGTGTCCAACTCTTTGCGACCCCATGAATGGCAGCACGCCAGGCCTCCCTGTCCATCACCAACTCCCGGAGTTCACTCAGACTCACGTCCATCGAGTCAATGATGCCATCCAGCCATCTCATCCTCTGTCATCCCCTTCTCCTCCTACCCCCAATCCCTCCCAGCATGAGAGTCTTTTCCAATGAGTCAACTCTTCGCATGAGGTGGCCAAAGTACTGGAGTTTCAGCTTTAGCATCATTCCTTCCAAAGAAATCCCAGGGCTGATCCCATCACTTCATGGCAAATAAATGGGGAAAAAGTGGAAACAGTGACAGATTTTATTTTCTTAGGCTCCAAAATCACTGCAGACAGTGACTGCAGCCACAAAATTAAAAGACGCTTGCTCCTTGGAAGAAAAGCTATGACAAATCTAGACAGCATATTAATAACCAGAGACATTACTTTGCAAACAAAAGTTCATATAGTCAAAGCTGTGGTTTTTTCAGTAGTCATGTATGGATGTGAGAATTGGACCATAAAGAAGGCTGAGCACCAAAAAATTGATGCTTTCAAACTGTGCTGGAGAAGACTCTTGAGAGTTCCTTGGAGAGCAAGGAGATCAAACCAGTCCATCCTAAAGGAGATCAACCCTAAATATTCACTGGAAGGACTGATGCTGGAGATCAAGTCTAACACCTGATGTGAAGAGCTAAACTCATTGGAAAAGATCCTGATGCTGGGAAAGATTGAAGGTGGGAGGAGAAGGGGACGACAGAGGATGAGATTGTTGGATGGCGTCACTGACTCAATGGACATGAGTTTGAGTAAATTCCAGGAGACAGTGAGGGACAGGGAAGATTGGCGTGGTGCAGTCCATTGCATCACAGTGTCGGACACAACTTAGCTACTGAACAATGATCTCAGATATACATAAAATTAAAGAAATAAAAGATGTTCTTGTTTTCTGATAAGAACTCTTAGGATTTACTCTTCTAACAACATTCATATAGAACATACAACAGTGTTAATTATATTTATCATGTTGTATCCTTAGTATTTCTATTATAACTGGGAGTTTATACTATTTGACTGCCTTCTTCCCGTTCCCCCTTCTAATTTCAATAATACAAATTTAATCTTTGTCTTAGTTTGATTTGTTAAAATTCATTTTGTGTTAGAAAAAAGTGAAATGCATGGTAAATAAAACTTCTGAGGTCTACACAGGGCCTCAATGGTTTGTCCACTAGTCCCTGAAGAAACCACCAGATAAATGGACACATGCTAGGTAAGCTGTGAAGAGCACAAAAGAATATCCAAAAAATTCCACAAACAGGTACAGGATTCTTTGTTTTTTTAAAGTCTAGTGTTAGTGTCTTTGAGGAATAAAATATAGTTAAATCTGTAAAAGAGAAGGAAAAAAAGTCCAAAATAGAATTCAACATTTAAACAGTCAACAGCTTAAACAAGCCAAATATAACGAGATGCTGTGTCTCAAAACAGAGGAAGAGACAACAATATCTCTTGCTTAATACCCTGGGGGAGGTCACAGACATCCGTCTCCGCACTGCAGGATGTTCATTAATTAATAGAAAATGAAAATGTCAAATGAATGAAGGTATGACGTGCCTATAAAATGGCAGGTGCAGTGTTACTGGACTATTCAATAATGTAAATTTTGACATGGCCTTTGGGGTAGAGAAAATCATGATAAATCCCAAATAAATAACACCACTCCCAAAGATGGGGGATTTCAAACGCTACTGCTACCCTAGTTTAATCCCCAAGTCCCACATCCAATGAACCCCTCACCGAACTGACATATAACCCAGTAGGAATTACAGTTATTTATTTGTGTAGGGATTTGTGTACAAATGTGTGACACAGAATAGACACCACAGCATAATAACTGTCTGGTGTGTTTGCTTGACTCTGCTCAGCAATGTGTCTTTGTGGATGATGCAGAGGACATGCTCACCTTAGAGCTTGTTGACATAAAAACCCATCCACAAACCTGTCTCCAAATGCCTGCAAGATGTCTCTGCATGAAAGTTTCTCAAATGCCTCCAACTCACTATTTTGGCTTCTGATCTCATACTCTTTCCATTCCTTCTACTTGGTTAACAGGATCTAGTGGCTCAAGCCAGAAAATTTAATAAATACATTTCTTGATTTTCTTTCATTCTCACTCCTACCCAACATTAAATCCACACACTCCCTTTAAGCGACCAACCTCTAGCCTAGTTAACCTATTAGAGGTCCTTTGCACTCTTGGTTACCTCGTACTCCCCCAACATCCTTTCTGGGAAGTTGGTCCTAGGATAACCCTTTATCCCTGACTCCTCTTTGCTCTCTGACCTTAAGTCTTTTGCCTTGTTGATGGAATTGCTCTTTTTCTTTTGCCTTTACTTAAAGTACTAATGTTCCCAGTGGAGGATCCATCCTTAATGTTTCTCTCTTACTCTGGTTTCTATAGCAGCTTCGAGTCTTGTGCTTCATCTAACCACTGGGGCTCAAGGCTGCGCCCTACATATTCCACTCACACACCCATCTCTGGAGTCCTGCTGACTCCATTCCATGTGTTTTGGATCCCACTTCCCTTGTCTCCAATCTATATTCTTCATGGCTTGGAGGGTTAGACTAGATTCCTAAAAATATTTTGGCATCCAGTTTCTCCCTTTGGCATACCATCCTTCTTTCTGATGCCAAATTGAACTTTTTAAAAATGTGTATCTGATGGTGACAGTCCTTTTTCCAAATGCCTGCGTGGAAATACCAAGTTACTGACCATGATAACCTGGTCCCTGCATAACTTTCTAGCTGATGATATCACACTGCTCTCATACAAGAATACTAGCACTGCATGGCCATCAGACACTGCTCTGTGGTTCTGTAACTGCATATAAGTTCTGAAATGGCTTCACCTCCATTTATGAAAAGTATCTATTTTTTCTCATTGGAATCATGCTCTATCCTTACTGCTCCCACACTTCCTTGTACCTACTCTAGTAGAATTGATCTCCTGATAATTACTAGCATGCACGTCTTTGCCACTGTCTAAGGGAATGCCTTTTCACAAGCAAGATTCTGATGCTACCCATCTTGCATGATCATGTAGTTAATGCTGTGTCACACTGTGACACATTCATTTAACAATGAATAAATGTTTTGCAATAAACCATACCCAGATATATCATCTCTAGAATTCTCTCTAGATAGAAACTTGACAATAAGTGATCAGCGGAATGGGTACGGATGCAAAAGTCTGAACTCTTTAGGCACCAGTTCGGAAAAATCAAACCATAATTTGGTAATAATGATTATGTTTAACCCTGAATAAGTATACACAGTGTTCTCCATTCTTTATACCCATTAACTCGTTTAATCCTTGCAACTCATGTAATTTTATTCTGTGAGGCAGGTATCATTAATGTTCTCACTTTCCAGATGAAGAAATAGAGAGATGTGACATGCCCTGTCCAAGATTACACAGCTACTAAGAGGTGGACCCAGGGTTAAATGACAGAAGGAAAGACAAAGGTACAGATGAATGGGGCTTTCCAGGTGGCTCAGTGATAAAGAATCTGCCCGTCAAGCAGTAGACACAGGTTCTATCCCTGGGTCAGGCAGATGCCCCGGAGAAGGAAATGGCAACCCACTTCAATATCCTTGCCTGGGAAATCCCATGGACAGAGGAGCCTGGAGGGCTACAATTTCATAGTGTTGCAAAGTCAGATATAACTGAGTGTGCGTGTGAACACACACACACACACACACACACACACACAGATGAATAGATAGATAAAAAGATGGATCGAACTAGATCTAGGTAACAAGCTAACTATTATTTGAGAAGGGATCTTCAAAATTTTGCATATTCAGAGCTTTTAGTGTTAATTACTATAAAAACCATGTGGATTAAAACCATTCTCACTGGTGCAGCCTTGCAGGATTTTTACTGCAGCACTGATTTTGAAAGCCCCAATTTAAAAACAGCCAAAATGTCTTTTTAAGAGTGACATGACTAAATAAATTCTGACAAAAGGAGTGTTGAATATATTGTAGCAGTATAAAAAAAATGAAGTCACTAATTTGAAAGATGGCTGAAATATGTTGTTTAAAAAATCCGTAAGACCAACTATATGATACCAAGAGTGAACATTAGGTAAACCATAGACTGTAGTTGATTGTGATGTGTCCGTGTAGGTTCATCTTTGGTAAGGAATGCACCACCATGGTGAGTGGTGTTGATAGCAGAGGAGGCTATGCATTTGTGGGGTAGGGAGTACATGGGAAATCTATGTACCTTCCTTTCAATATTGTGAACTTAAAACTGCTCTTAAAAAAGTTCATAAAAATAGGAACCCTCCTAGACTGTTGGAGAATGTAAATTGGTGCCCACTATGGAGAACAGTCTGGAAGTTTCTTAAAAAACTGAAACTAGAACTACCATATGATCCAGCAATCCCACTTCTGAGTGAGAAAACTATAATTTGAAAAGGCACATGCACCCCAGTGTTCATAGCAGCACTATTTACAAACTTGAGACACGGAGACAATTTAAATGTCCAACAAGAGGTGAATGGATAAAAAAAGAAGTAGTAAACATGTATTGATACAATGGAATATTACTCAGCCATAAAACAGAATGAAATAATGCCATTTGCAGCAACATGAATGGACCTGCAGATTATCATACAAGTGAAATAAGTAAAACACAGAAAGACAAATATTATGTGATACACTTATATGTGGAATCCTAAAAAAAAAAAACAAAACAGATACAAATTAACTTATGTACAAAACAAAGACAGACTTAGATATAGAAAACAAACTAATAGTTACCAAAGGGGGCTGGAAGAGGAAAGAGAAATTAGGAGTTTGGCATCAGCAGATATACACTACTGTATATAAGACAGATAAATAACAAGGACCTACTGTACCACACAGAGAGCGATATCCAGTATCTTATTATGACCTATAAGAGAAACGAATCTGAAAAAGAATATGTATCTATATAACACATGATAAAATCATATTCTCCAAAAGTGACACATATAGGGAGGAAAAAACTTGGAAGTACTTCTATTATGTTGATAACAGTATATCAGCATAACTTATCTTAAAAGAATTAAGTGATTAAAGGAGAATTTTAGCTTTATTTGTGATTATTTTTTAAAAATAAAATTATGTATTATTATATAACAACGCACTCTAAACAAATAATTTCAATGGATTATTCTTTCTGGTTTTGATTAAAATGTTTGTCCAAAAGGAATGACTTTACATTGTATACATTAGGCAAGATATAGCACCTGTCAGAGTTGGGAGTTGCAGGCAGGGCACCAGTGGTCGTGATACCAAGCTTGCGATAAGCACCTTTTCAAGCAGTTCTGCAGTAAACGACAGCTTGCTCTGTGCCTTGCAAATACTTTAAATTTTGAATGCTCTATTGTTTTTGCATACTAATATAGTCCTTAAAATAGCATCTTGCTCTTGGTAGGTGCTTTAAAATCTTATCAACTTAGTGCCTCTCCAACCCAAAGGGTGGTAACGTTAATATTCAGCTATTGCCTACATTTCCTTTCCCCTAAACCCAAGTTCAAAGGAAAATCAACTGTGGTGGCTCATTGTGAAGTAAGTAACATCTCTCACAAAGTGTCTGCTCAAAGTTCTTGCTAAAAACCTAAAGAGCAGCAAAGACAGAGGGTTTCGGCAGAAAGTCCAGGGGCAGTGGTTCTATATATGCACAGCTGAAAAAGGAAGCTAGTTCTCCCAGACAGTGACCATGTTAATTTCCTGAATGCGTGTTGGTGCAGTTGCTGTTTTGTGTTGGACACTGTTCTAGGTTCTCCCACAGGAGCACAGAATAATAAAGGGGCACTAAGAAGTCAGAAGACAGGACTCTTTGAAAGAAGAAAGGGATGAGGTAAAGACAGCAAGAATGACCTGGGTTCTGCACTGTTGGAGATTTTTAACATTTGAGAATATGTTTTGCAAAAAAAAAAAAAAAATGCAACCAAGCAAACTTCTAATACATCTCTCCCTTCTCCCTTCTTAGTTACGGCATCTTCACACAGTGTTTCAATGTAAAAGCCTAGTAGTATTACAGCATTTGCTATTTATACTTGGATAATTTTAAAATTTCACTAGCATTTCAAGTCTCCTAAGTATCAGATTTTATGTTTATATTAAACCCCTGTCTTTTGGGTCAAATCCTACGAGAATTTTTCCCGTCTGCTTGATTACTACCTATTGAAAGGTTAAGTCTCATACACACAGACCAACTACTTTCTTTCTTCTTATTATCAAAATATGAACATGTTCCAAAACCACCTACTACATATTTCACAGAAATGGGTGCCAATGACACACTTTTTAAAAAGAAAATATTGGTCTATATTAGAATAATTTTGTACTCTAAATGGTGTTAGGAAACTGGTGAAAAGTTATGTGATTTCTACTTCATGTGTTTTATTCATTTCTAGTTATAGAAGCACATTTGTTACCTGTGGTCAGGAAGGGAAGATAAATAGATTTCACCAATAGGGAGAAAGACTTAGATGATTTCATTTGCTGCAATGCCTCTGCCAGAGTCATTACCAGCTCTAATAATACGCAGGTGACTTTTTCCTTTGAAATTTTCTCAAAAATTATTTACTATTCTATTCAAGATTTAACAAATCTTTTTCTTAATGCAATCTGCTACATTAAATTAAAAACATTTCAACCCATTTCAGAACCATTCTATATGAAAAGAAAAATATACAACTTTGACAGGCTAGTATTTACAAGGAAGAAAAGTTCTTAGTTATTTTTCTCCATCTTTCATATTAAGCAATTAAAATTTTTGCCAAACTAAATATCTTGTGAAGATCTTTATAAAATAGCCTTGTAATAAGGCACTAATATCACATTTACTTTCAAGTGAAAAAGACAGTGAAGCTTATTTGATGAAAAATTATTTTAAAGCATGATTTCTGTGTAGAATGTAATTTACTATAATGCAACTTCATAGAACTCTTCCCTGTGCTTCTGTTGCTAGATACATAAAATAGACTTCTCTCTAACACACTTCTCCTGTGCCTTCACTCTAGGAGGGTTCTAGTGAATTCCACTTCGTATTTTTGCTAAGAGTCCCAGGATCAAAAAAAATTCTATATATTTTTGTTTCATTTATAATCATTAATGGCAAACACTGTGTGGATGTATCTTTTTGGAAGAGCAAGACATTCGTATTTGCTGAAATACCTATGCAGAGGTCATATCTGTTTTGTTCACCAGCTCATTCACGGTGCCTCACAAGTACACACTGCATGTGGTGGCCATCAACACAGAAGAAGACACATTTTACAAATGAACAAACACTCTGTACTAACTAGGGATGTTCTAGGGCAAGTTTTCTCCTTCAAATAGGTTTATTTTTCATAGATAAGACAATTCGTAGGAATAAAATAGCCATCATTTTCATCTAAGAACAGCTTATAAAAATTTGTTTGCAACTGAACTAAACAAGGTACTCATTGGTACAAAGTATATAATTAAATTACTTCAGATTTTATCAGTTACATGAGTTCAGATCAAGTGTATTTTTTATCTATGAATTAATAGATTAAATTGCAAGCACAGTGGGATCAACTGTGCATTTACAACATTTTGTTTGATTTCATATGAGCATGTATATGTATACACACACTCAAAGCAAATTATCTACATAACATCTCTCTAAATAATTAATGGGAATATAAATATTATCTTAATTTCCATACAATCTACCCTGCTTCTTTTGTCAGAAAAATTAAGCTCATGATTCACATGTACTGTTTTAAGTACCAAAGGAATATTTTTATTTTGAATTTACTTGTTACCCATCCATATGTGAGATTCCTGGGAAAGGTCAGCTCACAAGTTGTGGAGTTCAGTTTGGACTAGCTTTTGTTGATGTAGCCATTTAATAATTTTATTATTGCCAGCTTGATTTGAATTGCATCTTTCAGCAGTTTAGGTAAGTCCCACTTACTTTAAAATGAATTGCTGAATGATTCGCTAATGAAACATTTGGGGGATGCAAGAAACACGGCTGGATGATTTAATAGAGCAAATGAGGGTATACCAGAGGGTACATTTACTGTGGCTACTTGATTTGCAACATACGACCCCATAACTCTCTGTGCAGAACTGCAGCTCTGGTTTTATCTTACCTCCAACACTGGACACTCTGGAGGAGTCCTGATGAGAGCCGGATTTATTGCGGTTTTGATTTTTTCTCTTGTTGGCTGCTCTCACAGATCGGAGAAGTACCTCGCTCGCCTTGAAGAAGGCCACCATGAACGGCTGTTTTGACTGAGGCCCATGTCGTCCCACGAGGCCGGCCGACTTTACGTTGATGCTGTGACCTGGAACCAAGGAAGGGGCACTGGGTTTATTAAGAAGAGATGAAGTTCACCTGCTGAGGGGTGAGCTCAGAGGGTCCGTGGAAAAAGGTAAATGTTTGAAAACACCATCAAAACCTTTTATTTGCGGGCCAAAGAATCTCATAAACGTGGAAAATGTACTGTTACAGACGATTATCCATTCTTGGCTTTCCATTTCGTATCACTCTTGAGCCACACAACACCCCCAGGCCTTCACTGTTGGGCTCTTTCTCAGACCTGAAAGTTGGTAACGTTCTAAATGGCTTGACCACCATCAGCCTGGAAATGTCCGTGTTAACCAGTGATTTCAGAAATATTAGCTACAGGCACTTCTGCATTAAATGCCTTATAATTTTCCTTCATGTGATTAAAGCTCGATAGCTGGCTGGGTGTTTCTACTTTTCCTTGCTTCTTTGGAGACTTTCCAGGGTTGATAAACCCCTCCTCACTTCGGGCCTGTGCCCAGCAAACTTTACAAAGCTGTGATCCACTTAAAGCACTTCAAAGAACCTTCCAGAGGCCCCTGCTGGGCATGGAGCTTTATTTTAAGCACCAGGTCTTTCTCCATGTAAAGGATTTTGAAGCAAACATGAAAATTTCAAATTTTTCTCTGCGCTTGGACACACTTGAATGATGTTTACTGAAAGGATTTCAGAGGATGCAAATCAAGCCTGGAAATGCTCAGAAAGGAGAAAAATTCCAGATGAGCTTAGTCTAAAGCAGTCTGTGTCCTAGACCCTTCTGAGTCTGCTGTTGTGGTTGTTTATCAGAAAAGGAGTGCGCACAGGGTCTGCGCTATAGTGGATGAGAAGTCAGCTGCCCTAGAGACTAGAAGTAGATGTTGATAACGTGCTTCTCCCATTGGAGTAGCAAAAATAATACTCGTCACTATAACAACATCAAATGCATTTGGAGCACTTGCTATGTACACTAGGTATTCTTTGCTTTTTTTAATATTTTTATTGTGATAAAAGTCACATAATATTAATATAAAATATACTATTTTAACCATACCTTGCACAGTTCAGTGGCACTAAGTACATTCACACTGTTGTGCAACTCCAACCATCATCCATGTCCTGAATTTTTCACCTTCCTAAACTGAAACTCACGTCACTATTAAACACTAGTCCCCGTCCCCCTTCCCCATCTCTTTCAACACCTGCAGCCACTGGCATCTACCATGATACTTTCTGACTCTGTGATAGGCATTTTTCTTAGTGGTTTCCATGCATTATTTGATTTGATTTCACAAATACCTTAGGAGTTAGGCATTTGTTATACATTTTACAATTCACTCTTGTTATGATCTTCTCATTTAAAATAAATATCCCAGAAAATTATATATGTGTATGTGTGTTTATGTATATATGTGCATATATATAAAGAAAACTATTGACCAATAAAAAATTCAATGAAAATTACCCAGCGAGAATGAAGTATTTAACTTTAAGTTGTACATTTAGTTGAAAATTACTCAAAGCTCATGCAAAAAATAAATTCTACCCCAGATATGAAAGTTACCAATCTTTTCAGAGTAATATATCATGTGGTTAGAAATACGTGCATGATTGGCCGTGCCCTGCCCCTGGAGGGATGTGCAAGTTTTCTTAAAATATTTATTCAGTCAAGACTGTGCAGCAGCTTCAGTGCATTGTAAGACCTAACCCACCTTGGAAGAAAGAAATCAAGTCCCTGAAATGGCATCAGTGGCATTTTAGCAAATAAACTCTTGCTCTTAACACAATTTATTTTGGCAGCATAAACACTTTTGTGTATACTTGTATTGTGCAGGGACCTTCTACCGTCAGAAAACGAGACTGTGTTAAGTGAGGTGGTGCAGCTGTTGCGAGGGACACAGAAGTCCTTCACATGTGGAGATATTGGTTGAAAAAATGCATGTGTGTCAATGCAGACAGCATGCACTGGTGTCCTCAACAATCGCTCACTGGGAAAACTTGTTACATTCCTACAAACATGAAAATAGCTGCTCCCTTCCCAAATGCCACTCCACTCCATCCTAGCAGAGAAAGAACTTCAAAATAATCAGAGCAGGAAACCTTAAACAAATAAGCCTATGGGTTTCTCTTTTAAATGCAAACTTACAGTGGCTCCACGCCAGAGTCTATATTTCTTAGAAAAACTCTATCACTGGCATAAATGAAAGAGGCAGTTTGATTTGTGGTCAGAGTAGTTTCCATTCTACTTCCACTGTAACAAATGTATTAATTCAGCTCAGACTTCCTCCTTCTGGCAGCCCTTTTGCTGTAAAAAGAGAAATTAGAAGTTCCAGCCAAATACCATACCTTGAACTGACCCACCTCAATACATAAACACTTTTACAACATGTTTATTCAGGTGTAGCACTTGAAATTGGTTTAAGATGTTTCCAGTGACAGAGAGCACAGCAAAAGAAAAAAAGAAAAACAGAACTGAGAAACTTGACTGTGATGGACTAGAATAACTGGCGATCTGTTCTTTAAATTTTGGATTTTTCTTTTTTTTCTGTCCTGGAACACAACATAAAAAGTATTTGTTGAGCTTTGAGTTTGATGTTTTAATGAAGTGTTAATTTAACAGGAACGAAATTTTTTACTTGTATACATGGATAACTGCAGAAATCACTTTTAATAGATGGTCTTTCTAATATTGAAATAGGTTGCCACACGATACACAAATGGAATACAATAAAATCAGTTTTCTATTCATTACAACACACTGACCCTTTTCTCATTAAACAGGCACCGAGCTCAAAGTTCCAAATTTCTTGGGTTTATAAGAGGGTACCTTTTGTAATTACTTGAAAGACTCAATATTTTGATTTTTATCTCTGGAGAAAGAAGATTGCTCTCAAGATTTACACTTTGAAAACTATAAAGACGTGTGTGTGTGTGTGCGTGTGTGTGAGACAAATATGGGTTTCTTGGTCTTTACAAAGGGGGACATTGTGTGTGAGGCAAAGTCCCCTTCAAACAAACGTGAACTCCTTTTAAAATAACTTTTGATATTATTAAGTTTCCTCTTGGTTTCCTTTCCACTTCAGCAATGAGGTGACTATTAAGATTCCATAAGTTAATACTTGCTCAGTGGGTCTTGATCTTGAGCCACACCATGGAAGCATTATTTGGCCTTCTCCTTCAGACACATTACACCTCCACTGATGATGTTGACTGAACCTTTTGAATAGGGCTGAACAGTCGCTCTCCTTAGAAGTGCTAAAGAAATCCAGACTCTATTGCAGGTATTCAAAGTAGGGGATCTTTCATCATTTTGATATTTGGCAAAACTAATACAATTATGTAAAGTTTAAAAATAAAATAAAATTAAAAAAAAAAGTAGGGGATCTTTCATAAAGTCTATTTAACAATGCTGACTTTTACTATTTAAGATACAGGGTGATTTAGATACTGCAAATGTATCAGTAAAGAAACCTATCTGAAACATTGTGATTTAGGAAAACCATTATACATGTAGACGTGTATTACAGTGGTTTTATTTTTCAAAGCTGATCCTCATTTTTGACTTCTCATTAGAAAACGTGGATAGGAAACAAGGTCCTGCTGCACAGCACATGGAACTATGCTCAACACCCCATGATAAACCATGATGGAAGAGAATATGAAAAAGAATATATATGTAAACATACGTATTGGCTCAGATGGTAAAGCATCTGCCTACAATGCGGGAGACCCGGGTTCAATCCCTGGGTCGGGAAGATCCTCTGGAGAAGGAAATGGCACCCCACTCCAGTACTCTTGCCTGGAAAATTCCATAGACAGAGAAGCCTGGTAGGCTACAGTCCATGGGGTCGCAAAGAGTCGGACATGACTGAGCGACTTCACTTCACTATCACTATCATTATACTATATATAAAGAATATATATATATCACTGAAAAATTAAAATATAAAAGAATATAAACTCGAAATAAAAATGACCTGGGGAAATAAAAAGAGTAATAAAATGGTGATAAGGGACACCAACTTGGAATCCACGCTTAATCATTTTAGGATTCAGACAAGTCTAGGCATAGCTAGAAGATGGGTAAGCTTAATTCATCAGGCATATATGTGGAAGAGAATAGAAAGACCTAAAGGGAGAGAACTCATTATAAGGAAAAGGTGAAGCCCTAGAGTACAGATTCAGAATAATGTCCCAGTGAGCATGAGGAAGCAGGGATTTTGAGTCTGTAACTCAGTCTTCCTTCTGGCCTGGCTCCAATGTTTGCATGATGAATTCCTTAAGAACCAAGGGGATTCATGGAAATCTAAGAGACTTATTTTTACCCAAAGTCCCTATAAAATCCTGAGAGAGCAAGGGAGCCCTACTTTGGCATTTGGTTCATGATGTAACACAAGTGATGGCCAAAGATTCTTCCTACATTAGAAAAGTGGTTTCCAAGTAGGTCCACACTGGTACAAGACGGCAGCCCCAGGATGTAGGTGGGTTCAGATGATCTACTATAGCAGCATCAGCTTCAGAGAGTTGCAGCCGTTCAGAGGGGAGCCAAGCAGCAATCTGATGGCTTTGGAGGTTTTAAGGTAGATCCAAAACCGTCTCAAAGTGAGGGGCAGGGCAAGTGATGGGAATAAATGGTCCTAGAACAGGAGGACACTTTCTTTATGTCACATCCATGTCCTGATCTTGTTCGCTGGAAAGAGGAAATGGGCAGGGTGAGCAAGAGAGGGAGAAGAACTTGATTGTTGGGATTTGTTCAAGTTTAAATTCAGTTGGAATCTCCCACGCAAAATGGAGAGGAGATAGAAAAGCTTCTCTGAAGGATATATCAGCATTCCAGTGATTTCATTGACGGCAACTGGACCCAAAGGAACATGGTGCCCAATTATCCCAGGTTTATGGATCACAGAATTCTTGGATTATAAAATAAAAGGGGTGATGAGGACAAGTATAGGAGTCCAGAGTTATCATCTTTCACATTTGCACAAAGAATGCCCATTAAATCTTTCCATGTGAATTTTTTTAGAACTATTCCTGTTTTGGCCATCTTGCTTTCATTTCAAAATTACTGTACAGTATCAAGGGAAGAGGAAGAATTTGAGAAGTGAATATTGGGACATTTCTCAGTTTTATTAACTGCAAAATGAATAAAGATGGAGTTAGGATAGTATTGTCTAAGGAAATAATTATTCTTTTCACACAAGAATCAATAGGAAAGTATGTGATGCTGGAGCTTTAACCTACACATTTTGCCATAACTGAAGATAAAGATTCCAAATTTGCTCCCCTGATCTGTATGACTTTATATAAGTTCCTGGGTGTCAGAGTATTGTATTCATGTCTGCCTCTGAACACAACTATTTAAAGTTTAGAATCATGGAGAAGGTACACTGGCAAACCAAGGATCCATCCCCAACTGATTCGTTTTGTATTTCAGACTGTTTTTTTGGGGAAAATGTGACTTTTGAAATGTTTATTTCTTTAGAAACAGGGTTATTAAAGGAGCCTCTGACATAAAACAGCTCTTTAGAGACATGTTGATGTTATAAGGATAAGTGGTTCCAAATATGAGCATTCAGTTTCCTCCAGAATACACAATTTGAAAAACATTCATTTGAGGATTTATCAGAGCCCAAACACTGATATCACTGTAAGATGTTAGCCTAAATTCCACTTTGTTTTTTTCCCCCTATAAACCCACAGTAATTGAATGCTTAACCCAAAACACCTGTGATGAAACTTGTGCACAAATTACCTATTCTTCACTTCAGAAGAGCTCACAGCATCCGCTGTGGGCTAGTTCACAGAAAACAAATCACTGCACTGTTTCTTATTCACATACTCTCTTGCTTTTTGCTTAGTTTCAATCTGTGATTAAATTTGATTTTGGTGCTCTTAAATTATAGTTCCCCGACTCTAAATTATACTGGAATTGTACCTTTTTTAGAAACAGATGATTTAAAATGTGCAGAATTCTCTACCAGGCATATAGACTAAATCATTTTTATATCAGATTTTAAGGAATGTGGGGGAGATAGAATTTTGTCTACTTAAATTCCATATACATTTTAACTCAATGAAAGCTTAAACTAAGCAAATTGTAATCTAGCTATGAATTTCAACTGTGTTATAACTTGATGAAAAATTTGCAGTTTCTATTTTTATAGTAAAAGCACAGACCTATTGCCAGATATTTGAAATATCATAAATAGAATTTTACATTCATGCTCAGAATTTTCCTGTTGTGAAGATGGTTTACATTGCCTTGTAATCTCAAACAAAAACAAGGAAAAGCTGGGATTTTAAACTATTTCAGTGATACTTAAAACTCCTAGTAATGTGGTATTGGCAAATTATATATATTCTTGAACTTCAGAGTGCAAGGTGGTTAGAATTTTTAGTGATTCTTCATGGTGATTCTGAGCTTCTATTTAACACTATTTAACAAGCCAGGTGCTTCATGCAATCCCTTTGCTATATTTAAATTTAAAAGAGTAAATTAAAAATAACTACTTCATCTTATATTAAGTATTATATATTAGCAATTATATGTATATATATATTCATTACTAAAAAGTGTCAACAAGAAAAGAATGGTCAAATGTAATAATGTGTGCAAATAAGGAAAGAATTCTGTGGCTGATGATAAAGAGGAAAAGATAACATTGGAGGTATGACATCCACAGAAGACAGCTGGGGACCAGCTCCTGAGGAGCCAGCATGAGCTGGGGTTGAGTTATACCGGCAGACAAGAAATGCGGTTGCAGTTTTTGGTAACATTGCAATGGAAGAAATTCATTTTCGTCTAGGACTGGGATACGTGAAGGATAGAGAAGTTTGAAGGAGGAAAAGATTTTTTAAGGAGTTTCAATTCTTTGTGAAAAGTTTGTGGAAGGAATCGTTATCATCTACCGTCTGAGAAAATCATGGAGATGAGAAAAGAAATTGGGATTCTTGGTTAGAAATATGGGTATCATGGCTCAAGGCAAGATAGGGGGAAACTCAAACAGCTGAGACCTGCAGTTCAAGAGGCTTCTGGAAGGGGGCCAGGGCAGAAGGGAGAAAGGAAGAGAAACATAAAGGAGCAGGGCCAGAGGTTTGTGCCTCATGGGGGAAGCTTTCCAGAACGCGCAAATGTTTTATTGTGCTTAGGGTGGGACTGAGTGATGGAAAAGGATTAGTCTCCTTCCAGGGACATTGTCTGAAGCACAGCGGCTCACCGTCTCAGGCGGGACCAGCCTCACAAATGCTTTTTACTGAAGCTCTCTTTTCAGCTAGTGGAAATATGAATCTCAAACTAGGAATTGTAGTTTACCTTCACATAAGCACTTACTTTTTAATAGCTCTTCTCTTTATATATAGAGCCTTTCCCCTGAGGCCCTAAGAGTTTTACAGACATCATCTGTCACACGCCCCCAAAAGCTTGGTTACAGTTGGTCTTACAGGTCTCATTTATTTTAAGAAAGCAGAAACATTCTTTTCACAAAACCATGGGAAGAGTGAATTATTTTTAGTATCTTTTCCAGTTCTTATGTGACTTTTTAAAATAAGAAACGTGTACACACACATACACGTCTTTCCTTTAAAATCACAGGAGAATTCAATAAAACTATAATGAAAGCAGGATTTCAGCAGAAATCAACCAAAAAGTTTTTTAAAACTATATATTACTACGTGTTAAGATATCAGTGAAGAAAAGCTTTTAGACGTCAAGCTCGTTTGGGTTTGTTTCATAGCACTGAAATTAATTTCAGACGCTGAATTTTATCTGTAGTGGATGAAAGTGGTCTTTGCAATGAACTTAATGCAGTTACTTGGGAAAATTATGAGTCTCTAAAGGAAACATTCTTTTTTACCAGCTTATATGACAGATTATGCAAAAAGAACTTTTATCATATAGAAAAACATAGTTCATTAAATGTTTG
Source organism: Bubalus kerabau (assembly GCF_029407905.1). Classification (NCBI taxonomy): domain Eukaryota; kingdom Metazoa; phylum Chordata; class Mammalia; order Artiodactyla; family Bovidae; genus Bubalus; species Bubalus kerabau. Next base: position 47,389,627 of record NC_073626.1, read on the forward strand.
ACCTTCCCTTTCAATTTGATACATGAACCTATGAAATGATCATAAGCTACTTCTAGAAGCCTTAGAATAGTGCAGGACTACCAAAATGCAAGAGAAATAAATCATTTTGACGCTTAATAAAAAGAGAGTGAAAGGAGTAAAAGATACTTTCCAAAATACACATAGTGAAGGCCTGATACTGGATACCTAATGTATATACCATGATAAGTGTCTACTTTTTGTCAAAAAAGAAAAAAAAGGAGTTAAGATATTTGGGACTTAGTTTAATCCTTCACATATGATGGTTGGATCACAAACCATTCTTTTGAGTGAAGAAAAGTGGAACCTTACTTACACATAAGGGACCAAGTGAGACCTCATGATTCCATGGTGGCCCCCAGAGCAAAAGCACCCTACTGAGCTGTCTGGAAGCAAAATAACAGGTACTTCCCAGGTGTTTACTTATTGGTCCGCTCGAGTCAGAAACACACCTGAACTGTCATGCTTCTATCATTTTATCACCTCCCAGAGAAATCATGTGAGTACCTCCACTCATAAATAGAGCTGATACCCAAAGGTCATAACCGGCAAGCCTTTCAGAGCGGTCAGGGAAACTGGGAATTGAGGACAGGAGCCGATTCAATCTTTCTAAAGTTAAAAAGGAAGAAGCAGCTGCCATGTTGGCATGTGGCAATTTAACAGTTGTTTTACACACAATGTCTTATGTATTCTTCCTAGTAAAATAATGATTACACTTTTTAAAGGAATAAATAAAGGTCCGAGAAGGGTCATGTTTTTAAGTCATCCCTGCCCACTCTATTCCTTTCAGCACACAGAGTGCCCTTTTGTTAGGGATTCTTTAGGGCTAATGCCTTCCTCTTGGGTCTCTGCTCCCCACCTTGAGAAGACTGGAGGAAATCCAAACATCTCCTGGGTCTGGCAGTGACATCTACACCGCATCTATCAAGGATGCTGTGCTAGCTGCTGGTTTGTGACGTTTAAGGTAGAGGACAGGGAAGCCTGGCGTGCTGAAGTCCATGGTACCACAAAGAGTCAGATACAACTTAGCAACTGAACAACAACAACACAACTTAGCAACTGAACAACAGCAACAACATCAAGAGGGAAGACCACTCAACACTTCCTACATCCACAACACGGGTGGTCCCCCTACCCTTTTCCATTCCTTTCAAATTAAAACTTGACAAGTTTGACTACAGAGAAATTATAACCCATGTTCAAGGATTAGGGACTTGTAATTTTCCTATCGAAGTATATTCCCTCCAATTTCAAGTTTTGGTCCTCACTTAGAATACTCACTGTTGACTTAGGTGGGTGGATGCTCTGGTTTGTTATGATTTTCCTTTGTTCCTGTGAGTGAGCCAAAGTTTAGCCCAATCTCCAGTGACTGTCAATGCCTTTCATGGACTAAGAGCTCTCTCTTCTTCCTCAGCTCATGAACTCTTTATTGTCAAACTCAGACTTAAATTGAAGAAAGTAAGGAAAACCACTAGACCATTCAAATATGACCTAAATTAAATCCCTTGCAATTATACAATGGAAGTGACAAATAGATTCAAGGGATTAGATCTGATATAGTGCCTGAGAACTATGGACCTGTTTGTGACATTGTACAGGAGGCAGTGATCAAGACCATTCCCAAGGAAAAGAAATGAAAAAAGACAAAATGGTTGTCTGGTGAGGCCTTACAAAGAGCTGAGAAAAGAAGAAAAGCTAAAGGCAAAGAAGAAAAGGAAAGATATACCCATTTGAGTGCAGAATTCCAAAGGATAGCCAGAGGAGGTAAAAAAGCCTTCCTCACTGATCAATGCCAAGAAATAGAGGAAAACAATAGAATGGGAAAGACTAGAGATCTACTCAAGAAAATTAGAGATACCAAAGGGAACATTTCAGGCAAAGATGAGCACAATAAAGGACAGAAATGATATGGACCTAATGGAAGCAGAAGTTATTCAGAAAAGGTGGCAAGAATACACAGAAGAACAATATAGAAAAGATCTTCGTGACCCAGATAATCACAATGATGTGATCACTCACCTAGAGCCAGACATCCTGGAATGTGAAGTCAAGTGGGCCTTAGGAAGCATCACTACGAACAAAGCTAGTGGAGGTGATGGAATTCCAGTTGAGCTATTTCAAATCTAAAAGATGATGCTGTGAAAGTGCTGCACTCAATATGCCAGCAAATTTAGAAAACTCAGCAGTGGCCACGGGACTGGAAAAGGTCAGTTTTCATTCCAATCCCAAAGAAAGGCAATGCCAAAGAATGCTCAAACTACTGTACAATTGCTCTCATCTCACACGCTAGCAAAGTAATGCTCAAAATTCTCCAAGCCAAGTTTCAATAGTACATGAGCCGGGAACTTCCAGATGTTCAAGCTGGATTTAGAAATATTGGAATATTTTGGAAATATTGAAGGTGGGAGGAGAAGAGGATGACAGAGAATGAAATGGCTGGATGGCATCTCTCGATGAACATGAGTTTGAGTAAGCTCCAGGAGTTGGTGATGGACAGGGAAGCCTCGCGTGCTGCAGTCCATGGGATTGCAAAGAGTGGGACATGACTGAGTGTCTGAACTAACTAACTTCTTCCCACTGTACTCCATACTCAAGATGCAAAACCAGCACTGCCCTTATTCTGCAATATGTCTTTAAGAAATACATTAAACCATGTTCAACTTATAGGGGAAAGAACAATGGAAGAGACAGAGTTAACTTCTGTGTATGATGAGAATAGGGTAATCTCATATTCTTCATGCCCCTAAATGAAATATTACCACGAAAATATTTACCCTTCAGATCATCAGTCAAAGAAGAGTCAGAGCCTAGAAAAACTGGAGTATGTTCCTGACCTTGGCATTTGTTTGGCAAGATGGGTGCTCCATAGTTACTGTTTTGAATTAGGGAAAATCAAAAACAGGAATACAGATGTCACCAAACACTTCCATTTCCCTTTTCATTAAGGGAAATCTAAAAAATGGTAAAATACCTCTTTCACCAGGTAGTGAAGCAGCACGAACTCCTGTTTGGTTCCAAAACTATTTTTCATGTGTGTTTCTGAGTTGTGATGCTAAAATTTGGATAAGTAAATGATGTTTACCAAGTGGCTCTTATTCAAATATAAACATACTATAAATTAAAACAAATAAGTTGATTTAAATTTTGGTTTTAAAACACTATATACATAGTGGACATAAAACACCACACTCAAGATTTTCAATTTATTACTGAATATATACTATAGTCAAATCTATTTTTAAAGAAAAGTTATTTTCCCTCTACTGATCATTATACAAAACTCAACTAGGCTATGGAGGCTCATTTCAGATACCAACTAAAGAAAAATATAATGATAGAGATAGCAAAATAGATATTTAAAAAGAAACCATCAGCATGAGTTGTTATATCCAAAAGAACTAAGGGATGTGTAATTTACATTGAAACAATTTTGTTCAAAATATGATGTTTTTAGCAAAGCTTTTATGGCTAACCCAATGTAACTCTGCTCATAGGGGAAAAAATTCGAAGGCAAAGCTAAGCACATTGACAAATTAAAAATGTGATTCATTGCCAGATACTTTGTCTTTTCAATTTTGGAGGAAAATTTTATCCCAATTTGTTGCTCCCCAAAACACAATTCAGGGAATACTCTTTAGGGCTGGCATAATAACAGGTCACCATCAGCCTAGATGCTGGGAAGAGAATTGGTGAGGTAAGACACAGGACGAATTTCATACTGAAATTTTGCAAATAATCAATAAACTGTGGGAACTGCATGTTTGACTCACCTCAAGTGAGTTCGCTGCACCGTGATTGAAACTACAAACTTGGGTACCAGTTGAGACTTAATAAAGGATGACGGGAGAGCAGACCTGAGGATTCCATGATGGGAAGTTTGGACTAAGGGTACAAAAACAGAAGGAGAGGAAACGAGGGGTGGGAGGGAGAACCTAGAAAAATACATTAGTGAGCAACCCAGGGCACAAAGAAACGGAGACGTCTGTTATCAAAATAAAGAAATGAAATTTGACTAAATTTAATTACATGTTGAAGCTGATCACTGGCAGAAAAAGTTACAGTTTCTTCTTTTCAGTCTACAAATTATCAAGTTAACAGTAACTGTGCATGGAGCTATAAGAAATATTGAAGTAGATAGATTTTAAAAAACAAAAAACTGGCCCAAAATGCAGTTATCTTTTGTCGGTCAGATCACAGTTAGATTCCAGGCAGAAAATATAAAACCCAAAGACAATTCCCAACAATCCAACATAAAGCTCAATTTTGCTCCATAACAAGCATGATTAATCCACTGTTCTGTTTGGAAATTATAAAAATGCATTGTTTTTCAGTTTGGAATTTATATAAAATTCATCTCATTTGTGAGAGTCATAGTATATGTAAGATCTGACTTGGAAGACAAATCATTTTTAGATTCATGGGCAAGGTTCTTGAGCTTTGTAAGACTGTTGCCTCATGTTCAAAATGAGAAAATAGTGAAAATAAAGCAGACATTCCATTTAAAAATCTCACCAAATGGCTGACATCTAGCACCTTCTCAGGAAATGTTAGTTTCCATAAGTTATTAATATTATGTTGGTTGACCACCATTGCAAATACAAGGTTTGCATGCTTATTTTATATGAGCTACAGATATGCCTAGGAAATAAAACCTGAATTGATCATGAAAACTAAAAAAATACAAAATATTAGTATGGAATTATTAAACATACTGACAAAATCAGATTATTAAAAAGCAGTTCTTTGTATAGACAGAAAATGTTTTACTAGGTTGAGTCAATTTGAAAATACATAAAGTATAGTTTATAAAAATAGTATATGACTAAGAGGAGAATTAATAAGATGTTAGGTTGAACAAGGTAGAAATTGAACAGTGCCTCAATGTTTCTGTTTAGTTACTCTAGCCATGAAAGGCATATTGAAGACTTTGCTCATTTTTATGCAGTGGGAAAAGAGCAAAAATCTAAAGCCAGGAAAGATTTATGTTCTCTGATGTGCTTTAAGACATAACACAAGTTAGAAAATCCATAGGTCACAGCTTACATGGGTTTGGAAAATTAACAAATACTGATCTTAAACCCCAAAGGAAATCTATGTCATATTTATTTTTAGTAGAAATCTAGTCATTTTTACCATAAAGATACAGAAAAAAATTCTTCTCAATGGAAACTCTTTTAAATCATTCACATAAATTGACCTAGGCAGTTGTTTTGTTTAGCTATCTTCTAAATCTTGCTTTGGCTTGATTCATAAAAAAAAAAAAAATTGAAAAATGACATATTGCCATAGATTTATTTATGCTTTAATGTTTTTAAAATTTATAGAAATAGAAGACATTTTAAAATGTTTTAGAGAAATTTAGGTTTCCATTGTGGCACTTAAAGAAAAGAAAAAATATAATCCTACTAAATGCTGTAATAAGAGCTCTCTAGATACCTTAATAATTACAGATTTTCAACTGTGAGCTTATCTGGTCCTTCACATGATTAGTTGGGAATCTGTTTATGCCTAAGTATTTCACCTCTTTGCCTACACACACACATTTACCCCAAAAGAAAGTTCATCGGATATCTAACATTTATTTCCCTTTACCTATTTCTCCATCTCTGATTTTATATAATATCTTGAGTTTTGTTTTGAATTCACTGTACCCCCTCTGAATATAATATTTAAATATGTATCATGCTAAAAGTATAAATATATGCTTATAAATTGCAGTTATCTGAGAAATTTTCTCAGGAGATATAATAATCCCTAGACAAAGGTCAAATAAACATTGAATTCTTCTAGTCACATGAACTCACTCCTTCATGATACAAACAATTCCATAGCATTAACACCCAGGTCTTGGGGCACTTTTTTTAATCTAATGTCTTCAACCTGCCCTTTTTCACACATGGATTTAATTTCTGAACTAAGGGGAAATTTTAATTTTACTTCTTCACTGCATTTAAGTTTTTGAAGATTCCTTGACTGACCGTAGTGGCTCAGATGGTAAAATATGCCTGCAATGCAGGAGACCTGGGTTAGATCCCTTGATTGGGAAGATCCCCTGGAGGAGGCCATGGCAACCCACTCCAGTACTCTTGCCTGGAGAATCCGCATGGACAGAAGAGCCTGACAGGCTACAGTTGATGGGGTTGCAAAGACTCAGACACAACTGAGCGACTAAGCACACACACATGCATTCCTTGACTATCTTCCTAATTTATTCTTAAATGTTCATCCTAAAGTCAAGCAAGTATGCTCTAGTTATCCCCAACAGTAAACAGTACATAAAGAACCACTTCATTTATAGTAATATTTACTGAAAACAAATCATAGGACTATATGTTCCTTTTTCCTACTAGAACATTTAGCAAGATACGTGATTTTTACATTTTCTTGGAAGTAGAGACCCTCATTTATTTATTTGAAACCAATTGTCATCACCATAAATGCAGCAGCAGGGAAGCATATGGTTTTATGAACAAAAATGACTTAATTGCTTTAAAACATCAAGTTCAGATAAGGGAAAAGCTATTATCAAATCTCAAAATGTTTAAGAGATCTTCTGATAAGGGGACATACCTCAACTTTCTGAAGTGAGATGCATAATAATGAGAAACTGTAGTCAAAACAGCAGGACAAAAAGAAAAATATCACACTTGATCTCTGAATTTCTTCTGCTACTTATTAGCACCATGTCAGCTGATATTCAGATTAAGCAGCCATATAGATCATCTGACCCTTAACACAGATAGATAGTCATTGACAACACAGGGGCTTAATTTGGAAAATTTCCCCCTGAAGTAAAAAAGATTGTGTTAGGGAATCCAGGGATAACTCAGCAAACTTATTTAATCAGATACTTGCATTGAAAAGAAACAGATTCCAGGACTTACTAACTTTAAGCAGATATCACATTTAGAACTCCACATCTCTCTCAGACAGACACGTTCACATTTAATAAAAGGAAAAGAATGCCAAAGTGAGTAACTCTCATATTTGGTTAATGTATAGCAATGTGAAAACTTTAGATTCTAGAATAGATTTTTCTAATTAGGAGTATATATTCTTTAATTCAAAATATATCATGGAATTTTTGAAAAATCTAATTTTTAAGATAACACATTGATAAGACCTCACAAATATTGCAATTTTGGAAAAGAAGAATTTATCAATATGTTAAATTACTCTGCACCTAAGAAGTGACAATAGAAATAAGCAACCCATTCATATTTTTGGAGAAACAAAATGGAATCCCATTTCTTATTAATGTAAGTGTGGCAGCTATCAATTTCCAGGAATGAACCCTAAAATTCCCACAAGTGAAGAGTAGAGAGCATGGCAAACACTTGGGTAATAAAAGTTTTAAAAATATGCACTTTCAATTTAATTGCATTAACTCAAGATCTTTTTAGGAGAAGGCAATGGCACCCCACTCCAGTACTCTTGCCTGGCAAATCCCATGGACGGAGGAGCCTGGTAGGCTGCAGTCCATGGGGTCGCGAAGAGTCGGACACGACTTTCCCTTTCACTTTTCACTTTCATGCATTTCACTTTTTCCCTTTCACTTTTCACTTTCATGCATTAGAGAAGGAAATGGCAACCCACTCCAGTGTTCTTGCCTGGAGAATCCCAGGGATGGGGATTCCGTCTCTGGGGTCACACAGAGTCGGACATGACTGAAGTGACTTAGCAGCAGCAGCAGCAGCAGCAAGATCTTTTTTATAGTTTGAATAATTATGTTGGTGAAAATACAAAAGGATTAAATTGTTGGTGCTTTTAGAAAAGCTCTGGTGCTGTTCAGTCGCCAAGTCATGTTTGACTATCTGCGACTCCATGAACTACAGCAAGCCATGTAGTGTCCTTCATGGAGTATCCCTGTCCTTTACTATCTCCTGGAGTTTGCTCAAACTCATATCCATTGAGTCAGTGATGCCATCCAACCATTTTATCCTTTGTCACTCCCTTCTCCTCTTGCCCTCAATCTTTCCCAGCATCAGGGTCTTTTCCGGTGAATCGGCTCTGCACGTCAGGTGGCCCAAGTATTGAAGCTTCAATGTCAGCATCAGTCCTTCCAATGAATATTCAGGGTTAATATCCTTTAGGATTGACTGGTTGAATCTCCTTGCTGTCCAAGGGACCCTCAAGAGTCTTCTCCAAAACCACAGTTTGAAAGCATCAATTCTTCGACACTCAGCCTTCTCTATATGGAATAGAGGAATTTTTGTGTACCAACAAGCAGGAAAAATAGTCTTCCTAGGTAGCACAAGAGAGGGAAGAGACACAGGTTTGATCCCTGGGTCAGGAAGGTCCCCTGCAGAGGGAAACAGCAACGCACTCCAGTGTTCTTGCCTGGGAAATCCCAAGCACAGAGGAGCCTGGCAGGCATGTGCTCTCTTCATGGGGTTGCTGCTGCTGCTGCTGCGTCGCTTCAGTCGTGTCCAACTCTGTGCGGTTGCAAACAGTCAAACAAGACTGAGCACACAGTAAGCAGAAAAAAAAATTTAAAAGCCATATAACTTTACCCCTTTATAATGTATGGGAAATACAGCTGCTAACCAATATGGGTTATAATCTGAGAAAGCAATAATTTTAAGAGTTCATTTTCTTGACTTTCAGAGAGGTCTTCTATGATGTTTTTCCAATCAATGCATAGAGTATCTTCAGTTTTCTGATTTTCTTAATGGAAAATATTATTTATGTAGTGGGGATTTTATACAATTTGCTAAAAATCTTAACACATTAGGAGCTCTTGGACCCAACTCTTCAACAAAGACAATCAGTGTGTTTTAATCACGTGTTCTATTAAAATACTGCTTGTAATTCAACTGTCTTTGAAAGAAGCCATATTGATGTGCAAGGTTTGTTAATAGTTTTATGAAGAGTTTATGAAGCCAAATGATAGTAATTTACACTGATGTATCTCTGGGTTGAAATTTTTCTCTTATAGTTATATAGTTCAGCCTTTTCAGCCTTTAATCAATTATGCTTGTACAATACACATTCCCCTATAACAACAGTTGTTTCCCTTATATTCATTGATGTAACTAGTTATTTCCCAAATAACCATATTATTTTTTCTTAAGAATAAAATGGTTGAGTCTTAAAGCAATCATATTAAGTATTAATAACTTGATATTTTCTGATGCCTATGAAGACCTAGCCAATATAAGCATTCAATTGATCATGGCACATATCACTGAATTTTCATTTCTATTGGCTTCATACCCTAGATCCGAATGTACTTAAAAGCTTCCTACCAATAATCATTATGTTAACCGAAGTTATTAGACGTGCACCTAATACACTATGCTTCCAACTCAAGATTTAAGAACATATGTCATTAATCTTGGGGCTTCCCTTGTGGCTCAGACGGCAAAGAATCCTCCTGCAATGCGGCCTGTCTCCAGTGGACTATCATTTGTGAATTCATCTGAAACCCTATTAAATCATCTGTAAAATCTCCACAATAAAAGCACTGACCCTAAATTAAAGGAGTGTCATGTGGAGTAAGTCTTTGTGTATTTTCTCATCCAATTCAACCCAGAGATTTTATTCTTGTCCTACCATGTCTCAGGTACTATTGTCTAATATAATTGTGCAACATTCTTGAAAGGTGTTACCATTTTACTCATTTAGCTAATGCTATGGCTAAAATGTAAACTATTCTGTCAAAGCCAAAATTTTAATCTAGTTTTCCTAATGATTTCTTCCTAGAATTTGTTTTTCCAGAATGGAGCTCTCCACTTTGTTTATACTCCTTACTTAAATTAAGTATCAAAACCTTAAAATCTAAGTTATCATAACAAAACCCATAAATTTATTTATATTATATTAAACATTATAATGAATCTAATTTGATAGTTTCATACCTCCGAAATTTTCTTGCCCTTGATTTGGCTACAAAATTTACTAAAACTTTGAAATCCCGGACTTAAAATCTGATTTTTTACCTTGATACACTTGGAAATTATGCCACAAACTTTGTTCAAAGAAAAATGGATTTTAGAGTCTTATTTTTTTTTAAAGAACCTTATACTGTTTCTTGGACATTAAACAATACTCTGACAGAACAACATTTTGATGACTTGAATACAAATGAATCAGAAACATAAGGATTGAATTTTCCTTGACATATAAGTGGGTTTGAATAGAAAGGAAAAAGTCATTGGCAAAATTTACCCTGAGTATTGCCAAACCTAAAACGTCTGAAAACACAGGGTTTTTAAAAATACATTCTAATGGTCCCCAAAATACTATCTTTGTTTTCCATCTTTAAATTATTCTATAAACCCAAATTTGAAAAAAAAATTAATTTACTTGGAAGGTTTAAACTATATAAAGCATCAAACAATGGAAAATTATAGTGTTTGCCGAGAAAACCCAAGTCTTAAAATCTAGAGTAAATTGCTCTCTGGATAATAAACTCTGTGTACATACACATTTGTCCATGTGTTTGCATGTGTGTGTGAGTGTGTGCATGTTTATATATGTAAAGGGTCGTAATTACTGCAGATTTACTAGCAATTTTAATAAAGATCTAACAAGGCATGTAATTAATGTATCTTTATAAATCAGGGAACTGAAAATCTTAAATTTTAAGATAGATCTAAACCTAATCATTTCCTGCTTAAAAAAAAAAAAAAAAAAAGACAGAGTAACTATTTTACCAGGTTATTGACGACTATGAGAGAGGGTTCGAGAATTCTGAAACTGATTTAGCACAATTGGTACAACCACTTGTATGGAATTTCTAAATTTTGCTGTTAAGAAGTAGCAATGTTTCTTTTCCATTTGCTTGCTCATAAGTTTGCTTTATTTAGCTGAAACAGACATATGGAACTCAGAGAATTTTCTATTCTGCCTGAAAAAAATCAATAGAATATCCTTAAACTCTCCTGCCAAATCCATGGCAGTTCATTTATCAAATTACTAAAAAGAATATTTTACAAACTGACATACTTTCCACATGTCCTCTGAGGAATCATGATGTTACTTTTGATTTCAACAGTCTTTTGATTTCCAAAATATATTTAGGCTTCTTAGCTGTTTTTTCTTTGTGAAAGCAGGATAAACAAAATTTAACAATCCGTATCAGTGATTTCCTCCTCACTTTAAGATTGAAGCAATTTTAACTACTGTACTGTGGTTTGTGGTATAAAGTTCTCCTATGTTAAACCAAAATTGTTTGGTTAATAATCAACCCAAATGTATAGTTTGGAATTTCTTCTTAAGAGTAACATGTTCATATATGTAAAATAGATAAACACCAAGGCCCTATTATATAGCACAGGGAACTATATTCAATATCATGTAATAAATCAAAATGGAAAAGAAAATGAAAAAGTATATTTATATAACTGAAACAATTTACTGCACACCAGAAACAAACACATTGTAAATCCACTATACTTCAACTTAAAAAGAATAACATGTTCAAGGACAGGTGGTCTGCAAGAATCTTTTACTTCACAAATTCATTCAGTGATCATTCAGAACATGTTTTTAATACCTACAACCTGCATGGTACCAAATACCGAGGGTACCACTGTGAGCCAGAAATACACATCTATGATCTTATGAAACAGATATTCAAATATGTAATCATGAAAGTGTTACTTGATTGATTAAAGCAGCAAGTCTAGTTCTTCAATGACTTGTGGTCAAGCTACAAGAATATATACATAAATGTCATGGCTTGTCCATAACTGATCTCCCAGTCACTTTCATAAAATAACAGCACTCGCAACCATAGAAATACATGAAAGCTGTTCTAGCCTAGTCTGGACATCTGGTTTTTCTGAAGGATACCATGCCATTTTGCCTTTCTATGGATTTACTCACACTGTTTCTTCATCCAGGAACTAACTCACTCCTCCTTCCTTACACCAACTCCACTCCCTCCTCATCTTCATTTCTTGAAATCTTAGCCAAGTGACGGAGCCCAAAAAGTCACCTGGGCCATGGTGCTTTTGGCTCCATTTGGACTTAACCACCTCTCTCACATTTTCCTGTAGTGTCTTTATTGTATTACTATTTTTAGGATTTAAGGCATTTTATTCCTTCTAAAGTAACTACAAATGTCTATCTCCCAGTTCATAGTCTCCTTAACACTTTGCCTTTATTTATTTTTACTTTTTGGCTGTGTCACACAACGTGTGGGATCTTAGTTCCCCAAGTAGGGACCAAACCCTTGGCCCCTGCATTGGAAGTCTGTAGTTTTAACCACAGGACTGCCAGGAAGTTCCCAACACTTTGTCTTGCCTGGATAGGCACTAGAAGATTTTGTGCCGAACAAATCAATAAATGAATAATGGTCAACAAAAGAATTTGAAAGCTGGCTTTCCTGAGCTTCATTTTTTACGATTTCCAATTACTTTGCTGAGAAGTAAACATGTTCAGAATCCATTATTGCAAATAAAAGATGTCTGTCTAATCTGTTTGAAGCAATATTCCAATAGAACATTGAAAACATCAGCAGTGATGAGGGAGCAGTAATAAGTTGGGGCATCTGGTTATCTATGTTTACAGAAGCATGCCACAAGCCTAGTTTCCATGAGGTTGTAGTTAATAAAACTAAGGTGACCCCAGAGGGTCACTTGTTTTCCCAGGGCCATATATGCTCTAATGCTGGTTAAAATCTGTTAAGTGTTTAAAAGTTAAGTATCGCTTAAATACAAAAGGCCAGGTTGCCAGCATATTTAATCCTTTTAACATTTTTGTATCAGACAATATTAAAAAATCAAAGAAAAGCAACAAAATGCTGTCTGTCTCAAGCTAAACTTTTAAATAAAGAATTTGGAAACCCTTGAAAGAAGTTATATGTGAGTTTATTTTAGGCTCCAAAAAGACCCATAAATAATATGAGTCATTTAAAGTAAAATTACTCCTAAAATATAAGAGAAATCAATCAAAGGAAAAGGATAAACAAAATATAAAGTAGTTCTCAAAGGAAAGGATGAATTGGAAGCAAGAAAGAACTAAACAGTTTAGAGTGTAAAGGAAAGAGAACCAACATAAGAGAAGAAAAAAAAAAAAAAAAAAGAGAGAAATTTCAGAATTTTCTAGTTGGGAGGGAAGGGTAAGGAAGTTAAAAAGAAACAGGGGTCATATTTCACAGATCTCCTGAGTTTTGTTTAGTTAGACATTTCAGCATATCTCCAAGGAAAAGACTGAGGGAAGCACATACCACTAATTTAATTTTTCTTTGGACCACATACCAGGGAAGAGACTCCTGGCTCAGCCCCTCCGGGCACATTTCCCTGTCACATTTCTGACCATAAATGTAGAGTAGTTGAACACTGTAAAAATTTAAGGGAGATTATTTAGATGTATGCCTTTCTGTCTACATTTACAATGATTGAACTCTTAAAATCTTTAATGATAGTCTCAAAGCCATTATGGAAAATATCTTATAATTCAAAATATTTTAATTGCTTATGAAAATTTAAAACATCAGTATTGTAATTAAAATCTATGGAAAAGTCTGGATTGGGAGCAGATGTCTCAAACTTGTCTGTAACACTTTCGATAAGAGCCTTCCTTTTCTAGCTCAAGATCTGAGGCACGTGAAACCTTCAGTAGACAAACTCTGGGATATATTTGATTTGTGTCTGTCAACCTCACTCAACATACACAATCTTTGGGGTAACAGCACTGGGCATGGTCTGATTCTCAGGCTATGAATCTGGTTGTAGGTAAAACAATGTTACCATGAAGTCCAATTGCATCAGTAATGATCCTCCTTGAAAAACCCAGGGCAGACCTAACTTTTACTTAACTCAGCAGTTTATTAAGCAAGGCTTTAGTGTAATATAGCAAGGAGAAGGATTCTAGGGCTGATGTTTCTATTGCTGGATCCTGCAAAAAGCTAAAAATAGTAAACTAAAATAGGGCACATTCTCTAATAAATCATCACTTTAATTTTTTTTTATTTTTTATTATTTTTTTTTTACTTTACAATATTGTATTGATTTTGCCATACATCAACATGCATCATGTGTACACCCATGGTGGATGCATGTTGATGAAATCATCACTTTTAAAACCACCTCTGCAGCCATGATCCTACTATTTTCGAGTGTTGAGCAAAAGCATAAGTTAGGCCACCTGGTAGACTTCTGAATATTTTGAAAGCACTGATCAAGGAAACAAATCATTAAAGGATGTTTAATCCTCCTGTGGTGACAAATATAATTTTAAATGACCTGGAAGTCTAGATTTGAATTTAAAACTTTGGAATCTGAGTGATCAAAGGTGAACAAAGCCTTGCACTCCCTGACCTCTTGATCAAACAGGCCAAAATCCTTCTCATCATAGTCTTTGTGAACTCTCTTTTGTTGGTTCAAAATGCCTGCCCTCCAATTTCTTCACCAATCACATTTTCCTGAATGTTATGATTGCAGCTAGAATTTTCTCACTGTTTGACACTCAGCGTGTAGCAACATGCACTCAATGATATTACGTGCAGACTACTTATGCCTCATTTAGCTGCAAGCCTCAGGAAGCCACCTCTGCACTTGTTCACCATTTTATCTCCAGCATTAAGCCAAGCACATAGCACATCCTCATTCAATGAGTACTTCTGAGCATAAAATACCTTCTGAAGCTTCTCAGAAAAGATTTCCTATAGACCTGTGTACTAAGAATGCCACCTGCCGTATCAGTAAACAAAGGTCGTTGCAGCATCAAGCCATCCCATTACAGCCGCCGCAGTCAGCCCCGAGGGATCTCAGGGTGGAAACAGGATGCCTCCCTATCAAACTGTCAGCCACCACAGCCACCCCACCCCTCAGCAGTGCACTGGAGGAGACTCCGGATGAGAAAGTACAGGATACTGGCCCCTCGATAGCTGAGGTGCATATCAGAGGGATGATTTCAATGAGCCCAGACCCTTGCATCTTGCCATACATAGAAAAGCCCTAAATTCAGTAACTTGAGATGTCTTGCTTTCTTTAATTAACAGTAATCCCTTGATGTTCCAACTACCTGGAAAATCTCTGTATATCCTGGCTCCCCCTTTACCTCTTTAGAGCATCCCTTAGTCATACAAGGATGAGATGGTTGGATGGCATCACTGACTCAATGGACATGAGTTTGAGTAAACTCCGGGAGTTGGGGATAAACAGGGAGGCCTGGCATGCTGCAGTCCATGGGGTCACAAAGAGTCGGACACGACTGAGTGACTGAACTGAACTGAACTTAGTCATATAAGAGGCTGCATCCTAGGCCTAAGTCCTCAGTTTTCTCCACCAACTAAAACATAACCTCAACTTTTAGGTTGCACTTTTCTTTTTTTAAAGTCAACAAATCTCTCCCAGAAGTGATCCTGGAGCTGTTGTCTTTTGACCAAATATTACAGTATGTTAAGATCTAACTCAGTAACATCTTCTGCATATTCGTGAGTCTTTTGTTCCATCCTCATCTTCCTCTGTATTATGGTAGGTCATTTGTCTGTTTCCCTATCGCCTGCTTTGATATATATTTCTTTTTTAAGTCAGGTTTTGACATATTCTTTGACTATGGTAATATTTATTCTTCTTTAGAGCACAGTTCTGTATGTTTTTACAAATTCCATAGCTATGTAACCACCACCGCAGTTAAGACATGGATCCACAGCACTTCACACATCACTTTCTTTCAGTATTGCTCTATAACAGTTGTGCTGCTTATTTACACACAGGCCTTCAACACAAGAATAAAAACCCCAAGGCCAAGAAGAGGGCTTAAGTTGTTTTTACCTCCCACAGCCATTGCAGAGCCTGACAATAAATGCATGTTGTTTATAAATCAATTAACTAATCAATATATTGCTCTGTCTTATAGACTGCACCACTTTGCACATCGTGCATATAAAAACTACATTGGTTAAATCCCACAAAAAGCTGTAACTCTCAATGTGTAGAAACCAGTACCACAAAATGTACAAAATTCAGTGCTTACCATCTCCTGTTTCTGCACAAAGTTGTAAGCCCAAATTGTTCTGTGGATTAATCACCCAATGATTGCTGGTCACAGTGATATCAAAGACAAGCCAACCCACATCGAGAGCTTGGGTCTTCCTTGTGTCTAACAAGAATAGATCTGCATCCCTAAGGAGAAAGAAAACAACAACAAAAACAGTTACAGGTTTGAATGAAAATCATCATTCCCTACACTTAAGTGAAAGCACTACAAACCCACTCTTAAAATGACAGGAGTTGACTAAGGAACAAGGGAAACAAATGACTCAAGTGATGACTAATAAGATACAGGACGTTTTATTGCTAGAATCCCAGCCCAAATCTGATGCAGATTAGGAATATCTGAAAGTAATTTCCATTTTCCTGCTCTTCACTGTCAAGTTTCCTTTACAAACTGGCTTAGTGGTCTTGATTTAGTCCCTGATAATCAGTGCTTCCCCTAACCACTACCTGGAAGGAACAGGACACTGGCAAGTTCATGAGCAGCTGCTGAACTGAATAGAGAGGAAGCAACAGCAGCTGCTCCGGTCTGAGTGGCTGTGGATTCTCCATGGAGGTGGAGGGCAGGCAGTCTGTGATGCAAGCCTTTCAGAGATCATTTTCTCTTTTAGAGATCATTTTCCTTTCGTTTCTACTTTATTATACTTTTTCCCATTTTTATTTCATTTTCTGCTTTTGTTATAGAATTATTTTATGGATACCAGGCCAAAAGAAGGTCACCAAATACATCATTGGACTAAGGGAGAAGTCCTATAGATTGGGGATTCCCTGGTAGCTCGGTTGCTAAAGAATCTGCCTGCAATGCAGGAGAGCCCAGTTCGATTCCTGGGTCAGGAAGACATGCTGGAGAAGGGATAGGCTACCCACTCCAGAGTTCTTGGGCTTCCTTGGTGGCTCAGCTGGTTAAGAATCTACCCGTAATGCTGGAGACCTGGGTTTGATCCCTGGGTTGGGAAGATCCCCAGGTGAAGGGAAAAGCTATCCACTCCAGTATTCTTGCCTGGAGAAGTCCATAGACTATGGACTATACAGTCCATGGGGTCACAAAGAGTCAGACATGACTGAGCAACTTTCACTTTTCCCTGGATCGAGCTATGGATCTGCCCTGACTTGCTTTAACATCATCTGTGTGCACAAGTCCCCTGAGGGCAGTAACAGCTATGAATATAAACTTGTATGTTTTAGAGTGATCTCCATGGTGTTACCATTACTAATATTTATCAATCTTAACTTTAGTATTAACTTTACAAATGTATGAGTATCTGTATAATGTATTATTTTATTATTTCCTTGCTTTAGGCAGCCTCTGAGGCAAATGCTACATATTTTTGACATTTAATCTTTTTCTAAATTTATTTTATCAAAATATAGTTGATTTATAGTGTTCTTTTAATTTCTGCTATACAGAAACAAGATGCAGTTATATATATATACAGACACACACACATACATTCTCTTTCATATAGCAAGATCTTATATATTAAGCAGGATTTTGTTCATCCATCCTCTATATATCAATAGTTTACATATGCTAATCCCAAATTTCCACTCCATCCCTCTGCCATTCCCCCTCATTCTTGGCAATCACAAATCTGTGCTCTATCTGACATTTAGTCTTTACAATAGATCTCTTATATTGATGAAATTCAGGCTCAGCGAGTTTGGTGGTAAAAACAAAGGAAATCCATCAAAGTAGAACAGAAATATACTATTATGCATTGATGACGGTGCTGAATTTGGCAGCATGTCATTCATGAGGAAGATCAGAGCTATGTCATAATAAGTTATGCTCTATTGTTCTATTGTATTTTCCATCAATCTGTATCTTAGAAGGCACTTCAAAGATGGCTTACAAAATTTAAACAATTAATTTTGAGAAAAATCATGTATATTTATTATTTCCTTAGGAAAAAAGTCATCAGTGATCATTAAAAACTGAACCGTAAAAGAAGTAAAGAATCTCAGTCAATATTTTAGAGGCTATAGCTCCATTTCTTTACTTAAACTTGATTTAAACCATCCTTCCATTAACCTAGAGAAGTTAAAATAAATGTGTTAATGATGCAATCAATTAAATTGACCAGCTACCATACACCCAAAAATGCAGCTTTCATTCTCCTTCACAATTTTCTTACCAAGGAAGGGTTACAGACACTTTTTCACATCCAATACAGGACTCAGTGTGAGTTACTGCAGATATACAACAAGCATATAATACAATGAAACGAAAAGATTAATTTTTTCCCAGTTGAAGTTTAAGGATCTATCATATTCACACTGCGGTTGAACAAAAGTAAAATTCTCCCTGCCTCTCGTAACTTGAAAAATCTACCAAATAAACAAATCTAAGAAAAACTGATTATCTTTAAATTTTTGATATATTTTAAAACTATCTTTGAGACTGTTATCTTGGAATTAATTTAATCACATTGCTAACTTCCTAAGAGAAGGATCCACCTTGCAGTTTTGAAACTACTCAAGTGCTACCCTGATTTTATTTGAAATGTGATAAACGTGTTCTGAAAGAGATGGAAACACCAGACCACCTGACCTGCCTCTTGAGAAACCTATATGCAGGTCAGGAAGCAACAGTTAGAACTGGACATGGAACAACAGACTGGTTCCAAATAGGAAAAGGAGTACGTCAAGGCTGTATATTGTCACCCAGCTTATTTAACTTCTATGCAGAGTACATCATGAGAAACGCTGGGCTGGAAGAAGCACAAGCTGGAATCAAGATTGCCAGGAGAAATATCAATAACTTCAGATATGCAGATGACACCACCCTTATGGCAGAAAGTGAAGAGGAACTAAAAAGCCTTTTGATGAAAATGAAAGAGGAGAGTGAAAAAGTTGGCTTAAAGATCAACATTCAGAAAACTAAGATCATGGCATCTGGTCCCATCACTTCATGGCAAATAGATGGGGAAACAGTGGAAACAGTGTCAGACTTTATTTTGGGGGGCTCCAAATTCACTGCAGATGGTGATTGCAGCCATGAAATTAAAAGACACTTACTCCTTGGAAGGAAAGCTATGACCAACCTAAATAGCATATTCAAAAGCAGAGACATTACTTTGCCAACAAAGGTCTGTCTAGTCAAGGCTATGGTTTTTCTAGTGGTCATGTATGGATGTGAGAGTTGGACTGTGAAGAAAGCTGAGCGCCGAAGACTTGATGCTTTTGAACTGTGGTGTTGGAGAAGACTCTTGAGAGTCCCTTGGACTGCAAGGAGATCCAACCAGTCCATCCTAAAAGAGATCAGTCCTGGGTGTTCATTGGAAGTACTGATTCTAAAGCTGAAACTCCAGTACTTTGGCCACCTCATGCAAAGAGTTGATTCATTGGAAAAGACCCTGATGCTGGGAAGGGTTGGTGGCAGGAGCAAAAGGGGATGACAGAGGATGGGATGGCTGGATGGCATCACCAACTCGATGGACATGAGTTTGAGTGAACTCCGGGAGTTGGTGATGGACAGGGAGGCCTGGTATGCTGTGATTCATAGGGTCGCAAAGAGTAGGACACGACTGGGCGACTGAACTGAACTGAACTGAAAGGTGTTCTAATAAACCCTGCAAAGCATTACCAATCCTTGGCATGATATAAATAAACATTTGAATAACAAAACAGGTCACAGAGGTAAGTTCTGAGAGCAATTTCAGCTAGTTAACAAATATCTGTAGGTGAAAGTGAAGTGAAAGTCAAAGTCGCTCAGTTGTGTCCAACTCTTTGTGACCCCATGGACTCTACAGTCCGTGGAATTCTCCAGGCCAGAATACTGGAGTGGGTAGCCTTACCCTTCTCCAGGGGATCTTCCTAACCCAGGGATCGAACCCAGGTCTCCCGCATTGCAGGTGGATTCTTTACCAGTTGAGTCATCAGGGAAGCTTTACCTTTAGGTAGTTATTTATTATTTTTAAATTCTGCTACTTTTTCAGAAAAAAGAATTCCCAAACTATTAACATTCAAATCTCAAAACTTAAGAAAGTCTATTAGGAAAATAGTTTCAGTTTTAAAAATACTTAGAAGACACATCAGCCAGCAGATCCAAGCAAAGCCTAAATACTTGAATTTTTGTGATGCAAATCACAAGGCATTGGAAGGTAAACCTAGGCAAATAGTATGATTTGAAAATCTATATATTTCTAGTTCACCTCTGAAAAGTTATAAATGTTCAGTTACCTTCATAAGCTTCATGGTTTCCTATTCTTGAGTAAAGCTATTTTATTTTTGACCCTTAACTTCTACTTTTAAATTTCTCCTCTTTCTTTTTGCATAAAGAACTCTTCTGCATTAACTACAGACAAGAGAATATGCTTTAGGAGAATCAAGTCTATTTTTAACAAGCATGATGTTAATAATTACATAATTTTCCATCATGCACCAACTCTCATAACAGCATCTTAAAAATAAATTCCTAACCATTCTATAGAAATCTAGATGTGATTTCTTTAGAAGTATAAAATTACTCCACTAAAGAACAGCACTTAACTCCCTGGAAATAGCAGAATTTTTTTTTTAATTTTATTTTTAAACTTTACATAATTGTATTAGTTTTGCCAAATATCAAAATGAATCTGCCACAGGTAATTATCTCTTTAAAGACTACTTTAAAATTACCTCTTTAAAGAATATTTGAGTTATCTCTTTATTTTTTATTTTATTTTTTTTTAATTTTATTTTATTTTTAAACTTAACATAACTGTATTAGATTTGCCAAATATCAAAATGAATCCGCCACAGGTATACATGTGTTCCCCATCCTGAACCCTCCTCCCTCCTCCCTCCCCATTCCATCCCTCTGGATCGTCCCAGTGCACCAGCCCCAAGCATCCAGTATCGTGCATCGAACCTGGACTGGCAACTCATTTCATACATGATATTTTACATGTTTCAATGCCATTCTCCCAAATCTTCCCACCCTCTCCCTCTCCCACAGAGTCCATAAGACTGTTCTGTTTCCAACTAATGTGACATTCAGAGGTTCTAGAGGCTAGAACTTCAACACATGGATGGGGGAAAGAGGCGAGCACAGTCTAACCCATAATACTATTTTTGAAAAAAATTTTAAAAGGCAGGAATAATCCTAGATGTGAGCATTCAGTTTATTGATATTATAGCAATTATCAACACTGAAATGCTTTAAAAAACTAATACAAGGAAGTCAATTTACATTGACCAAAATAACTGATAATGACTAAAATTTGTATTTTTATTTTTCAGGTAAAATTTGAACCTTTGTATTGAGTATGATATAGATTTGCATACAAATTCCTCATAAAGCTAAATTAAGCTATCATGCAGGTGTTAAATATAGAGTCACAGAGAACAGATACAGGATTTGCAGCACAGATAGATATATTAGATATGAAATATATGATATATTAAATGTAATTACTCACAGCTGAAAAATAATATGTAAATGTGTAGATACAGTTAGAGTTAATTACAAACACATGAGCATATTTTACTTCATTCATGACCAGAGGTTTAAACATGTCTATTCATGGAAAATTGGTGGGCTTGTATGTACTGCTTTAGAAGAATACACTTTATTTTACTGACAGAGGAAAGGTTCTTGTACATGTGCCTTGGGAGTCTTGAAATACCAAAAGGGTAGGAACTTCAACTAAGGACTGAGCAGCAGGAGCCAAATTCAGTAAAAGTTGATTTATCATCATCCTAAAACCACACATCTTAAAATAGTCTTACATATCTAAGACTATGACATTGGGCTTCCCAGGTGGTGCTAAGGGTAAAGAATCCAACTACCAATACAGGAGACACAGGAGACATGGGTTTGATTGCTGTCAGGAAGATCCCCTGGAGTAGGAAATGGTCACTCACTCTAGTATTCTTGCTTAGAAAACTCAATGGACAAGAGGAGCTGGGAGGCTACAGTCCATGGGGTCACAAAGAGTTGGATATGATTGAGCATGCATGCACATCTAAGACTATGACATTAGAAGAGCTAAAACAATTTTTATCATCTTTATATAAATATCAATGTATTATAATGAAGTAAATAAGGATTTAGGGAGCAGACAGAGCTTGAACAATTAAGGAATTCCTCAGCCTCAGTTTCCCAATGCATAAAAAGAGTATGATAATCCCTGCCTTAAAAGAGTGTGTGAAGACCAAATGTAATATAATCTGGATCTCTGTTTGGAAGAGAGGAAAATTATAGTTGAATCTTTTGCCACAAGAGGAAAAAATGAAATTGAAAACATCAAAAGGAATTAAAGTTATTTATGTAATCAACAATAAAATGGTGAAAGAGAAATAGTCTTCATATTGTTACAGTTTCAATCATATGTACGCATGTATATGTGTGTGTGTGTGTGTGTATATATATATATATATATATATATACATATATATATACATATATATATGCTGCTAAGTCACTTCAGTCGTGTCCGACTCTGTGCAAACCCCATAGATGGCAACCTACCAGGCTCCCCCATCCCCGGGATTCTCCAGGCAAGAACACTGGAGTGGGTTGCCATTTCCTTCTCCAATGCATGGAAGTGAAAAGTGAAAGTGAAGTCGCTCAGTCGTGTCCGACCCTCAGCGACCCCATGGACTGCAGCCTTCCAGGCTCCTCCATCCATGGGATTTTCCAGGCAAGAGTACTGGAGTGGGGTGCCATTGCCTTCTCCGAGATATATATATATATATATATACACACACACACACACATATATATATATATATATATATATACACACACAAATATGTATATATAGAGAGAGAGAGAGAGAAAGAGAGAGTAACAGAGAGAAGATGAAGAAGAAGCAGTTATCCAGGAGCATAAACATTCTACTGTCTAACCAAAAAGCTCTAAATCTGGTCAAGAAAAGTTTTGGGAAACTGTCTGGAAGATACAGAGATAAATTTCCAGGCAAAAGTTGAAATACTCTATTTCCATGAGGCAAGAACCTTAAAGAGCACCGTGATATCTCCACTTTTCCCAAACTTTCTCCATTATAACTTTTTCAACTCCTTTCATCTCCTTTGTCTCTGAATAGCTTACCATGTCTAGTAGAAATGTAATGATTACCACCTAAGAAGAAAGCATACATCTTTTTCTGGGTATTCAACCATAAATACACACCATCTGAGGAATGTGACATATGGTTCAAGCATGGGACAAATTAACAATGGATGCAAATTTTATTCTCTGGAGTTTATAATGTCGATAGTTTCTATCATGAGCAACTTTAAAAGTGTTAGAATTTGACTTTGGTATTTTCAGATGGTAATTGTTTTTTTCTCCCAAAACAAATAAGAAATAATAAGCTTCTGTAAATCTCACAGAACACCGATTTTCAGATTATGTAATTCAATGCTGTGTTTACATTGAAAAGGTATAGATGCAAACTGGTAAAATAGTAATATAACATGGACTTTAATGGCAAAAATGGAAAACAAGCTGAATTCCCATTATGAAAATTCAACCACTTTTCTCTTTGCAGATTTTTTTAAATTGCCAAGATACTGATAATATTAGTAGGATTCCTGGCACTACACCATTTCATATTTTTCCCTTGCAGAGAGATCTATACATGGGCTACTGAATACACACACACATGCACAGCATGAGAGAGTCCCTCACTCAACAAGAAACAAAGAAGTGAGAGTATTACATACACAAATGAACTACTTTTAAGTTCCCTAATGAATGAATGATATACCCCGTTCAAGTTCCTAAGAATTCTTCTGTGCTATGACTCTTATGACCCCAATGGATATGAAATAGTCAAGGAAAAAAATGAATTTTTAGGGCATGAATTATTCCCATTTTTAGCTTTATAACGTAAATCTATAGCTAGAGCAGCATTTCTCGACGTCAGCATTATGGACAATTTTGACCAGATCGTTCTCTGTTGGGTGGGGGTACCCTGTTTATGGCAGAAGTTTCAGCAGCATCTTTCATTACCCCAGCGTTACTACCCGTTGGATGTCAGTAGGCCTCCATCCTCGCCACAGTGAAACCCAAAAATGCCTCCAGACACCACTAAATGTCTCCTGGGGGTGAATCCCCTCAGTGGAGAACTGAAGCTAGAGCTTGATCTCTGCAAGTGCAGGAACGCAAATCATGCTTGGGTGCTGTCCTGTATTCTCAGAGCCAAGGGCACCGCCCATCTGAGTGTTATTTCCACTGCTCTCAAGAGCCCATGAAATCCCCCGGGTGTTACTGTCAGTGTGCATCCTGAAGTACGTCCAGAGAAGAGTCACAAATCCTAGAGAAGCTGGAGGGGGAGATGATGTCAATGTGAAACTGACTGTGGATTGGAATGATGACAGCTTAACTAAATATATCCAAGTAGGGGAGGTGGCGAGTGACAGCCAGCAGGCCGGCTTAAATGTTTTCACAACGGGGCACAGACATTTATATTCACAGTAGAACATTAGGAAGGGGTTGAATTCTACACAGCACATTTCCTTTCAAAGAAAACGTGTATATATTTGTGAAAAACATTAACTCAAGGAAAGCACTTAGCACAGTGCTAGACACACGGTGAGCACCCCCTAAGAGGACACGTGCTGAATGCTTTGCTTAGTACTAGGACTAGTGGCATTGTTATTACCATTTAATTATTCAATTCTTTATGTACTTAGACATGTCAATGCTTAGGAATATTTCTCTTAGGATCTCTTTCACATCTCTCCCAACCACCACCCCACTCCCTCTCATTATAGAAGTTTCTCCTATACTATTGATGGGAATATAAGTTGGTAAAGCATGGGGGTTTCTCAAAAAGCTAAAAATAAGACTGTTCTATACATCAGTGTCTCTTTTGCTGTCTCGTACACAGGGTTATTGTTACCATCTTTCTAAATTCCATATATATGCAGTAGTATACTGTATTGGTGTTTTTCTTTCTGGCTTACTTCATTCTGTATAATAGGCTCCAGTTTCATCCACCTCATTAGAACTGATTCAAATGTATTCTTTTTAATGGCTGAGTAATACTCCATTGTGTATATGTACCACAGCTTTCTTATCCATTCATCTGCTGATGGACATCTAGGCTGCTTCCATGTCCTGGCTATTATAAACAGTGCTGCGATGAACATTGGGATACATGTGTCTCTTTCCCTTCCGGTTTCCTCAGTGTGTATGCCCAGCAGTGGGATTGCTGGATCATAAGGCAGTTCTATTTCCAGTTTTTTAAGGAATCTCCACACTGTTCTCCATAGTGGCTGTACTAGTTTGCATTCCCACCAACAGTGTAAGGGGGTTCCCTTTTCTCCACACCCTCTCCAGCATTTATTACTTGTAGACTTTTGGATCGCAGCCATTCTGACTGGTGTGAAATGGTACCTCATAGTGGTTTTGATTTGCATTTCTCTGATAATGAGTGATGTTGAGCATCTTTTCATGCGTTTGTTAGCCATCTGTATGTCTTCTTTGGAGAAATGTCTATTTAGTTCTTTGGCCCATTTTTTGATTGGGTCATTTATTTTTCTGGAGTTGAGCTGTAGGAGTTGCTTGTATATTCTCGAGATTAGTTGTTTGTCAGTTGCTTCATTTGCTATTATCTTCTCCCATTCTGAAGGCTGTCTTTTCACCTTGCTAATAGTTTTCTTTGATGGACTCTGTGGAAGAGGGAGAGGGTGGGAAGATTTGGGAGAATGGCATTGAAACATGTAAAATATCATGTATGAAATGAGTTGCCAGTCCAGGTTCGATGCACGATACTGGATGCTTGGGGCTGGTGCACTGGGACGACCCAGAGGGATGCTATGGGGAAGGAGGAGGGAGGAGGGTACAGGATGGGGAACACATGTATACCTGTGGCGGATTCATTTTGATATTTGGCAAAACTAATACAATTATGTAAAGTTTAAAAATAAAATAAAATTTAAAAAAAAAAAAGAAAGTGAACTAAAACTTAAAAAAAAAAAAAAAAAAAGCTAAAAACAGATTTACTATATGATCCAGAAATCCCACTCCTGGGGATATATCCAGAAAAAAGCTAACGTTCAAAATGATGCATGTGCCCGTACGTTCATAGCAGCACTATTGACAATAGCCAAAACATGGAAACCATCTACACGTCCATGGATAAGGGAATGGATAAAGAAGATGTGGTACCTAGATACAGCGGAATACTACTCAACCGTAAACAAAATTGTGCCACAGGCAGCAACATGGCTGGATCTAGTGAATATCATACAAAGTGAAGTAAGCCAGAAAGAGAATGACAAATCCACATGATATCAATTTTGTGCAGAATCTGAAATATGACACAGATCAACCTATCTATGAAACAGAAATAGACTCACAGTCATAGAGAACAGATTTGTGGTCGCCAAGGTTGAGGAGACTTTGCGGGGAGGGAAGGAGTGGAGTTTGGGATTAGCAGATGCAAACTATTATATATAGGATGGATAAACAACAAGGTCCTCCAGTCTAGCACAGAGAACTATATTTAACATCCCATGATAAACCATAATGAAAGAGGATATGGAAAATTTTAATATATATATATATATATATATATATATATATATATATACTCACACATAACTGAGCCACTTTACTGCACAGTAGAAATTCACACTACATTGTAAATCAGCTATATTTCAATAAAGAGTCAGAAAAATATACTTAGACATTAAAAAACTTCTTACTCATTTTCAAAGGCCCAACTCAAGGGTAAATACCTCCCAGTGGCTTTCCCCAAGGTTCTTCACCCTCCAACATGAATTAATTACCCTCATTTGTATTTCCACAACGCTTAGTACATACTTACATCATACTGCTTAGCGCATTGTTTTACAGTTATTAAAGCCTGTGTGTGGCAAGCCCACCTCAACCCCAGCCTCAGGCTATGAACTGTAGGAATCTTACTTACTTGCCTTGTGTGCCCTGTGCTGGCCATGTGCAAGGTGCTCAGCACAAGCCTGGTCAACTCAGATGTATTATCTGGAAAATTCAATCATGTGGAAACCTCATTTCCCAATAATGCCAGATATATGAGGTGTGACTGAAAAGTGATGCTTTCTATATAGAATATGAGGCTGTCTGCCTCACATGAAAAGATTAAATAAGTGAAATGATGCAAAGCATGTTAAATTTTTACCAAGAAAAATAAAGATTTGGATAAATATCAGAACACTCTTTTAAATGGCACACATTTAAATAGGAGTATGAATAAATGAAGGAGGTGGGAGATGATAGGAATAAAATATATAATTTTAAGTGTTTTGGATCTTGCTAAGATAAATAAGTGTGAAAAGAGATGACATCATGTGTCTGTCTCTTTCATATTTGATTACATAACACTATCAAAGTATTTATAGAGTAGAGGGTTAATAGATCAGACAGTGTCTTGAACATAAAATATATCTATAAAGCATAAACCTAAATTACTGCAAGGACCCCCACCCTGACACTCCTAGACGATACCTTAGGGGCAGTAAGCTTTAAATATGCGAAATTACATATATGCACACACATACCTGGGCTTCCCGGGTGGTGCTATTGGTAAAGAACTTGTCTGCCAATGCAAGAGTCATAAGAGATGTGGGTTTGATTCTTGGAGGGAAAATTCCTTGGAAGAGGGCATGGCAACCCATCCCAGTATTCTTGCCTGGAGAATTCCATGGATAGAGGAGCTTGGCGGGCTACAACTATAGGGTCACAGAGTCAGTCATGACTGAAGCAACTTAACACACAGACACCTACACACACACACACACACACACACACACACACACGTGCACATTTGCAATATCAAATGCACTGCCTTAAAGAGTATAGCCTGCATTGACTTTTCAATTATTTCTTGCTGCTAAGTTACTTCAGTCGTGTCCGACTCTGTGCGACCCCATAGACAGAAGCCCACGAGGCTCCCCCGTCCCTGGGATTCTCCAGGCAAGAACACTGGAGTGGGTTGCCATTTCCTTCTCCAATGCATGAAAGTGAAAAGTGAAAGAAAAGATGGTCAGTCGTGTCCGGACTCTTCATGACCCCATGGACTGCAGCCCACCAGGCTCCTCCATCCATGGGATTTTCCAGGCAAGAGTACTGGAGTGGGCTGCCATTGCCTTCTAGAGTTACACTATTACAATCATTGATCACATATCGAACTATACATTTGATCAACTGCTTCAAGTCTAGTCATCATTTCTGTTGAAGGCTCATATACTTGGTAATACAAGAAATAATAATCTTGTGAAACAAGCAAAATACAAATGGTATAGTTAATAACATTAGTGGAATTAAAAGTAAATATTTTAGCCATGAGCCTCCCTCACCAGTTTTTTTTAAAAGATTGTCAAGATTAGGGAATGGGTCACTTAGAGCAGAAATCTTATTTTTCATGTTGTTCAAATGTGTTACATTAAAGGATTTATCAGGTACAAAAATACAGCATTTAGTTTGAATTATATGCCTCTTGATGACAGTGAAAGAGGAGAGTGAAAAAGTTGGTTTAAAGCTCAACATTCAAAAAACTAAGATCAAGGCATCTGGTCCCATCACTTCATGGCAAATAGATGGGGAAACAGTGGAAACAGCATCAGACTTTATTTTCTGGGGCTTCAACATCACTGCGGATGGTGACTGCAGCCATGAAATTAAAAGACGCTTACTCCTTGGGAGGAAAGTTATGACCAACCTAGATAGCATACTCAAAAGCAGAGACATTACTTTGCCAACAAAGGTCCGTCTAGTCAAGGCTATGGTTTTTCCAGTAGTCATGTATGGATGTGAGAGTTGGACTGTGAAGAAAACTGAGTGCCGAAGACTTGATGCTTTTGAACTGTGGTGTTGGAGAAGACTCTTGAGAGTCCCTTGGACTGCAAAGGAGAGCCAACCAATCCATTCTAAAGGAGATCAGCCCTGGGATTTCTTTGGAAGGAATGATGCTAAAGCTGAAACTCCAGTACTTTGGCCACCTCATGCGAAGAGTTGACTCATTGGAAAAAGCTCTGATGCTGCGAGGGATTGGGGGCAGGAGGAGAAGGGGACGACAGAGGATGAGATGGCTGGATGGCATCGTCGACTCTATGGATGTGAGTTTGAGTGAACTCCGGGAGTTGGTGATGGACAGGGAGGCCTGGCGTGCTGCGATTCATGGGGTAGCAAAGAGTCAGACACGACCGAGCGACTGAACTGAACTGAACTGAATAGCACAGATGATGCTGTAAGGTGTCAAGGGTCTTGCAGTTGTGTAGCACTGCCTTTCTCATCATAGAGATCTCAGAATTCGATAGGCTGATAGCCCAGTTACTATCATTTAAGGCTTATGAGAGTTGTCAAGGCTTAGATATGGTCAATTACATCCTCCAACCCCATTGAAGGCACACACACACACACACAAGCTGCTAAATGGTCATACCGGTAGAATACAGATCTTTGACCCATTGGGATCATACCAATGGTAGATTGGTTGTGGTTACCTGTTATTTGTTAATATGTATGACCTTAAATTCATGGGAATCCCAGACTACACCTTCGTATCATCCCTGTAGATGTCAAGGCCATAATTTAGTGCCACAAATCTACTGAGTTCTATACCAATCACTCTCTCTAAGGGTAATAACAGGCATAGTTCATAAAGCACCCAGCCTTGTCTCATAATTACTAGATTGATCATTTTTAGTATTATTTAAGCATTCCCAACATAGAGGAGCCTTTAAACTTAAATGACCATAGCCTGGTGTTAACCATGTAGATCGTCCTCCATAATTGTAGCAGTTTCCCTTTTAATAGATGAGAAGTTAATTTCTTCTTAGTTCAATTCAAAACACTATTATATCTTATACTATATATGAGACAGAAGCCTAAAAGGACCTACTGCATAGCACAAGGAAAGTGCTACAGTTAATATATTTTAATAACCTGTAATAGATGAGAATGTAGAAGAAGATGTTGGGCTTCTCTGGTGGCTCAGAGATAAGAATCTGCCTGCCAAATAGGAGATACAAGTTGATCCCCAGGTTGAAAAAATCCCCTGGAGAAGGATATGGCAATCCACTCCAGTATTCTTAGCTGGGAAATTCCATGGCCAGAGAGGACCCTGGCAGGTGATAGTCTGTGGGACCACAACAGAGTCAGACACAACTTAGCAACTAAACAACAACATACATGTATGTATAAATGTATGACTGAATCACTTGGCAGTTCACCTGAAACTAACTCAACATTGTAAATAAACTATATTTAAATAAAAAAAAATTTTAAACACTAAAGGAGTACATCAAGGCTATATCGTCACCTTGCTTATTTAACTTATATGCTGGGTACATCATGAGAAATGCCAGGCTGGATGAAGCACAAGCTGGAATCAAGATTTCTGGGAAAAATATAAATAACCTCAGATATGCAGAGGACACAACCCTTATGGCAGAAAGAGAAGAGGAACTAAAGAGCCTTTTGATGAAACTGAAAGAGGAAAGTGAAAATCTGGCTTAAAACTCAACATTTGGAAAACTAAGATTATGGCATTCAGTCCCATCACTTCAGGGCAAATAGATGGGGAAATAATGGAAACAGTGACAGACTTTATTTTCTTGGGCTCCAAAATCACTGCAGATGGTGACTACAGCCACAAAATTAAAAGACCCTTGCTCCTTGGAAGTATAGTTATGAC
This sequence comes from Bubalus kerabau, assembly GCF_029407905.1. NCBI lineage: Eukaryota > Metazoa > Chordata > Mammalia > Artiodactyla > Bovidae > Bubalus > Bubalus kerabau. The sequence goes on from NC_073626.1 coordinate 47,420,207, forward strand.
CAATCTAGACAGCATATAAAAGGCAGAGACATTGCTTTACCAACAAAAGTTCATATAGTCAAAGCTATGGTTTTTCCAGTAGTCATGTATGGGTGTGAGAGTTGGACTATAAAGAAAGCTGAGTGCTGAAGAATTGATGCTTTTGAACTGTGGTGTTGGAGAAGACTCTTGAGAGTCCCTTGGACTGCAAGAAGATCTAACCAGTCCATCCTAAAGGAGATCAGTCCTGATTATTCATTGGAAGGACTGATGCTGAAGCTGAAACTCCAATACTTTGGCTACCTGATTCAAAGAGCTGACTCATTGGAAAAGACCCTGATGCTGGGAAATATTGAAGGCAGGGAGAGAAGACAGAGAATGAGATGATTGGATGGCATCACCGACGCTATGGACATGAGTTTGAGCAAGCTCCGGGAGATGGTGACGGACAGGGGAGCCTGGCGTGCTATAGTCCATGGGATGCAAAGAATTGGACACAACTGAGCAACTGAACAGCAACAACGAAGTACATACATAAAACCCACATGCTTGACGACAAAAGTTTTAAGAGGTGACCAAGACTTGAAAATGTCTGAAAGTACTAGTTTCTTTTCCCATCTCCATTTCAGTTCTTAAGTTGAGAAATATATGAAGCCACAAATAATACTCCACAACTAATAACAGCAATTCAGTATTAAAATTAGTTTTTCAAATTGAAATTCTTTGCATTTTAACTGTGATCACCTGATAAATAAATTAAGTATTTTTAATCCATTCTTCTCACTTCCAGAGAATTACAGACAAGGTTTTTAATTGTCAAGAACATTTTCCATAAAAAATGGAAAGAAATAAATTATCTGTGTTCCTCCTATGCCTCTCGTAGCCTAAGAAAAATAAGAGAAACTTATTTTTTTTTTAATCCTGGTGTTTTGTTCAGTTTAGTTTAGCTCTTTGCCTTTGTCTGCCTGGAAATGTTGGATTATTATTTTGTAAAGAAACATGTAAAGCTGTTTCATTATCTTCTTTCACTCAACGATGCTTATGCTTGCTTCTGATTATAAAAATAATTTTTACTATAAAAATTTAGAAAGTACAGAAAGGGGGCTGAATTAAAATTTAAAGTTACCACCAAGCTGTTAATGAAAGCTTGCTGCTTCCTTCGTTTTGCACATGAATTTATTTTAACTAATATATGTATAATGTATAAATAAAATTTGTTTCATACTTTTATTTAATTAACATTACAGCCTAAGAACTTTCCAGTGTTACTATTAAATAAAATATCTTTAAAACATAATTTATTTTTTTTAAAAATAAATAAATAAAATAAAACACAATTTCTACTTGCTGTATAAAGTGTAGCATTTCAATATTTCAGGAAACAAAGTACAACTTTTTCTCTTCTCTTTAAACTAATACAATTATGTAAAGTTTAAAAATAAAATAAAATTAAAAAAAAAAAAGAAAGTGAACTAAAACTTAAAAAAAAAAAAACTGAAATATTCTCAACTTATGCAACGGTAAACAATGATACTGTGATAAACATTTATATGTGAATCTTTGTCTAATTTTCTATATCTCCGATATTTCTGTAAAATAAATTCATGGATAAGCAGTCTCTCATCCGCTTTGACTGTATTTTACAGGAAAATTAAATTATTTATTTAAAACTTGGGTTTTCAGGAACAAGCTCACAAATAGCTTCAACTGCTCATAAGCTGGATGGTGTTCATTTCATTATTAGACTTAAGGATGTACCATTTCCCTTAGTATGAATCAACGATCAGGTAATTTTTTAAACAAAGTCAACTATCATCATTTTGCTTACTTTATCGTGACATGCTGCTGCTGCTGCTGCTGCTAAGCCGCTTCAATCGTGTCCGACTCTGTGCGACCCCATAGACGGCAGCGCACCAGGCTCCCTCGTCCCTGGGATTCTCCAGGCAAGAACACTGGAGTGGGTTGCCATTTCCTTCTCCAATGCATGAAAGTGAAAAGTGAAAAGTGAAAGTGAAGTCGCTCAGTCGTGTCCGACTCTTAGCAACCCCATGGACTGCAGCCCACTAGGCTCCTCCATCCATGGGATTTTCCAGGCAAGAGCACTGGAGTGGGGTGCCATTGCCTTCTCCATTATCTTGACATATAAGGAGTTGTATACAAAGGGTAACAAAAAGTAGGTGGTTGCTATAGTAACAGTAGCTACCATTTGCTATTATTTATCTTGACATAAAAGGTAGCTACTGTTATTATAGTAACCACCTACTTTTTGTTACCCTTTGTATACAACTCCCTAAATCCAAGTAAAATAGATGCTCCTAGAAAGCTGTTGATATATTTATTAAGTATCAACTCTGGTCTTAGCACTGTGATAAGCACTAGTCCTTCCCACAACATCTGAAATATGTTTATTGTTCTGAAATGCTTATTTTTGCCTTTATTTTTGGTTAGATTTATAAACTGAAACTTCAAGATGTACTTTCTCCATATGGGAATTCTGAAGACTGTGCTGTTATTACTATAGACTTTCATCATCTGCAATGACTTTGAAATCCTATATAGAAACGTGAAATACACTACGAGGTGTATGGGCCCTTTCTACAGCTTCTGGCCCTTAAATGTCTTTCTTTGGCAGAGAAACTGGAGTGCAAAAAGGGGGTCCTAGACTTACAGACAATGGCACAGTATAGGATTTTGCATTTTATTACACTGTGGATAGGGCTTCCCAGGTGACGCTAGCGGTAAAGAACCCTCCTGCCAATGCAGGGGACATAAGAGACACTGGTTCTATCCCAGGGTCTGGAAGATCCCCTGGAGAAGGGCATGCCAATCCACTCCAGTATTCTTGGCTGGAGAATCCCATGGCCAGAAGAGCCTAGCGGGCTACAGTCCATACGGCTGCACAAAGCGGGGCACAATTGAAGTGACTTCACACACATGCGCACTGTGGATTAATGAACCATGTTTTTTTCACATAGAAGGAAGGCATTTTGCAAGAGATTCTCCCACCTGGACAATGATACATAAAATTGAAGTGTCAGGCATGCATGTGTACATTTGTATGTTTCAGAGATTTAAACAAATAATAAGGAACAATTCCATACACATTAGCAAATACACAGAAGACAGTAAGTATAGCATAACCCTACAGGAGAAAACCAAGAACTTCCAGATATTCAAGATGGATTAAGAAAAGGCAGAGGAACCAGATTAAATTACCAACATCCGTTGGATCACAGAAAAAGCAAGAGAGTTCCAGAAAAGCATCTACTTATGCTTTATTGACTATGCCAAAGCCTTTGACTGTGTGGATCACAGCAAACTGGACAATTCCTAAAGAGAAGGGAATACCAGACCACCCTACCTGCCTTCTGAGAAATCTGTACGCAGGTCAAGAAGCAATAGTTAGAACTTAGTTGGACATGGAACAATAGACTGGTTCCAAGCTGGGAAAGGAGTATGTTAACAGTGTATATTGTCACCTTGCTTATTTAACTTATATGCAGAATACATCATGTGAAATGCCAGGCTGGATGAAGCACAAGTTGGAATCAAGATTGCTGAGAGAAATATCAATAACCTCAGATATGCAGATGACATCATCCTTATGGCAGAAAGCAAAAAGGAACTAAAAAGCCTCTTGATGAACATGAAAGAGAGTGAAAAAGCTGGCTTAAAATTCAACATTCAAAAAACTAAGATCATGGCACCCAGTCCCATCACTTCATGGCAAATAGATGGGGCAACAGTGGAAACAGTGACAGACTATTTTCTTGGGCTCCAAAAATCACTGCAGATGGTGACTGCAGCCATGAAATTAAAAGACGCTTGCTCCTTGGAAGAAAAGCTATGACAAACCTAGACAGCCTATTAAAAAGCAGAGACATTACTTTGTCAACCAAGGTCCATCTAGTCAAGGTTATGGTTTTTCTACTGGTCATATATGGATGTGAATTTGGACCATAAAGAAAGCTGAGCACCGAAGAATCAATACTTTTGAACTGTGGTGTTGGAGAAGACTTGAGAGTCCCTTGGATTGCAAGGAGATCCAACCAGTCCATCCTAAAGGAAATCAGCCCTGAATATTCATTGGAAGGACTGATGCTGAAGCTGAAACGCCAATACTTTGGCCACCTGATGTGAAGAACTGACTCATTTGAAAAGACCCTGATTCTGGGAAATATTGAAGGCAGGAGGACAAGACTGAGAATGAGATGGTTGACTGGCATCACGAACTCGATGGACATGAGTTTGAGCAAGCTCCAGGAGTTGGTGATGGACAGGGAAGCCTGGAGTGCTGCAGTCCACTGGGTCACAAAGAGTCGGACACAACTGAGCAACTGAATTGAACTGAACTGGACAGGAGAAAATCTTAAAATGGCAACAGTACTTAATAGTAAATATTAAAAAATGTGAACTTGGTAGAACTGAATTAATATTCAGTTGAATTCACTGAGTTAAATATTTCAAAATAATGTTCATTAAATTGAATAGAATACTATCCAAGCTATGCCATTCTAGAGTCTGGAATGGTAGGGTGAGAAAATATCAATTAAGGAGATACATGTAGTTTAGATTTCAGAAATCATTTTTAAAGAGTTAGGAAAACTATCAGTGAAATTCTGGATCTTACAGTAGATTTAAACACATATTAAAATAAGTAAAGACAACCAAATTATACCCAAGAATAGTGATAGAGCAGTCGGACAGAGTACATGTTTATCAGTTATAATTAGAGAAATACCATAGTTTCAAAATAGACAAATGTTTCATTTTTGGAGAGAAATGAAATTTTCCAAAACTATTATATCTGATTAAGCATCAATACTCATAAATATTTCAAAATGTATTATTAATAAAAGTCAGTATATGTTCATTCATAAATAAACCTATAAATATCAATGAATAATTATTAAATAATTATAAATATTAGCATTATTTTCTAATTACAAGTGTATTAGTCCTTTATTTTCATCATTGTTATTATGTCTTAAATTATGTAACTGTAGTTAACATATTTACAACATAGAATGAAAACAAGCTCAAAGCATAGCTAATTCAGTGGAGGACATTCAAAAATATCCTGAGCAGATAGAACAATGGACCTAAATAAACTTAGGACCTTTAATTGTGGTCAGTGTAAATGTCTATATTTAGATTCAAACAAATTAATAGGGGCCTAGTGTACAAAGAGTTCCTGTAAAAAATACTTGGCATGTTGAATAACCAAGTACAGATTTAACATACATAAAAATATATTGCGAATAGTCAAAAAGTAAGATAATTCAAGCATTTTAGTATACGTCCATGGACAAAGTAGCTGCACTCCATGGGGTCGCTGAGCGACTTCACTTTCACTTTTCACTTTCATGCATTGGAGGAGGAAATGGCAACCCATTCCAGTGTTCTTGCCTGGAGAATCCCAGGGACAGGGGAGCCTGGTGGGCTGCCGTCTATGGGGTCACACAGAGTCAGACATGACTGAAGTGACTTAGCAGCAGCAGCAGCAGCATGGAGGAAGTACCCCATTCGTGGCTAATGACAATTTCAAAATTGTAAATCATATTAAACAAATTCATAGTTCTGATTCTAAAAATAAAAAATTACTTAAGACACTGTCCCCTATTTCAGGATGTCACAAGCCCAAATGTCAAAACAGACATAGTTAAAAGAGAAATATAAATGAAGGATTTATTAACTATGGCAATATAATTAAATAGTATTTGAATCATTATTTTCAATTCTATTCATTTAATTTTAAAAGACACCACCATTATTTAGTATTTTTAAAAAAATAAAGTAGTGAGAAAATAATTAGTATCTTTTTAGAAATGGAACCACCAGACTGAGATTTAAAACAAACAAAAAAAACTCACCCATAAACAAGCAGCTAGTATGTGTTACAGCTGAGAAAAGAGCAGAGATATTTGTTTATGCTTTGAGATCACTGCTCTGAAAATAACAGTGTACAGAGATAAGCTTCTATTAAGGTGTGTCCTGTTGAACTAGTGTTTCATAGGATATTAAGGATAACCAAAGGAAAAGATTCTGTAGTTGAATAATTTATAGAAGACTAGGTAAAACTAAATTGACAGGTTTCTTAGCTGACAAGACTTTACTATTCTGATATGAATGGTGAAGCACCTAAAACACAGTCTGACAAGTAGACTTTTGAAATGCATTTGACTCCAGAAGCATTTTATTCTCTTCTTTTATTGAGTATTATAAGGAGTTAGTTTCTATGGAACACTCACTGGAAAATCCTGTACACTCTAACACCAAAAAAAAAAAAAACAAAAAGCAAATGTCAGGAGCTACAAATATTCAATAAGGAGGCCTCAGCAGGTTCATGATAGCTGTCTCTAAATGTTTGTCTTGTCAAAGAAGGAAATAGTATTTCATCAAAGTGGAAATCTAGATTTAATGAATGGAAAACAAATTCCACCTCAACATAATATCTCAATGAGAATTAAAAAAAAATGTAAGAGCAGTCTAACAAAAGTGCTTATCAGTTGTCAAAGGTTTTATATAAATAAAAGGTTTACCAATTTCTATATTGGTAGAAGGTCTGAAAATACCACTAAAGTCTCTTTCTAATTCTTATATTTGATAGCTCATTTGCAGTAATTATCAGCTTAGGTTTTCATACATTTAGTATTTCAGATTCTCTGTCCATTTTTGTACCATATTGAATTAAGCATTTTATAGACAGAAGACATACAGATTAGCTGTCGGAATTTACTGCAAATACAAAGCCCACATAACAAGTATATACAGTTTACACTTAACACCAGGAAAAAATAAAGTCCCTGTAACTTAAAAGACAAGTGATTTAAATAATGTTAATCATAAATTCCATATGTGCAGAATTAAAATGGAAGTTTTTCTCATTTTAGAAACTAGGCAGCGGGCCTGGAGAACACATACAGGGGAGCATAAGACCATAGAGCACAGATGGGTGTCGGGAGTACGAAAAAGCTGTGAAATATACGAGGCACGTTTCAGTCAGTTACATGCGTCTTCCACGTGTCTATACATGCCTTGGTGCCATCACATGCAAGCAAGCATGATTCGACACATTACACGGGTTATCAACGGGTTTTACTACAGTGTAATGTGCATCTGCGAGGATAATAAGTCAGATGAAATACTGATACCTATTTGCGTATTCCTTGATGATCTGATATATGCTAATCTTAATCGTTTCATTTTCAAACCGGCCGCTGCTCCTATCCTTGTATATCCGGAATTCTGCAGCCGTCACTGCTTCTCCTTGAGGAATCTGCGTAAGATCGAACCGGAATTCTTTGTAATGCCTTCGCTGGTGCGAAAAATCTTTGTCTCTTTCAACTGAAACCAACAAACAGAAAAGGAAGTAAAATGTTAGTCCTTTATTAAGTATGGAAATTAATGGTAAATTCTTTCACTTTGGAAAACAAACAAGCAGGATGTTATAAAACTGGGAAAACACTAAAACCACAGACTCATACGTGTTTCTAGTTAAAGGAAATTCCACAAACCAACGGCCTTTAGTTCAAAAGCAATATAACCTCTGCGGTTTTATACAAATTCCTGGCTCCTAAATGGAAAGGTTATCCAAAAATGTTTTTTAAAGGGATGGTTGTAAAGTTATTACTAGTGTGTGTATCCAGTACCGGAACAGAGGAGGCTTCATACAAGAATTAGGACTCTGTGATAGAAAGCTCTAGAGTTCCAGGTGAGGTCAGCGGTGAGATTTAGTAGAGCCAAGGGAGGAAAATCGGAAGGCGGCCCAGGGAGCTGCCGGCACAGCGGGACTGTGTTTATGAAATTTTAGAGGTCAAGGAAATAAAACAAATTCATTTTCACAAGGAAGATTATTTCTAAAATGTCTTCCCAGGAGAGTTTTTTCCTCCTTTTAGCAAATGCAGTGCTCTATTTTTTTTTTTTTTTTAATGCACTTTCATTAGTTCTTAGTGGTTTCTGAGTGCAACCTCCCCAACTGCGCCCCCCTCTCTCCGCCCCCGCCTCTGCACCGGTGATGCAGCAGCATCCAGTGTCCCAAAGCCCTCCGCCTGTTCTTAGGCTCCGTAATTGAGAGAGGAACGCGATTCCGCCTTCAGCGACCTTCCTACCAAAAGAGGTCAGAGAATTTTTCCTCTTGGGAATGTGAAGGAGTGTTGAAGAACTCAGGACAGGAAGTGTCAGGCATATCATTACATAATCTGGCTTTATAAAATGCTGAATTGCTTGATACAGTCTATGCTTGTTATCCACCAGGGATCTTGGCCTTCCCTAATCAATAGAAATTGATCAGAAGTCAGACAAGAAATTCAGACAAGGCTTTACTGGGGCCCCTGTTACAGCAGCAGGGAACAAAAGCAATAGATGCCCTTGCTTGCTGCTAAGGGGAGCTGGCTCCTTATAGGAGCTGAGGGTCCAGGGTCCAGGAGTCAGGCCAGAGGAATGGCTCAGACAGGTGGTGCTGTGTGCAGGGGGCATGTGCAGGACCCTGCTTTTGCTCTCAACACCCTGGTTTTGCTCCAGGCTCTTTAGAAGTGGAAGTTGAGTTTTTGATCTTTTTGCATTTGTTGTCTCTATTTTGCCCCAACTGGCATACACATAGTTATTTTTAGTCCCTTATAGTTTCTTTGTATTTTTTTTACTCAAGGAGACCAGTCCAGGCGTGGTGAGGAGTCCTGCATCCCACCTTGTCTCATGCTGGGTACCAAAGTCTTTCTTAAAGAGCCATCTAATGAAAGGGCACAGGTTTAGTAATGACATATCATTTGATGGAATTAAGTTTCGCAGCATTGGTAGCTTTCTTAAAATCTCAGTTATCTCAGATAATATTGGACAGCGAAGCCTGGTAGATGATGGTCCAAAGAGACATGACTGATGTAATTTAGCACCCATAGGACAGGTTACAAAAAATCCACTGCAAAGTACTGTGTTCCAAGTGTCTCACAAACCTACAATAATATTTTTACCTACGTGCAGTGATATTTCATTGCTAAAATGTCACTAAAGAAGAAAAAAGATGTATGCTATAAAAACAACTCCCAAAGTTTGTTAATAGCATTAAGATACAAGAATATCTTTAGGAGATTAATTAAAGTGTCATTACCAACACTGCTGGAAATTTATGGCATTGGGGTCCTAAACCAGAGGAAAGGTCAGGATTAAGAAAGAGAGAAGGCAGTCATGATCACTGAGGAGTGATTTTGGGGAACCAAGGCTGTTGGACACTTAAGTACCAGCATCAGACAGGTTCCAAGTCTGAGAGGAAGCTCATGATAAAGAAACCCACAATCTTTGCCTTTATCCTCCAAAATAATCTCTGGTTTATTTTCCCTAGAGGAGTAGCAGGTGGTTTAGGAGAGCAAGAAACTCGGCCCCACCTCTACCTTAGATACCTACCCCAGTAAAAAGGAAAAGGTAAGCTATGCCTGGAGGCATCTTCATCCCATGAACTTGGAGAGAACGGCGCTCTCAGGCTGCCTGGCTACACCAACACTATCTCCCATGACTCATGAACTTTTGTTTTATTTAAATATCATTATCTTGGTCCTAAGGGCTTCCCTTGTGGCTCAGCTGGTAAAGAATCCACCTGAAATGTGGGAGACTTGGGTTCGACCCCTGTGTTGGGAAGATCCCTGGAGAAGCGAAAGGCTACCCACTCCAATATTCTGGCATGGAGAATTCCATGGACTGTATAGTATAGTCCATGGGATTGCAAAGAGCTGAACATGACTGAGCAACTTTCACTGGTCCTAAAAGAGGTTCATCCCTGGAGAAATTAATTAACCTTTCCCTAAATAAGGAAGATGACTGCATTATTAAGATCCTATTGTGTTCCATAAATTAAATTGCTTTTATGTTTAAACTTCAGCTGACTATAGTGTAGTCTGCTATGAACATGTCTCCACCTCCAAAGTGTAAGCACAGAAAATTACCTACAAACTGGATTTATAATAGCTAGAGTGTACATACGAATTTAAAATTAGCCAAAACTCTTTTTTTACACACTACGTTTAATTCACTGTAAACTTCTTCTTTTCTGATCCTAATTGAGACAACACAGATGATATCATGAAACATATTTAAATAAAACCGGTTTAAATATTTTATTAACATTAACACATTACACTTTATAACAATCTGTGGGATAGGTTCTATTATCATCCTAATTTTGAAGATGAAGAAACTGAGGAGGCAAAGAAACTTTGCGAAATAATTTGAATCTGTTAGGTAGAAAGTTAGGCATCAGCAACAAGCAGTGTCCTGTCTATAAGGGATGCAAACTGATCTCTAAACTCCATGCCAGGCACACCCAGGAGAGCTCACAGATATGCTTCAAAGTAACCACAGAGACTTTTCCACTCCTGCACAGGCACCCTAGGTACACAGGCAGTACAAAATAACCACAGGGGCTTCTCTAAGTAACTTTGGGCAGTAAGGAGTCCATTAAGGGCTCATGAATATTTTACATTTAATTATAACAGACTGAATTATGGGAAGACATAAACAACACAGCTTGTTGTTATATAACTTGCAATTGTCGATTGGCCTTGAGGGTAGGCCCATTTGAATTCCCTTTCATTAACTGGTGGTGGGTACAAGTCCTACTTTGCACAGGGCATAGCCAAAAGTAGGAACTGGAAGTATGAAAAGGGGAAGCCAAGAGGGATGAATAGGAAGGATGAGAACTCCTTTGGGGTCAGCCTGCTCCCGTGTCTTGGGAGTGTCTGTCTTATAAAAGATCTATGAGCTGAACTGAGCTGTAACTTGTCTGTTGTTCTACACCTTTTACTCCATTGCTCCAAATTTTTGTTGTGACAAGATAAGAACTGAGGAAGAGAAATAAACTGACCTGACAAATCCAAGCACTTGAACCAAACTGTGATTCTTAACACGAGGCTGGGTTGCTTGTGCTAAGAGACTGTTACTTTGTCCTAAGTATGTATGCTTTAATAAAGATCAGATAAATTTGAAGTTTGGGATTAACAGATACACACTACCATATATAAAATAAGTAAACAACAAGGACCTACTCTATAGCAGAGGGAGCTATACTCAATACCTTGTAATACCCTATAATGGAAAAGAATCTGAAAAAGGATATATATATATATATATATGCACACATATATGTATATATATGAATCGTTTTGCTGCACACTTGAAACTAACACAACATTATAAATAAACTATATTTCATTTTTTAATAAAGGAAATAAAAGATCTGAAATTTTGCATTTACAAGTCCAAAATCCAAAAAACTCTGTAAACTGAAATTTTGGCTTTAGCTTCAATTGGCAGAAAAACTGAAAATTAACCAATTTGAGATGATTTTTAAAGTCCCCATTTATCCCCACTTTATATTTATTGCTTTGCTGCAGAAATGTTCTGTTTGTTTGAGTGGGTGGCACGGATCCAGGTTCTGCTTGAGAAATTCCACACTTTAGACTCTAAGCACTCATCAGTCATTCAAAAGTATATATTCTCTATTCTGAAAGTCAATATTCAAAATTCTGGGTGATAACAACCATTATTCAATTTTCCATTAACAATCTATTTTGCATTTGAAATTTAGACAAAAATAACTGTAATTTTGAACATCAGAACTTTGACATGAGTTTGTTAAGGTCCAATCTAGAGCATGCACCTGCATGATGCAGATGAGTATTGAATTCATATTATGTAAAGTCATCTACTGTTCTGGAATCCCCTGTGAGATGTTAGTGTAATAAAGTGGAAAGCTAGAGTTTCAGCTGTTATTATAAAATTTCAGTTTTCTAATCCAGGCTCTTTAACCTAACCCCTTAAGGGGGCAGATTTTCAAAGAGTTTAATAAAATTTTATATTAAATATACCACACAGAATAAAGTTGCAGAGCAGATTTGTCCAGCAATTCAAATTCCTATATCCTACTGCTTTGAATTATAATTGCACCAGTAAATTCCATGGGACATGTTGCAATGAGTAATGGAATAAAAGTAGTATTTATATAGCCTTGCACTCCTAATGATGCTCACAAATATTCACAAGGTAATCTCAGTTACCTAGGGAAGTGTCAAATACTAATATCCCCAACTTAAGAATAAGAAATTGGGTGATGACAGCTAGGCAGTAACAGATGTCCGTCTTCTAAAGCTCATTATAAATCTTTGTTCAATATCCATACCACCTACATAATGACATCCTACTGAGGGACTAGTTCATTGTTAGGACAGGTGACTCTTGAACAATGCAGGGCCAGGAAAACTGACCTCCTGCACAGTCAAAAATCTGTGTTTAAGTTTGACTCCACAAAACTTAACTACTAATAGCCTACAGTTGACTGGAAGCCTTACTTATATCATAAACTTTTGATTAACACGTATTTTGTATGTTATATCTATGTATGTTGTATGCATTCTGACATACTTAAATTTTTCTTACTGTATCTGATTTTTCTAGGTTATTATGTTCATGTCTGAGCTTTTTCAAACTGCTTCAGATCTCCGAAAATGTTTCCAACATGTTTATTGAAAAAATCTGCATATTAGAGGATCCATGCAGTTCCAACTGTGTTGTTTTGGGGATCCATTGTATATTTCAACAATCTTTATCAACATTACACAAAAATGTGGAGGACAGGTGAAGTAGCAAGGGTTTGATCACCAGTGTATAATCAGCATCTAACCCAACAAAATATTGATTCAAAGAAATCTAATAAACTTTGGTTGAATGAAAGACTGAATAGATCAAAGGCTGTTTCTGTCTTTTCCCTCAGCACCATCAAGCCACCTTGCCCACTGACTGAGGGCATCCAGATTTATTTGCCTCTCATTTGGGGGGAGGGAGGGACATATATTTTATTTAATCCTTGCAACTTTACTTATGTCCGTAAGTTTCTCTTACTTGCTCAAGAGCCCACAGCCTATAATTCGGAGAGAACAGATTTCAACCCAAGATCAAGATGTCAACTTCACAAGCCCCAACAAGACGCTGTGTTAGCTTTTCCTGGATGTCATTTTGTTTGTTCATTTTGTCTAATTATCCCTCAGGAGAGTTGATCTTTCAATGCTTTCGTTCTCCTCTATGAGATGTTCCTACCCTAGAGAGGATGCCTTACATTCTGAACTCCACTCATTCTAGAAATCACTCCCTCCAACCTTTGTCTTAGAAAACTTTATATTATATTCACTTTTTTAATACTTACTCCATTTCTTATCCAAGGAAATGTTTATGAACAAGCAAGCGATTGTATTCACAAGTTGAATTAATATTATATAATATTTATTTTTTTTTAGCCACATTGCATGGTTTGTGGGATCCCAGTTCTCCAAATAGGGTTCCAACTTGTATCCCCTGCAGTGGAAGACAGAGCTTAACCACTGGACTGCCAGAAAAGCCCTTATATAATATATCTATTAGCAAAAAAGGTCATCCTTTTCCTACAACTATGTTTTAAAATAATTGTAACTCACTAGCTGTTAGCTGTCTCCATCTGACCTACTACTAAAACAACACTTCCAAAATAGATGAACAAGAACACATACATCTCATACTCTTTAAATGTAAGCTTTTTATAGGAGCTATCTTTGCCTTGTTCATATTGTGATTACTTTTATATTAAATATATTGTGTTTCTCTGTATATTACACTGTGCTACATAACTCAATGCAATTGTAAATGGCTTGGAAAGCTTAAAAGATAATAAACAAGTAGAAAAAATCATTGCAATATGTACAAAATATTTGGAGGTTTTGATTTGATTCACAATGTATTAAATATTTGTATCTTTCAATTCATTATTTTACTTCTGTGTTAAATCAACAAATGCTATGCATGAGTTTCCAATACAACCTTATTATCATTTCTAATAAAGTCTGCATTATAAGATTAATATCTGCCAGATCTTATAAAAATCGTAACTGTCAATACATTCCTATTCAAGAGTAGAAAAGATCTCATTGCCAGACAAGACAAATAAAAACAAAAAGTGAAACAAAACAATAAAAAAGAAGAGTGAGCTCACTCAAGTCACACCAAGACTTGTCCAGGGGGATAAAATGACACAGGGGTTGAAACAGGCTGAGACCAGGAGGTTAACACTTGTTTCTGGTGGGGATCATTTCTTCATCCCACAACACTTCACTGTTTCTCTCATATGAAATGCAAAAGAGAGTATACGAACAAATATGTGCTCAATCGCTCAGTCATGTCTGACTCTCTGCAACCCCAAGGACTGTAGTCCACCAGGCTCCTCTATCCATGGCGATTCTCCAGGCAAGAACACTGGAGAGGGTTGCCATGCACGCCCTCCTCAAGGGGATCTTCCCAACCCAGGGACTGAACCCAGGTCTCCCGCATTACAGGTGAATTTTTTACCATCTGAACCACCAGGGAAGCCCAAGACTACTAGAATGGGTAGCCTATCCCTTCTCCAGGGGAACTTCCCAACCCAGGAATCAAACAAGGGTCTCCTGCATTGCAGGTGGATTCTTTATCAGCTGAGCTACTTGGGAAGCCCTTAGGAACAAATATAGCTAGACTTAAAACATGCATCTTTATCAATTGATTCACCTTTGAAAATTGTATTTAAAAAGAGAAGAGGACAACCTGCCTAGACTTCTATTTTCTTATCTGCTTATGTATCTAACCAGACCAAGGGATTATATTTTGCCAAACAGTCATGCAAATACAACCCAAATGCCACAGGCTCCTCTCCCACTGTCGTTTGTGATACACTCTTGTTTGGAAGACTGTTACATGAAAACCGGCAAGATCACCATACATTAAACAAGCGCACCAACACAGGGTTGTTCATTTAACATTTGAGCTGACGGTGGCCCACAGCGCTCTCTACAAAAATGAAAGATTTGCTTCCTGCACACACACACACACACCTCAGCTCACAGAAAAAAAAAAAAACACATCAAAAAGTCAGCAAAATTAATACAGCTTACCACTCAAAACAGAATTGTAATGATGATGGGAAATGTACCTCCTTCTGCTTTCAGAAAGCATGTTTTGTGTCTTCCAAACGTTTCCATCTACAAACCACCTAGAACAACTGAAAGGTCACCTACACTGGCAGAAACGGAGAGTGGATTTATTTTTATAGTTTATTTTAAAAGTGGCAACATCAAAGCATGCAAGAGGTAATATATGAATCAGAAGATTCACATTCCATGAGTAATGGGCTGAGAGTGAAAAGAAACAGGATCGCCTTTATAGAAGCCCCAAACTACATTCTAAATGCTCTAAATTGCCAAAGTTCTGCAAAGATTAAGCTTCTTGTGTTTAAAGACAAGACATACACTGAGGCATTTTCTTGTTGAGATATAACTTTCCAGAAGTCAATGACTGATGGCATTCCCTTTTTTCCAAACAGACACCTCTCTGAATGACTTTATCATAAGTAGAAATTGGATAGAAATGTCCTAACTAAATATTTTGCTGTCTGCAATATCTGAAGAGTAGGGCTAATTAACAGAGAATTGCAGTTTTATCTGTTTAGTGATTTATCTGCCGTTTTAAGGGGATGCATCCATGGGTAATCACTCTTAATCTCCCACACAGGGCTGTAACTTGGAAGATTCAAACAGAACCAGTAGCTGCAAGACAAAGATAGCGTTTTCCCAGGAGCACAGCCAGCTGTTGAAAGAATACAGATCATTGTTTGCTGCTGAGTGCAAAAAATCATTAAGAGATTACTCATAGAATTATTAATCTGTATAACATTTTAAAGTGAAAAAAAAAAAAAGCAAAGCTGTCATGTGACTACCGAGATGCCTCACTCTGCGAGGCATTCTTCGCTGACTAGTCCACTGAGAAACATAAACTTGGGCCTATAAAGGCCTATTCATTGGTCAGTGAATGCACATGTTACATGTTTCTTTGAAAGGATAACCATCCCAGAGAGTGTGGTAAACTCCAGATTCCAGAAACCCTAAGAGCCTCTTAATACCATAGCCATGTGTGACTTGAAAAAGGGAAAACTGTCCCCTGGAATGGTCTGTTGCGAAGAACAATTTCAATTGACTTTTGAATGTCCTATAGTTGAAGTCTTCTTACTGGTGGTCATAAATGCTTCATGAATATAGTTGTATAAGGAGGAAAAATTGCAAAACAATAGTGAGATGGTTAAATTATTTAAATCTTGTCCTGTGATAGGTAAAGAAATTAATTTCCTGAATTAATTAAAACAATGCTGCACATAATTTTGAAATTGACAAAATTACTGATCCAACATTTATATATTACTTTGCTTTAAAAATATGAGCAATTTAGGGACCCAAAGAATTAAACCTGAGATATACAGAACAGACTTGTGAGTGCCAAGTAGGAGGGAAGTGTGAGAGGGAGGGGGTGGGAGTTTGGGATTAGCAGGTACAAACTGTTATACATAGGCTGGATAAACAACAGGTCCTGCTGTAGAGCACAGGGAGCAAAATTCAATATCCTGTGATAAATCATATGGAAAACAATATGAGGAAGCATGCTGCTGCTGCTGCTAAGTCGCTTCAGTCGTGTCTGACTCTATGCGATCCCATAAGACGGCAGCCCACCAGGCTCCCCCGTCCCTGGGATTCTCCAGGCAAGAACACTGGAGTGGATTGCCATTTCCTTCTCCAATGCATGAAAGTGAAAAGTGAAAAGTGAAAGTGAAGTCGCTCAGTCGTGTCCGACTCTTAGCAACCCCATGGACTGCAGCCCACCAAGCTCCTCCGTCCATGGGATTTTCCAGGCAAGAGTACTGGAGTGGGGTGCCATTGCCTTCTCCGATGAGGAAGCATATATATGCATAATTGAGTCACTTTGCTGTAGAGCAGAGATTAAGCACAACCTTGTAAATCAACTATAATTCATTAAGTCTTCTACAAAAAGAGCTTTGGAACTGGAAGGAAGACTGTCTTAAGGTTTCCTCTCACTTCTCAGACTGGATGGGGCCCAGCACTCAGCCATCAGTGGTTATTAGAATTCAATAATAATAGTTAAACCAAGCATTGGAATAAAAACTGATGTGTTCAATAATTAACAGTAATAGCAATAAATTAAGCACTTGTTGATTTCATAAGATTAAGACATTTTCATTTTTAACTTTTTCTCCCTTCCTTGATCCAATCCCAGTCCTGGCTGTCAGGGAGCTGCTTTTCTCTCTCTGGCCTTCCATATACACACATCTTGATTATCCTGAAAATAGCCATGGTGCTACCTCTAACTTTAATCAAGTCAAAAATATTAATTGGATAACTGCTCTGGGTCAGAGATCTCAGAAGCAAAGAGCTAGGAGCTCTGGATGAGAACAGACGTGGAGAAGCACCATGTGGCACAGTGGGGTGGGGTTTTGAGGAAGACATGTGTGGGGACAGAATAAGGAAGGAAGGAGCAACACAGGGTGCAGGAGGCTTCAAGGGGAGGTCATTTTGAACTTGGCCTTAAAGAATCATCACCACATAGAGAAAGGAGTTTGTATAGGTGGAATTAGATGTGAAATTTAGGGCCACAGGAGTGAATAATAAGTAGTTCATTGTCCTTGCACATGGTGGGTTGAGGGTGGACCTAGATCCTAGACCTGAGATCCTCTAAGACGCTTCCCACATGTTCAAAGTCCAAATCGCACTGCTTAAAATCTCCTACTTAAATATCCTTAAAATCTTCTATTTAAAAGGCAATGCCAAAGAATGCTCAAACTACTGCACACTTGCACTCATCTCACACACTAGTACTCTTGCCTGGAAAATCCCATGGATGGAGGACCCTGGTAGGCTGCAGTCCATGAGGTCGTTAAGAGTCAGACACGACTGAGTGACTTCACTTCATTTTTCACTTTCATGCACTGGAGAAGGAAATGGCAACCCACTCCAGTGTTCTTGCCTGGAGAATCCCAGGGACGGGGGAGCCTGGTGGGCTGCCATCTATGGGGTTGCACAGAGTTGGACACGACTGAAGCGACTTAGCAACAGCAGCACAAACTAGTAAAGTAAAGCTCAAAATTCTCCAAGCCAGGCTTCAACAATATGTGAACCATGAACTTCCAGATGTTCAAGCTGGTTTTAGAAAAGGCAGAGGAACCAGAGATCAAATTCCCAACATCTGTTGGATCATCAAAAAAGCAAGAGAGTTCCAGAAAAACATCTATTTCTGCTTTATTGACTATGCCAAAGCATTTGACTGTGTGGATCACCACAAACTATGGAAAATTCTGAAAGAGATGGGAATAGCAGACCACCTGACCTGCCTCCTGAGAAATCTGTATGCAGGTCAAGAAGAAACAGTTAGAACCGAACATGGAACAGCAGAGTGGTTCCAAATAGGAAAAGGAGTTCTTCAAGGCTGTATATTGTCACCCTGCTTATTTAACTTATATGCAGAGTACATCATGAGAAATGCTGGACTGGAGGAAACACAAGCTGGAATCAAGATTGCCAAGAGATATATCAATAACCTCAGATATGCAGATGACACCAGCCTTATGGCAGAAAGCAAAGAAAAACTAAAGAGCCTGTTGATGAAAGTGAAAGAGAAGAGTGAAAAAGTTGGCTTAAAACTCAACATTCATTGATTTGCGGATATTGAAGAATCCTTGCATCCCTGGGATAAAGCCCACTTGGTCCTGGTGTATGATCTTTTTAATGTGTTGTTGGATTCTGATTGCTAGAATTTTGTTAAGAATTTTTGCATCTATGTTCATCAGGGATATTGGCCTGTAGTTTTCTTTTTTTGTGGGATCTTTGTCAGGTTTTGGTATTAGGGTGATGGTGGCCTCATAGAATGAGTTTGGAAGTGTACCTTCCTCTGCAATTTTCTGGAAGAGTTTGAGTAGGATAGATGTTAGCTCTTCTCTAAATTTTTGGTAGAATTCAGCTGTGAAGCCGTCTGGACCTGGGCTTTTGTTTGCTGGAAGATTTCTGATTACAGTTTCAATTTCTGTGCTTGTGATGGGTCTGTTAAGATTTTCTATTTCTTCCTGATCCACTTTTGGAAAGTTGTACTTTTCTAAGAATTTGTCCATTTCTTCCACGTTGTCCATTTTATTGGCATATAATTGCTGATAGTAGTCTCTTATGATCCTTTGTATTTCTGTGTTGTCTGTTGTGATCTCTCCATTTTCATTTCTAATTTTATTGATTTGATTTTTCTCCCTTTGTTTCTTGATGAGTCTGGCTAATGGTTTGTCAATTTTATTTATCCTTTCAAAGAACCAGCTTTTGGCTTTGTTGATTTTTGCTATGGTCTCTTTTGTTTCTTTTGCATTTATTTCTGCCCTAATTTTTAAGATTTCTTTCCTTCTACTAACCCTGGGGTTCTTCATTTCTTCCTTTTCTAGTTGCTTTAGGTGAAGAGTTAGGTTATTTATTTGACTTTTTTCTTGTTTCTTGAGGTATACCTGTATTGCTATGAACTTTCCCCTTAGGACTGCTTTTACAGTGTCCCACAGGTTTTGGGTTGTTGTGTTTTCATTTTCATTCGTTTCTGTGCAAATTTTTATTTCTTTTTTGATTTCTTCTGTGATTTGTTGGTTATTCAGCAGCATGTTGTTCAGCCTCCATATGTTGGAATTTTTAATACTATTTCTCTTGTAATTGAGGTCTAATCTTACTGCATTGTGGTCAGAAAAGATGCTTGGAATGATTTCAATTTTTTTTGAATTTACCAAGGCTAGATTTATAAAACTCCTAGAGGAGAACATAGGCAAAACACTCTTCAACATACATCACAAGAGGATCCTCTATGACCCACCTCCCAGAATATTGGAAATAAAAGCAAAAATAACCGAACGGGACCTAATTAAACTTAAAGGCTTCTGCACAACAAAGGAAACTATTAGCAAGGTGAAAAGGCAGCCTTCAGAATGGGAGAAAATAATAGCAAATGAAGCAACAGACAAACAACTAATCTCAAAAATATACAAGCAGCTCCTACAGCTCAATTCCAGAAAAATAAATGACCCAATCAAAAAATGGGCCAAAGAACTAAATAGATATTTCTCCAAAGAAGACATACAGATGGCTAACAAACACATGAAAAGATGCTCAACATCATTCATTATCAGAGAAATGCAAATCAAAACACTATGAGGTACCATTTCACGCCAGTCAGAATGGCTGAAATCCAAAAAGTCTACAAGCAATAAATGCTGGAGAGGGTGTGGAGAAAAGGGAACCCTCTTACACTGTTGGTGGGAATGCAAACTAGTACAGCCACTATGGAGAACAGTGTGGAGATTCCTTTAAAAACTGGAAATAGAACTGCCTTATGACCCAGCAATCCCACTGCTGGGCATACACACTGAGGAAACCAGAATTGAAAGAGACACGTGTACCCCAATGTTCATCGCAGCACTGTTTATAATAGCCAGGACATGGAAGCAACCAAATGTCCATCAGCAGATGAATGGATAAGAAAGCAGTGGTACATATACACAATGGAGTATTACTCAGCCATTAAAAAGAATACATTTGAATCAGTTCTAATGAGGTGGATGAAACTGGAACCTATTATACAGAGTGAAGTAAGCCAGAAAGAAAAACACCAATACAGTATACTAACGCATATATATGGAATTTAGAAAGATGGTAACAATAACCCTGTATACGAGACAGCAAAAGAGACACTGATGTATAGAACAGTCTTTTGGACTCTGTGGGAGAGGAAGAGGGTGGGAAGATTTGGGAGAATGGCATTGAAACATGTATAATATCATATATGAAACGAGTCGCCAGTCCAGGTTGGATACATGATACTGGATGCTTGGGGCTGGTACACTGGGACGACCTAGAGGGATGGTATGGGGAGGGAGAAGGGAGGAGGGTTCAGGATGGGGAACACATGTATACCTGTGGCAGATTCAGTTTGATATATGGCAAAGCCAATACAATATTGTAAAGTTAAAAAAAAAAAAAACAACTCAACATTCAGAAAACTAAGATCATGGCATCCGGTCCCATGACTTCATGGCAAATAGATGGGGAAACAGTGAAAACAGTGTCAGACTTTATTTTGGGGAGCTCCAAAATCACTACAGATGGTGATTGCAGCCATGAAATTAAAAGACGCTTACTCCTTGAAAGGAAAGTTATGACTAACCTAGACAGCCTATTAAAAAGCAGAGACATTATTTTGTCAACAAAGGTCCATCTAGTCAAGGCTATGGTTTTTCCAGTAGTCATGTATGGATATGAGAGTTGGACTATAAAGAAAGCTGAGTACTGAAGAATTGATGCTTTTGAACTGTGGTGCTGGAGAAGACTCTTGAGAGTCCCTTGGACTGCAAGGAGATCCAACCAGTCCATCCAAAAGGAAATCAGTTCTGAATATTCATTGGAAGGACTGATGCTGAAGCTGAAACTCCGATACTTTGGCCACCTAATGCAAACAGCTGACTCATTTGAAAAGACCCTGATCCTGGGAAACATTGAAGGTGGGAGGAGAAGGGAATGACAGAGGATGAGATGGTTGGACAGCATCACCGACTCAATGGACATGAGTTTGTGTAAACTCTGGGAGTTGGTGATAGACAGGGAGGCCTGCCATGCAGCAGTCCATAGGGTTGCAAAGAGCTGGACATGACTGAGCAACTGAACTGAACTGAACTGAACTGAAAATCTCTAGTTTGAATTCTTCAAAGACTACTTCGAAATCTCCCCCAAATTAATTTCTCCTGCTGGAAGCCTTAGTTCTCTAGCTCTTTCCTGGTGACTCAGATAATGAAGAGTCTGCCTGAATTGCAGGAGACCTGGCTTCAGTCCCTAGGTGGGGACAATCCCCTGGAGAAGAAAATAGCTACCCACTCCAGTTCTTGCCTGGAGATTCCATGGACAGAGGAGCTTGGCAGGCTACAGTCCATGGGGTCACAAAGAGCTGGACACGACTGAGCAACTAACACTTTCACTTAGTTCCCTAATCTATCCCTTGGACAGCAAGGAGATCAAACCAATCAATCCTAAAAGAAATCAACCCTGAATATTCATTGGAAAGACTGAAGCTCTAATACTTTGGTGATATTAGAAGAGATTTTCAACATCCCTGAGACTTTATTTATCTGTCTTTAACATGGAGATCGATCAGGAAAGGCTTTCTCCACAGTGTACTATAGAGGTTAAATAATATTTGAGAGAGAGGATCATTACATAGTTTCAGAAACAGAGCAATTTCTCAAAAAGATGTAGCTCTTGTATGAATTACTTTCCATTTACATTATGATTATTATATAACTTTATATTAATCCCATTGAGTAAGATAGTTTAGAGGAATATCCATTTTGTCTTGTCCCTTTTCTTTGTGTTTATACATATATCACCAAAACAGTAAATGATCAATACAAATTTAACCGTACAAAATTGCTACCTTGCCTGAAACACAGCCATGCTGATGATCAACAAGTCCACTTCTATATCTGGACTATAGACATATTAATAAAGGTGATGACTATTACCATGTTTTAATTTTGTTATAATGTTTAACTTTGTTATCAAATTGAAAAGACAATTTTTTTTGGTTTCTAATTTTGCTATGTAATTTTGTTACAGTGTAATAGTTTTTTTTTTAACTTTTCTTTGTTTAGTTATAGTTATATAATTCACTTTTCATATGTTGCTGTAGCGGCATTAAGAAAATCAGAGCAAAACCTGTATTCAGAGCAAAGGCCTGTATGCAGGACGAGAAGCAGCAGTTAGAACCAGACTTGAAAACACTGGCTGTTTCAAAAGTGGGAAAAGAGTACATCAAGGCTGTATATTGTCACTGTGCTTATTTAACATCTGTGCAGAGTACACCATGTGAGATGCTGCTGGGCTGGATGAAGCTCAAGCTGGAATCAAGACTGAGGGGAGAAATATCAATAACCTCAGATATGCAGATGATAACACCCTAATGGCTGAAAGCAAAGAGGAACTAAAGAGCCTCTTGATAAAGGTGAAAGAGAAGAGTGAAAACCTGGCTTAAAACTCAACATTCAAAAACCGAAGATCATGGCATCCAGTCCTGTTACTTCATGGCAAATAGATGGGGAGACAATGGAAACAGTGACAGACTTTATTTTCTTGGACTCCAAAATCACTGTGGATGGTGACTGCAGCTGTGAAATTAAAAGACGTTTGCTCCTTGGAAGAAAAGCTATGACAAACCTAGGTAGCATATTAAAAAGCAGAGACATCACTTTGCTGACAAAGGTCCATATAGTCAAAGCTATGGTTTTTCCAGTAGTCATGTATGGATGTGAGAGTTGGTCCATAAAGAAAGCTGAGTGCTGAAGAATTGATGCTTTCAAATTGTGGTGCTGGAGAAGACTCTTGAGAGTCCCTTAGACAGCAAGGAGATCAAACCAGTCAAGCCTAAAAGAAATCAACCCTGAATATTCATTGGAAGGACTGAATCTCCAATACTTTGGCCACCTGATATGAAGAGTTGACCCATTGGAAAAGACCCTGATGCTGGGAAAGATTGAAGGCAGGAGGAGGAGGGGGTAACAGAAGATGAGGTGGTTTGATGGTATCATGGATTCATGGACATGAGTTTGGGCAAACTCCGGGAGATGATGAAGGACAGGGCTCACAAAGAGTCAGACACGACTTAGTGACTGAACAACAGCAACAAAGAAAATCAGGCTAGATTTTTACAACTGTGGGTAGTTAGAAAATAATTGTATTTACTCGATATCTTGTTTTAAATATTTCACATATACAAGATAGAGGACACAGCAGCATACATTTTGACATGCACACTCATTCGACATACTCATTCATTACTCATCAATCCAGTCAAATTAGCAGGTCCTGAAACATTTCCTCCTTAAAGGAGTCTGAAAGTCACTTAGCTTTTTTACCCCTGAAGACAATAATGCATCCTGACATGTAGAAAATATTTTGTTGTTTTTTTATTATAGATGTTTTATACAGGAAATAATTATTTGGACTTTAAAGCAAATATTCATCTTTTGTGGGTTGGATGTTAATATTAAACTTCAAAAGTCAGTTTAGAATTAATATCCCCAGAGGATGGTACCTGATTAATTCATTCTGTGTAATAAAAAATGATTACTTAATGATGAGTGAATATACTTAGTATGTAAATAATGGATTTCAGTTAAGCTTTGTACAAATATTTGAGAAATTTTGTGTTTACCTACAAGAAGTCAATGTAAAAACACAACTATCTGATAATCACCTTTTGGTAAATATTTATCTTGTGTTCTTTAGTGGAAAAATCTGTGGACTTTGTAGATTGCCTGGCAGCTAGAGGTCAACCATCCCAATCGCACCAGATTTCACTGAATGACCTCATGAATCCATCTGCTCCATTGGTAAAATAACACAGTTCATTTTTAACCACCTGAAGGTCACGGAGGTTACAGTAAATGATAAAAAGCAAAGAGCCCTCTTTTACATCTTGGATACCATGAAATGAAATGATAGTTTATCTACAGCAAATACTTGTGGTTATCTGACAAAAACAGGTCAAAGGTTTTGTGCGTTTTCTCTGAAATTGCTCAGGGTCTTCTCTAATGACTGATAATTGGAAACAGAGGCTGGACTCCCAAATGTGATGGGTGACAGATGAGCAGTAGATTAATGTCAATACTTGGTTAGGAGACACTACAAGGTCAGGGGTTACAGGAATTAGCCATTGTGCTGCTGTGAAAAGGCAAACATCAAAAGTCTATTATCCTCTTAAGAGCTCTTCTCCAGGCCTGAAATCCATTCTCACTTGCTTTGGTTATAATTGAGAGATATCGTGATGCCATGATACATGCGATGTCAAAGTGAAACCACTCACCCTAAGTGTATCAATAGTTAGGGTTTGCAAGTTTTTATTTATACAGTAAAGAAATACTGTTTTCATATCACATTTTTAGTGTACTCAATGTTCATTTTGGAGAATTTCAGAAACATCTTGTCCAGGAAAAAAAAAATAATCATCCTTAGTGGAAAAAAAGAAAAACTAGAAAACTTGCCATTAAGTGTGTTCAAAATTTCTCTATGGGGGGAAATGAAGGAAGTTTAAGACATTTGCATTGTTTTAAGGATATGAGAATTTCTGTAGCTGAACAAATGTGTTTCTCGAGTGAGCTGCTTTAAATTTGAAATCAGTATGATAACTTTTATAGAGTTCACTCAAGTTCAGTCTGTGGTTCAAGCCGAACTACATTTTTTTCTGCCTAATGGGTTGCATCAATGAAGTTTGGTACAGGAAGGAGGACACAGAGAAATGTGATTGGACTTAAAGCCATATCAAGTTATCAGAAACACAATTACGTGGTTTTACAGGTTTTTAATAAAGGAATAAAATGGTATATATGAATGTATTACCTCTATGCTCTGTAACTAATTCATCTGTTCTGCTTGGGCAGGGCCCGTACGTGCTCATGGTGGCCCAAGTCTGTTTCCTATAGTTGCCATTGCAGTCCCTGGCCCCAGATTTTAAGCTTGACAACAGTTCTGCTTGTCTCATCGCTGTGTACTCCATTCCTTCTTCAATCTCTGATACATAGTAGGTGAGGAATATACATGGGAAGAGAATGAATATGAGAATATAGGCATTTATGTCTGATTCTGTTTCTTTTTGTTTGTTTCAGGAGGGAGAATAAATACAGACTCCAATGAACCAACGGGGCTTCCCTTTGTGGCTGAGCTGGCAAAGAATCCGCCTGCAATGCAGGAGACCTGGGTTCGATCCCTGGGTTGGGAAGATCCCTTGGAAAAAGGAAAGGCTGCCCACTCTGGGTATTCTGGCCTGGAGAATTCCATGGACTGTATAATCCATGGGGTCTCAAAGAGTCGGATATGACTGATCGACTTTCACTTTCACTTTTCCATTGAACCAACTAAGCCAAAAGCCCCTCAACCAATTTGTTCTTTTTCAAAAATTTGAAGTCTGGTTGATTTATAATTTAACCATTTATTCTTAAATGAGTCTTGCTCATGTTTCAAAATAGTATTCTTCCTAATGGTATATTTCTTTTCCCTTTCTTCTTTGAAAGGGATTCAAATAAATAAGGATAATTTATAGCCCTAGCATTTTATATTTATTTTGTTTCCACCAACTAGAATGATTCTTAAAGACAAATGCTAAAATAATAGAATCTCTTATTCTTCAATGGATATATTAGGAAAGAAGAAAAAGGTAATAGAAAAATTAACATTGGTCTATTTTATGGTTATTAATATAATTATACTTAAAATAATTTGCAAAATGAATCATATGCTGTAGAAAAGAATATTTATGTATTTTAATATAATAATTTATATATTCTGTTAATTTTTCTCTATATAAAAACATGAATTTCTCCTCTGCAATATGTAATATAAACAAATATTTGGTAACATGTTCATAATATTTTTAATCTTCTTCCAAAAATAATGAAAATAATTGCTTCTTTCAGAAATATGCTTTGTTTTTTTAGTTTCTTTTTCATTATAAAAAATTATTAGAACTGTTTTTATTTGGTATGTTTTTCTAGCATCATCCTTGAAAGTGAAAGTTCATTTCATCAGTCTGACTGTTTAAAGATAGGAACTGGAATACATAATACATGACTTGTTCAAACATTTCTTTGCAACACATTATTAAAATTGTGTTAGATGAATCAATACATTGTATTAAAAATGCTTTTTATAATTGGAGACCTACTTAAGAACATGTGCTAGATTTAATAAAGATGTAACAGGTGCCAGAATCAATAAAGAAATCACATGACCTTCCCACATTTATGGAATGAGACCACATTGTAATTAGAGTCAAGGGATTCTTAGTGGTCTCAGGTCATGGAGTTTTCATATGAACAGTTTCATATTTTGGTTGATCTGGTTTCACACTCCTGGGTTTTTCCTTTGTTTTGGGATTTCAGGTCAACCACAAAACTCAGAGCAAAATTCAGTGAAGAATCATTGAGCAGTATCTGGTTTTGAGTTCAAACTATACAAATCCTCCAAGATTCGTCAGACGCACACCTGGAGAGAAAATAAGTCTTCTGAGATCCAGCTCAGACGATCCCATTTTAGATTCCAATTTAATAACTTCCTGAGTCTCCAATTCAATTTTATATTATCAGATGAACTGTTTTCTGATGCTTTTATTGCTAATAGTTTGATTTGTTCTTAATGTTATTTCATAATCCACCCGACTACCCATATATGCTGTCACATAAAGAACCAAATTCAGCTGCGAGAAAAGCTGGATGCCAACCTCGTTTAACCCACATATTCCTCCAAATGGCAGCACTTGGTGAGACCTAGTACCTGGAAGTGAGCGCACAGAACAGGTGTGAGAATGCGGCTAAAGCAAGAATGTTTGAGTATTAGACGTTTAAGACGCTGGTGGCGTCTAGATCACTCTCCACACCTGTGGTACTTAGTGCTCTGGCCGCATGGGGAGAAGTTCGGAAGTTTTCTGGAGAACTGGTATCACCAGCACAGTTGAGAGTGTCGTATTCTGCAAACAGAGGAACTAGACCAACCCATATGCAGACTGGTGCTGAGTCCTCAGTCTTTCTCCACTCAGTTTCCAGAATGTTGACAACCAGGCCCGTGCCTTCCAGACAAGAGGATAAAAGAGCCCTCTTATTGAAATCTGACCATTCCTAGCAGAAAGAATGTCTCCACAAAATGGCAATGCAAAAATATCTTGGAAAATAATACCAAGTTCCACCCTCATGCTAAGAGTCTCTAAGATGTACTTATTCCCTCAGTCGTGTCTGACTCTTTGTGACCCCAAGGACTGTAGCCCGCCAGGTTCCTCTGTCCGTGGGGATTCTCCAGGCAAGACTACTGAAGTGGGTTGCAGTGCCCCCCTCCAGGAGATCTTCCCAACCCAGGTCTCTCAACATTGCAGGTGGATACTTTACTGTTTGAGACATCAGGGACTCAGCCACCCACTCTCTAATCAGCTTTTTAATCTCTTGAAATTAAGTAAGAGCTAACAAGCAAAGATTACTAGATAGCTGAGAAAATTCTCTCCCTTTAAATATAGAGATGAGGAGACTTTTTTAAAAATAAACTTGGAGGTATTTCAATAAAAGAAAAAAAATTACTAAAAAATACTAAACAGCCTTTGAGAGTTAAGAGACGCTTTTGCATCCATGAAACAAGATGCTATGAAAGACAAATACTCAATGCTAAAACATCTCTTGAAAATGAAGCTGAAAATCAGTCTCAGCTTGAAAGATTAAGTTGAAGAAATTTTCAAAAAGGAGAGCAATTAGTCAAAAGAATGAAAAATAGACAAGAAAGAAAGGAAAGATGGAAGACATTAAGAAAGCAAAAATAAGGGGAGTAGTTCAGAATGAGCCCCAATAATAGAGGTTCCAGAAAGAGAGATTAGGAAGTGATGAAGAAATCATCAAAGAAATAATTCAGTTCACTGAGCCAAATGCAAAAGTTTCAAGATTGAAAATGTCTGCTCTGTCAACAAAAAGAAGTTTCTATATGTTTCCAGACACAAAATATAAGTTCCATACATGGGGATCAGGAATCAAAAAGGATTTAGACTTCTCAAAAACAACATTGCCATCTACAAGACAAGGAGACAATAACTTCAAAATCACGATGAAAATATATTTCCACTTGAGTTGAAATATATTCAACTATATATATTTCAAATATATTTAAATATAACTATATATTCAAATATATTCAACTCAAGGACCCATCAAAATGAAGGTATAACAAGGATACTTCCTGATGTGCAGGGTATCCAAAATTTTGATTCCCATAAAACATTTCTTAGGAATTACCTGAAGACTTTGCTTCACCAGAAGCATCCCACTAAGTGAAGTTGGACAGAGAAAGACAAATATCATATATCACTTATATGTGGAATCTAAAAGACAAAAAAAACCAAAAAAAAACAAATGGATCTACTTAAAAATAGAAACAGACACAGACAGATATGATAAAAAAAAAAAAAAACTTGTGGTTACCGGGGGAAGAGTGAGAAAGGAGGGATAGATTGGGAGTTTGGGATTGACATGTATATACTGCTATGCTCGGGACTGGTGCACTGGGATGACTGAGAGGGATGGTATGGGGAGGGAGGTGGGAGGGGGGTTCAGGATGGGGAACACGTGTACACCCGTGGCAGATTCATGCTGATGTATGGCAAAACCAATACAATACTGTAAAGTAATTAGCCTCCAATTAAAATAAATAAATTTATATTAAAAAATAAATAAAACAGATAACCAAAAAAGACCTACTGTCCTTGAATAAAATAAAAAACAAATTTAAATTAAAAGTTCTTCTCAAATAAAAAAAAATCTTAAAAACAAACAAACAAAAGTATCAGCCAGAAAGAAGGTGAAGGCATAGGCTACAGGAAAAAAGGAGGTTTGATGTGGGAGAAGCAAAGATAATTCCCAGAATGACGATGAAGGAAATCCCAGGATGATAGCTGTGCCCTGGGCACAGAGGTGAACAGTCCGTACTGGAGCAGTGTGACTCCACAGAAAGACACTTTAAGGCTAAAGATCTCTTTTCCCATTGGCACCAGCCTTTGACCTTAACAAAGTCTGAGTGAGCCCGAGTCACACTTGGACACAGACGTAGCCTTCCTGACATGTATTTATGAAGTTCCTGTTCTCTCTTCAAAGTCCTGCTGCCCAAGTCATCTGAGAGTACTCACTTTTCCCATAAAAATGTTTTGGGTTTTCTTTTGCCATATCCCTCCAAATTGGCTGTTGACACTAAACCTGGAAGCTGAGATGACGTCACAGCCCATACTCCCTCTTGGCTTCAGTGGACTGGGTCATACCCAGCCTCCCCACCTTACAGCCCCCAAAATTCCCAGGACACCACTCCCTAGAAAGGGCATTTAAAAACCACCAAGCAAATGAACCATAAGTTACTCACAGGTGTGCTTAGTTCATCTTCTGTCAACATTCACCAAAACGCTTCCACTTAAAAAAGGAGCTTGTGTTTCCTATTAGTTTTAATAATAATTGGTTTTATATTTACTAGTATATGATATATATCCATTAAAACAGAAACTCTCTTTGAGGTAGAGAAAAATATTCATTCAAGTTCACACATACAGCGATTCTTAAAGTATGGATTCAAAGGCAGGTCTAACCACATCAGCACCTCTAAAGAAAAGTTCCAAGAGGCTACAGAATTTTTTGTTTTTTGGAACTTTTACCTTTATCCTCTTCACCAGTATTTAAATTAATTCCCAAAGTCTACTTTTTCTCACATTTCCTTTGGAAATATTTCCTTTATAAAGGAACCACAGTGTGATTTGGAATATCTAACACTAGGAAGGATTTCCAGCCATTCTCATGCACTGATCACAGCACAGAATATTTATTTATTTATTTATTTTCTGTTTTAAATTTCTTTTTTTTTAATTTAAATTTATTTATTTTAATTAAAGGCTAATTACAATATTGTATTGGTTTTGCCATACATCAACATGAATATTTAGACTCTGCAAAATGCAAGTGTTATTCCTAAATCACACTTAAGTACACCAAGAGTGGCTCTTACATGCAAACAGAAAATACACTTGAAGTTCTGTTTTGTCTTCTCATCCTTAGATGCACATTCACAAGGGCAAGCAAAGCCTAATTCTGAAAGCATAGGAACGTCACCAAGCAGTTTTATTCTACATTGCTCTTAACACACTGAAAACAAAAGTAATCCCAAAGCTAAGATATGTTTCACGCATTTCCAGTTAAACTAGCTACCTTTTTTTTTTTTTTTTTGGTTCTTGAAGGAAACCAGCTAAAGTTGAAAATAACCATGGAAAGAATCATTCACCTAAAGACAGCCAATGATGGTCATGGAAATGGTTGAGGAATCTATTTGAAAGAGAAACTGTATGTGAGAGAGTAACGGGTTAATAAGGGCTATTAATATTCACGACCTGATACTTTCAAGCAAGGATGTCAAAAGAATATGTCAATCAACAGCAACATAGAAAAAATAAAGCAACGTCTGTGTCAGGATCTCCTTTCTTCTCACTGTATTCAATCACGCAATCCTGATGAACTTATGAAGATTAGCTTCAAAGCCTTAGACTATTCAGACTAAGTAGTAATAAAAATTATTATAAACTTATAACTAACATTTATGAGACTTCATACCCAATGCACATAATCTTATTTAATGCAATATGTATTTAGTGAGAGAAGAGAGAAATTCAGCTAACATTAATTGAATGCTTATTATTCAGTCACCATTTTCAGCAGAGACAGTTAGGGGACAGAAAGGAGACCGAGGAGGTAGAAACAAAAAGTTATCAATGGAAAAAGACTTGTAGACATAGAGAGGACAGGAAGTCGGAGAGGGATGGAGTAGGAGTTTGGGATTAGTAGATGCAAACTATTATGTACAGAATGGATGAGCACCAAGGTCCCACTGTAGAGCACAGAGAACTATACTCAGTATCCAGTTATAAACCGTAATGGAAAAGCATATGAAAAAGAACACATATGCATATGTGTGTATACATACATATGTATAAACTGAGTCACCTTGCTGCACAACAGAAATTAACACAACATTATAAATCAACTGTCCGTCAATAAAATAAAGCTTTTTAAATGTTATCTACCTTTAAGTGTCTACTTGTACTCCAACGTTGTTTTGACTAGAAGAAATAAAGATCACAGAAAGTAACAGGAAATTCCTGTTAATTAAATCAGAGCACCTTTTCCATCTGTGATGAATGCCTTGATTATTGAAACATGAAATTGTGTGTCCTCTTAGGGCTACTTGCAGTTAGATTTCACACCCAAACACTGCCTCTCCTTTGTCCTAGAATCCTGCCTTTCTTTCCCTCATAGTTATATTTTGAGAAAAGAATTCAATAAAAGTAAATATACTTGATGTTATGGAGATTAAATGGGTAAGTGAAGCTAAATCCTCCTGTGTTTAACATAACTAGTCTCCTGTTTCTGACACAGAGATGATTAGGACAATTTCCCTAATTGACAGGGAAATAGTCACCTTTTACTTAATTTACCATCTAAAAAAATAGTTGTATGAGAACCAAGACCCTATTCCAAATTCCCTCCACCGAATTCCAAACAATGAATAGATAAGAGAATGCAAGATTTCATCAAAAACAAGTGTAACATGGATTGGGGCAAAACTTCCTAATTAAACAGGGGTGATCTCTGACTTTAAATGCACATGTACAGGACAACTTGGATTTGGTTAAGCGATGCTGTTTTACCTTTTGCATTACTTACTATCTTGAAAATAAGTGGCAAAGTGAATTTCACTCATATTTACTTAGCACCTATTTTGTATCAGTTCCTCAATTTGAAGTTGCGGAAGGGGCAGTAGAATATGTGTTATAAACACTGCTTTGGGGTTTGAGACTAAATTACATTGTTCAGGGCTCAAGGGTATACAGTTCTATTTTCCCGTCTCCCTCTGTCTGAGTCTCGGCTTCCGTCCAGTTTTCAGGAACCTGTTTTTCCCTTCCAGAATGCCAGCTCCGGCCTTCATTGTGTTCAAGAGTAAAGGCAGCAGAGAGAGCAGAGTTGCAACACTTGAAAAACACTTCGGTGGCAAGGGACTGAGAAAGGAATTTTCTGTCAGAAACTATTTGGGGGAAAGTGTTGCAAACAGTTTTCAATTTAAATTTAAAGCCAAAGTGAGAGCTGAATTTAAAATTAAATGGCACTAGTTTAGAAATTTAAAAAAAAATAGACATATCATCTACACCACTCTTGGTATGTTTGCAATACATTTTGATTTTACACAAATAAAGTACTGATTCTGTTCTTTCTTCCTTCAGTAGTAAGTGGAGTAATAACACTGTAATGTTAATTATTTAAGTATAGTCTACAGAGCTCAGTATTCCCAATGAAAATAAAAGAAAGCAAAAACAAATGTCAAATTGACACTCTGTGAAGTTAATTTTGATATCTAGAAAGGTTCATAAAAAATCAGGGAATGAATAATTATTATAATTACAAGTGTTTATTGAGCATTTAAAGTAAACTATGCAATGAATTAAAGGTTATAAATGCCTTTTTGTTAAATACTGTATAAAATCTATAAAATTAAAAATAACCTTAAAAGTGATTGCTATTACATTTTTGCAACAAAACTGTTAACAATAAAGCGTAAACATTAACCACGTCCTGGATCTTCTACACACATAGAACTTTCTGCAAGGACTACAGTGCGTATTTCGAAAGCAAAACAAACAAACAAACAAGCACCTTTCTTCAGAGTAGCAATACCCAGACTGAAAATCTAATCTAATCTTGGTGAATGAAGTTTTATGATGAATCAATAATAAGAATGAGGTTTTTGTCCACTGACACCAGATTCCCTGTTGACAGGCTCTAGGCTGTAGAGATTTAACCCTCTCCCCACAAACACACACAAGTAGGTGTCACTCATTGGGAGACCTCCCAGATCATCTAGTTTGCCCTCCTTCCTTCAGCCTGATGCCAACTAACGTTCCAGAAAAGTGAAAGTGTTAGTGGCTCAGTTGTGCCCTACTCTCTGCAACCCCATGGACTATAGCCTGTCAGGCTCCTCTGTCATGGAATTCTCCAGGCAAGAAAACCGGAGTGGGTTGACATTCTCTTCTCCAGGGGATCTTCCCAACCCAGGGATCAAACCTGGTCTCCCACTTTGCAAGCAGATTCTTTACCATCTGAGTCACCAGGGAAACCCCAACATTTCAGAAAGCACTGTCAATTCTGGACTCATGTGACTGGACTTTGTAATTTCTTATTTCAGTATGAAACATCAGTGTGAGGATATTTGCAGACCTACCTTAAGTACTGTTTTACAGCACGATTTAAAAAACACTTTTTCCATTGTACTTGAGGTTTACAAAAATTCAGATCAGAAAAAATATCATAGAAGACTAGAATAAATACACTATAAGCAAAATTCTTTAAATTAATAGAGCAAAATGTGCTTTTTTTTTATATTGAGAGTATGGGAAGAAATACTGAAAATTCTATAACTGCAAAACATTTTTAAATAGTCATTTACATCTTATAAATATAACTAATTTAGGTAGGTAAATGAATAGATAGATGTTAGATATGTTAGATAGATGAATGGATAAATAGAAGATGGAAATACAGATAAAATAGGTAGTTATTTTGAACTAAATCAGTCCTACCTTTTTAAGCTGTCACATTAAATAATGTTTTAAGAAATGCTGGAGGTGTTCTCCAGATCTATAACTCCAAGTTATTCATATCTTTAAAAAATATATCTCTTTGTCTCACTATTAGCTCGGAGAAATATGAATATATCACATACTTCATGGTGCTTTTCCTGCTGCATTTCTGTGGAACTTTATAAATTATAAATAACAACATGTTCCATATCCCTTTTCCTTTTAATTGCATTTTGTAATTTCACACAACTCAAAAAAAAAAAAAAGAAAGCTTTAAAAAATATATTTATAGAAATGACAGCAAGGATAAATTTAGAATAGAACTATTTTGAAAAAAGAATCCTTCAGTGTTTGAAGTGTACTATGGCATTTATGGGACTATTTGACTAATTTTCCCAATGTAACATGTTCACCATAGGTTCTTTAACAGTTATTATTCCATTTGATGTTTTGATCTGTCTCCTTGATTAGACTGCCTTAAATATTTTCTAACACGAAAAAGAGGGAAAACCTGAAATGATGAAGACAACAGTATTTGTTTTCATCCTCATCACTGATATATATTCCATTTTCTGTCTATTCCAGTTCCTAGGTGACTTTTAGGACATACTGCTACTGCTGCTAAGTCGCTTCAGTCGTGTCCAACTCTGTGCGACCCCATAGACGGCAGCCCAACAGGCTCCCCCATCTCTGGGATTCTCCAGGCAAGAACACTGGAATGGGTTGCCATTTCCTTCTCCAATGCATGAAAGTGAAAAGTGAAAGTGAAGTCACTCAGTCGTGTCTGACTCTTTGCAACCCCATGGACTGCAGCCCACCAGGCTCCCCCGTCCATGGGATTTTCCAGGCAAGAGTACTGGCATGTTGAGTATCATCTATTGTGTAAAAATACTTCAAGTTTCATATTTTTTGTGTCAATATTTTTATAAAGCTTTGTAATGAATTGAAATGTTGAGAGAGGTCAAGAAAAGGACAGGGGATAAAAAGACATAAAAGTTGTTGTTAGTTCAACAAACTCAGAATATAGTAAAATGACACCTACTAGAGCCTACTATGGAGAAGGCAATGGCACCCCACTCCAGTGCTCTTGCCTGGAGAATCCCATGGATGGAGGAGCCTGGTAGGCTGCCGTCCATGGGGTCGCTAAGAGTCGGACACGACTGAGCGACTTCACTTTCACTTTTCACTTTCATGCATTGGAGAAGGAAATGGCAACCCACTCCAGTGTTCTTGCCTGGAGAATCCCAGGGACGGGGCAGCCTGGTGGGCTGCAGTCCATGGGGTTGCACAGAGTCAGACACGACTGAAGTGACTTAGCAGCAGCAGCAGCAGAGGCTACTATGGAGAAGGTGATAGCACCCCACTCCAGTACTCTTGCCTGGAAAATCCCATGCCTGGTAGGCTGCCATCCATGGGGTCACTAAGAGTCGGACACGACTGAGCAGCTTCACTTTCACTTTTCACTTTCATGCATTAGAGAAGGAAATGGCAACAACCCACTCCAGTGTTCTTGCCTGGAGAATCCCAGGGACGGGGAGTGTGGTGGGCTGCCATCTATGGGTCGCACAGAATCAGACAGGACTCAAGCGACTTAGCAGCAGCAGCAGAGGCTACTATGGGGCTTCCCTGGAGGCTCAAATGGTAACGAATCAACCTGCAAAGCAGGAGACCCGGGTTTGATCCCCAAGTCAGGAAGATCCCCTGGAGAAAGGAATGGCTACCCACTCCAATATTCTTGCCTGGAGAATTCCATAAACAGAGGAGCCTGGCAGGCTACAGTCCACGGTGTCGCAGAGTCCACATGACTGAGAGACTAACACTCACTTTTATTCATTCGTTCAAAAGCTACTATAGGCCATCCACCCCTCAAAATACCTCCCTCTTTCCTTCCCTCTTTCCCTCTCTCCACTCCTCTTCGTTCCACCCTCCCACCTCTCTCTCTCTCTCTCTCTCTCTCTCTCTCTCTCTATATATATATATATATATATATATATATATATATATATCAGTTCAGTTCAGTTGCTCAGTCATGTCCGACTGTTTGCGACCCCATGAATCACAGCACGCCAGGCCTCCCTGTCCATCACCAACTCCCGGAGTTCATTCAGACTCACGTCCATCGAGTCAGTGATGCCATCCAGCCATCTCATCCTCTGTCATCCTCTTCTCCTCCTGCCCCCAATCCCTCCCAGCATCAGAGTCTTTTCCACACACTCACACACACACACACACACACACACACATATATGTATACACACACACATGTGTGTGTTAGTTAGAAAGGAAATCTCTTTGTAGAAAAATTTATTCCAAAGTCTACATATTAATAATTTCATTTAAAACATTTTGCTCTAAGCACATGAGTAGTCTGACTCTTAACAACATGCTTGTTTTTTTTTATTTGTATATATATATATTTTTTAATTTTATTTTATTTTTAAACTTTACATAATTGTATTAGTTTTGCCAAATATTGTTTTAATCAATGGTAGAGTGGTGTTTAACCAATCATTCACACTGTTATAATCTATAAAGAGAGATAGGGGGTTTAATTACTTAGTTCTTTCAGAGTCATAAAGATACTGTCTTATTTTTGGCTAGAAGCAAGATAATCTAACTTCTTTTAATTCTAGGATCCATTTTTAATTATCAATTAGTATTATATGGTGTGAGACAGGAATTGAAGCTCATTTTTTCTAAATGTTTCCCAATTGTCTTAGTCCTGTTGTCCAGAAGACTATCCTTTTTCATTGAATTTCCTTTTCTCCTTGGCACCTTTGTCAAACATTCTTTAATGTAATCCTGTGGGTTTGTTTCAGCATCTGTTGTTCCTTTACTCTATTTCTTAGTTCTTATTCCAATACCACATAGCCCTGATCATTGTAACTTCACACTAAACTCTGAATTGAATAATACAAGCTTTCCGTCTTTGTTTCTCCTCTTCCCAAGATCATTTTGGCCATGCTAGGTCTTTTCTGCTTCCATATACATTTCAGAAACAGTTTGTCAATTTATATTTTTTAAGACCATTGGTATTCCATCTGTTGTAACGTTGAATACATAATTCAAGTAGAGGAAGATTGTTGTCTTAACAATATTGAGATTTCGGTGAGGTCAGTCTATGCCTTCATTTGTTTAAATCTCCTTAGTTTATTCCAGCTATGTTTTATACTTAAAAAAAATTTTTTAATCAATTTATTTTTGGCTGTACCGGGTCTCTGCTGCTTTGCATGAGTTTTCTTGAGTTGTGGCAAGCCGTGGCTACTCTTCTTTGTGGTGCACAGGCTTCTCCCTTTGGTGCTTGTCTTGTGGAGCACAGGCTGTAGGTTCCAGGGCTTCACTGGCTGTGGCTCACAGGCCGCAGAGTGCTGGCTCAGTGGTTGGGACCCGGGGGCTCAGTTGCTCTGCAGCATGTGGACTCTTCCCAGACCAGAGATGGGATCTATGTCCCCTGAACTGTCAGGCAAATTCTTATCATTTGCACCACCTGGGAACTCCCGATTTATGCTTAATAGATACAATAATAAAAGATTAGATCTGATAGACAGAGTGCCTGAAGAACTGTGGATGGATGTTTGTAACGTTGTAAAGTGTGAAAGTGTGAAAGAGTATAGTAGGCAATGATCAAAATCATCTCCAGAAAAAGAAATGCCAAAAGGCCAAATAGTTGCCTGAGGAGGCCTTACAAATAGATGAGAAAAGAAGAGAAGCAAAAGGCAAAGGAGAAAAGGAAAAATATACCCATCTGAACGCAGAGTTCCAAAGCATAGCAAGGAAAGATTAAAAAAATTTTTTTCCTAAGTGAACTATGCAAAGAAATAAAGGAAAATATTAGAATAGGAAAAACTAAAGATCTCTTTCTTCAAGAAAATTAGAGATACCAAGGGAACATTTCATGCAAAGATGAGCACAATAAAGGATAGAAACAGTATGGACCTAAAAGAAGCAGAACATATTAAGAAGAGGTAGCAAGTATACACAGAAGAACTATATAAAAGATCTTAATGACCCAGATAGCCTCTATGGTGTGATCACTCACCTAGAGCCAAATACCCTGAAGTGCAAAGTCAAGTGGCATCATTACAAACAAAGCTAGTGGAGGTGATGGAATTCCAGTTGAGCTATTTCAAATCCTAAAAGATGATGCTGTGCAAGTGCTGCACTCAATATACCAGCAAATTTGGAAAACTCAGCAGTGGCCACAGGACTGGAAAAGGTCAGCTTTCACTCCAGTCCCAAAGAAGGGCAATGCCAAAGAATGTTCAAACTACTTCACAATTTCAATCATTTCACATGCTAGCAAAGTAATGCTCAACATTCTCCAAGTGAGGCTTCAACAGTACGTGAACCAAGAAATTCCCGATGTTCAAGACAGATTTAGAAAAAGCAAAGGAGCCAGAGTTCAAATTACCATCAGCTGTTGGACCCTTGTAAAAGCAAGACAATTCCAGAAAAACTTTTACTTATGCTTCATTGACTATGCTAAATCTTTGACTGTGTGGATCACAACAAACTAAGGAAAATTCTTAAAGAGATGGGAAACCAGACCATCTTATGAGCCTCCTGAGAAACCTGTATGCAGGTCAAGAACCTTAGAACTGGACATGGAACAATGGACTGGTTCTGAATTGGGAAAGGAGTACATCAAGGCTGTATATTGCCAGCCTGCTTTTTTAACTTATATGAAGAGTATGTGATGGATGTACTGGGCTGGATGAAGCACAAGCTGGAATCAAGATTGCCGGGAGAAATATCCATAACCTCAAATATGCAGACACACCACCCTTATGGCAGAAAGCGATCAGAAACTAAAGAGTCTCTTGCTGAAGGTGAGAGAAGAGAGTGAAAAAGCTGGCTTAAAACTCAACATTCAAAAAATGAGGATTATGGCATCCAGTCCCATCACTTCATGGCAAAGAGATGGGGAAACAATGAAACAGTGATAGACTTTATTTTCCTGGGCTCCAAAATCACTGCAGATGGTGACTGCAGCCATGAAATTAAAAGACACTTGCTCCTTTGGAGGAAAGCTAGGACAAACCTAGACAGCATATTAAAAAGCAGACATATCATTCTGCTGACAAATGTCCCTAGAGTCAAAGCTACTGTTTTTCTAGTAGTGAGGTACAGAAGTGAGAGTTGGACCATAAAGAAGACTGAGTGCCAAAAATTGATGCTTTTGAATTGTGATGTTGGAGAAGACTCTAAGAGTCTTTTGGACAGCAAAGAGATCAAACCAGTCAATCCTAAAGGAACTCAACCCTGAATATTGATTAGAAGGACTGATGCTGAAGTTGAAGTTCCAATATTGTGTCAACCTGATGTGAAGAACCAACTGATTGGAAAATATTGTAGGCAAAAGGAACTGGGGGCAGCGGAGGATGAGATGGTTAAATAGTATCACCGACCGAATCAATGAACAAGAATTTGAGCAAATTTCATGAGATAGTGGAAGACAGGGGAGCCTGGTGTGCTGCAGTCCATGGGGCCACAGACAGTCAGACATGACTCGTCAACTGAACAACAAGAACAACAAAACCTTCCGTCATGTTTTTGTCCATCAACAACCAAACATTCCATCATTCTTTCTCTAAGTATCCTTAGTTCAAATACATGATTTTAAGACCGA
Source organism: Bubalus kerabau (assembly GCF_029407905.1). Classification (NCBI taxonomy): domain Eukaryota; kingdom Metazoa; phylum Chordata; class Mammalia; order Artiodactyla; family Bovidae; genus Bubalus; species Bubalus kerabau. The sequence continues at coordinate 47,459,880 of NC_073626.1, forward strand.
CTGATAAAAGATTAGCTTTGAAAGCAGACTGGCTGATTCACTGGATTGCTTGGTACAAGTATAATTTTTTTTAAGTTTCTTTTAAATAGTTAAGCATTTAAGCATTTTATAAACTGTATAAATTAATACCTTTCTGCAGTCAAGAAATATAGCCAACTAAAGCATAAGTGTACATCTCTATAATGACATTTGGAACAAAAACTTCAATTACTTGCATACTGGCATAACCGTTTGATCATGCTTGGTGTAATGTTTTTCTCCCAAGTGCAGAATTTTTATTTTTTCTGCATGACTGTAATACATATGTCCTGTATTTCACATTGGTTAGGCTGCCTTAAAGAATGACATGATTCCTAAGTTCAATCATTTAAAAATATTAAAAGCTAAAAAATTTAAATAGATGTAAATACATTTGGATAAAAGTGTTTGTAATAAGTCAAGTTACTGCTGAAGATAATTTGAGCACTATCTGAATTTGATACATTTATTTTCTAGGTTTTGTTATTTCAACATCACTAACTGAAAAACACAAATGGACACTAGACAAGTATCTACTTTGGTGAATTTTTTTTTATTCTAATAACAACAAAAATTAGCCACTAGTTTTGAGCTAAGGCTTTATATAATTATTTTATTTAATAAAATGGAGGAATTAGTATTCACAGTATACAGTGGAGTGATCTGATATTCAGAAAAAAATAACTAATTTGAAATAGAAATGATTTGTTGGTGTTCTATCATACCAAGTGTAATCGTTGATACATGGCATTCACTTAATGAATGAATTTTCAATAAATTAACAAGGCTTTTCAATACTGCCTGAGCCAAGATTCAAATGGAGGTTTGCATGACTCAAAATCCTCCCTGAATAATATCCTGCAAGAAGCTTGAATTATCTGAACAGTTTAAAAATTCAGATTATTGTTACTTTTGTGTTTAAGTAAAAAAGGAAATCCTTTAATTTACTTAGGTCTTAGTGACCAGGTTTTAAATGAAAGCCAAACTTGACCCTCAGTAGCTCTTTTCATGTCTCTACCAACACATACACTGAGGGAAAAGGCAGCGGGGGAGTGTTTAGCGGAATCAGTATTTACACTACAGGATGAGTTGCTTTTAGTTTAATGAAGTTTCCATCCGCCCTTGGATAAAGCATCTTATTATTTATCTGCACAGCAGGAGCCAAGGAGTTGATTGCTCTGTCTTCTCCATTAAGTTACTTTCCCCACTAAGATTTTGCATTCATAAGTTTTGCAACCAGAGTTTGGAGACAGTCCCCTGACAATTTATCAGTTCTTTTAACTGCACTGCTATCCCCATGACGATTTGGATAACTGAATAAAAACATCCTCAGGTTTTCTTCTCTGTGACATCAACCTAAAAAGTGCAAACTTTTTCAAAATTCAAAACAAAAACTATCAGATGAGGGAAGATACAGTATCATGAAGTTATGTAATTTTATACCTGCAACAGATTATGTGTATTTCTGAATTCATTTTTAAGGTTATGTATTTAAACTAGAAGCAATTTCCTTTTTATGATGACCTTTTTCCTTGGAAGTGATATTTTTAGTTCTTCAAATTGGAGATTACATTGTTTTCCAAACTTCAAACTCCAAAAAAGCTCACAGCAGATTGTTATAATTCAATTGCTTGTCAATAAATGCAATAGTAATACTTTTTGTTAACAATTGTATAAATTACATGATCCATTGAAATTTTGTTTTCTTGCCCTTTAAAATCTAGTTAATGTACAGTCTAACTCTTCCTATAAGCAATTTTGAAATTATACAGATAAATACTTATGATTTCATAGCAAATAATATTTGGCATGAAACTTCTCTAAGAAAAAAAAGCAATAATGCTGTTTAACACCTACCAAAATATTTTCCAAAAGACTTAAATGTTTAGCTAAAAAGGTACATTTTGAAATATTGATTTTGACATGCTAATTTCATTTTAAGTTTATTTCAAAAGCCAAAGCATGACACCTTGTATATATCACATAGCTTCAGTTTAATTCACCATGTACATGACTGTCAGTTGTATTTATTATTTCCTATACACGTGAAAAAAACTATAAACAAATGCTATTCTGCAAGTTATTTGAAACATACTAAAATTTGAAATCCCTAGAGGGCATTCACCAAATTTTACGGCTAATGTCTTTACACTGCACATGCAAGTAATGAGAAACAGAGCTGCCATATTTACTTCAATGGACATTTATAATGAGATTTCTGTTTTTGCCAAGAAATCCAAGTTTCACAACAAGTCAGATATGCTGAGACAATGAAAAATAAACATGAAACCTTATAAATTATTCCAAGATAAAATTTTACCATACAAATTATTTGACATCTGTAAGTAACTGAATTATCCTGCAGCAAATTCACCTGAAAAATTAAATGAGTCTGTAAACCAACTCTTGATTCCAAGTTATGTATAGTCTGGATGGTTTGATGGGAAGATGCAATCAGAATATGGAGGGATTTCCATGAATGTCTGGATACACAATGCTTCATTTAGTATGAAGATGAGTGTCTTCTACAAGCTTAAGATGATTTTCACTTACTGAGCAGACCTACGGATGATAGCAACAGTGTACTGCTACTTGAAAACTACTTAAATAGCCAATATACTTATTTGGATTAAAATATGAGGTTGGTCATATCACAAACCTGGAGAAGGTAGTGACAACCCACTCCAGTATTCCTGCCTGGAGAATCCCACAGATAGAGGAGCCTGGGGCATGGCGGGCTACAGTCCATGGGTCACAAAGAACTGGATACAACTGAGTGACTAACACATATATCACAAAACCACAGTAAGAAGCCTTTCAGAGAAACTCAGGAAAGTGAGAATTGGTTTTTCACTCATACAGGGACAAGGCTCTGTGGCTTCCATCCTTCTATAATTTGGAGGGAAGACTATGTACCCTCTTGGCTCAACGTATTGGATTTCCCATTGTCAGTCTTGTTGGAAAGCGTATATTGTTTCATTGCTTGTGTGCTAAGTTGCTTCAGTCCTATCTGACTCTTTGTGACCCTATGGACTGTAACCCGCCAGGCTCCTCTGTCAATGTGATTCTCCAGGCAAGAATACTGGAGTGGGTTGCCATTTCTTTCTCCACGGGATCTTCCCCATGTAGGAATCAAACCAATGTCTCTTACATCTTCTGTGTTGGCAGATTGGTTCTTTACCACCAGCGCCAACTTGGGAAGCCCATATTGTGTCATTAGGTAGCTATTTTAATTCATCATTCTTATACTTTTATGGAATCAAGTATTTGGGAAGAAGGACATGAAATCCAATTCCTTCTCCTCCCCAAAACCCTTCTTCCAAAGTTCTAATGAGACAGGCTGGGACCTGGGCCCCTTTGCTGTAGTGCTTGTACTTGGACAAATGTCTCCTCCAGCAAATAGAAACTGGGCACTCTTCAGCACATAATAAATACTGAACAGTTTTTATCATAACTTACACAAAGTGATCAAGATCAAGTGAAGTCGCTCAGTCATGTCCAACTCTTTGCGATCCCATGGACTGTAGCCTACCAGGCTCCTCCATCCATGGGATTCTCCAGGCAAGAATACTGGAGCGGGTTGCCATTTCCTTCTCCAGGGGATCTTTCCGACCCAGGGATGGAACCTGGGTCTCCCACATTGCAGGCAGACGCTTTAACCTCTGAGCCACCAGGGAAGCCCAACTTACACAAAAAACACCAGTAATTCAGCAAAAGTTCAACACAGAAAGGGAAGTCTCAGTGGAGTAAAGGCACTATCTTGAAATTAGTGAAGTATTATAGTGAAGTATGGACTTGCTACTCTATACTGTAGCCGATGTATAATCTAAATACTATGCATCGATGGTAAAATAAAATAGAAAGGAAAATGCAAGTGTTAATTGGATAAATTTTGCTTTGTTCATATTTTGCTTATTATTACTGACGACACATGCTAGTTGTTTGGGAGGGTCCTCACTACATTATTAGAGAGAAATGCTGACCACCTTAGGCAGGCTAGAACAGATGGCACCCCATGGGGCTCACAGGAGCGTTGTTTACATTCTAACTGGGAAGATTTTAATAGCCCCTCATTTTCTCCATATCAACAGTTGGTAATTGTTTTGTGTGTATTCCATCTTCAGTTAAACTTGAACTCTGAGCCACACACTTATGACCACCCTCCTTCTCTTATGTTATGCACATGGTTCAGTTTCATGTCACTTTACACTACTTAACAAGCCCCTCTTGCCCTGAATATCTTCTCTTTTATTTCAACGTGTTTATTTTTTCCCCATGGAATAGCTTCTGACATCATGTCTCTTCAATTTCAATAATTTCATTTCTAGTAAATTCAACCAACTATTTTATTGCTTCATTTACTGAAGCAAGACTCAAGTTTTATATATCTAAATATATAATATTTTGAAAGTTTTCATTTTATTATTCCTATATATCAACCACATTTAAACATCTGCTGACATTTTATAATTAGGTGTAGGTAGATTATGTTATGGGAGAAGGAAATGGCAACCCACTCCAGTATTCCTGCCTAGAGAATCCTGTGGACAGAGGAGCCTGGTGGGCTGTTGTCCATAGGGTCACACAGAGATGGACATAACTGAAGTGACTTGGCATGTATGCATGCATTAGAGAAGGAAATGGCAACCACTCCAGTATTCTTGCCTGGAGAGTCCCAGGGACAGAGGAGCCTGGTGGGCTGCTGTCTATGGGGTCGCACAGAGTTGGACACGACTGAAGCGACTTAGCAGCAGCAGTAGCAGATTATGTTTTGAGATGCTTTTCATTCCAGAAAAGTAAATATTTAGAGTTACAAGGTAATTTCAAGATGAAATCTCTGCTCTAAAGTAGGGAGAAGAAGTGACCCCTGATGGCTAACTATGGACCAGGCATGTCCCTAGCCTTGTGTAACCACAACTCCATTATCTCCTAGAGTGAGAATTACATTTCTATTTTATAGGTGTAGAAACTGAGGTTCCAAGGGATTTATTTGTCCAGGTTTGCACTAGAAAGTCCTGAAGCTTGGATGCAAAGTCAATGTATTCTAAAGTTCACCCATGGTGAGACAGCAGTTAGGACTCTGCACTTTCACTGTCAAGGGTGAAGCTTGAATACACTGTTGGGAAACTAAGATCCTGCAAGTTTCAGAGACTTAATTTGAAGAAAGTAGGGAAAACCACTAGACTATTCAGGTATGACATAAATCAAATCCCTTACGATTATACAGTGGAAGTGACAAATAGATTCAAGGGATTAAATCTGATAGAGTACCTAAAGAACTATGGATGGAGGTTTGTGACACTGTATAGGAGGCAGTGATCAAGACCATTCCCAAGGAAAAGAAATGCAAAAAGGCAAAATGGTTGTCTGACGAGGCCTTGCAAATAGCTGCGAAATGAAGAGAAGCTAAAGTCAAAGGAGAAAAGGAAAGATATACCCATTTGAATGCAGAGTTTCAAAGAATGGCAAGGAGAGATAAGAAAGCCTTCCTCAGTGATCAATGCAAAAAAATAGAGGAAAACAATAGAATGGGAAAGACAAGAGATCTACTCAATAAAATTAGAGATACCAAGGAAATATTTCATGCAAAGATGAGCAAAATAAAGGACAGAAATGGTATGGACCTAACAGAAGCAGAAGATACTATGAAGAGGTGTCAAGAATACACAGAACTATACAAAAAAGATCTTCACGACCCAGATAACCATGATGGTGTGATCACTCACCTAGGACAATCTGGAATGTGAAGTCAAGTGGGCCTTAGGAAGCATCACTATGAACAAAGCTAGTGGAGGGGATGGAATTCCAGTTGAGCTATTTCAAATCCTAAAAGATGATGCTGTGAAAGTGCTGAACTCAATATGCCAGCAAATTTGGAAAACTCAGCAGTGGACACAGGACTGGAAAAGGTCAGTTTTCATTCCAATCCCAAAAAAAGGCAATGTCAAAGAATGCTCAAACTACCATACAATTGCACTCATCTCACATGCTAGTAAAGTAATGCTCAAAATGACCAACCTAGACAACCCACTAAAAAGCAGAGACATTACTTTACCAACAAATGTCCATCTAGTCAAGGCTATGGTTTTTCCACTATGGATGTGAGAGTTGGACCATAAAAAAATCTGAACACCAAAAAATTGATACTTTTGAACTGTGGTGTTGAAGAAGACTCTTGAGAGTCCCTTGGACTGCTAGAAAATACAACCAATCAACCCTAAAGGAAATAAGTCCTGAATATTCATTGGAAGGACTGGTCCTGAAACTCCAATACTTTGGCCACCTGATGCAAACAACTGACCCCTTTGAAAAGACCCTGATGCTGGGAAAGATTGAAGGTGGGAGGAGAAGGGGAGGACAGAGGATGAGATTGTTGGATGGCATCACCGATGCAGGGACATGAGTTTGAGCAGGATCTGGGAGTTGGTGACGGACAGGAAGGCCCGGTGTGCTGCAGTCCATGGGGTTGCAAAGAGTTGGAGATGACTGAGCGGCTGAACTGACTAAACTGATAGTTTTTTCATAGCGATCACTAATATTTTCAATAAAGAGTACTTTTAATGTTATTCCAATTAATTTTCCTTAGGATAAATGATTCTAACGTGAGGTTTGATTCTTAAGCCATTATTTTTAAAACAATTTTTTAAAGACTCCTATTTGCTTTTGAACTGTGGTGTTGGAGAAGACTCTTGAGAGTCCCTTGGACTGCAAGGAGATCCAACCAGTCCATTCTGAAGGAGATCAGCCCTGGGTGTTCTTTGGAAGGAATGATGCTAAAGCTGCAACTCCAGTACTTTGGCCACATCATGCGAAGAGCTGACTCATTGGAAAAGACTCTGATGCTGGGAGGGATTGGGGGCAGGAGGAGAAGGGGACGGCAGAGGATGAGATGGCTGGATGGCATCACCGACTCGATGGACGTGAGTCTGAGTGAACTCCGGGAGATGGTGATGGACAGGGAGGCCTGGCGTGCTGCGATTCATTGGGTTGCAAAGAGTCAAACACAACTGAGCGACTGAACTGAACTGAACTGATTTACTTTCTTGGTCAAAATTTCTGGGGTAGCCTAAATTCCATTTAGACTTCCCAGTGTGAAACCAAGTTTCAGCTTTCCAACCAGAGCGCTTCTTTGTATATACTTCTATAATGCTGCTTGTAAAATGTTCTATTTGTTGTTCTGTTTCCTGGAAGACCACCCTAATGTATGAATAAATATCCTGTGAAAATTCAGCTGACTCCTGGTTTCTGGTTCACCAATTGCTGTCACTTTGGTGTAATCATTCAAAGGCCAAAAGAATGCAAATCTGTAAACAGAGAAAACACTGCATTCCAGTTGCTACATTCTATTCTCTATCTTTTGTTTTAATCATAACACACAAAGTTGAGTTGATTTGTCCACCACTCATAGTCTAATATATTCATCCAGTTCATAAACTCAATATATTTATACACATACATTTTGCACACATATGTAAGTCTGGCTTCCAAACGACGGATGGAATTTCAATGAGAAGAAAGTTCTTGTTTATCTCATTCCCTGCTGTAACCCCAGGATTGAAAGCAATGCCTGGTGTAATTGGAGCTTAATAAATGTTTGTTGTTGAGTGAGGAGCCAGGACTTTATCTGTGGTTGGTGGATGGCCACACAGGGATTGCAACTTAATTTTCTATAAGATCTCTCTTGTCTGTCAGCCCTAAACTGTTATGGTTCTGACTGTGCTGTGGAAGGCATTTTCCTCTTGTACCCAGTCATAAAAGACTGGGGATTAAATGAGCTTTTAATGTTCCTCTAGTCTGAGCAGGATCGTGTGTAAATTTTAATTAAGAAATTAGGCAGACACTGCTTGAATATCCTTGGTAACAGGCAACAAACACTCCCCTAACAGTGCATTTCATCTTTGACAGCTGGGACTATTAGAGTCCTTCCTCATCTTGAGCTCTACTATATAATCTGATTATGTCAGATTATACATCTGTACAAAAGCAATTCAAATATTTGAGGATAATGCTTAACCTTGCTGCATTTTCCATACTCCAGCCTGATCATTTGATCAGTCATTTATTCCTCCAGAAAATATTTATTGTAAGCCTACACCGTGTGCCACACAGTAGGGCTTCCCCGGTGGCTCAGAGGTTAAAGCGTCTGCCTCCAATGTGGGAGACCTGGGTTTGATCCCTGGGTCAGGAAGATCCCCTGGAGAAGGAAATGGTAACCCACTCCAGTATTCTTGCCTGGAGAATCCCATGGACAGAGAAGCCTGGTAAGCTACAGTCCACGGGGTCGCAAGGAGTCAGACACAATTGAGAGACATCACTTTCACTTTCACTTTACTGGGTGCCACACTCAGTTCTGGGGTTTGGAGGGTGATTCAGTTCAGTTCAGTCGCTCTGTAGTGTCTGACTCTTTGAGACGCCATGGACTGCAGCATGCCAGGCTTCCCTGTCCATCACCAACCCCCCGAGCTTGGTCAAATTCATGTCCATTGAGTCAGTGATGCCATCCAGCCATCTCATCCTCTGTCATCCTTTTCTCCTCCAGCCTTCAATCTTGCCCAGCATCAAGTTTTTTTGTTTTTGTGTGTGTGTGTTTGTTTTTTTTTTCCATTGAGCTGGTTCTTCTTTCGGGTGGCCAAAGTATTGGAATTTCAGCTTCAGCATCAGTCCTTCCAATGAATGTTCAGGACTAATTTCCTTTAGGATTGACTGGTTGGATCTCCTTGCAGTCCAAAGGACTCTCAAGATTCTTCTCCAACACCACAGTTTCAAAGTATCAATTCTTCAACACTCACCTTTCTTCATAGTCCAACTCTCACATTCATACATGACTATTGGAAAAACAATAGCTCTAGGGGTGGAACAATGAAAAATCCCAGTCTTTATGGGGTTCAAGTTCATATTCTACTAGCGAAAGCAGCAATGGCATTGACTAAGAATTGATGAATACAGAAATAACATCAGATGGTGATAAATGCAATTTATGGGTGTACATATACATACATGTATATATGCATACATTCACAAAGGATAAGTGAATAGTCAGTAACACAGGTGCTATTTTTTTTTTTTTCTGATCAAGGAAGGGCTTTCTGCAGAAGTGGCAATTTAGTAAGGTGAACATAAGCCACATACATAGATTGGGGAAGAACATTTAGGTGATGTGAATGACAGGTGCAAAGGCCCTGAGGCATGATGGTGTTTGACTCACTCAAGGGCAATCAGACAAGCGTCAAGTGAGCTGCAGGAAGAGTCCGAGGAAAATGTAAGAAAGCAAACCAGAAACTGAATTACTTAGGGTCTTGTTGAACAGATGAGGAGTTTGAATTTTATTCTTTGTAACGGAAAGTTTTTTGATTTCTTTCAAGCTCTCCTGAACTAACAAAATGACTCACATCCTGCAGTGATCTCCCATGAATTTGCTTAACTATCTCTACATGTCTTTTAAATCATGGGGACTGGAAGGTAATGAAAACAACACTAATTTCTCTGATCAAAAATTATAATAGGACTTGCGTCACTCAGTCATATTTGACTTTGTGACCCCATGGACTGTAACCCACCAGTTTCCTCTGTCAATGGAATATCCCAGGCAAGAATACTCAATTAGATTGCATTTCCTACTCCAGGGGATCTTCCCCATTCAGGAATGAAACCCACATCTCACATCTCTTTCACTGGCAGGCAGATTTTCTACCACTTCCCTACCTGGGAAGCACCTAGAATAGGACAATTTCCACCCAAGTTTTGATAATCTACTGTATTAATAAAGTTTAAATTGTATTCCATTAAATCACTTTTACTTTCTATCAAGTGTTTTTTTATTGAGCTTAGGGTCAAAGAACATTCTGGAGTATTTTGAAACACACGTGGTAATTGTCAAGATCTATCAGTGCTATATTTTCCTTCTTGTTTTCAGCCTAGAGTGAAGCTTCCAGTTTCTCTTGAATATATCTTGGAGGACTTGGATTCAAATCAGAGTTGACATTTACTAGTTGCCATTTCCCATGACTTAACTTTTCCAACCTCATTTTAATTATCTGTAAGATGAAGATTAACAATTGTATTTATATAATAATGATGCTGTTGAGGATTGAGATAGTAGATATAAAATGCTTAGAACATGCCTGGTGAATGAATGATAAGCAGTAGATAAAAGTTAATTTCACCTGACATGAAGCCTATACATATATAGGGATGGATTTATGTACATTTATAGATAATGTGCTCAGTTGCTCAATCATGTCCAACATTTGCAGCCCCATGGACTGTAGTCCATCAGGCTCCTATGCCCATGGAATTCTCCAGGCAAGAATACTGGAGTGGGTTGCCATTTCCTACCCCAGGGAATCTTTCTGACCCCAGGATCTAACCCACATCTCTGGTATCTTCTGCATTGACATGTGGATTCTTTACCACTAACACCACCTGGGAAGCCCTTATAGACAATATCTGCATTACAGATTTTTTATATCCAAATCTATTAATCTCCCTTGTAAATCCCTAACCAGGGGTGCTGGCCCCATTCACACATGCAACACTCCTGTATTTCCACTCCACTCTACCCCACAGAGCTCTGCTATTCCCATCCAGCTTAAACCTGACCCCACGTAAGCCTTATTGGGTGTGTGTTTTTCACCATCTCCTCTGTCTACTCACAGCAGTATGCCCTTTTCCAACAAAAGCACTCACAATTATTTGACAGAAGCACTGCCATATGCTATCAGCTATGTGTTTATTATCATAAATTCTTTCATCAAATATTTATTTAGCATCTACTCAATGTATATATCTCAATGTATATAACTCTACCCATGGGAATGGGTAGAATAATTTCCAATCCCATCTTCTTAACCTATGGGTAGTGTGACTTTGGGCAGTTTACCTGGCTTTTTCAAGCCTCAAGTGCTTCATCTGCAAATATGGCATAAACACCAGGACTTACATAACAGGATGGGAACTGGTTCAAAGGATAAAATGTATCTGCAGCATCAGTCACTTTGTGGATTGCAAAGCCAGGGGCATGTTAACAGGTGGTTATTACCAAAGTTATAGTTTTTATCTTTCTGTTGTGTTTTTCTTGCATATTTTTCTATTTTAATAAAGAAAAAAATAAAGCCATTTATGATTTTCTTCTCTTAATTTTCCTCTCCCCATTCCAAGAAGCTATATAGGGCTTTATGCAAACTTCTCTTTCAGGGAATGATTGTGTTTTATGACAGCAAACAAAAATCCCTTCCTGGCTTTTTTAGGCTTATAACAATGTTATTGATGGGATTATGCTAAGTATGTCAGATATGAAGACACAGAGGCTAAAAAAATGCTTCTGAATGGAGATGGACAGGCACCACAGGCAGAGCAGAAAGATTCCCCAAGACAGTGGAAGGAGTCCAGAGCCAGGTCCTTCTTGGAGCCAGCAGGTGGTAACATCTCTGAAAGGGGTATGGGAAGTGGGCTTTCAATCCCAGGGAATGTTCTTGGAATCTTTCTCAAGAGACAGACTGGCACAGGGACATTGCACTTTATAGGAACCTGTGGGCTTGAAAAATAGAGCAGGTTTTTCGTTTTAACAGGACTTTGCATCATGGTTTAAAACGTGCATGTATAATTTTGGTAAAAATCAAAATCAACCTAGAAGGATTAAGAATTCCAAAGGATCAGGAGGAGCCAAGATGGCGGAGGAGTAGGACGGGGAGAACACTTTCTCCCCCACAAATTCATCAAAAGAGCATTTAAACGTCGAGTAAATTCCACAAAACAACTTCTGAATGCCGGTAGAGGACATCAGGCACCCAGAAAAGCAGCCCAACTCTTCGAAAGGAGGTAGGAAAAAATATAAAAGACAAAAAAAGAGACAAAAGAGGGAGGGACGGAGTTCCATCCCGGGAAGGGAGTCTTAAAAAGAGAGAAGTTTCCAAACACCAGGAAACCCTCTCACTGCCGAATCTGTGCCGAGCTTTGGAAGCACAGAGGGCAACATAAAAGGGAGGGGAAAAAAAATAAACAATTAAAAATCGCGGATTGTGAGCCCTACGGTAACTCCCCCAGCTGAGAAGCAGCGCAGACGCCTGCACACGGCATTAGCAAGCGGGGGCTGGGCAGGGAAGTGCGGCGCGGGCTGTGTCCCTTAGAGTAAGAATCAGGCCGAATGTCCTGAGCGCTATCTGAGCGAAATAATTTGGGCTAGCAAACCAGACTGTGGGATATCTACCACACGAAAAGCCAGCCCTAACCTAAGACACCGCCAGGCCCGCGCACAGAACAAAGGACTGAACAGAGATAGCCTGCTGCAGACCTTCCCCCTCCGGTGACAGGCAGCCAGAGCCGGAAGGGGGCAATCGCAGCCCCAGAGAGACACTATCTATAAAACTGTAAGCAGGCTTCTTAGCTAACTAAAACTTCTTGGGGGTCTGGACGGTCAACATCTGCCTGAGAAGGTGCGCCGGTTTTACACCCAGATAACCGAGTGGCGGGGAGGCGATAAGTCGCAGCATTGGCGCCCGCCAAACACCTCATCACCTGAGCTGCTCGGATCTGGGAAGAACACAAAACGCAGGCCCAACCGAGTCTGTGCCTCTGAGGACTACCCGAGTGCCTGAACCTGAGCGGCTTGGACCTGGGAGCTCAGCCCAGGGCCGGCCTCGGATTGTTCCCGGCGGAACAACCTAGAGCCCAAGCAGTGTGGGCAGGGAGGCTACACGCGCCGTGAGTGGGGGCAGACCCAGTGTGGCTGAGGCCCTGCTAGCGCACGCCAGTGTTATCTGTTTGCAGCATCCCTCCCTCCCTCCCCACAGCGCGGCTGAACAAGTGAGCCTAAATTAAAAAAAAAAAAAAAATAGTGTCCTCAACCATCCCCTTCGTGTCAGGGCGGGAAGAGACCAGCAAACAGAAGAAGCTATAACAGAGGGAAACGCCTTGGAAGCTACAGGCCATAGATTAAAACCCTGTAGTTACTACGGATTACATAGGAAGGGGCCTATAGATCTTGAGAAATATAAGTCGGACTAAGGAACTGCCAAAAATGAACTGAACCCACAATACTCACAACAAAACCAGAGAAAGACCTAGATATATTTTTACTATTTTTACGATCAATCTTTCTTTCTTTTTTTTTTTAATTAAAAAAAAAAATTTTTTTTAAGTCCTCTATTGTCCTTTAATTTTCACTTTTATAACTATTACTTTGCAAAAAAAAAAAAAAAAAAAGACCCTATTTTTTTTTTTTCTTCTTCAGCAAACTTCATATATATATTTTATAATTTTTTGACCGTGGTTTTTTTTTTTTTTTTTTTTTTTTTTTCTTTTTCTTCTTTTCTTTAACATTGTATTTTTGAAATTCCAAACTCTACTCTAGATTTTTAATTTTAGCCTTTTGATATATGTTATCAATTTTGTACCTATAGTTTTTATCATTATTTCTGTGACTTTTTTTTTCCTCCGTTTCTTTCTCTTCTTCTTTTATATAACATCGTATATCTGCAATTCCAAACTCTACTCAAGATTTTTAATTTATGCTTTTTGGTATTTGATATCAATTTTGTACCTGTATTTTCTTTATAATTTTTGCGACATTGTTTTTGTTGGTTTGTTTGTTTTCTCTCTTTATTTTTCTTCTTCTTCTTTTTTTTTTTTTTTTTAACGTTGTATTTTTGAAATTCCAAACTCTACTCTAGATTTTTAATTTTTGCTTTTTGGTATTAGTTATCAATTTTGTACCTGTAGTTTCTTTATAATTTTCACGACCTTGTTTGTTTTTCTTTGTTCGTTTTTTCTCTCTTTCTTTTCCTTCTTCTTTTCATTAACATCGCATTTTTGAAATTCCAAACTCTACTCTAGATTTCTAATTTTTGTTTTTATGTATTTGTTACCAATTTTGTACCTTTAAGAACCCAATCTTCAGGACCCATTTTTCACTAGTGTACGAGATTACTGGCTTGACTGCTCCCTCTCCCTTTGGACTCTCCATTTTCTCCACCAGGTCACCTGTATCTCCTCCCTAGCCCCTCTCTACTCTACCCAACTCTGTGAATTTCTGTGTGTTCCAGACGGTGGAGAACACTTAAGGAACTGATTACTGGCTGGATCTGTCTCCCTCCTTTTCATTTCCCCCTTTTATCCTTCTGGCCACCTCTGTCTCCTGCCTCCTTCTTCTCTTCCCTGTATAACTCCGTGAACATCTCTGAGTGGTCCAGTTGTGGAGTGCACATAAGGAAGTGACTACTGGCTAGCCTACTCTCTCCACTATTGATTCCACCTCATCTCATTTGGGTCACCTCTAACTCCCTCCTCCCTCTTCTCTTCTCCATGTAACGCTGTGAACCTCTCTGAGTGACCCTCACAGTAGAGAAACTTTTCATCTTTAACGTAGATGTTTTATCAGTGGTGCTGTATAGAAGGAGAAGTTTTGAAACTACTGTAAAATTAAGACCGATAACTGGAAGTAGGAGGCTTAAGTCCAAACCCTGACTCCAGGGAACTCCTGACTCCAAGGAACATTAATTGACAGGAGCTCATCAAACGCCTCCATACCGACACTGAAACCAAGCACCACACAAGGGCCAACAAGTTCCAGGGAAAGACATAACAAGCAAATTCTCCAGCAACAAAGGAACACAGCCCTGAGCTTCAAGATACAGGCTGCCCAGAATCACCCCAAAACCATAGACATCTCATAACTCATTACTGGACATTTCATTACACTCCAGAGAGAAGAAATACAGCTCCATCCACCAGAACATCGACACAAGCTTCCCTAACCAGGAAACCTTGACAAGCCACCTGTACAAACCCACACACAGCGAGGAAACGCCACAATAAAGAGAACTCCACAAACTGCCAGAATACAGAAAGGACACCCCAAACTCAGCAATTTAAACAAGATGAAGAGACAGAGGAATACCCAGCAGATAAAGGAACAGGATAAATGCCCACCAAACCAAACCAAAGAGGAAGAGATAGGGAATCTACCTGATAAAGAATTCCGAATAATGATAGTGAAATTGATCCAAAATCTTGAAATTAAAATGGAATCACAGATAAATAGCCTGGAGGCAAGGATTGAGAAGATGCAAGAAAGGTTTAACAAGGACTTAGAAGAAATAAAAAAGAGTCAATATATAATGAATAATGCAATAAGTGAAATTAAAAACACTCTGCAGGCAACAAATAGTAGAATAACAGAGGCAGAAGATAGGATTAGTGAATTAGAAGATAGAATGGTAGAAATAAATGAATCAGAGAGGATAAAAGAAAAACGAATTAAAAGAAATGAGGACAATCTCAGAGACCTCCAGGACAATATTAAACGCTACAACATTCGAATCATAGGGGTCCCAGAAGAAGAAGACAAAAAGAAAGACCATGAGAAAATACTTGAGGAGATAATAGTTGAAAACTTCCCTAAAATGGGGAAGGAAATAATCACCCAAGTCCAAGAAACCCAGAGAGTCCCAAACAGGATAAACCCAAGGCGAAACACCCCAAGACACATAGTAATCAAATTAACAAAGATCAAACACAAAGAACAAATATTAAAAGCAGCAAGGGAAAAACAACAAATAACACACAAGGGAATTCCCATAAGGATAACAGCTGATCTTTCAATAGAAACTCTTCAAGCCAGGAGGGAATGGCAAGACATACTTAAAATGATGAAAGAAAATAACCTACAGCCCAGATTATTGTACCCAGCAAGGATCTCATTCAAGTATGAAGGAGAAATCAAAAGCTTTTCAGACAAGCAAAAGCTGAGAGAATTCTGCACCACCAAACCAGCTCTCCAACAAATACTAAAGGATATTCTCTAGACAGGAAACACAAAAATTGTGTATAAATTCGAACCCAAAACAATAAAGTAAATGGCAACGGGGTCATACTTATCAGTAATTACCTTAAACGTAAATGGGTTGAACGCCCCAACCAAAAGACAAAGACTGGCTGAATGGATACAAAAACAAGACCCCTGCATATGTTGTCTACAAGAGACCCACCTCAAAACAGAGGACACATACAGACTGAAAGTGAAGGGCTGGAAAAAGATTTTCCATGCAAATAGGGACCAAAAGAAAGCAGGAGTAGCAATACTCATATCAGATAAAATAGACTTTAAAACAAAGACTGTGAAAAGAGACAAAGATGGTCACTACATAATGATCAAAGGATCAATCCAAGAAGAAGATATAACAATTATAAATATATATGCACCCAACACGGGAGCACCGCAGTATGTAAGACAAATGCTAACAAGTATGAAAGAAGAAATTAACAATAACACAATAATAGTGGGAGACTTTAATACCCCACTCACACCTATGGATAGATCAACTAAACAGAAAATTAACAAGGAAACACAAACTTTAAATGATACAATAGACCAGTTAGACCTAATTGATATCTATAGGACATTTCATCCCAAAACAATGAATTTCACCTTCTTCTCAAGCGCACATGGAACCTTCTCCAGGATAGATCATATCCTGGGCCATAAAGCTAGCCTTGGTAAATTCAAAAACATAGAAATCATTCCAAGCATCTTTTCTGACCACAATGCAGTAAGATTAGATCTCAATTACAGGAGAAAAACTATTAAAAAATCCAACATATGGAGGCTGAACAACACGCTGCTGAATAACCAACAAATCACAGAAGAAATCAAAAAAGAAATCAAAATTTGCATAGAAACGAATGAAAATGAAAACACAACAACCCAAAACCTGTGGGACACGGTAAAAGCAGTCCTAAGGGGAAAGTTCATAGCAATACAGGCACACCTCAAGAAACAAGAAAAAAGTCAAATAAATAACCTAACTCTACACCTAAAGCAACTAGAAAAGGAAGAAATGAAGAACCCCAGGGTTAGCAGAAGGAAAGAAATCTTAAAAATTAGAGCAGAAATAAATGCAAAAGAAACAAAAGAGACCATAGCAAAAATCAACAAAACCAAAAGCTGGTTCTTTGAAAGGATAAATAAAATTGACAAACCATTAGCCAGACTCATCAAGAAACAAAGGGAGAAAAATCAAATCAATAAAATTAGAAATGAAAACGGAGAGATCACAACAGACAACACAGAAATACAAAGGATCATAAGAGACTACTATCAACAACTATATGCCAATAAAATGGACAACGAGGAAGAAATGGACAAATTCTTAGAAAAGTACAACTTTCCAAAACTCGATCAGGAAGAAATAGAAAATCTTAACAGACCCATCACAAGCACGGAAATTGAAACTGTAATAAAAAATCTTCCAGCAAACAAAAGCCCAGGTCCAGACGGCTTCACAGCTGAATTCTACCAAAAATTTAGAGAAGAGCTAACACCTATCCTGCTCAAACTCTTCCAGAAAATTGCAGAGGATGGTAAACTTCCAAACTCATTCTATGAGGCCACCATCACCCTAATACCAAAACCTGACAAAGATCCCACAAAAAAAGAAAACTACAGGCCAATATCACTGATGAACATAGATGCAAAAATCCTTAACAAAATTCTAGCAATCAGAATCCAACAACACATTAAAAAGATCATACACCATGACCAAGTGGGCTTTATCCCAGGGATGCAAGGATTCTTCAATATCCGCAAATCAATCAATGTAATACACCACATTAACAAATTGAAAAATAAAAACCATATGATTATCTCAATAGATGCAGAGAAAGCCTTTGACAAAATTCAACATCCATTTATGATAAAAACTCTCCAGAAAGCAGGAATAGAAGGAACATACCTCAACATAATCAAAGCTATATATGACAAACCCACAGCAAACATTATCCTCAATGGTGAAAAATTGAAAGCATTTCCTCTAAAGTCAGGAACAAAACAAGGGTGCCCACTTTCACCATTACTATTCAACATAGTTTTGGAAGTTTTGGCCACAGCAATCAGAGCAGAAAAAGAAATAAAAGGAATCCAAATTGGAAAAGAAGAAGTAAAGCTCTCACTGTTTGCAGATGACATGATCCTCTACATAGAAAACCCTAAAGACTCCACCAGAAAATTACTAGAACTAATCAATGACTATAGTAAAGTTGCAGGATATAAAATCAACACACAGAAATCCCTTGCATTCCTATACACTAATAATAAGAAAACAGAAAGAGAAATTAAGGAAACAATACCATTCACCATTGCAACGGAAAGAATAAAATACTTAGGAATATATCTACCTAAAGAATCTAAAGACCTATATATAGAAAACTATAAAACACT
Organism: Bubalus kerabau; assembly: GCF_029407905.1. Taxonomy (NCBI): domain Eukaryota; kingdom Metazoa; phylum Chordata; class Mammalia; order Artiodactyla; family Bovidae; genus Bubalus; species Bubalus kerabau. Next base: position 47,478,109 of record NC_073626.1, read on the forward strand.
GGTGAAAGAAATCAAAGAGGACACTAACAGATGGAGAAATATACCATGTTCATGGATTGGAAGAATCAATATAGTGAAAATGAGTATACTACCCAAAGCAATCTATAGATTCAATGCAATCCCTATCAAGCTACCAACAGCATTCTTCACAGAGCTAGAACAAATAATTTCACAATTTGTATGGAAAAACAAAAAACCTCGAATAGCCAAAGCGATCTTGAGAAAGAAGAATGGAACTGGAGGAATCAACCTACCTGACTTCAGGCTCTACTACAAAGCCACAGTTATCAAGACAGTATGGTACTGGCACAAAGACAGAAATATAGATCAATGGAACAAAATAGAAAGCCCAGAGATAAATCCACGCACATATGGACACCTTATCTTTGACAAAGGAGGCAAGAATATACAATGGATTAAAGACAATCTCTTTAACAAGTGGTGCTGGGAAATCTGGTCAACCACTTGTAAAAGAATGAAACTAGAACACTTTCTAACACCATACACAAAAATAAACTCAAAATGGATTAAAGATCTAAACGTAAGACAAGAAACTATAAAACTCCTAGAGGAGAACATAGGCAAAACACTCTCTGACATACATCACAGCAGGATCCTCTATGACCCACCTCCCAGAATATTGGAAATAAAAGCAAAAATAAACAAATGGGACCTAATTAACCTTAAAAGCTTCTGCACATCATAGGAAACTATTAGCAAGGTGAAAAGACAGCCTTCAGAATGGGAGAAGATAATAGCAAATGAAGCAACTGAAACAACTAATCTCGAGAATATACAAGCAACTCCTACAGCTCAACTCCAGAAAAATAAATGACCCAATCAAAAAATGGGCCAAAGAACTAAATAGACATTTCTCCAAAGAAGACATACAGATGGCTAACAAACACATGAAAAGATGCTCAACATCACTCATTACCAGAGAAATGCAAATCAAAACCACTATGAGGTACCATTTCACACCAGTCAGAATGGCTGCGATCCAAAAGTCTACAAGTAATAAATGCTGGAGAGGGTGTGGAGAAAAGGGAACCATCTTGCACTGTTGGTGGGAATGCAAACTAGTACAGCCACTATGGAGAACAGTGTGGAGATTCCTTAAAAAACTGGAAATAGAGATGCCTTATGATCCAGCAATCCCACTGCTGGGCATACACACTGAGAAAACCAGAAGGGAAAGAGACACGTGTACCCCAATGTTCATCGCAGCACTGTTTATAATAGCCAGGACATGGAAGCAACCTAGATGTCCATCAGCAGATGAATGGATAAGAAAGCTGTGGAACATATACACAATGGAGTATTATTCAGCCATTAAAAAGAATACATTTGAATCAGTTCTAATGAGGTGGATGAAACTGGAGCCTATTATACAGAGTGAAGTAAGCCAGAAAGAAAAACACCAATACAGTATACTAACGCATATATATGGAATTTAGAAAGATGGTAACAATAACCCTGTGTACGAGACAGCAAAAGAGACACTGATGTATAGAACAGTCTTATGGACTCTGTGGGAGAGGGAGAGGGTGGGAAGATTTGGGAGAATGGCATTGATACATGTAAAATATCATGTATGAAATGAGTTGCCAGTCCAGGTTCGATGCACGATACTGGATGCTTGGGGCTGGTGCACTGGGACGACCCAGAGGGATGGAATGGGGAGGGAGGAGGGAGGAGGGTTCAGGATGGGGAACACATGTATACCTGTGGTGGATTCATTTTGATATTTGGCAAAACTAATACAGTTATGTAAAGTTTAAAAATAAAATAAAATTAAAAAAAAAATAAAATTAAAAAAAAAAAAGAATTCCAAAGGTACTTGTTCATTTTAAGCACTAATCATATCTATAGTGTTATTACACTGATCAGATGTCATAGAAAGCATCTAAAAGAGTTCATCTACCTGTTTCTTACAGTAAATTTAAAAAATGACTTTAAAATTATAAAAACCTTTAAGATTGGGCTTTGTCAGATTTTTAAGAAGTATATTTTATTGAAACCTATCCTGTGAGCATAAATTTACAAAAATTTGAAGATTCTATTGATTTCCCAATAAATTCAGGAAAAAGAAGACACCTAAAATTTCATATCTCTTTATCAACTTTTTAAAAATAAGTTCAAGTACCAGACATCTTTAGTACAAAAACATAAAAAAGAAAAATTTTGTTTATATATCTGCCCTCACTATATTGAAATTGACCCAATTCAGTAAATATGATGCATAAAATCTTGTTTTGAAACAATTTGTTGTTCAATAGCTGTTAGGTCCAACTTTTTGCAACCCCATGAACTCCAGCCCACCAGGCTTCCCTGTCCTTCACTATCTCCCTTAGTTTGCTGAAACTCATGCCCATTGACTCAGTGTTACCCCAACCATCTCATCTTCTATTGTCCCCTTTTCCTCTTTCCTTAAATCCTTCCCAGCATCAGGGTCTTTCCCAGCATCTGGCCACATCAGGTGGCCAGAGTATTGGAACTTCAGCTTCAGCATCAGTCCTTACAATCAATATTCAGTGTTGGTTTCCTTTAGGATTGACTGGTTTGATCTCCTTGTTGTCCAAGGGACCCTCAAGAGTCTTCTCCAATACCACATTCTAAAGCATCAATTCTTTAGCACTCAGCCTTCTTTATGGTCCAACTCTCACATCCATACGTGACTACTAGAAAAACCATAGCTTTGACTGTAAGGACCTTGGTCAACAAAGTGATGTCTCTTCTTTTTAATATCCTGTCTAGGTTGGTCATAACTTCTCTTCCAAGGAGCAAGTGTCTTTTAATTTCATGGTTGAATCACCATCTGCAGTGATTTTGGAGCCTAAGAAAATAAAGTCTGTCACTGTTGCCATTGTTTCCCCATCTCTTTGCCATAAAGTGATGGGACTGGATGCCATGAATCTTCTTTTTTTGAATGTTGAGTTTTAAGCCAGATTTTTCACACTCCCCTTTTACCTTCATCAAGAGACTCTTTAGCTCTTCTTCACTCTCTGCCATTAAAGTGATATCATCTGCATATCTGAAGTTGTTGATATTTCTCCAGCAATCGTCGCTATTGCTTGTGAGTCATCCAGCCCATCACTTCATATGATGTACTCTGCATATAAATTAAATAAACAGAGTGATAATATATACAGCCTTGATGTTCTCCTTACCCAATTTGGAATCTGTCCATTGTTCCATGTTCAGTTCTATCTGTTGCTTCTTGTCCTGCATAGATGTTTCTCAGGAGGAAGGTAAGGTGGTCTGATGTTTTCATCTCTTCTGGAATATTCCACAGTCTGTTGTGTTCCACACAGTCAAAGGATTTAGATTTTCTTTGGAATTCCCTTGCTTTTTCTATGATCCAATGGATGTTGACAATTTTATCTTTGGTTCCTCTGTCTTTTCTAAATCCAGCTTGTATATCTGAAAGTTCTCAGTTCATGTCCTGCTGAAGCCTAGCTTGAAAGATTAGAGACAGAGTGCCTGAAGAACTATGGACAGAGTTTGTTAACATTATACACGAGGTGATGACCAAAACCATCCTACAAAAAAGAAATGCAAGAAGGCAAAGTGGTTGTCTGAGGAGATCTTACAAATAACTGAGAAAAGAAGAGAAGAGAAAGACAAAGGGAAAAGGAGAAGATATACCCAACTGAATGCAGAGTTCCAGAGAATAGCAAGGAGAGCTAAGAAAGCCTAAAGTGAACAATGCAAAAATATAGAGGAAAACAATAGAATGGGGAAGTCTAGAGATCTCTTCAAGAAAATTAGAGATACCAAGGGAAAATTTCATGCAAAGCTGGGCACAGTAAAGCACAGAAACGTTATGGACCTAACAGAAGCAGAAGATATTAAGAAGAGGTGGCAAGAATACACAGAAGAACTACACAAAAAAGATCGTAATGACCCAGATAACTACAATGGTGTGGTCACTCACCTAGAGCCAGGCATCCTTGAGTGTGAAGTCCAGTGGACCTTAGGAAGCATTACTACAAACAAAGCTAGTGGAAGTGGTGGAATTCTAACTGAACTATTTCAAACCCTAAATGATGATACTGTTAAAGTGCTACATTTATTATGCCAGCAAACGTGGAAAACTCAGTGATGGCCCCACCACTGGAAAAGACCAGTTTTCATTCCAATCCCGAAAAAAGGCAATGCCAAACATTGTTGAAATTACTATATAGTTGCAAATAATAAGTGATCATTAAAGAAGAAAAAAATAGAAGGAAAAAGATATGGAGTAAACTCTGGAATTTATATAAAATAGAGAAAGTAAAGAGATTTTTCTAAAATAGAGTAAAATAAAAGTCCATCTAGTCAAAGCTATTGTTTTTCCAGTAGTCATGTATGGATGTGAGAGTTGGACCATAAAGAAACTGAATGCCAAAGAATTGACCGTTTTGCACTCTGGTGTTGGAGAAGACTCTTGAGAGTCCCTTGGACTGCAAGGAGATCAAGCCTATGAATCCTAATGGAAATCAGTCCTGAATATTCATTTGGAAGGACTGATGCTGAAGCTGAAGCTCCAATCCTTTGGCCACCTGATGCAAAGAACTGACTCCCTGGAAAAGACCCTGATGCTGGGAAAGATTGAAGGCAGAAGGAGAAGGGGACGACAGAGGATGAGATGGTTGGATGGCATCACCAACTCAATGGACATGAGTTTGAGCAAACTCTAGGAGTTGGTGATGAACAGGAAAGCCTGGTGTGCTACAGTCCATTGGGTCACAAAGAGTTGGACATGACTGAGTGACTGAACTGAACTGAAAAAGACTTTGGTGTAGGTATTTTTTTTTTAATTTATTTTTTTTAATTTTATTTTATTTTTAAACTTTACATAATTGTATTAGTTTTGCCAAATATCAAAATGAATCCGCCACAGGTATACATGTGTTCCCCATCCTGAACCCTCCTCCCTCCTCCCTCCCCATACCATCCCTCTGGGTCATCCCAGTGCACCAGCCCCAAGCATCCAGAATCATGCATCGAACCAGGACTGGCAACTTGTTTCGTACATGATATTTTACATGTTTCAATGCCATTCTCCCAAATCTTCCCACCCTCTCCCTCTCCCACAGAGTCCATAAGACTGTTCTATACATCAGTGTCTCTTTTGCTGTCTCGTACACAGGGTTATTGTTACCATCTTTCTAAATTCCATATATATGCGTTAGTATACTGTATTGGTGTTTTTCTTTCTGGCTTACTTCACTCTGTATAATAGGCTTCAGTTTCATCCACCTCATTAGAACTGAGTCAAATGTATTCTTTTTAATGGGTGTAGGTATTTAAAAAAAAAATTATTTGTAATGATAAAAATACAACCTCATTATATTTGGAAAAAACAGTAACAAAGTATATAAAGAATAAAATTAGAAAATCACTGATTCAATTTCCAGAGATTCATCTATTTAAACTTGGTTCATTTTTTTTAGGCATTCTGTGATATATTTTTTAAGCCTTATTAATAAGTAGTTATATATTCCATAACAGTAGTTTGATCCATATCTATAATATATTCCCTTTATTTTCAGTTAGAGTCTTGGTGTTTATTTTTATTTATATAAGCTCACTATACAGCTAGCATGCAAATTTTATATTTTATGTTGATTCCAAATGTTTTTAATCCAATTGGTTGTTGATCTTTCTTTTTCTATTTCCCTTTGCTCATTTGTGATATAGTTAAATCTTATTTTTTTCCAAGTTTTTTTCGCTCCCACTAAGAGCAGAACTTCTTCCTTCAAAGTAAACATTAATATGTACAGCATGGTGAGTACAGTTAATAATAAATCTGTAAAAGACAATTCTTTACATCTCTTTTCATTCAGAAATAGCTTGTCCCTGAATTGATTTATACCTTTTTTAATACTATTTTTTAATTTATGTAAAGCTTTTTATTCACAAAGGCTGCACATGTTTCAGTTGAGGGGTCCATTGAACCTTTTACCTCATTGTGTTGTGTGTGGTGTTACTTCTCCTGTAATTGGGATATAATTTTTCATTATAGATTCTAACTGGCTGCTGTTATTTTCAAGAAATAGGCATGATTTTCATTTTATTCCTGTTCATTTAGCTGAACCAATTTATCCTAGTACCTTTTCAGTTGATTTCTAAAGTGAGCAATAATGTTAATGGTGTATAGTTAGACTTTGCATTTTCCAGAACTCCCAGACTTCTGTTTATTATTCATGATCATAACCAGCACAATGTTTGTTTTTGCTGTTGTGGTTTTCTTGTTTACTTTGTTCTTTAAAAAAAAAAAAAGGACTAAAAGTGTTAAAATGTTGTTCTTGATTTGTGATAGATTTTATCATGTGAGTAAAATATCTTTCTATTCTCAGTTCTCTCTCTCTTCCTCTTGCTCTCTAACAGGATTGGGAATTGAATTTTATTGTACACCATTAATTTTATGAAGATCATTGGTGTACCAAGAGCAGGCAGTTAGAGCAATCTACAGTGGGTCTAGGAAAGAAAAGTATTCATTAAGGATAATAATAAAACCAACTATAAGTCATTCTGCTTTTTATTATCACCATGCTTCACAATTCTAAACAGTGTCAGTGACAGAATACTCCTCATAGAAAAAATGTATTGATCAATGTTCAAAAAATTGCTATTACTACTGTTGTATTTTCATAATACACATGTAAGCCTCAAATGAGCACATTTTTATTATGTATCCTTTAATGAACATTTTATCCTGTGGATGTTAATGTGGAGAACTACTGTTTATACAGTGAACCCTAATGCACATGGGTGAGTAAGAAATTAAGTACAATTACATATTTTTCTTTACATTCACTGTACGTTTATACCAAATCTGCTATTTAAATGGAGACTATATTGTATCACATGACTTGGAGACATAAATAAAACCCAGATCGACCTTGAAAAATTCTAAACCATTATGAATTTCAGAAGATTTTACCAAATATAATACTGATATTGGTCAGTATTTTTATTTTCCTTTATTTCAACAAACTCTTTAGTGCAATTTAAAAGTGTTAATCCAGTACCTCTTTTCTTGTTATTTCTTCTTATTTTTTTATTTTTTATTATTTTAGTGACATAGATGTGTATATATATATACATATATACACACACATGTATCATTCAATAAGGAAATTGTTCACTGTATTTTCTTTGTGGTCCTATTTTGCTGAATTCATGATTATTGTTGAATACATTTTGTCAGAGGAGCTAGGTATCATGTACTCTGAGTATCAGTATTTTCTGTGTGCCATCAATCAAGATTATGTAAGTCTTTGAATTGACAGATTTCCTGATATTAAATATCCATTATTTTTATAATCTAACTCATTTTGTAAAGATATAAAGCTATTTTAAATTAATTTCAATTTGCACATATTTTAATTAAAATTTTGCCACAGCATTCTTATTTTGATTTGCAAGTAATTTTAATTGAAAATTTAAAAAAAAACTTTCATGTTTTCTATCTATGTTTGTTAAATTGTTAAAAATTACTCAATGACTTTTTTGTTTAGTATTCTGGACCAGTTTATTAGCATTTGCTTCTCTGTTTCTTAATTTTTTCACTCCTCTGCCCCAAATGACAAAGTTCCAAATCTCTGAAAAAAAATTTTTGATAAAATTTTCAATAATTATCAATGCTTACCTATTCATATTTCTCATTCTTAAAGTATTTCATTTTCAACTTATTGGCATAGAATTAATGTAGTACTCAATAAAGTGTTAAATTTTATAAATAATTATATGTCATTTATCTATTTTATTTCCCTAAATTCTCCAAGCCAGGCTTCAGCAATATGTGAACGGTGAACTTCCTGATGTTCAAGCTGGTTTTAGAAAAGGCAGAGAAACCAGAGATCAAATGGCCAACATCCGCTGGATCATAGAGAAAGCAAGAGAGTTCCAGAAAAACATCTATTTCTGCTTTATTGACTATGCCAAAGCCTTTGACTGTGTGGATCACAATAAACTGTGGAAAATTCTGAAAGAGATGGGAATACCAGACCACCTGATCTGCCTCTTGAGAAATTTGTATGCAGGTCAGGAAGCAACAGTTAGAACTGCACATGGGACAACAGACTGGTTCCAAATAGGAAAAGGAGTTTGTCAAGGCTGTATATTGTCACCCTGCTTATTTAACTTATATGCAGAGTACATCATGAGAAACACTGGGCTGGAAGAAGCACAAGCTGGAATCAAGATTGCCAGGAGAAATATCAAAAACCTCAGATATGCAGATGACACCACCCTTATGGCAGAAAGTGAAGAGGAACTCAAAAGCCTCTTTTTGAAAGTGAAAGTGTAGAGTGAAAAAGTTGGCTTAAAGCTCAACATTCAGAAAACTAAGATCATGGCATCCGGTCCCACCACTTCATGGGAAATAGATGGGGAAACAGTGGAAACACTGTCAGACTTTATTTTTCTGGACTCCAAAATCACTACAGATGGTGACTGCAGCCATGAAATTAAAAGACGCTTACTCCTTGGAAGGAAAGTTATGACCAACCTAGATAGCATATTCAAAAGCAGAGACATTACTTTGCCAACAAAGGTTCGTCTAGTCAGGCTATGGTTTTTCCAGTGGTCATGTATGGATGTGAGAGTTGGACTGTGAAGAAGGCTGAGTGCCGAAGAATTGATGCATTTGAACTGTGGTGTTGGAGAAGACTCTTGAGAGTCCCTTGGACTGCAAGAAGATCCAACCAGTCCATTCTGAAGGAGATCAGCCCTGGAATTTCTTTGGAAGGAATGATGCTAAAGCTGAAACTCCAGTACTTTGGCCACCTCATGCGAAGAGTTGACTCATTGGAAAAGACTCTGATGCTGGGAGGGATTGGGGGCAGGAGGAGAAGGGGACGACAGAGGATGAGATGGCTGGATGGCATCGCTGACTCGATGGACGTGAGTCTGAGTGAACTCCAGGAGTTGGTGATGGACAGGGAGGCCTGACGTGCTGCGATTCATGGGGTCACAAAGATTCGGACACGACTGAACGACTGATCTGATCTGATCTGATCAGAAGTTCACTGATTACTTCATCTTTCAAATTAATAGTTTTAAATTAATCAATTCATAGTTTGTCTTCTATTCAGTGAATTTTGTTTTTTACTTCTATATGTTATACTTTTAGGACTTAATGGGGCATGTTCAATAAAATGTTTAACTCATTAATCTACCTTCATTTCTATTCTTTTCTTTTAGCGTTAAAGCCCTAAAGGCATGAATTTATCCTAGAGTATAGCTATGGCAACCATTCTTATGTTTTGATAAATTTTCATAAATGGTGTTTTTATTAAAACTTTTGACCAGTACCAGACCACCTGACCTGCCTCTTGAGAAACCTATATGCAGGTAAGGAAGCAACAGTTAGAACTGGACATGGAACAACAGACTGGTTCCAAACAGGAAAAGGAGTACATGAAGGCTGTATATTGTCACCCTGTTTATTTAACTTCTATGCAGAGTACATCATGAGAAATGTTGGGCTGGAGGAAGCACAAGCTGGAATCAAGATTGCCGGGAGAAATATCAATAACCTCAGATATGCAGATGACACCACCCTAATGGCAGAAAGTGAAGAGGCGCGAAAGAGCCTCTTGGTAAAAGTGAAGAGGAGAGTGAAAAAGTTGGCTTAAAGCTCAACATTCAGAAAACTAAGATCATGGCATCTGGTCCTATCACTTCATGGGAAATAGAGGGGGAAACAGTGGAAACAGTGTCAGACTTTATTTTTGGGGGCCCCAAAATGACTGCAGATGGTGATTGCAGCCATGAAATTAAAAGACGTTTACTCCTTGGAAGGAAAATTATGATGAACCTAGACAGCATATTAAAAAGAAGAGACATTACTTTGCCAACAAAGGTCCATCTAGTCAAGGCTATGATTTTTCCAGTGGTCATGTATGGATGTGAGAATTGGACTGTGAAGAAAGCTGAGCACCAAAGAATTGACGCTTTTGAACTGTGGTGTTGGAGAAGACTCTTGAGAGTCCCTTGGACTGCAAGGAGATCCTACCAGTCCATTCTGAAGGATATCAGTCCTGGGTGTTCATTGGAAGGACTGATGCTAAAGCTGAAACTCCAATACTTTGGCCACCTCATGCGAAGAGTTGATTCATTGGAAAAGACTCTGATGCTGGGAGGGTTTGGGGGCAGGAATAGAAGGTGATGACAGAGGATGAGATGGCTGGATGGTATCATTGACTTGATGCACATGAGTTTGGGTAAACCCCAGGAGTTGGTAATAGACAGGGAGGCCTGGTGTGCTGCGATTCATGGGGTTGCAAAGTCGGACACCACTGAGTGACTGCACTGAACTGATGACCAACCTAGATAGCATATTCAAAAGCAGAGATATTACTTTGCCAACAAAGGTCCATCTAGTCAAGGCTATGGTTTTTCCTGTGGTCATGTATGGATATGAAAGTTGGAATGTGAAGAAAGCTGAGCACCGAAGAATTGATGCTTTTGAACTATGGTGTTGGAGAAGACTCTTGCAAGTCTCTTGGCGTGCAAGGAGATTCAACCAGTCCATCCTAAAGGAGACCCGTCCTGGGTGTTCATTGGAAGGACTGATGCTGAGGCTGAAACTACAATACTTTGGCCACCTCATTCGAAGAGTTGACTCATTGGAAAAGACCCTGATGCTGGGAGGGATTGGGGGCAGGAGGAGAAGGGAACAACAGAGGATGAGATGGCTGGATGGCATCACCAACTCAATGCACATGAGTTTGGCTGAACTCCGGTAATTGATGATGGACAGGGAGGCCTGGCGTTCTGCGATTCATGGGGTCGCAAAGAGTCGGACACCACTGAGCGACTGAACTGAACTGAACTGATTCCTTAAACATCTAATTTCTCCTTAATTTAGTCAGGTAATTTATGTAGTTATTATATGGTTTATGAATATTCAGTTATAAATATGACATGTAAACTATCTGCCTGTTTGCAATTTATTTTCACAAATAAGCTGCTACTAGCTCTGTGGCTTTTGACAAATGCAGAGGTTTGTAACCATCCCCACAATCTAGATTCACAGAAGTCCCTTCACTATTGTAGCTTCTCTGTAATTAAACATTTCCTGTCTTTAATTCTTGGCAAAAACTCATCTATTCCCCATCTCCATAGTTTTGCTTTTCCTAGTGAAGTGAAGTCGCTCAGTCGTGTCTGACTCTTTGGACCCCAGTGGTCACAGTCATGACCCCATGGACTGTAGCCTACCGGGTTCCTCTGTCCATGGGATTTTCCAGGCAAGAGGACTGGAGTGGGTTGCCATTTCCTTCTCCATGCTTTCCCTAGAATTACATATAAATACAACCATATAATATGTAGCCTTTGGTCTGGTGGTTTTACATTTAGAAAAACGTAATTTAAGTCTACCTACTCAGTATGTGAAGTTACTTCAGTCATGTCGTATTTTTCCATGGGATTCTCCAGGCAAGAATACTGGAGTGAGTTGCCATGCCCTCCTCCAGGGGATCTCCCCAACTCAGGGGTCAAAATCAGGTCTCTTGTGTCTCTTACATTGACAGGTGGGTTCTTGAACATTAGCGCCACCTTGGAAGCCCCTCTATCTTAGCATGTATAAAATAGTTCTATCATTGAGAATTCCACTGAATAGATGTTTAACCATTAATTAATCTTGGCATGTATAAATAGTTCTACTGTTGAGAATTTCATTGAATTCTCAACAATGGTTAAGCCATTGAAGAACATTTAAATTCTTTGTACTTTAGGGCAATTATGAAGAGAGTCTCTGTAAACATTCATGTACAGATTTTTATGTACAGGAATTCAGGTACAGATTTCATTTCTCTATAATAAATACCTAGAAGTGATATATCTGGGTCACAGGGCTAGTGTATGTGTAATATTATGAGAAACTACCAACATTTTTTTCAAAGAGACTGCGTCATTTTGCATTCCTAGAAGCAATTTATGAGCGTTCCATCTCTTTACCTGTACAGGCACACAGAGGTTTTGTTGTTGTTTTTTCCCCTTTTTCCATTTTAGCTTTTTTTATGATGTGTAGTGCTATCTTATTGTGCTTTTAATTAGCATTTCCTTAAAGACTGATGATGGTGAACATGGTTTGTGTCTGCTGCTGCTGCTGCTGCTGCTAAGTCACTTCAGTCCTGTCCGACTCTGTGCGACCCCATAGATGGCAGCCCACCAGGCTCCCCCGTCCCTGGGATTCTCCAGGCAAGAACACTGGAGCGGGTTGCCATTTCCTTCTCCAATGCATGAAAGTGAAAAGTGAAAGTGAAGTCGCTCAGTCATGTCCGACTCTTCGCGACCCCATGGACTGCAGCCTACCAGGCTCCTCCGCCCATGGGATTTTCCAGGCAAGAGTACTGGAGTGGGTTGCCATTGCCTTCTCCGGGTTGTGCCTATCACCTACCAATAACTATTGTAATATTTTGAATGTATGTGCTATCCAATTAGTGATTTATGTACGCAGTCCACTAAATTTTAGAAAAAGTATATACACAACTTGATACAACTAAATATATTTCAAAGTACAGCCCTTGAGGTAATTCAATTAATTTAACTTTATTAGCTGTGTTATTCAAATACATCATTGTTTTATATTTGTGTATGTATGTATTCTATTATGCAGTTTTAACTGCATGGTAAGTTTTCATACTATAACTTTGCTTCAGTTTTTACTTACACTTCTAACAATTTTTATTCTATGCATTTTGATTTATTACTTCACATACAAAGATTTGGCAAACCTGGAGCTTTGTCAAGTTTTATACGGTCCATGTTATACTGACTTGCTCTGTTTTATGTCATTCATTTTCCCTTGCATCTTAGACTTGCTAACATAAAATTACGACCCCTGATTTCTTCTGCTTGTATGTTTCTGATATACCTTGTTTGTTGATTCAGAATTTATCTAATTATTTGATATTGTCACTTCAGCTGAGTTATTTTTGCAGTTAGGACACCATTGTACTAATACTTAGATTTCTAGGGCTTCCCTGGTGGCTCAGAGGTTAAAGTGTCTGCCTGCAATGTGGGAGACCTGAGTTCGACCCCTGGGTCGGGAAGATCCCCTGGAGAAGGAAATGGCAACCCACTCCAGTATTCTTGCCTGGAGAATCCCATGGATGGAGGAGCCTGGTAGGCTACAAAGAGGTCACAAAGAGTCGGACATGACTTAGATTTCTGTTGCATAAATGTCTTTTTAAAAAACTACACTATGATATAGCATTGAACTTTTCAGGGCTAAGAGATGTTGATGAGATGATGAACACGTGTAATGAAAAATCATGATTTAGAGACCCGATTTAGCCAAAACAAAAGTGTAAGCATATCCTATACTTCCTTAACCTCAGATCAGTCTAGAAGATGCTAAAGAGGCCAAGCTGATGCAAGTGGGTCATGGCTTTCTTATCCATTCATCTGATGGACATCTAGGTTGCTTCCATGTCCTGGCTATTATAAACAGTGCTGCGATGAACATTGGGGTACACGTGTCTCTTTCAATTCTAGTTTCCTCAGTGTGTATGCCCAGCAGTGGGATTGCTGGATCATAAGGCAGTTCTATTTCCAGTTTTTTAAGGAATCTCCACACTGTTCTCCATAGTGGCTGTACTAGTTTGCATTCCCACCAACAGTGTAAGAGGGTTCCCATTTCTCCACACCCTTTCCAGCATTTATTGCTTGTAGACTTTTGGATTGCAGCCATTCTGACTGGTGTGAAATGGTACCTCATAATGGTTTTGATTTGCATTTCTCTGATAATGAGTGGTACATATACACAATGGAGTATTACTCAGCCATTAAAAAGAATACCTTTGAATCAGTTCTAATGAGGTGGATGAAACTGGAGCCTATTATACAGAGTGAAGTAAGCCAGAAAGAAAAACACCAATACAGTATACTAACGCATATATATGGAATTTAGAAAGATGGTAACAGTAACCCTGTATACAAGACAGCAAAAGAGACACTGATGTATAGAACAGTCTTTTGAACTCTTTGGGAGAGGGAGAAGATGGGATGATTTGGGAGAATGGCATTGAAATATGTATAATATCATATATGAAACGAGTTGCCAGTCCAGGTTCGAGGCACGATACTGGATGCTTGGGGCTGGTGCACTGGGACGATCCAGAGGGATGGTATGGGGAGGGAGGAGGGAGGAGGGTTCAGGATGGGGAACACATGTATACCTGTGGCAGATTCATTTTGATATTTGGCAAAACCAATACAATATTGTAAAGTTTAAAAATAAAATAAAATTTAAAAAAAATTCCAATTTAGAGATACACTTTAAAAAAAAATAGACTATCTGTTCTTTGAAGATTTGACAAAAATGGACCTATAACATTATCTTTGTTTTATCTATAGTTATATCTATCAATCATTCAAAATAGCATTATTTATCTTTATCTCTCTTTTCCTTGATAATAGAAATTCTTCCAGGTTATTTGTGATATTTTCTTTGTCCTGTATGTTACAAATAATATTTTTAATTTGCCACTGAAGCCTCTATTTTGTTTATGGTATTTTTCATGCAAAAGAAGAATTTTAAAATTTATATCTTTGTATTTGTTTATTTTTACATGTTTACATAATCTCTAGTATTATGTATTTATTTTTAAGCATTTCATATATATAAAGACTTTTAAAATTTAGTTTATATTGAAAACTATGAATTTCCAATAACTTCCAAGTGTTCCAGCATCAATTATTGAATCTTCACTCCATTAATTTGAAAAGTTGGTTTATTATTTACTAAATTCTATTTATGTTTGACTCTGTATCTCTTTAAATTCATAGATCTGTCCTACTGCATTATTAGTTTATATTTTATAATATGCTTTTATATGAATGAGAGTAAAATGATCTATTTCCTTCTTTTAAAAAAAAAAAAACGAAAGTGGGTCGTGAATGTTCCTCATCAATATGATCCTTTAAACAACAGCTGGTGGCTAGAAGCGATTCCAACACATCTTGGGATTCTGTGAAAAAGGTTTAGACCAATAAGCAAATGATACTAAACTAGAAGATATGTAATTTGTGGGTAAATGCAGGCAATGGATAATCAATTAAAAATAATTTGTGTAGAGACCACCCTGGTGGTCCACACAAGTGTGATACTTGGTCCAGGTAGATATCACATGTCACGGGGCAGCTAAGCCTGTGTGCCCCAACAAGAGAAACCACCGCATTGAGAAGCCCGTGCACGTCAAGGAAGAGTAGCCCCTGCTCTCTGCAGCTTGAGAAAGCCAGCATGCAGCAACGAAGACCCAGTGCAGCCAAAAATACAACAATATTTTTTTTCATTTGTGTGTTTACTTAGTGTTCCTCCCTCCAGTCCCCAAATGCCACCTTTAAATAGTATAATAAATGAGACATTTACACCCCTCTGCCATCCCTGTTCTTAGGTTAGCTATAAATGCATGTTTTATAATTAAATTATAGGAGATTATTAGGGCGTTAGTTTATTTAGGCCAAAATTTATTTCTTCTGCTGAATTTTATTCTCAAATATGGTTCCTTGAAGACTATGTACTTTCCATTCTTAGTGATTTCTATTCCAGTAATCAGCTACATGGCACCTTCAAACAGTTATTTCTGGAGAGGGATGTGGATGAAATATTTTCCAAACTGTTAAATAATGGAAGTGTTTTCCAGTTTTTCTGAATTTTTTTAATTCAGAAGAAATACAAATTCAAAAAGAAAAAAGATTTAAGATAGTTAAAAATGTAAATATATTCAACTTAATTTAGATTTCAGTATGATAAAATAGTCTATAGAAGGGAATAGCAACCCACTCCAGTATTCTTGCCTGGAGAATTCCATGGACAGAGGAGCCTGGTGGTCTATAGTCCACAAGGTCGCAAAGAGTCGGACACAACTGAGAGACTAACACCACACACACGATAAAATAGTACCAGCATTTATGATTGGTGCAAATAGTAATTGAAACAAGTTTACTGAAAAGCAATTTAGTAATATTTAGTAATATTTTTCAGAAGATTTAAAAGATAATTTTATTCTAACTCAATTTTAAAGAACAGACTCTTAGAAAGTGATCAGAAATTGTCAAAAATGTTTATGGACACTTATATAAAGATGTTCATTTCAACAGATTACATAATAGTGAAAACTGGAAAAGGGCTTCCCTGGTAGTTCGGCGGTAAAGAATTCACCTGCAATGAAGGAGACACAGGTTCTATCCCTGGATCAGGAAGATCCCCTGAAGAAGGAAATGCCACCCCACTCCAGTATTCTTGCTTGGGAAATCCCATGGACAGAGAAGCCTGGCAGGATACAGTCCATGGGGTGGCAAAAGAGTGGGACACAGCTACTAAACGGCAACAATAAACAACAACAAAAAAAGGAAAAATTGCATGCCCGACTATAATTATTCAGCTGAAATATTATTGTCATCAAAATATGCTCATAAAGAGCACATGAAGAAATGAGAATAGTCATATACTAAAAAAATCAAGAAGAAACTAAGGGTACAACATTGCGTAAACATTGCTTAATTCTAAAAAAGTGAATGCTTGAAAAGTATGGAAAGAAATATTAAAATATCATCCATAGTAGTTCTAGATAATAGATTTAAACTTTTTTGCTGCGTCTTTTTAATTTTGGAAATAAAGTGGTCATGGCGTCAACAAACTAGCTTATCATAATACTTTGCTTGCCATTGTTTCCAAAAATGATTTCATACAATAGAATTTCCTCATGGAGGAGTGTTTCTCAGAGTGAGTTCCCTGTAATACTGGGTATCCATGGCTTTCTCAGGAGAGCTCCAGAGTTCATGTGCCTTGGAAACCTCATAACCCATATCCTCCTTGAAGAGATGCACAATGCTCATTAACATAATAAAGATACTGAGAAGTCTTCTCTTAGAAATATCAAACCTTATTTAATGACTGTTTCTCAGCACAGTTCAAATTTATTTGACTGTAAAATTTCAGATCCACCCCTTATAGAAGAACTTAAAACACTTTCAAGGAAATCCCCTTACAAATGCTAAGAATTTTGATTTAAAAGAGTCAGTGATTGAAGGTGTCCAACAGATTTACACAATCATGTTTCAGCAGGGGCTTGAGTTATTAGAGATACCAAGGAAACATTTCATGCAAAGATGGGCTCAATAAAGGACAGAAATGGTATGGACCTAACAGAAGCAGAAGATATTAAGAAGAGATGGCAAGAATACACAGAAGAACTATACAAAAAAGATCTTCACGAGCCAGATAATCACGATGGTGTGATCACTCACCTAGAGCCAGACATCCTGGAATGTGACAAGTGGGCCTTAGGAAGTATCAGTAAAAACAAAGCTAGTATACCTGTGGCGGATTCATTTTGATATTTGGCAAAACTAATACAGTTATGTAAAGTTTAAAAATAAAATAAAATTTAAAAAAAAAAATAAATAAATAAAAGCAATTAAAAAAAAAACAAAAAACAAAGCTAGTGGAGGTGATGGAATTCCAGTTGAGCTATTTCAAATCCTGAAAGATGGTACTGTGAAAGTGCTGCACTCAACATGCCAGCAAATTTGGAAAACTCAGCAGTGGCCACAGGACTGGAAAAGGTCAGTTTTCATTCCAATCCCAAAGAAAGGCAATGCCAAGGAATGTTCAAACTACTGCACAATTGCACTCATCTCACATGCTAGTAAAGTAACGCTCAAAATTCTCCAAGTCAGGCTTCAGCAATACGTAAACCATGAACTTCCAGATGTTCAAGCTTGTTTTAGAAAAGGCAGAGGAACCAGAGATCAAATGGCCAACATCTGCTGGATCGTTGAAAAAGCAAGAGAGTTCCAGAAAAATATCTATTTCTGCTTTATTGACTATGCCAAAGCCTTTGACTGTGTGGATCACAATAAACTGTGGAAATTCTAAAAGAGATGGGAATACCAGACCACCTGACCTGCCTCTTGAGAAACCTGTATGCAGGTCAGGAAGCAACAGTTAGAACTGGACATGGAACAACAGACTGGTTCCAAATAGGAAATGGAGCACATCAAGGCTGTATATTGTCACCCTGCTTATTTAACTTCTATGCAGAGTACATCATGAGAAACACTAGGCTAGAAGAAGCGCAAGCTGGAATCAAGATTGCTGGGAGAAATATCAATCACCTCAGATATGCGGATGACACCACCCTTATGGCAGAAAGTGAAGAGGAGCTAAAGAGCCTCTTGATGAAAGTGAAAGAGGAGAGTGAAAACGTTGGCTTAAAGCTCAACATTCAGAAAACTAAGATCATGGCATCCGGTCCCATGACGTCATGGCAAATATTTGGGGAAACAGTGGAAACAGTGGCTGACTTTAAATCACTGCAGTTGGTGATTGCAGCCTTGAAATTAAAAGACACTTTCTCCTTGGAAGGAAAGTTATGACCAACCTAGACAGCATATTAAAAAGCAGACATTACTTTGTCAACAGAGGTCCATCTAGTCAAGGCTATGGTTTTTCCAGTAGCCATGTATGGATGTGAGAGTTGGACTATAAGGAAAGCTGAGCGCCAAAGAATTGATGCTTTTGAACTGTGGTGTTGGAGAAGACTCTTGAGAGTCCCTTGGACTGCAAGGAGATCCAACCAGTCCATCCTAAAGGAGATCAGTCCTGGGTGTTCATTGGAAGGACTGATGTTGAAGCTGAAACTCCAATATTTTGGCCACCTGATGCGAAGAGCTGACTCATTTGAAAAGACCCTGATGCTGGGAATGATTGAAGGCAGGAGGAGAAGGGGATGACAGAGAATGAGATGGTTAGATGGCATCACTGACTCAATGGACATGAGTTTGGGTAAACCCTGGGAGTTGGTGATGGACAGGGAGGCCTGGCGTGCTGTGGTTCATGGGGTCGAAAAGAGTCAGACACGACTGAGCGACTGAACTGAACTGAATGAGTTATTGTATATCAATGAAGTTAGTGGAATTAAAATTAAATATGATTTATGACCCAGTCATAAACAATAATTTTATCTTCTGACCTTCTAAGTATTCTGCTGCTGCTATGTCACTTCAGTCATATCCGACTCAAGAATATCTCAGTATAAATAATTAGAAATCAGATACTGAGATTGTTCATACTTCCCCTTACATTACAACTGTGGATTGATTGGGTGGGAGTGGTCAGGTAAAGGGAGGAAGAGAGAGAGAAAGAAAATAGAATTTTTAAAAACAAGCAGGTTCCATCCTAAATGTTCATCTTTATGCTGCAGCTACTTCTTGATTTGCCTTTCAAAGCAGAGATTAGTCCTCAGGTTTATTGCTGAAATTTGATACATAAATAAACATCCTTGCTTTTTACAAGTCGTTTTTTTATTTCTTGGCTTGGTATTAAGACCCAGGGATTGAACCCAGGACTCCTACATTTCAAGCAGATTCTTTAACATCTGAGTCACCAGGGAAGCCCACTGAGGGCTGGGGGCAGCTGAGAGTCCCCAAGCACCTTGTCCCAAAAATATTTTTTCTTGGAAAACAAGAGAAAATAAATAAATATTTATTTAAATATTTATTTAATAATTATTTAAATATTTATGTATTTAAATAAATATTTATTTATTTAAATATCCCATTGCGACCACATGGACTGTAGCCCACCAGGCTTCTCTGTCCATGGAATTCTCCAGGCAAGAATACTGGAGTGGGTAGCCATTCCCTTTTCCAGGGGATCTTCCCAATCCAGGGATCTCACCCAGGTCTCCCATACTGTAGGCAGATTCTTTACCATCTGAGCCTCCAGATGGAAGCCCTAAATATCCCAAGGCCTTAGCTTTAAATTCATAAGATATGTGAAAAGCAGAAACAATAGATATAGCTTTGGTGTGATGTAGGGGCCATGAATGAGCTGTGTGAAAGGCACTCACTTTACACATGCAAGAGATTAGGGCTGTAGCTGCTACAAATCAGGAGACGTGCTTTCTATGTGGAGTGTTCAGTGCTATATAGACCACAGAGGAGACCTCGCCATAACCAGCAGGATGGAGCAGAGGCTAGCTGCCAGGGCTCCCATCTGCAATGGCAGGGATTTCCTAACTTGTAGGTTCACGTGGTCCTGCAGCCCAAACTTCCAGTTTAATAGGTTTTTCATGACATTTTCTAGCCAGTCCAGGATTGGGTCACAAAAGCTGTGACAAGGCCTTCATCCTAGCTGCAGGGCAGACCTGTTACCTGCCCTTCTACACTGGCCAGCAATCTGGTAGTTTTCCAGCATCCAAATGAACTATTATTTATTCCACCCTCCGACCTCTGCTTTTGAGGCCTA
The DNA here is from genome assembly GCF_029407905.1 of Bubalus kerabau. Taxonomy (NCBI): domain Eukaryota; kingdom Metazoa; phylum Chordata; class Mammalia; order Artiodactyla; family Bovidae; genus Bubalus; species Bubalus kerabau. Next base: position 47,498,363 of record NC_073626.1, read on the forward strand.
TTAGTGTTTACAGCTTTGATAGTCTACCTCTTTTCTTTCTGGCCAAACATTACTCCCGTTCCTCTCAAGTCTGACTTTTGAAGATAGGACGCAACACAGATCCCCTTTCCCTCGTTCATTACCGGCCAACTGGTCAAATGTCACAAAGGTCAGCATCCCTGGGGTCTGCAGACCGCTTGCTTCCCTCTGCCTTGTGAGTGTCATGAGGATCTGCCTTCTTCAAAAGGCCACGCATCCCCATTCAGAAGAAGGCTTAGAGGAGCCCAGCTCCAGGGAGAAGACTTTTAGTAAGCTCATTCCTAGGGATTTTTCCCCTCTAAATTCTAAAGCATTGCTAATGAAGTGAAACTATCCCAAGTCCAATAAAGGAAATGTTGGAAAAATATACAGAAGTTTGATAGAGTTCAAACCATGCCCCAACCAACAGCCTTCCTGACAGCATTTACAAAGGAGAGACAGCAGAGCAGGGGGCAGCTTGCACTCTGAATCCACTTCCTCCTCTCACAGGATGTAGGACTTTGGACCAGGGACAACATCTTTGGATCTCAGTTCCCTCATCTGTAAAATAAGGTCATTTTGTGGGAATTAAATGTTAGCACTTGAAATATTATTGGCACACTGGCTGGCACCTTAGAAGCACCGAGTAAGTGTTAGCCGAGGAAGACAGTGCCTTCCACTAGAGCAGAAATCAGGGCGAGTCTTAAGTCCTTCCTCTATGATTTCACTTTGACAATCTGGTGTTTTGTTGATATGAATTCTTGGGTAAGCACCAATCACAGGGATGGCGTCCCAGGGGACTTAGATTTACTTTTTGCAGTATATGTTCCTTTCACGATCACAGAAGATCGCTAGTAAAGAGTCAAGCAGTGGTAAAATACTGAGCAATGCTTCTCAATAATCAAGTTGAAATAATAATGGTCTACTGCCCAGGATCCTAAAAAGGTTCAAAGCTTCATATCCAGAAGTTCTGTATACCAGTTTTTTGAATTTTCATTATTCTGCACATGACAAAGTGTGTCTTCATTGACTGATTATATCTTGAATCCATACTATGTGCAATGTGTACAATAACAGAGGAGATAGCAAATGCAAGCTTGTTAGCACACATGTGAAGAAGTAACGTAGGGTCCGGGGTGAAAATTCAGACAGATCCAATAATCTAATGTTGAAAAATTGTGTGATCTTTACCCCTGTTTTCTAAGCACAGCACAATTCCTTCTCCAAACACACCACAATAAATAATAAATGTTTAAGCCACACTTCTCTGGAACATACAGTAAGCATGTGGTGCAAAATATGAATCTTCTTTTGAAATATTGCCCCTAAAATCACTGGACTTTCACATAGTAAGGTCCTATGTGATACAGAGCAGATTTCAGAGAGAGCCTCTAAGCTGTGCTGAAACCTCAGGCTACCTCTGCATTATGCTTTTTGGACTAACTGGCTTCCTTAGGTTCTGTTTGCTGATGAGAAGCTTTTTTTCTCTTCTTTTTAAAAACTTTCTGTAAAGGGATGGGGGTTTGAAAACTTTTTCCTGTACACAAGAGGTTAATTCTACCTGGTTAATTCAATAACAAAGGAACACATTGTTTTAGAGAATGTTTGTTAATGCTTTTCTTTTAACTTGGTGCTGGAATTTTTGTGATTTTTTGAAAGTAGGTGACATTAAGCAAAAAAGAAAAAAAAAAAAAATTCCTGGCATAAGAATCAAGAGCCTGGACCTCGAGTGTCTTGCCCTGTGATCTTGGCAGTGGGACAGGCAGTCTCTCCACAGTGCCTGACCCAACAGTAGGTAGTCAGCTGCATTGGCCCAGTCACTGAGTGAGTAACCAACGTCCCAGCTCTCCAGTGCCCACAGATGTGTACTGAGGTCCTATCTGCTTCCCTGAGTGCTGGATGCAGGGATGGTGTACAAAAGTGCAAACCGTGATTATTATTGTTAGAAGTTGCACCGCTGTCTATATATTTCAAAAGTAGGTTACCTACCTAAAGAGTAGTGGCAAAGAACAAAAAAATGAATAGCCAGACAGATTGTGGTCCCCGTACTGATTCTGCCTTTATCAGCTGAGTGAACTTTGTAAGTTATTTAACTTCTAACGAGTCTCAATTTTCACACCAAAAAAAAAAAAAAAAGGGAACAGAAAGATATTTACCCATAACAGTGGGTTTCAGACACAGATTAACTGAAAAAAGGCATGTGAATCATTTAGTCCAGTCGAGGCAGAGGAATTATATTTAATTGCTGTTATTGTTGATTTAATGACTACCGCTACAACTATACTATCATTTAAAATTATGTGACAGGGACTTCCCTGCTGGTCCAGTGGCTAAGACTCCATGCTCCCAGTGCAGGGGCCCCAGATCGGATCTGTAGCTGGGGAAGCAGATCCCAAGTGCTACAACAACTAAGAGCTCACATGCTACTTTAACTGAAGATCCCACATGCGGCAACTAAGATCTGGTGTAGCAAAATACATAAATGATTTTTTTTTAAGTAAAATAAAATTATGTGACAATGTATACTTTATATGTATCACATACACAAAAAAACCAACAATGATAACCAGCTTGCTTAATTCTGACAAATTCTTCCTCCAAGTAAACAACTGTAAAATGCTGACCATTTTTGATATGACAGTGTAGAAGAAAAAAATCTTAATTGTTGATTTGAACACATCAGAACATGTCGGAATCCGTATTATAAGAACTTAACTCATCACAATGAAAACTTTAGCAAAGAGCATCATGATGACTTATCTTTCAGCATGTTATCAAATAATGAAAAAACAATAAATCCATATTTTTCCACTCAACATATCAGGAAATAACAAAAGTCCATGTGATGACTTTACAATATGGATAGTGTAAACAGAAGAGGTCCACAGTTCATGCAAGGCCTTTTGTGTGACTTTTTGGATAAAATCCATGCATTCCCATCTTGCTTTAAAATATTAAAACAAGAAACAATTCAAGAAAAATTAATAAAAAGATCCAACTGTCATCTGGAAAAAAAAAAACAAAACAAAATTCAAACTCATAGTCTAGAAAAGTCAAAATGCTTCAGGCTGGATTGTGTGAAATAGAAACAAAATTCGTTTTGATGTTTGGCAAAACTAATACAGTGTTTGAGGTTTAAAAATAAAATAAAATTAAAAAAAATAATAAAATAAAATTAAAAAAATAGAAACAAAATTTCAACAATTATACAAACAGTAATGAGAACAACTAGAAATTAGAAAATCATAAATTCAAACATGATCTGAGAAACAGATAACACTCAAAACACCAGGATTGCATGATTATTTGAACAGAGTGGTTTTCCTTTTTAGAGTTAAGAAGTTTATTCACTGAGATTTTCATCATGAGTCAACTTTTTTTCAAAATTAAAACAACAACAACAACAACAAAAATGTTAGCTTCTGAAAACAAACTTTCAAACTCAAGATTTTTTTCCATCCTTTCAAAGGGTCTTTTAGAGAGTAGCCACGTCTTCATCACAACACTAGCCTACCAGCAATTTCCCCTTCTCCATAACAAGCAAGCAAATGGAACAGGGAATATCTGGAATGAAAGTAAAATGTTAGGTTCCTTCTAGGAATGGGTCCAAAAGTAATTAAAAAGCATCTTTCAGTAGCCCCTCCCAGAAAGCATGGCCTTCAGATGATCACAGGGAGACTTCCCAGGTACCCAAAAGTTCAGCTGTGGACTGACATTTCCCTGGACACCCCAAGGACTGAGCAGAGTCCATCAACTGTCCAACTTGAAGACAGAGTCCCTGATTCATTTTCTTTTGGATAAAGCAAAATTCATGTGCATAACGTCCCACAGTTTCAGTTAGAAAATGATCTGATGATATCTGGTAGACTGGGCTTAAAACACCAACTCCAGCATTAGAACCCCATGGACCTTACTCGAGCAGAAGTTGTTACAGTAGCTGTTAACTTTATCCTTAGCTCATGTTGGCTCAAAGAGCTATAACCCCACCTTGTTAAGTTCTAACTATTAATACAATTCTGTATTATGATCTCCATTTTACAGACAAGGCAACAGTCTCAACGACGCGAAATAATTTGTTCAAAGATGTGGGTGTGTTAGTGTTCAGTCGTATCTGACTCTTTGAGACCCCGTGGACTGTAGCCAACCAGGCTCCTCTGTCTGGGGGATTTTCTAGGCAAGAATACTGGAATGGGTTGCCAATCCCTTCTCCAGGGGATCTTCCTAACCAGGAATCAAGCCCAGGTCTCCTGCATTGCAGATTCTTTAGCATCTGAGCCACCAGGGAAGCAACATACGCAGGTATTAATGCAAAGTTGGTATTCAAGCCATTCCGACTCCAAACATTTTACTGAGATGGTTAGGAGACTAAGTAACCTGTCCTCACTCTCAGCAAAGAAAACATCTGCAAAATATTAACCATAAGGCCCATATAAATGATGACCTGTACTATTTCCTCATGAAATTAGTCATCAATGTCTACATCAAGATTATCTGCTGAGAAGCCTACAATATTTCCAAACGAAACTCTCTCTTCCTCTGCTTTTGATAACTATAGAAATAAACTCAGGTTAAAATCAACCATCCTTCGGCAATTTAAAGGGGAGCAGGGTCTATACTGGGAAGAAGCTCTTCTGCTCGATGCTCATCTGGGATTAAAGGATAGGGGAAGCTCTGGCCTCCAGGCTTAGAGGTTGGTTATTTATGAGAACTAAATAGCAGACACACCTGTTCCCCCATGAAATTACACATCTGGGAGTCACAGGAACTCTGCCAGGGGGGAAGAGAGGTAGCAAAGAAAAAGACAATTATTCCAATTTACCTCCTCCTGAAATGATTTCTGCCTGCAACAGGAACTGTTAATGGTATCATGTGATTCCACTCAGAATTTAAAAACCTGTCACACACTCAAGGGCTACGTGAGGAAGAATGACATAGGATTGAGAATCAACAGACCTGAGATTGCAAACATATACTGCTCTTTATATTTTCCCTGCATTTATGCTAGTATTTTCTATACTGAGTTTTTGTGATTGGCAATGGTAGTCTACTGTTTATATTGTGGGTTTGTTTTCTGCCTTTTTTTTTTTTTTAACTACTTGTTTTTTTTTAATTAAAAAAAAAAAAAATTGGCCATGTCACCTGTCACGTGGGATCTTAGTTCCCCAGCACGGATAGGGCCCACACCCCCAGCGCTAGAAACTTGGAGTCTTAACCACTCAACTACCAGGGAAGTTCTTGTGGGTCTTTGATTTTAATTTTAGTTTGCTATACAATACTTTTAATATATAATATAAAATTACAGATCCAGATACAATTTAAGAACTTTTTTCAGCATCCCATGCCTGTTTTTGCCACTCAACCAACTTGTGATGTAATCAGCTCTCACAGTAAATCATTATCTCTTAAATTTTGCAATTAACCTGTACAAGGATTAACATACATATCAGTAAGTTGCACTGAAATTGGCGTGATTCTAGGACTCTTGTTGACTAAACACTCAATATGCATTTATCCATTTGTCCCAGAGATCTTCAGTTTATGCCTCAAGATCCACTCTCCACATTTCTCTGCTCAGCTGTCTGCACCAAGAGGCTGATTTTTCGGGACCCAATCCAATGGGCCCCATGACCCTGGGCTTTCAGTGACCATCAGCCAACAGGAGAGACAGCAGAGGAGTGAAGTCTGCTGTTTACTCCAAGGCCTTGCTCCTGCTGAGCACCTACGGTTGGCTGCCTGGCACCCCTCTCACAAAGACCACCAGTCCCACTAGGGTGCCTTCCCCTACAGCTCTTCTGCTGGTAGCTGTTTCTGCTCCCATCCCATCCCAGCAGTTGAGAAGGAAGGCTCCCCTGCAAAGTCCAGGTGTTGCATTATCTCGTTTTTTTCCAGAAAGCCCCACCCACTACATTAGAAACATTATAACCTTAATTAAATTCCCCACAAATGCCTCAGTTTGTGCAAGTTGTCTCTTTCCACTGGGGATAAAAATAGATGAATAGGGCTTGATTCCTGCTAGTGTTACATGTCATCAAATATGCACTTAGGAGGGCCCTATGCTGGGTCTAATACCCTGCAGCTACCATCTTGGAAGTCTTGATAACTTTTAAACAAGTGGCCCCACATTTTCATTTTACATAGGGCTCCACAAATTACTTAGCTGCTCCTGGAAATGCAATACAGATGTTGGTTACAAATGCAATTCCAACAATCGCTGCCATTTCAAGAGGTCTATGGAAATGGCAACCCACTCCAGTATTCTTGCCTGGAGAATCCCAGGGACGGGGAAGCCTGGTGGGCAGCCGTCCATGGGGTCGCACAGAGTCGGACATGACTGAAGCGACTTAGCAGCAGCAGCAGCAGCAGCATGCTCCAAATACTCTTCTTAAAATTGTATGTAATTAACTCATTTAATTCTCTCAACACTCAAGAAGGAAGGTGTTATTATTATCTTCAGAACTTTTTAGTCAAAGAACCAGAGGCACCTCCAGAATGTAAGCATTGATAACTTGCCTGAGGTCACTCTGAAAGAAAGTGTAGCCTATGGGATTCTAATACAGGCATTCTGGCTTCTTCTCTGCTACTCTGCAATTAGATTCCATTTATAATTAAACCTAATAGCTGTTTGAGCAGTAATATACCATGGACTTTAGGATTCTGCAAATAGACTCCATCTCCCTGCATAGGAAGGCTAATTGCAAAGTTACACTAAGGACAGGAAATCTGTGCACAACAAATAATATTGAATTTCTCATATCAAGACAGCATAGCTGAAGGGGTTTGTAAATGTTAATAAATCTTTTAATGTTGACATGTCTTCTAGGCCTGCGTAAAATCTAAATGAGATTTGCATCTGACCTCTTTAAACTATTTTCTTTATTGCAAACAACTTCAAGAAAGCGATTAAACCACAGGCACAATAAAAGTTGTTCTTCACTTCCAGAAAGAAATTAAATAAACACAATATGTAAGAGATAATGTAATTAGATGGATTTATTTCTAAAACGCAGCATTCTTTTTGTAACGCAATTCCCAAGACTGCCTTGTTTAGGGAAAATAGAGTGCAAGAACACATCATTGTGAAGCCAAGGATCTTCATCATCTTAGAAATTATAAAATAATTAAACCTTGGTTTAATTTCTATACCAACCAAACAATTCAACTTTATACAAGATCTGGGTTTCTACGTTGTCTGCAATAGATGCGTAGTTCACTGCTTTCCAAGTGTAGTATATGTGTGCTGTCTTTGGTTATGAAGGTTTGTTATTTCCTTTTCTCCTCAAACCACTAAGCAGACTTTTTACTAACTTACAAATGATTTTTTTTTTTCATTTTGAACATTGTACTTTTCAACAGATTTTGTTTCTATAATACCTTATTATATTATCAATTTTATCACAACCATTAAAACAAGACTCTCACAAACCTGGGTTACTATTTGGTTCCATAGATTCTTGTAAACATCTCTGAAAATGGCAGGTGAATACTCCCACTACGATTTTTATCTGAGTTGTAATTTTAAGACCCAGGACTGGATCTTAAACATCCCCATCAGACATGGGCATCTCAGCAGCTCCCTTTCCCTCTCCCCGAATAAATGAGCCAGTTGTCAGGACTAACTGGTGTATTTTAAAGGCTATCTTAGCCAAGGGTATTATTTTAAGGGATGAGCAAATGGGGAAACCCCACAGCCCGGCCAATAAAATATGAACTGAAGGTGCAAAGAAGCACTCATAAATATTCCCTAGAACAAGGGACGCATTGTTTCCCTCCCACCCTTTCAGTGGCTCCTCTGATCTCAGCCCCTTTCTGCGTCAGGGAAGCCTCTTCCTTGAACCTGTGGTTTTTTCAAGCTGAGTTACTACATTATTTATGACTGCAAATGTGAGTGGCCCGTCTGTGTGCTTCTTGTACACACACACTCAGTGCCCCCTCCCTCCGCCCCGCTTCGGTATTTCAGTCTGCAAGGATGAAAGGGCTTCCCCCGGAGCTGATGCGGTTGGGGATGTGGCGTGAGCTGCCATCTCAGGATGAGGTGGACGGAGGGTTTCCCCACAGCCTCCACCTGCGAGGCCCAGAGGCGACCCCTCACACTCATTCCATTCATTTTCCTCCTTTCCAGGGCTTTAGAAAAATGCTTTTTCTGTCTCCGTCTCATCCTCCCTATTCCCTGCCTCCACCAGTTTAGTCTTGATCTCTTTATATTTTCTCAACATCTCTCCTCAACTTAAAAAAGGAAACCATCACTCTTCAGACATGAGACGAGTATTCCATAAAAATTCTATCAGTCAAAGGGTTTTCTAACGCAAAAAGGAGTTGCATTTTTGATGAGTGTGATTTTTGTTCAGTGATGCGGTTTTTCCCTTTTGAAACACTTGTCCTTGAATTTCCCCCCTTTTAAATTTTAATAGTGTTATAAATTAGGAGAGGCACAAACAATTAAATATAGTCCAGGAGATCTTCAGGGAGAGGTGAGGAGGCAAGGAAGAATGGGGATGGTAGAGAAGCAATTCAAGTGGAGTCAACAGCCTGCTGGAGAGGTTCCGATGCCCTGGGGAGCTTTGCTCCTGATGCGTGGAGGCTGCCATGGGCCCTTAGTATCCTTTTCCTTCTCGAGGAGAGAGAAAACAGGAGACTGTACCTCAATTATGGAGCTGTGACAAATTGATTTTCAGCTCATCTAAGCCTCCAGCCATGAAGAAAGAAGGACCAAAGGCAGACCCCAGGAGAGGTGGGGCAGTGAGGAGAGGGATGCCAAGACAGCCTGGAGCTGGAGAGGCCCTAGAACTCCAGGGGAAAGGCCGAAAGACAGGGGTGGGGGAGGGGGGAGGCAAAGAAGAGAGGGCGGTGGTACTGCAGAAACGGAAGGATGCAAGGGAAGGAGCTGGAGGCGGCGTGTGAGCCGCCCCAAGCCTTGCAGAGTGGGTCGTCATGTCAATACCTTCTCTCCAACCAGGACTCCCGATCGAACTTCTAAAATTAGCAATTTGTGAGTGACCATTCAAACCTGCAAAACACTTCTAGTTAAACTATGGTTATAATTATCTCTGCAGCCATGCCGTCCATCAACAAGGACATAGCACTTGAGAAGAACAGGGTTCCCCCCTGGGGCATGGTCAAGAATGCCAAGAGTTCACGGAGAAAAAAGATAAAGGTCTCCACCCTCAGCAATTTCTTTTCAAAAGTGAAGAGTGGGAAAAATGACTATTTCCCCCAATATTAGTGTTTGTTATTCCAGGCATAAACCTTGAATATGTACTATAATAGTTTTAGATATTTTTTCCTCCCATCCCCCCTTCCTCAAAAAAAAAAAAAAACTTGCGTGTGTTTATAGGTGTGTTTATGTTACACAAGTGTTAATAACCCTGTTGGAGGGACTACATAGATAGGCTTCTTTAGGTAGATCTGTGTATAAATTCCTCTCCACTGGGCACTTGAGTCAGCCAAAACCAACAATAAATATCAATGATGTCTTTCAAATCTGTCAACTGAGAGTATAAGCACATTTTTTTCTTCCAGTACCAGGAGAGTTTAATGATTGGGGAGAGTAAGGGAGAAGGCTTTCATTTAAAATTGTGAAACTATTTTTCTATTGCATACCTTAACATGCTAAACATGTTGTTATAAAATACAAAAACAAAAACAAAAAACAAATGTAAGCACCACATTTTCATACTTTTATGCATGAGAATGAGTTTACATTCTTGAATTGTACCTAGGTATTTGACTCCAAGCCAACTGATCAAAACCCATTAATAAGTCTAAAGTTCTTTATCAGGGAACTACATGTAGACAAAGAGTAATACAGAAGTGAATTTCCTGTGTTTGCTGTTTTCTGTACTTTCCTCTGAAATGTCTACAAATGTTACATCATTTTAATTATACAGTAACCAAGTAATCAAGTGAAGTTAGTTTCTAACTAAAAGGTCTTAGAAATACACTACTTGTTTATGTGAACTAGAGATGTACTCAAATATTGCAAACAAGCTACCTAATTATTCCTTTCATTTGCAAAGATATTTGATATATAAACTAACCCTTAACATTTTTGAAAAAGTGATAGCTAAAAAAAAATTACCAGAATGATGTTTTTGTTACTAACAAAATAATGTGGAATTGAATAAGCAAAATTCCACTGATATTAAACAGTTTTAAGGACTAACCAGAGAAATCAGTCTGTAAAAGCTGTTGACTAGGAGACTGACAAAAGTTGGCCTAAGAATAATGAATAAAATTAGGCAGAAAGTTTCTCTTCACACAATTAATAATTAATATTTGTTTCTTCAAAGTGAACAAATCACAAAAAATAACTTAAAGGTCAGAATAGAATAATGTGTTTAATTTCATATTTAGTTATTACATTGCCTTTGAGGCAATTTATTCACATTTTATTTTTCCTTCTAGTAATTTCCAATCTGTTTTCTGCTTATGAACATAAAATTAATCACAGTTTGAATTAAATTTAATTGTTCTTGGGGAGCAAAACTTATGTTGGAAAAAAAAAAAAGTGTTTCTAAATGACAAGATAATTGTAAAAAATCCATTATGTAACTTGAAAATGACCCAGGCAGGCATGAATAACAATGATGCTACTAGACCCTTTTTATATAATTCAACTTATGATGAGAAATGTCAACAGATTCTTTTCACATATTTAAATATCAGGTGGCTTCCTCAACACAAATCCCTTGCCTCTTGCTAATGTGATCATTTGCCCTCAGTCACCACTCTATACATATTTTTAAAGACACTAAAAAAATAAAATAAAATCCTCTTGAGTCTTTGTTAATTAATGTTACCATAAGAAACACTGAAATTCTTAGCACAGTTAATAATGATATTACACTTTTACCTTTTATAAGTATGCTTTGACCTATTTTATTACAGAAGAAATACAGGAGTCAAAGCTTTTTACTAAGTAGTGATTGAGTTCAAGCTTTGGCTGTATTAGAAGGCATGGTCTAAAGAGAATAAAATAAAATTGTGGTTTAATTTTTCCTCAGAGACTCCTAGGAAAAACTCACTTAGTATCACAATTAATTAGTCAATAATTTCATGTGAGACATTTAGTTTGGAATTTTTAAAGAAAAAGTAACACAGTTTATTATTGAAGATAAATCATTACTCAGCAAGTTAAGCATGATATGAATAAATAAATAAACATTTTCTGAAACTCATACCCAGTATTGTCTCTTTAGTATAAAATTAATACTTATATTTCATAATATAATTAATTTACTGCTCTGTAATTATAATCCAAGTAATGAAAATTTTATTGATCTAAAAATATAAATATGCTTTAATGATAAAAATCGTCCCAGAAGTCCCTGAATAAAACTGTTTATTATTATTGTTGGCTTTCTTATTCTATGTAAATTTATAAAAAGCAATGGAGCAAGGGTTCAAAAATAGTATTTCATTCCTTTCTAAAAAAACAAATACACTTCTCTTGTGAATGATCAAAGTATTCAATTGTAATATAATATATTACTAGGACAGATTCAAGACTTAGCTATTGTTTTATAAATCAGTAAAACAATCACTGCTTTTTCAGTGATTTATGAATATGTAAATCATGCTAGATTGTACTTTTTCTATAAAAATATTAAAAAGAAAGTTAAGTTATTGAATAATCTTGAGAAATTGCTACAAAGTCAAATATACCATGAGTCATATTTGCATGTCACTCCTATGAGGAAAAAGCAATCAAACTAATTTAGAATTAAGACATATTTTGATGGCTTGAAAGTTCCAAACGGAACCTGTTAATTACATAGAGAAGAAAAGGCCCCCAGGACACTTGATTAAGGCAACCACCAATGACTTACTACAGCTTATAATGAGAGCTTTGTCTCTTATAACGTGAAACATATGATTTATCAGGCACCTTATCCTTCCTACTAGGATTGCTCAGAGCAAATGAACGGGGCATATTAGGCAACACATATTATAAAAGCTTCATGTGTCATTAAGATTTGTTGCTATCTGACTTTTCAAAGAATATTTTTTTGATATATGAGGAAGTTTTTAATTAAGTGTCTAATAGAACATGTCAATTTTAACTCCAAGCAGATTGCACTTTAAAACAAAGTTTTAAAAACTCTAACATTAAGAATTGATTACATTTGTTGATTCTATTTAGTTTCTTTTTTAGAGTCTAAAGACAGCAAACTTTTACCTTCAGTGGCTACCAAAAAATTTAAGGAAAATCACAGCCCTTATAAAATCATTTTAAAGTGAAGACTCTTTAATAATATTGCAAGATGAAAACAAGGCATTAATTTACCATTTGATGTTGTCAAGATCAATTTTTTGGTATTGTCAGTATCAGCACTCAGTAAAATATAATTTAAAAAATTATTCTCTAAGAATTCTGTTAATTAAATAATTTTTGATTGACATATTTTTATCTTAAATGACAAGGAAAGTTTTATATAGGTAAAGACCATCATAGCATGTTTTGCATTTCTCTTGCCTCTGAAAAAAATCAAGTAAGTATGATGTATTTTAATCATTCTAGTAAAAAAATGTTAGATTGAAAATTCTTTTCCAAAATATTTTTCACAGAATTTCAGAATCTGTCCTTGAAAGTCTCTGATAGTAATCTTTTACAATATTATTTGATCTTAATTAGTTTCACATCAATATTTTCACAGTAGTTTCTGCCCTGAAATTAGAGTTCTTAAGTGGCATTTAAGTTACATTTATATGCTTTTTAAATTACTAAACAAACAAAAAAAAGGCTCAGAATGTCACTTTTACCTTTCCATCTGTAAATATCTGCATTATTATTATTTGATTAGATTAGCTATAGATTAGCTGTCCTCATAAATTCTTCAGACTATTGCCTGTTTATTCATACATTTAAACAAAATTGAAATTTTAACAAGATGTGAAAAGACCCAAATCTACCCAAACCACATGTTTAATTTTAACTATATTAAAATAATATATATATGTACATATGACTCTGTTGCCTAAGGCAAAAATCTTATATTACATCAACGAAAAAAAGGAAACAGAAGCTGGAGAGGAGAGTTATAGAAAATGACTTTACATAAACATGACCACCTACCAAGCAGCTACTTAGCCATTAGGAAAACCTCCACTTTGCGATAACATAGATGAACAAATAAATGAACAACATACCTAAATTGACAAAGCTCATGACCATGTCAGCATCATTCAGAAAGTTGGCATCATGTAGACTGGCTAGCGGAGGACTCTGGGTGGTCAGGGGAGACGCTCGAGACAACTGGATGCGGCGAGGGTACCCATTGGGAGAGGCTGGGGAGCCCTTCCTGGCTCCCCGGGAGTCTGCAGCCAGGGGCGCCCTCACGGAGTACTCCAGCTCCTCGGGGTTCTCCTCACTGGCCATGGCGTTGTACAGGTCCAGCATAAAGAGAGGTGCAGAGGAAGCTTGCTTTCCAGGTGAAAATGGTCTGGGTCTGTGAGGCAAACCCAAGATAGAGAGAATTTCCCTCTGTATTTCCCGTCTTTCGTGGTTCCGTAGTCTTCTATAAATAAAACTGGAGTGGACATGATTGTCTCCCAAACTTCCTTTTGCAGAACCCACTAGAACCCAGCAGCTCCAGAGGAAACCCACAATACCCCTAAGTAAAAATACAGTCAGATGCATTTTTGTCCAAAAGCAAAAGTTGATATTTTTAGTCCTTCTTGTCCTCTTACCAGAAAGGAAAAAAAAAAAAAAAAAAATCTAAGTTCTTAGGAGGTATATTTTCCCAGTAGCTGAAAAACAAATTTACCTATTCTTCATTTCTGAAGTGAGAGTGACATTTCTGAACACACGTCCTCACTGATTTTCCTGCTCTATTTTCAGTATTTTGAAATATGTCAAGAGCAGTTATTTCTAAGAAAGCTGAAACTCGAATTTCCAATTATCCACAGTTGTTAAGAGCTTTTGCTGCATGGATGGAGCAGAAGGCGGCTAATATTATTTGATCAGATGACCTATGCATTCCTATATCAATATATGATAATCAGGCCTTTGGTATTGGAATGAACGAAAGTTGATCTTCTAATAAACTGTAGTTCCCACAGTGATCTTCACTTGCTCTTGAGTTCTTCTCAACCCTTGAGCTCTTTCCAAGATAAATCCTGATTTCTGAATCACAGATCTATGCTGATCTGCACCTTGGTGTTGGAATATATATTTGTCCGGCAGCTTGGTGATAACTTTAACATCGTTTGTGTCGTCTTAGTGTAAAACAAGACTCAAGGTTGTACTATTCAAGTCAATGTGTTTTCCTGAATTTACTTGCAAACCTTCCTGTAAGTCCCTTCACTCTCTTTTTCCTTCTTAGTGTTAATTCCACCTCCAGCAGACACAAATATACCAGCCCTCTTCAAGGGAGATCTAAAGAGTAATGTAAGCACAACCCTGCTGGGAAAGAAGAGGCTTCTCATTGTAATTTGAAACTGGTAAAGCAAAAAGAACTTAACCCCTTTGCTACCAGAAAAGCCTCCATTTTCACAATTTCATAGACACGCATCTCACACAGCACAGGGATGCATGGAGCATGTAAGTTCTAGTGGGGGAAAGCCAGTTTTCAAGCAGCAGACTGAAAATTTGGTCACCAATTTTATAGAGGACCCTTTCAGATCTTTTTTTCTAATAGTACACATTTAGTGCATTTCTATATTAAGTCTCAGGTCGTGGCTGAATTAACATGAGATGTCTCTATCCTATATTTGAGGTTGTTTCTAGTTTTTACAAGTTGTTTAAGTTTACTTCTTACAAAAGAAAAGGAAGTTTCATAAATGAAGATTAATTTGTTGTTTGTTAATGACAACCAGATCTTTTCAGAATAAAATACAGTAGAGAATTCATCATCAGTAAATATATTCTAGTTCCCAAAGCCGTAGTTATAATAATTCAATAATGGTGATGAGAGAGCCCGGCTTTAGTGATCTTTGAATATCAAGATTTTAAGCAGCAAAGTATATTCATACTTCTCTAGTTAATGCAGTGCATTTGAAATACAAATAGCCTAAGATATGGTGTCATGATTCTTAACTTTCAAGTCATTTCAGTTGAAATATAAGCACATTTACAAATTAGATATTTCCCATATGTTGTACTCAGTATTTTGATTTGCCTTAACCCATACAAATAAACAGAAGTCAAATATGCTTTCTGACTACATGCAGATTTGCATTTTCAAAATCTGATGGGTATAATGGGGTAAGTGCACACCTTTCTAACATATCACACTTAATCCAGGGAAATGAGCAAAGTGCGTGTTTATCCTTAATGTTTAATGCCTTTAAAATTTGGAAGTCTACAATGTTTATGTGCAGCTATAATTTTCCTTAGAAGCTCTCCCTTAACCTTAGGGCTCACAGTGCTTTCATTGTCTGGGAGAATATTCTGATACCAGTGTAGATTTATCAAACAAATTCTCAAACTATTATGAAATTTTAATGTTTTTCCTTTACCTAGAGATGCCTGGTTTCTTATTTAATTCTTTTTAAATATTTCCTCTGAGGGTTTAAAGCAAAGTCATATTTCTCATAAATCTACAATTTATTGGTGAAGGCAAGATACCAAAAGGGCTTGTGGAATCTTATTGTCTGCATCATTTTTCTAATATAAACTTATTGCATTCAAACTTGATGACGCTGTTGAATATTTGCCCTACTGACAATACTTTATTAACAGCCAAGTAGCATGCCACAGGAGCAGACCCAAATACTGACACACTTCTATAACATAGCTATCCCATGAATAGCAGTAGTTCAGCTTGAAAGTGAATTAAAGAATACCATTTCAGTAAGAAATGATTGAAACCACTAAACTCCTTGATTTCACATCCAAAACAAACTAAGATTTTTTTGGCCAATGGTGAGGATTCAAATCAATTACTTGTAGATAAAAACTTTCTCCCCTGAATTTATTTAACATGTCCCCAGATAAAAGATACTGCAGTTTTTCTCTTTACATTTTAGAAGAGATGGTCAAGGTTATGAATTTGCTTCCTGTCTCTAGAGCACAGCTTAGAGTTACAAGTGAAAACTAGCTACCCTAGAGGAAGAAACAACTCTTATCTTCCACAAGTGCTGATTTTTCTCCCTAAGATGTAAGTGAAAAATAAAAATGAGTCGAGGTGTCACCAGTCCCCAAACTCATTTTCCCAAAGTCTGATTTATAATATCAATCAGTGTAATTGTAATTTAATTGCTTCACCAGGCACAGAGCCCACCTCTAGACTAGAAATCAGTTGCTAGCGTTCTTAGTCAGAACTTTTCGCATCAACTCTTCCCCACCTCCCTTCCAACTCAGACTAGATTTGGCAAACATTCATTTTCAAAAGGATCAACATGTGTAAAGAGGGAAAGAAAATAAAGAAGAGAAAAAAAACCTACCAGAAAGAGAGGGGAAATGCTAACCACCAAGCGAAAAGCTAGATTTATTTCAACTTAAAAGTAAAGGTGTCATGCCACATCATTGGATTTCCAGGTGGGTGTGTATTTAAGTATGTAAAGGCAATTTAGAAGATTAAGCATTTTGCAGTGGCAACATATCAATGTTCCAAATTTCAGAGCATATATTTAAAAGCTGCATAAGTTATTGAACAGACCGAAGAAATATATTCAGTATGGAAGAAGTTGGGACAGGAGAAAAATCCATGGCATCACAAGAATTGTTCCTAAAGATAAGCACATTCCAAGAAGAGGGGCCTTGGTAAAAACCCACCTCTCACAGAGTAGTCTTTGCCTGGGGTATATGCTAATATAAGTGGCCTTCTGGTTGGAAACAGAGAAGACTGAATACATGGAAGAAGTCCTTCCCAGGAGGGAACAGTCCCTCCTGTTTATTTTTCTCTATCCCTCACAAAAATTGGACACATTTAGTCCACAGATATGCAAACCGACAACATTCAGTAGACAGATCCATTTTCCCCAGCCTTTCAAAAGAAGGTTGCAGAATCTATAAATCTGTGTGGTTCTGGAAAGGTCTTTCTGTTTCATTCCATCTGACTTGGACACGTCTGCAATAACCCAAAAGCGATGTTAATTGTGGATATAGCCTCCACCTTCTGCTGGGTTAATAGTTGTTAAAGAAATATTGAATGTGAATAATGAAAGATAGTGACCCAAAAGATTTGAAACTTTTGGTTGGTATTATTTTTAATGAATGGTGACATTATTGAATATTTTTAAGTGAAGAGAACATACATCAATACACTTTGATATTAGCCCATGTTCCTAAGATTGTTTTATTTTTTTTCATGAGAGTAGGTAGTCTGGTAGTTACTTAGGGAAGAATGAACCAACATTTAATCGTTAGAAAGAAAACACTGTTAATGAAATACTGATCTAAGTGTTCATCTGACAAACAGACTTCAATTAACTGACCCTAAGAGACTGGTAAATCAAATCACTAAGGCAGAGGATTTATCTGTCATCCAAATTGACAGATTATTTAAATAGGTAGATTGAGCATTAAGCTGTTATTTAGTTAACCATTAAAGAATAGTTTCATTTATAGAGTACACTTCATAATTTTAAAAACTCATTCACAATGCCTGGACATTTGGAATAATTTATTAATTCAACAAGCATTTATTGAATGCCTATATATGATTATTATGTGTTATCTGTTTTGCATATACAGTAACATCAAATCAAACAATATACTTGCCTTCAAAAAGCTTACAATCATGTTTTATAGATTCAGTTGACTTAAGGGCATAAAATTATTATTTAAATGTTATTGTTATTCAAAAGGTAATTTCACTTTTTGCTTGAGAGTTTAGCTAGAATACAAGCACCATAAAAGCAGGGGCTGAGTTAATTTTGTTCTTCACTGTTAAACAGTACTTATTAGCAGCTCAATTAATATTGGTTGAACAATTCACTTTTTAATAAAGATGAACAATATTTCAGGGACTTTTTTTTAAAGAGCAGTGTTCTCTGGAAGCATTATAAATTGTAAGGATTCATAGACATGCTGCTGCTGCTAAGTCGCTTCAGTCGTGTCCGACTCTGTGCGACCCCATAGACGGCAGCCCACCAGGCTCCCCCGTCCCTGGGATTCTCCAGGCAAGGACACTGGAGTGAATTGCCATTTCCTTCTCCAATGCATGAAAGTGAAAAGTCAAAGTGAAGTCGCTCAGTTGTGTCCAACTCTTAGCGACCCCATGGACTGCAGCCTACCAGGCTCCTCCATCCATGGGATTTTCCAGGCAAGAGTTCTGGAGTGGGGTGCCATTGCCTTCTCCGACATACTCATCGACAAATTCCTCTATCTCTTAATAGGAAGCCTCGCCTACAGTACCAAAGGCTCCTTTTGCAAGGAAACTAGCCTATTATAGGCCTCATCCCACAGCCAAGAATCAGAATGTAAATATCTAAAAGCATCATATAATGAGTCACATTAGGGCTTCCCTGGTGTTTCAATGGTAAAGAATCTGCTTGCCAACACAGAAGACACAAGTTTGATCCCTGGGTCAGGAAGATCGCCTGGAGAAGGGAATGGCAACCCACTCCAGTGTTCTTGCCTGGAGAATCCAATGGACAGAGGAACCTGATGGGCTACAGTCCATGGGGTCACAAAAGAGTCAGACATGGCTTAGCAACTAAACAACAATGAATTGTGTTAGCATTTACAAAATATCTTGGTCTGTCATCACAGGGAGCTCTGATGAGGTGAGTGCCCATTGAATTAAAGTGGCCCTTCACCCAAAGGAGCAACTTCTGTTCCTGTCAATTAATACCACCTTTGGCTTGTAATGGCTTATTTGTTTTGAGTTTGCGTGCTGTTTTATGACACGTATTACAAGAAGCCTTGAAGGGGACCACGTTTTGTTTAACGGACATTAGCAGTGAACACCACACCTGCCAAGATTCAAGTAGGTGTAGAGTGTTGAGACACACACTGGGATGAGGTCTGAACACATGTGGAGGGTGGAAGAGGCATTTGATAAAGCAGGTTGGGGTGTCCAAAAGTCAAAGTCTTTCAACCCATGTTTTCCATCCTTCATACTTTAGCAGGTGGAAGACTCTAGAAGTATCTCACCAACATACTAACCAACTCAAAATTTATAGGTGTCTCACAGATGAATGGAAGGCATGCTTGCCAACGTACCCCTGTAATTCCCACAAATGGTGCTTCAGTCCTCAGTGGAAGATATAACCTACAAATGTTCTTCCCATCGATACATTCAAAATGAGACAGTTCAAAGGGAATTTTTAAATTACTTTACCTAATGCAAATGTTCCGTGACAGCAGTAGCGCTTTAATTAAATAGCCCTGTGTGCTGCTGAGTCACTTCAGGCCATAGGGCTACCCTATGGCCTGTAGCCTGCCAGGCTCCTCTGGCCATGGCATTCTCTAGGCATGAATACTGGAGTGGGTTGCTGTGCTCTCCTCCAGGGGATTTCCTGACCCAGGGATCGAACCCACGTTTCTTGCATCTTCTGCATTGGCAGGCAGGTTCTTAACCACTCGCGCCACCTGGGAAGCCTAAATAGCCCTACTTTTCCATATTATCTTTTTTAAGGAAATAGACACTATTTCATAGCATCCTCATCAGTAGCTTTAGGGTAACGCTATAGGATAAATTTAGAGCCTCACAAATTAGCCCCAATTATATCACAAAAACTGTCCAACAGCAACAACAACAAAAAAACCTGTGTATATGTCACCCAAGACCCATTCCTACTCTGCATCATTAGAGGATACAAACTCTGTTCCCTAAGACGTAATATGACAAGGAAATAGAACTAATAATGAGGATGGACAAAAATGATTAATATCAAGTTGTAAGTGTATAACACTAACCCTGTAACACAAAGGTTCTCAAACCAGGTTACATAACTACAAATGGGGAGCAGAGAGAACTTTTGAGAAATACTACTGATGTTGTTAAGGGAGTAGATCTTACTAGACTAGACTTTAATGATCATTTTGCAATATATACAAATATTGAATCGTGTTATCTGAAGCTAATATAATATATATCAATTATGCCTCAATTTAAAAAGGAAAAAAAAAATACTAATGACTGGGTCACTAGCCATTAGTATGACTAGGCCAAAAGACCAACTAAATCGTATCTCTTAAGGAGGCACTTAGTATTTTTTTTAATACTGATGAATAAGCAGACAAACTTAAGAACCCCTAACAAATAGTCTTGGCAGCTTCCAACCCATTACACACATGAGAATGTTTCAGTATCATAATAGAGTTTCCAAATTAGAACAAGGCTTTTGATTTTTCCTTGATTGCTGCTAAGAGTCCCAGGTAAGCAATATATTGCTTAAAGAAATACACAATGCTTGCACCCAGAAAAACGTTTGCACTTATTTATATACTAAATACAATTTATTCAGCATCTGCTATAGCAATGAATAAAACACACAGTGTCCAATCTTTCCAAATTTGGAGGTTAGTTGTTACTAGAACGATTTCCTTAAGTATTTATACTTGAATGCTGAGCTTAAAATGCAATTTCTTAGACACACAGACAGAAAGAATATATCCTTCAAAATGGTATCTGTTTATCACACTTTCCTCTTTGCTCGCATTTCCAGTTCCTTCCTGTATTATAATGTAAGGTGAATCACAAGGCCTGCTCCATTATGTAACTCTTTAAAATTCTACTGAAAAAAAAAAAGTCATCTGAAATCACAGAGCAGATGCCCCTCATGCCTATCCCCAATAGGTTCAGTTCTGAATATGCCGTGCTGCTGTTAGAGAGTTGTGTGTATTCTGTGTCTGTGTGTGCAGGCGCTGGCGCTCCTCAGAGGAGCACATGCACTTCTGAAGCTCCCTCTGGCACTGGGGCTTCTGTCGTCTTCTTTCCCAGATACTTTCTATATTTAAAAGCTATTGATTTTTTCTTTGTCACCCTTGCATTCTCTTGATATCTTTTGTTCTTCCATTTTACAATAAACTCTTTATCTCAGTGTCTCCATTTTTAAAAACTTTATCCTGCCTAGTTTCCTTATCTAGAACTCTCTTTCAAGTGTGTAACTGCTTCCTTTATCTCTCACCTTTCACCACCTCTCTTTTCCTGCAGGGTAATCCTGCTCCCCTCCCCCCACCCCACCCCGCCTAATCTCTACTTCTTTCTTCCTTCTAGAAGAGTTGCATTTTCCATCACTGCATGTTCATTAGCAAGGCAGTGATAACATCAAATGGTGGTATAATAATATTCTTCCCATTAGACAAGCTCACTTTACTTTTAGGTTGCTTTAGGAGAACCAGAAGTAAATTTTGTAGCCTGTCAATCCCACAGTGTTTTCAGATGCAGATACAAACACTTTACATTCACAAATTTCTATTATTTCTGGCTAAAATGTTAAAAACAATAATAATAATTATGATTTTGAATGTGTATTCAGTATTACAGTGAAAATACAAGAAAATAATCTAAATAGCTACAGAAATTATACCTCACTGTCAGTCCATACCTCACTAAAATGGATAATTACCTTTGAGTCCAAAGCATTAATTTCTTAGTCTCGATGTCTATATATTCTGACATGAGATACACTGTTTTTAATAGGAGGCTTTGATTATATATGCAATATAATTTAATATTATCTTTTAAAATGTCTTTTAATACTTTTCTATAAAATTATCTAGATATAATGCTTATCAATTATATGTTCCAATTATTTTGAGGAAATAAAGTTAAGCCAGAGCATATATAATTTCTAACATAATCCAAGAATCCCTTATATGTAGATATAAAGCTCATTTACATAAATTTTCCAACAAGCTTCCTGAATCAGTGCAAGACTCATTAGGTAAAGATCAATCTGATAAGATCCCTTCCTTAAACAGAGCTGCTTAAATGCAGCGTTCAGGACTCCTTAAGCTTTTTGAGTGTTTTCTAGGTGGCAAAAGCTATTTCCTTGGAAGTCTGGAGTAGTTTAGGCACCCTGAGCTTTTCTCTTCCAAATCTATAGATGTTAATGGATGTTTGATTCTATGGGAATTTGTTGGCATAATCCCTCTACCAAAACAAAGTAGTGAATTATTTGGAACCACTTATAAGGATAAAATCAATAACTACAGGGCATGAGCTTAAAACTCACTGCCCATGCTATTTTCTTGGCAAGTTTCCAAATGTCATCTTGAATGGATGCTTGAATGTTTTCCTAGGGATCCACTATATTTTATCACTTAACTCATGCTCAGAGAATGTCAGCCAAGAGCCTAGATTTAGATCTTGGTTTTGCCACTTTAACTGTCTGAATGATCTTGGGAAGGTCAAATTGAAATAATCCAGTTAGAGAATAAACAGGAAGAAGTTACTTTCTGGAATCTAAATTTCTTCATCTGTGAAATGGGGGAAAAAAAAAAAAACACACCTCACCATGGGTAAGACTGAGCCCATTAAAAGAAGAGACTATATGAATAAATGGTTCATAAAGGTTGATATATTTCTTAACTCATCATGGCCACATAGCCCAAAAGAATTCCATCTGTAAGCTTTTCCACTAGCCGATGTACATTGATAAATGTTTGTGTTCCTATTGAATCACTGGATGGGAAGAAAAATACTTCAGAATTATTATAGAAAGATCATTCCCTCAATGAAGGTTGTTATGTCTACAAATAGACAAAGCTAGGCAAAGCCAGAAATTTCACCCACAATCTCCTACCATCTCAAAGGCATGAAGGCTCTCTCTCCTTGGTGACAGCCTCTTCTCGCTCCTCCTTTGATCAGTCCATTTCCATCGTGGTTGTTAGTATCCCAGTGCGGTGGCAAAAAAAAAAAAAAAAAAAAAGAGCTTTGATTGGCTAACTGCTCCTCCACTGTGCAAGAAAGAAAATGTAGAATGCACATCTACCTTGAGGTTTTCTGCTTGTGTTAATGGAAATTTGGTGAGTGAAACGATGGGGAGAGTTAGCCTGCTCAACTTTGACTCAGATAAGCAACACATAACCGAGGACTTGGACAGAGGGCTATCCAGAGCACACTGGCACAGATGAAAGACTGGAGAGAGGTTTGCTCTATACAATCTAGAGCACCGTGCTTTGAATCAGGAGAATTAACTCAAGCAGAGGTTTCTGTGCTGCCCACTTTGTTCCAGGTAAGAAAGCTCGCCTAACACCCCTGCTTCAGTTACTTCATCTTTTTTTTTTTTTAACTTAAAAAAAATTTTTTGGCCATGCCACTTGGCATGTGGACCTTAGTTCCTCAACCTGGGATCGAGCCTGTGACCCTAACATTAGAAGCTCAGAGTCTTAATCACTGGATCACCAGGGAAGTTCCTCAGTTATTTCACCTTGAACGTGAACGTGAAGTCGCTCAGTCGTGTCCGACTCTTTGCGACCCCATGGACTGTAGCCTACCAGGCTCCTCTGTCCATGGGATTTTCCAGGCAATAGTACTGGAGTGGATTGCCATTTCCTTCTCCAAGGGATCTTCCCAACCCAGGGATCGAACCCGGGTCTCCTGCATCTTAGGGAAAATGACACCACATTTACTACTCAGAATTCTGTCATTGAGAATGAACTGACAATTCTCACACCTTTACAGAGAGATGACCCACAGCATTTAGCAGTAGAATAAGCGAAGATGTTTTAATTGTGCTGGTGATAAAGAGGAGTTATAGTATACAGTATTTTCTAAGCAAATGTTACTATTTTTCTAAGGAGCTGATTACTATTTTGAAAAACACATCCTAGGACTGGTTTGCAAACAGCACATTTTGGGAAAGAATTAATCTGTGTCTTGTTATCATTGGAAAGACAAGATAAAACAGTGATCAAGAGTCCAGCCTCAGAAATCAAACTGAATTTGATTCCTGGCTCCACTATTTCCTAGCTGTATAACCAGACTTTGTCTCAGTATCCAGATCTGTAAAATGGGGTTCATCAAATTTCCTCCTACACAGGATTTTATAAGGATTAAATGAGTATATAAGTGTAAAAAGACTTGGCATAGGGCCTGGCACATAATAAATGATGAATGCCAATTACCATTCGATTTCACTGCTTAGTGACCAGTTTCTGGAGGACAGGGCTTTCTTCTCATGTCTCACAAGACCCCCACCCCACCCCACCTCCTCCATGCTTGTACACAGCATTTGGCACATAAATACCCAATAGAATGAATGTTCATTCATCTGTTTCAAAAACGTTTATTAAGCATATATCTGTAGGTAAACAACAGTGACTGTTAAATCAGTAGGTATTTACACATCTAATTACCTGACCCACATAGCTGCAATCTAACTATAGGCCGTGATTGTGACTGGTCCACAAAAGTGTTTCACATTGATAAAGCAGCACAACAAAGTTTATCCCACATTTGAATACACAAAAGGTCCAATGCTTATCTCCTAAAGGACATTTTCTTGTGCCAGTGTGAACTGTACCATCACTAGTGAAAGGCGACAGATGAGCTATAACAAAAGAATCTAGAAACACATGCTTTTAATGGTAGTGTTCTTGTGTTGGAAAGACAGTTTTACTTTTTTTAATTGTATAAATACCAAGAGAAACACTCCATGGGGAAAAAAAAAAACAGTCACAATACAAGAACAAGGTAAGAAAAATCAGTTCGTGACTTTCACTTCTCTTCTTTTCACTGACAAGCTGGAGTCAATTTTACTATCACTTGCATTCTTTCAATTGGGAAATAAGGACTCAGAAGAAAATGGAATAAGAATTAGTCAAACCTGTTCTGTCCTACAAATTTTTTCTTAGGTTAGATGGTAAAGGAGCTTCAAAGGAATAAGTCAAGTCATTTAAAAGGACTTTGCCACTAACACAGATAACTGGAAAATAAATGTTTACTCATCTTGATAAAATCAGGTATAAAAACTAATTTGGTTTACCAACTAAAAATAGCTGTTATTTAACTACCTGAAGGCTGTCTTTAAAAGTCATTTTAAAGTGAAAAGTACTATGAATGTTTCACTAATTTATATTCAGTATTATTTGCCAAATATAACCAATTATAATTTTTTATATATAGTAGGTGAACAGAGATAAAATCTCCAAGTCCAAAAATGTAACCATAATAAATAGAATAGTATTTTCCCCCCCACATTTATGAGAATAAAAATGAAAGTCTTCTGGTGTTCAGACCAAACTCAAAACAAAATTCCTAAACTTCTGTTTTAGAATTTTGATGCCAAACTTTAGCTAGGGAAGTAACAATCCGCAGCACTGTTGCAAAGTTCTAAAAAAGAGGGTTTTATACAAATACTGACAGGCTCTGCCCACCGTGGCAACAGAAGGCGCCGCCGTAATTGCAGCCTCCTTAAGGCAGAACTTATTTCAGGCTAAGAACGACAGCCAATATTTTGTATTTTAATTAAGAAAGCTGGACTTTGTTTATAATAATTGACGGTTAGGTCAATTCTTGCCAGGATACACTCATAAAAGAATTTTTGCCTCATGTAAGCTTTCATTTAAGATTTTGGAGCAGATTTAGGATTTGGGGTTGAAAGCTTTTTCAATTGCTTATTGTAGTTGCTTTCATTGTAATACTAATAGCTTAAGAATATATTTGCATATATTTTCAACCTATTTGTCAAGGGCCATAAATATTTATTATTTGTTTCTTGAAGAAAATTTTTAATCATGGTGATGAAAACATATTGTCTTCTGTAAACACAAAAGCCAAATTGTTTCCCTCATTAATTTGTGAGACCTGGGAATGAATCAATCTTCCACAGTGTTATCAATTGATGTTAATCAATCAATCAATATTTAAGAGAGAGTAGACCAAAGAGATAATCAAATAACAAATGAAATATTTGAGATATGACTTACCAATAGGCTGATCTTTAAAACGTCTATCTTTTTTTATTTTGGCTGTCCAGATTAAAGTATTCTATACAATAAATCCTTTAAAGCTCCTGTCATCAAAAAAAATTTTTTTTCTTCTCAATCATAATTATCTTCTGGCACATGTGATAATAGTAATATTGCTTAATGTTTGTTTTAAAAGTAAATTAGAGACAGAATATATCTAAAAATTATACCTCTAGAAAAATGAGGCTCAGGAGGAAACCAAATGGAACACTGCCACCTTTTGGTTATAGAAATTGTAAGGTTGCAGGAGTTCACTGCTAGTTTTTCTCAGTCTAAATATGTAGACATACTTCCATCTTTTAGAAATAGTAATGCTCTCTCTGTTGGCATGAAAACACCCATCTTTAGACTTTTATTCTTTTGGTCCTTCACTTTTTAGGCATTTCAGTCTCCATTTTGCAAGTTTGTCCCCAAATTCTTCAACTTTAAACCTGGAAACAATTCTTCCTGTTTATTTTGTTTAAAAAAAATGGCAAGTAATGACCCAGTAATGAAAAACACAATGAGACTTTTCTATCCTGGGGCTCTGTTGTGAATATTTCTTTTATTTCTCTTTCTACCAAACCACACCGCTACTCTATGGAACAGGATTTTGAAATGACACACTCAAATCCCCCAAATCACTAATTGCATTTCTTTCAGCTAGAAGGATTTATGTCTTCTCACCCATAAGTGTTTTATGTATACAGTTTTAAATTATAGGGTAAAAAAAATGATACAGTGGGTGCCTAGGTGCATATAGGGGATAATTGGTGGATGAGAAGAAATGAAGGGTTACATGGAGACATAGATTTCATGTAGGGCAGGATCTGAAAGTATTATGTTTTTCTAAGCATGGGGACAAAACAAGGAAAATAAAGAAAGGAAGAGTAGACAGACTTAACAAATAAAGTAAAGAAAAGAACTGGTTGAACAGATGAAAGTGATGAAAGTGAAAGTCACTCAGTCGTGTCCGACTCTTTGTGACCCCATGGACTACAGAATCCATGGAATTCTCCAGCCCACTGAAGTGAGTGCCCTTTCCTTTCCCCAGGGGATCTTCCCAACACAGGGATTGAACCCAGGTCTCTCACATGGCAGGCGGATTCTGTACCAGCTGAGCCACAAGGGAAGCCCAGTTGAACAGTATATTATACTGTTTTTTTTCAGTCCAGTTATTACCCAGTCCTCTGGCTATAAAAGTGGAAAAACAGTATGCAACATAAAATCAAAATAATAATTAAAATATACATATGAGTTCCCTGGTGGCTCAGATGGTAAAGAATCTGCCTGCAATGCAAGAAACCCGGGTTCAATCCTTGGGTCAGGAAGTTCCCTTGGAGAAGGGAAGGGCTACCCACTCCAATATTCTTACCTGGAGAATTCCATGGACAGAGGAACCAGGTGCACTACAGTCCATGGGGTCAGGAAGAGTTAGAAACGAAGGAGCAACTAACACCGTCTTTCCTGAGTTTAAAGAAAAGAAAGAGAAATCCCTGAGAGCCAGTAACAAAGAAATGTAAAACAAAAGCTTTGTAAAGTGACTCAGTAGATGTTGAAGGGGTTATTAGACCCAAATGAAACCTCATTCTTAGATGCAATGGATTAGATGTCTATTTGGGATAAGAACATGACCTTGGACATATGTGAGCTTGGGTGAAGGACCTGAGATCCCTGTAAAAAGCCAGGAGAATGGAAGAATGACTCCTGAGTGGTAAAAAAGTGAAAGTTGCTCAGTCGTGTCTGACTCGTTGCAACCCATAGACAATACAGTCCACGGAATTCTCTAGGCCAGAATACTGGAGTGGGTAGCCTTTCCCATCTCCAGGGGATCTTCCCAACCCAGGGATCGAACCCAGGTCTCCCTCATTGCAGGTGAATTCTTTACCAGTTGAGCCACAAGGGAAGCCAAGTAACAAGGATATTTGATTTTGCTTGAGGATCTAAATAGGAAAACAATATTCCCTTTTAAAAATTAAAACAAATGACTTCACAATACTAATCTCCAAGTTCAGTTCAGTCACTCAGTCATTTCCGAATCCCCAAGGATTATAGTGAAATCCTCAAGTCTAGGGAAAAAAAAAAAAAAACTAGTGTGAAACCAATTGAACAAACATAAGTATATAATATCATATCCTAAGGTACACAGTATTCCAACAAAGGAGCTGAAGAGAACTTCAAAATCATAAATTGCAAACTGCACAAGCAAACCATCTAATAATTAGCAGGAGTCCTTAAATAAAACAGCTAGAGGCGTCACCCATGCCAGCCTGGAGGAAGTAAAGCCATCTGAAATAGACTGTTTTAAAATATGCTTAAAATGGTGAAAGAGATAACAGAAGAAATAGAAATCATAATTTTTAAAAGCAGGACATAAAAAAGAATATGATGATTTAGGGGGGAGATTTAATTTAAAAATTTTAAATTATTACCATTAAAAAAAAAAAATCAGTGAATGATTTAAACAACCAACCAGACACAACTGAAAGAAAAAGTAATGAACTAGAAGATCTACCTGGGAAGTCTACCCAAAGGCACTCAAAATATAAAGCGAGAAACACATGCAAAAAGGAACTGTCGGAAATCTCTGCAAAATATTATGGCAAGTTTCTCTTCAATAAACTTAGGGTGCTTTTTCTCAATGAAAAATTTATGAGCAGATTTCAGGAATAACTCCTCTGTTTATCACCACTGCTGTCTTCTCAAATATTACTTGAAATAATAACAAAAGAATTTATGTGCAAGTTGCCAAATAATGAGTGTTTTTTAAATTACTGAAGTTAAGAATTTTTACATGCTCTACAATGTAGAAATTTGAATTCTTCAAGATAATTCTAGCTTTGCCATTAGGTCCGCTAAATATAACGGGCGGTCTCTAAAATAGTATTTTAAATTTTTTAAATTACTGTATTTGTGCTCAAGTGCAACTGGTTCCCTGAAAATGTGGATTGATCATATTGACTTGCCTTTATAAGTAAAAGAGATTGATATTTAAAACAGACATTTCGAAATTAGGGCAACTCTATTTAAGCCTGTCATTTTACAGACTGGGTATAAAGAATAATGTTATCAAACTGCTGACATTTTATGTATTTTATGACTTTGTAACTTAACAAATGCTAATGCAATTTATATCAACTTATGAACATTACACAAAGGCAACATTATAAAATAAAAGAATATGAAATTTTTGTACAAAGACTCAGCTCACTACCTTGAAAAACATTAGAATCTAAAGAGTAATTTATGTTAGTGGTAAAGGCTATATGTATTTGTATAGTTTTAATTAACATCTCAAATCTAAAATATTCTTTGTATTGCTGGGAAACTTTTAAACTCTGAATAGATAATAAAATTAATATGTTTTTTTTAAAAAAAAAGAACTAATGGGATCTTGCTTCCAATATTAGATTATAAAAAACCATAGCTCCATTGCAGGCGCTCTCTCTCCCTCTCTGGCTCTCTCCCTTGAACCACCAGCTGTCCTGTTGTGGGGACATCCCATCAGCCTATGGGGAGGTCCATGAAGTAAAGAGCTGAGAGCTTCTAGCAGCCACACGAGTGAGTGTAGAGGCATCTCTCTCCCCTCATCCACCACCATCAAACCATCAGAGGATCCCACAGCCACGACCACCAGGTTAACTGCATCATCATGAGAGATCTCTAGCCACAGACATCTATGTAGGCTAGGGTCAGATTTCTGACCCACAAATACTATGAAATAGTAAATGTTTTTGTTTTAAGCTTCTAACTTGGGGAGCTATTTGTTATGTAGCAGTGGATAGTTACTTACATGAGCAAGATGTCATTTAACTTAGGAAAGGTACTGGTACCAATATCTCAACATCAAAAATGGAATGTGAAATGTTATCACCTGCGAGTCTAGTTCTGAAGGTTTGAATCAGCCATAAATCAACTTTACAGATATCAATTCTTCAAATAAATTAATATCAAAATCTGATTTCTTGTTTTTAAAACTAGTTAATGAACAAACTAACTTAGAAAAAAATCATCTAATGGACATGCTATCCATTCACTCCTTGAGAAAACTTGATCTAAGCATGAGGTGTAAAATAAACTATTTTAGAATAAAACTTCTCTGATATTGATATTGAGAACATTGTCCATCTCTCTATATATTCCTCTTAAAACATCACATGAAATTTTAGTTTTAAAATTTAGTAATGGGGAAAATAATTCTTCTGTAATTACATTGAGTTATTTATTCAATAAATATTGTATTTATTATCTTATAGTACCATAAGTTAGGCATTTATGTCCATACTGAGAATACATTTGTTAGGAAAAAATATGTTTAAGGAAGAAGCAAATATTAAAAAGTGGATCACAAGTTAAAAGACAATAAGGTGGAAGTTTCAACCAACACCTTAAAATGACAAGTATCAGACATCAAATGTAAAATATTTCAAGGGAGGTCTACAAACACCAGTTGCTGCTGCTGCTAAGTCACTTCAGTCATGTCCGACTCTGTGCGACCCCATAGACGGCAGGCCACCAGGCTCCCCCGTCCCTGGGATTCTCCAGGCAAGAACACTGGAGTGGGTTGCCATTTCCTTCTCCAATGCACGAAAGTGAAAAGTGAAAGTGAAGTCGCTCAGTCCTGTCCGACTCTTAGCGACCCCATGGACTGCAGCCTACCAGGCTCCACTATCCATGGGGTTTTACAGGCAAGAGTACTGGAGTGGGGTGCCATAGCCTTCTCTGCAAACACCAGTTAATCATCCCTAAAGTCCTTCAACCCAAGAGTAGTCAGTGGTCAAAAATAGAGAAAACTGTTGTGTGTTGAAGGTCCCTCCTTTTCAGAGGGAAGAGTAGGACATGGTGTCTGCTTCTAACGTCAGACTGAATTACAGATTTCAATGAGTCCATCAGAGAACTTGATGTGTGTTCCTTAAAGCTGGGGGTTGTAGTAGATGGTGTGTTACTCCCATCTTGTTGTTGTTCGGTCGCTCATTTGTGTCTGACTCTTTGTGACCCCATGGATGGTAGCACTCCAGGCTTCCCTGACCTCAACCATCTCCCAGAGCCTGCTCAAACTGATGTCCATTAAGTCAGTGATGCCATCCAACCATCTCATCCTCTGTCGTCCCCTTCTCCTCATGCCTTCAATCTTTCTCAGCATCAGGGTCTTTTCTAAAGAGTCAGTTCTTTGCATCAGGTGGCCAAAGTATTGGAGTTTTAACTTCAGCATCAGTCCTTCCAAGAAATATTCAGGACTGATTTCCTTTAGGATGGACTGGTTTGGTCTCCTTGCAGTCCAAGGGACTCTCAAGAGTCTTCTCCAACACCACAGTTCAAATGCATCAATTCTTCAGTGCTCAGCTTTCTTTATGGTCCAACTCTCACATCTTACATGACTTACATGACTTAGTAAGTCATCTTAGTCTTACATGACTAATGGAAAAACCATAGCTTTGACTAGATGGACCTTTGTTGGCAAAGTAATATCTCTGCTTAAGATATGGGAATACCAGACCACCTGATCTGCCTTTTGAGAAATTTGTATGCAGGTCAGGAAGCAACAGTTAGAACTGGACATGGGACAACAGACTGGTCCCAAATAGGAAAAAGAGTACGTCAAGGCTGTATATTGCACCCTGTTTATTTAACTTATATGCAGAGTACATCATGAGAAACGCTAGACTGGAAGAAACACAAGCTGGAATCAAGATTGCCGGAAGAAATATCAATAACCTCAGATATGCAGATGACACCACCCTTATGGCAGAAAGTGAAGAGGAACTCAAAAGCCTCTTGATGAAAGTGAAAGTGGAGAGTGAAAAAGTTGGCTTAAAGCTCAACATTCAGAAAACAAAGATCATGGCATCCGGTCCCATCAGTTCATGGGAAATAGATGGGGAAACAGTGGAAACAGTGTCAGACTTTATTTTTCTGGGCTCCAAAATCACTGCAGATGGTGACTGCAGCCATGAAATTAAAAGACGCTTACTCCTTGGAAGGAAAGTTATGACCAACCTAGACAGCATATTCAAAAGCAGAGACATTACTTTGCCAACAAAGGTTCATCTAGTCAAGGCTATGGTTTTTCCTGTGGTCCTGTATGGATGTGAGAGTTGGACTGTGAAGAAGGCTGAGTGCCGAAGAATTGATGCTTTTGAACTGTGGTGTTGGAGAAGACTCTTGAGAGTCCCTTGGACTGCAAAGAGATTCAAGCAGTCCATTCTGAAGGAGATCAGCCCTAGGATTTCTTTGGAGGGAATGATGCTAAAGCTGAAACTCCACTAATTTGGCCACCTCATGTGAAGAGCTGACTCATTGGAAAAGACTCTGATACTGGGAGGGATTAGGGGCAGGAGGAGAAGGGAACGACAGAGGATGAGATGGCTGGATGGCATCACTGACTTGATGGACATGGGTCTGAATGAACTCCGGGAGTTGGTGATGTACAGGGAGGTCTGGTGTGCTGTGATTCATGGGGTCGCAAAGAGTCGGACACGACTGAGCGACTGATCTGATCTGATCTAGGTTGGTCATAGCTTTTCTTCCAAGGAACAAGAGTCTTTCAATTTCATGGCTGCAGTCACTATCTGCGGTGATTATGGGAGCCCAAGAAAATAAAGTCTGTCACTGTTTCCCCAACTATTTGCTATGAAGGGGTGGGACAAGATGCCATGATCTTCGTTTTTTGAATGTAGTTTTTAGCCAGATTTTTCACTCTCCTCTTTAACTTTCATCAAGAGGCTCTTCAATTTCTCTTTGCTTTCTGCCATAAGGGTAGTGTAATCTGCCTATCTGAGGTTATTGATACTTCTCTTGGCAATATTGATTCCAGATTGTGCTTCATCCAGCCCAGCATTTTGCATGATATACTCTGCATGTAAGTTAAATAAGCAGGGTGACAGTATAAAGCCTTAACATACTGCTTTCCCAATTTGAAACCAGTTCATTGTTCCATGTCAGGTTCTAACTGTTGCTTCTTGACCTGCATACGGATTTCTCAGGAGGCAGGTAAGGTGGTCTGGTATTCCCATCTCTTGAAGAACTTTCCACAGTTCGTGTGGTCCACACAGTCAAAGGCTTTGGCATAGTCAATGAAACAGAAGTAGATATTCTTCTGAAATTCTCTTGCTTTTTATGTGATCCAACAGATGTTGGCAAATGGATCTCTGGTTCCTCTGCCTTTTCTAAATCCAGCTTGAACGCCTGGAAGTTCTTGGTTCACATACTTTTGAAGCCTAGCTTGGAGAATTTTGAGCATTACTTTGCTAGCACGTGAAATGAGTGCAATTTTTCAGTAGCTTGAACATTCTTTGCCATTGCCTTTCTTTGGGATTGGAATGAAAACTGACCTTTTCCAGTCCTGTGGCCACTGTTGAGCTTTCCATCTCCCATCTAATGCTAAGTCGCTTCAGTCGTGTCCGACTCTGTGACCCCATAGACGGCAGCCCACCAGGCTCCCGCGTCCCTGGGATTCTCCAGGCAAGAACACTGGAGTGGGTTGCCATTTCCTTCTCCAATGCATGAAAGTGAAAAGTGAAAGTGAAGTCGCTCAGTCGTGTCTGACTCTTAGCAACCCCATGGACTGCAGCCTACCAGGCTCCTCCACCCATGGGATTTCCAGGCAAGAGTACTGGAGTGGGGTGCCATTGCATCTAGGAAATATTAAAGACTAGAAACCATTGGTTAATTTCTCCAATGATGGGAAAAGTAAGGAGAGTGTCTGACTTGAGATGGGCTCTTATCCCAAGAATTTAATAAAGCAAAAGCTATTTGAGGATTTTCTATAGGACAGATTTGGGCCACAAATGGTGTAAAAATAGTGTGTTGAATTGTGTTATGGACCAGCCCACAAAGGCTACCTAAAGAGTGATATGGCTGTATAGACAGATCTTAGAAGTCATAATCCTGTATGACTTCATCTTAATTAATTTTATCTACAAGGGAATTTACATTTCCCAAAAAAGAGACATTCTGAGGTTCTGGGTGGTTATGTGAGCTTTTGTGACAAATTAAACAGAAAATAATTTACAGAAATGTTGGTACGACAATAAGGGCAGAAGATAGATAGATAGATGCATATGACTGTGCATATATATTTAAGCTCAGGGATTAATATAATTTCAAAATGTGCTTTGTTAGGGAAACTTTATTTTCTTATTTTAAGGTTTTGCCTTTTCTGATTTTTTTTATATTAAAATGCACGTTTATGTTAGCATGTTATAGTGAGAGCATATGGCAGTTTTTTTTTATTTTGTTAAACAAATTTTAATTAATATATTTATTTTAATTGGAGGCTATTTGTTAAAAATAAGTTTAAAAATTTAAAAGCTGGCAACTTCATGTCAGTAAAATTGGAAACTTTATTCATTTGTGAAATCTAAAAATCTGGGAGTCACACAGAATCTGAGGATAACATTTTCATATGGGCCACTGGAGGAGCAAAAACACAGAAAAATACTCATCAAACAACAAAGCTACTCTCATCCCACTAATAGTATTTCCTGTTACCCTGTGTTTTTACTATTTTTTGCCATGGATTTCTACACCGTATTTCTCAATCCATTCACTCTTTGTTGTCTTACTCATAGTTAAAAAGATCGCTTACTTCAGGGCCACTATCCTCATCTCCTTACCATTTTTTAAATTGAATGAAAGGTTGTTTCAATTCTATAGTGTTTTACAATTTTCAAAAGTTTCAGACACATGATTTCATGTCATTCCCTAATAACCCTTTTTCCCCCTCCCCTACTATGTTACCTGTCCTTTTCACCCTCTCCCCACTGGAAACCCCTAGTTTGGTCTCTACATCTGTGAGTCTGATTCTTTTCTGTTTTACTCACTAGTCTGCTGTATTTTGTAGATTCCACATACAAGTGATATCACACAGTATTTCTCTTTCTCTGTCTGACTTATTTCACTAAGCATGATGACCACCATAGTTTGTCCATGATGGTGCAAATGGCAAAATTTCATTCTTCTTTATGGCTGAGTAACAGTTTATTTTATATATACCACATTTTCTGTATCCGTTCATCTATTGATGAATAGCTAGGTTGCTTCCATACCTTGACAAGTGCTACTATAAATACTGGGTTGTATCTTTTCAAACTAAAGTTTTCCTTTTATTCAGATATATGCCCAGGAATGGAATTGCTGGGTCATATGGTAGTTTTATTTTTAATTTCTTCAGAAACCTCCTTACTATTTTCAACTGGGGCTGAAGGAATCATGCTCCCTGACTTCAGACTATATTACAAAGCTACAATACCTCAAACAATAAGGTACTGGCACAAAGACAGAGAGATCAATGGAACATCTCCTTAAATCAACATTCCCGTCTAGCAGATCTATTTCCTCAGGTCATGTCCACTGCCTGTTCTCTGTTTCTCTTCAGACCACCGTGCTCTATCAACTGGGCCCTCATCACTGCACCACAAGTCATTCATTGCCAGATTGCTGGCCCCGTGTTGAATGTGTTCCCAGTGGTTCCTCCACTGGTCTAGTCTCCTCAGTCTCCCACTCCAACTCTGTACTCATCTTGCCCATCTTCAGCTGATATCATAACTTACGGAGAACTTTTAACAAACCTGAAATGAATCCTCAGTTTACCCCAAGATGGTTGCGTGCCTCCATCTACTTTCTTTCTCTTTTTCACGTCCTGTGAAAAGGTGCCTTGAATGCCTCCCATCTCCTCCACTTGCTCTTGCATCCTACTTTGCCCAATACCATCCTGTACCACTCATTCTTTTTTGATATTTTTCTACCATCAGCATTGTTAATCATTGAACAAATACATACCCCTTCCAAATATACATTGGTCTCAATATAAGACAAACTCTTTGCTTTCACCTGCCAATCCCTTATCTTTCAATCTCTCTCCTATTCTGACTCCCACCATTAAATCACGATGCATTTGTCAACTATGATATTAAGATTTTTGTCTCCACTACTTAGCTGAAACTATTTCTTTACATGTCAACTCTAACATCTTAATTATACTAAACATGGATTTTCTCCATTCTTGACATCTTAGATCTCAACAGCATTGGACACTATAATTATAGTATTTAACAATGTTGGCCCATTATTACAACATGAAACTTTTTCTTCTGCTGAATTATATGGGACTGATGCTCTTCTTTGTATTTTAGGAAAGTTTCTGACCTTTTTTACTACCTCTTTGTCTTCCACTGTTTCTGTAAACACATACAATATATATATTCAATTATATAGAATTTTATAGTATATTAATATAATATACAATATATGCAATTTTACTTGCATTCAGTTATATATATATATTTTATAGTAATAATATAGTATGTTATATAGAATGCCTATAATTTAATAATATGCTTTATATATATATATATGGGGTCACACAGAGTCGGACACGACTGAAGCGACTTAACAGCAGCAGCAACTGGTGCAAAGTCTTGGAAATACCAAAATGTGATACAATTTCTATCTTAACAACTAACATAGTTTCTACCTTAGGTTTGGTGAAGATAGAAATATACCATGTAGTCTAATTCATAGAGCTAAGCCCAGATGGCTGTGAGTACATATCTGGGACTTCAGATGATCTAGATCTCCTGAAAGAATGGTCTCTAAGCTATGTCCTGAACAAAATGTAGATCATTAAAGAAAAATCTTGTTCCTTTTTTCTTTGAGATTACTTAACAATAGTACTCAGCCTTGTGTGTACATCACAGCAAACTTTAGAACTGCTTTTCAAAATTGAAATGCCTAGACTGCAACTGACAATTGTGATCAGCAGGGTAAGAGTTGTGCTAAAACCATTTTATTTTTCCAAATTCCGCCACTTTAAGTCTTTGTACTGCTACTGCTAAGTCACTTCAGTTGTGTCCGACTCTGTGCAACTCCATAGACGGCAGCCCACCAGGCTCCACCATCCCTGGGATTCCCCAGGCAAGAACACTGGAGTGGGTTGCCATTTCCTTCTCCAATGCATGAAAGTGAAAAGTGAAAGGGAAGTCACTCAGTCATGTCTGACTCCTAGGGACCCCATGGACTGCATCCTACCAGGCTCCTCCATCCACGGGATTTTCCAGGCAAGAGTACTGGAGTGGGTTGCCATTGCCTTCCATTTAGAATATTACTGATTGCTCCCTCTTTGAAAAGAACCACAAATGGGGAGTTTCCTCTGAACATGGAAAAGCAGTTGATTACAAAAGCTGGAAGAATGCCCTGAAAAGTTCACCCTTAGACAAAGCATTCCAGAGCCATTTCCTCAATTATAAGGGATACCACCTGCAATATAACTCTATCAATATCAGTAAGAGATATCTTATCTCTTATGCTTGCCTCTTCCAATAGACAAGAAGTTCCTTGAGAACAGGGAGTTTTGCTTTTCCCTGAAATGTTTATTAATTAATTAATGCAAATTAACCAAATGAACACTGGCTATGAAGTATTCTATGAAAATGTAAGAGCAAATAAAGAGTTTTGGAGATCAGAAAAATCGTGCATTCAAGGGTAGGATATAAGGATGTTTGTGGCCAGACATAAGGCTGGGGAGGTGAGCATGACTCAGGTTGTAAAGGGTCTTGGATCATATGCTACAGCTTTGGGGCCTTATCCTAAAGGTTATGAGGAGCCTCTGAAAAATGTTCATAAGTATGTTGTAATTAAACAAATTTAAAGTCATAATTCAAGGCCATATACTCAGGGAGTCAAAATTTAACATCATTTGTCTATAATTTCAATCTCCATTTTTAGTCTACATTATCATACTGTAGTCAATTCTATGGAAACATGATTATTCCTAATTTAAATGCCTTCTACTCAAAAACTCTTCCACTCTACTTTCTCTTCAGAGTTATTTAATTTTATGCCATGAAAAGAAGGCATCTGGTCTGTGGCCATTGGTATCTGTCCACGCTGTCATCCACTGAAATACAGCCGAGCATGGCTCCTGGGGTCCTAACTGGATCAACCAGATCAATGATATTACCATGCACCATACCATTCACCAAGAAAGAGGATAGAAGAATAAGAACAGGCCTGAGGTGCCGGGGTCCAGCCCCAGCTGATCCAGGGTATTCGAAGGAGAGACGGCGTAGGCGAGGGTCAGGGAACAACTGCTTAATTAAACGTTAATTAAGGATATAAAGAGTAATAGAATGAGGATAGCTCAGTAGGAAAATTCAGTGGAGAAAAGAGGCTGAGTAGCTTGGTTTATGCGGGGGACCAATAAAACTTCAAGACAAGAAGCTTGCACCACTTACGTAGGCCGCAGGCGTCCTTCCGTTCTCCCAAAGGAGAGGAGACACTGAGGCCTCCCGGGTCGGATCTTAGAAGCCCAGGCATAATTAGTAAGCATGGTGGGTTCCGCGCTCCAGATGGAGACTCAGCCAGAGTGAGAGAGAGACATGGGGAGACCAGTCTTTCGAGGAACTGATCCCAATTCTTTATTTTCCATGGTCTACTTTTATACACTGAGATGTTATGCAAAAGTCACGTGGGGTCAGCAGTCCTGACTTTTATCAAAGTCAGGTGCTTCATACAAAGGTATACAGAGGTCTTAGGGGTGTTACATCATCTTCTGGCCAGGGGGCCTGCTGACAATTTACGACCCTCTCCTTGTGACAGCGGTCAGTCAACCAGGACACTTGTTTCTCCAGGGGTGATTATTCTTAAAACAGACGCCACCCAAATAAAGTTACATTCCTATAGGGTGAGGGTGTAGTGGGTTTTAGTTAAGGAAAGAATTTACTTAGCCTAAGGTCTAACGTGATTTATATCAAAGGTTAATACTTATTTCTTTTATATATTCATTAATGTGTGTAAGGGCAGGGGATATGGAGACTTAGCAACAAACATTGGCTCAACAAATGAAAAAACCCTTCACCAATACAATTTCTAATCAGCCCATTATACTTATACTAATAGCTTTCTAACTTTTCTAAGGAACCTGTTTTTAGAAGGTTTAAAGCATCTCGTGCCTCTCACGGTTGGGAGGCTGTGAGCAATCACATGTGGCCGGACAAGCCTGTCAGGCAGGCTAGAGAACCTTCAGAGGAGTTTGTAGGTTGAAACATTCCTATCACACCCAGGAATTATTATTAACTGGAGCTCTAGGTTAACTCCTTCTCCGAAAGAGGTGGTGGGGGACAGCCCCCAGTAAAGTCAGAGGTGTAGGTAAGAGCACAAAGTAGTAAAGTAGGCAGGCTCTGGTTATGGGGGTAGATGCTCGAGGATTTCCAGGGGGACTCCTGAGGCTCCATCCCACCTTTGCGTATGTCGCGCCTCCTTCCTCATGACCTTTGCCATGGGCGGAGTGCCTCACACCGGCCCCCAACACTGAGGAGGAATTAGAATAGAGAACGCTATCTATGCAGAGCTGGGGAGACAACAGATTAATTAACATGTGCAGGCAGCTCTGGAGCCTGGAGCTCAGGAGAAAGAGCCACGATGGTGGAGTGGGATTCATCAGTGCATGCCTGGGAAGGGTAGTTTCTCAATAAACACTTGTCTGCAATGCATGAGAAGTGACAGCTGAAACCATGAGAATGCAAATACACACAATAATAAGGTATAATGACTGAAAACAGGAGGTTAGGAAACACCAATATACATTGTTCTTTAAAGAGCCAGTTACGTTGGAAAAGAAACAAGGCAATAGTGATGCCACAGAACCCAAGGCAGCAGAGATGCAAAGGGTGGACTAGACCCAATTCTCAAACAGCTTAGGGAGGTCAATTAAGGTAAGTAATAGAAATCATCTGTCCTTTTAAGCCACAAACTGATCATCAAAAACCTCTACCCAAAAATTTTCAGTGGGGTGGCTTTGATGGAAATCAGATTGCGAAGTCCACACAAAGGGAAATAATTAAAATAATAAATTAGAACAACTATTTTGTGAAAGATCTGAAAAGGCAAAAAGATAGAGATAAATTTTCTACCAAGCGAAAGTTTAGAGTAAAAGGAACTTGGATATTTGATCTCCTTTAGAATTAAAGAACATAATTTTTTCACTATGCAGTTTAATTACTTTCAGATATCTGGTGATAATCTTTTCTTCATTCTCTGTCTACATCACCTATATCAAAATCACTTGCTAAATGCTGTGAGTGATTATTTCATTTTCCTATCAGCACGTCTTTAAAGCATGAAGGCTTCTCTATCTTCCTTAGTCACCTTACCCAACTTTACATTATCTTACTAAAGTCTTGCTTTGGTTAAACCATTTGCCTTCACAATTTTTTTTTAGTGTCTTCCTATTGCCTATCAAATAAAGTAAACACTACTTTTATTTATGGAGAGAAAAAAAAAACTAAAAATTGTTGTTCACTCACACAGTGAAACATTTCTACAAGATACCAGTTTTCATGCCATTTTCTCTGCCTGGAGATAACATCCTCTCTTTTTTTTCTCCACTTATCCAAAACTCCACTCACTATCTAAGGCTCAGGCCAGATGTCAAGTCAACAAGGATACTGGCTTTGATCTCCTCAAGTGGAAGAGTGATCCTTCTTTCCCAGGCAATCTGGCAGTCCTGGATTTTGACAGCTTCCATCACACTTTTCATACACTATATGTGCTAAAGTTACTGCTGTGTTTAACTCTCCTATCAGATGGAAAGAGCTTGCAAATAGAGAATGCAGCTTGTGTATTTCTCAGCCCTCGGAGAGCCTTAGACAATAGATGTTCAATAATACCAGGAAATATGCGGATCCATCTGTGCATAGTGTTACTGTAGCAAGAATGAGGGAAAAGATCAGGTACAGAATAGTGGAATAAAATAATTTTGTTGTTGCTGTTGTTCAGCCACTAAGTCATGTCTGACTCACTGCAGCCCCATGGACTGCAGCATGCCAGGCTTCCCTGTCCTTCACTATCTCCTGGAGTTTGCTCGAACTCATGTCTATTGAATCAGTGATGCCATCCAAACATCTCATCCTCTGTCATGCCCTTCTCCTCCTGCCTTATATCTTTCCCAGCATCAGGGGCTTTTCCAATGAGTTGGCTCTTTGCATCAGGTGGTCAAACTTTTGGAGTTTTGGCTACAGCATCAGCTCTTCCGGTGAATATTCAGGGTTACTCTTTAGTGACTACAGCATTCAACAACCTCTATTAGATTTTCTATTATTTTGGACTTTCAAAGATCATCATATGAACAAAGACTTCTTAACTAAGGCTGTGAAAAATAAGTTTAAAAAGGAATCCCATACACATAAATAATAATATTAATCATAGGGTCTCCAACATACATTAAAAACACCATGAAGGACTTCCTTGGTGGTTCAGTGGCTAAGACTCCAAGCTCCCAATACAGGGGCCAGGGGTTTGATCCTTGGTCAGGGAACTAGACCCCACATACTTCAACTAAGAGTTCAAATGCCGAAACTAAGGATCCCATGTAGAATCAAGGTACAGTTTCTGTACCTTGGTACAGGTACAGAACAAACTAGTACAGTTAAATAAATAAATCAAACTAAAATATATTTTTATAAAAGCAAACAAATACTATGAAACTGTGAGCTATGAAGGAATTCTATGCCTTCTGGGAAGTGCTGCATTTTTTACCCTGAAGGAATTTAATGGTTATAAAGAGGTGATTAGGAATAATGGTCCCACGGAAAGTTGCTAAACTAAGACATAATTCCCACTTGATTCAGAAAATAAGTTTGTGGCATATTTTATGTCCAAAACATTTTGTATTAGCATAGTATATAATAAAAAGATGATAAGTTATAGGACCCCCCTAAGAATCTTATAGTCTAATAAGACAGACAGAAAGTTGTTAACAGTGGGAGTTTATTGCTCTAGATTCAAAGGACCCAGCATCAAACTTAAGCTGTCCATAGTGGTCAACAGGGATTCCACTACCCAAAGAATCCCCCAGGATCCCACACCCCACTGTGATCTCCAACGGGTTGTCATCTAAGCACGTTGGCCAACACAGCCGGAAAAGGAAGTCCCCACTGGACAACCCCTGCAGTTCAGCTATGGCTCTTCACCAGGCATAGTGCAGGCCTCCCAGGAATGCTGGCTGCATCCCAGGGGCGATGGCTACAGCTCGGCACAGAACCCCAGCTCTGCTTCCATCCTCCTTCCTCCACCTGTCAGAGTTTATGTTGTCTCCTCCCCTCTCATCCTGGACTAATGCCCTTTAACTCAGATTTACTATAGATTAGAGCTGTCCAGTAGAGACAGAATGCAACTTGAGTGTGCGTGCGTGCACACTAACTTGCTTCAGCTGTGTCCGATTCTATGTGACCCTATGGACTGTAGCCTGCCAGACTCCTCTGTCCATGGGGATTCTGCAGGCAAGAATACTGGACTGGGTTGTCATTCCCCGGGAGCAACCAAGGCATTGAACCCATGTCTCTTAAGTCTCCTGCATTGACAGTTTCTTTACCACTAGCACCACCTGGGAAGCCGGAATGCAACTCAGTGACCCACATAAGTAATTTTAAATTTTCTACTAGCTACAACTTTAAAAGGTACAATGCAACTAGTGAAATTAATTTTGGTAATGTATTCATTTATCCCAATATGTCCAACATATTAAGATTTCATCTTGTCAAAAATGTATTAATAAGGTATGTTGGTCTTTTTATTCTGTCTTTGAAATACAGGATTATATTTTACGCTGGCAGTACATTTCAATGCAGACTAATGACACTTCAGCCACATATACATAGTAGCCACCATATTGCAGAGTTCAGCTCTAGACATCTGATATCCATGGGAAGATTGAGGTAGGAAAATACTCAAGACACAGGGTGTCTGCCATCCCCTCCCTAGACTAGCCCAGTTACTGGATTCCAGCAGGGGCCTGTGGTTCTCTGAGCCCTGACAGTGGGAATTATCACACACACTTATCTTTAGGACCTGCACATCCTAAGACAATATTGAGTATAAAATAAAATAAAAAACCAGAACATTCCTCTTATTCCTGATCCAAAAAGTAGTGTATATATAATAAAACTTTTCTGTTAAGTATAATTGCTCTAGATGATCGCTATGTACTGTCTTCTCTTCCTAACTTGCTAAGGTCTTTTTTTAAGTCATCAGTGGGC
Source organism: Bubalus kerabau (assembly GCF_029407905.1). Taxonomy (NCBI): domain Eukaryota; kingdom Metazoa; phylum Chordata; class Mammalia; order Artiodactyla; family Bovidae; genus Bubalus; species Bubalus kerabau. Next base: position 47,541,179 of record NC_073626.1, read on the forward strand.
TCTAAATCTTATTAAATAATTGATATATTTCTATTAAGAAAAGCATCTAGATTTTTTCCCTTTCTTAACCTATTAATGTGGCAAATTCATTAACAGACTTTATAATATCAACCCAAACTTGAATTTCTGAAATATTAGAATTTTAGGAGTTTTTTGGTTTGAATTTTTTTTTTCTTTCTTTCTTTCTTTTTTTTCTTCTTGGCTTTTTTACATCATCTAAATTCAGTTTGCCAATATTTGGCTTGGAATTTTTGACATATACGTTTAGGAGTAGATTCAGTTCTGTTCAGCTGCTCAGTTGTGTCCAATTCTTTGCAACCCCATGGACTGCAGCATGCCAGGCTTCCCTGTCCATCACCAACTCCCAGAGTAGATTGGCCTGTGCTTGACCTTTCTTTTATTGTCTTTATCTACTATTGACATCAAGGTTATTTTAGCATTATTAAATGTGGAACAGAATATTTCCTGGTTTCTCTTATCTGGAAATTTTTATATGCCTGAAATGATCTATTCACTTAAAAGTTTGTAGAACTAACTTTATAAAATTGCCTAGATCTGAAATTTTCTTTTGTGCAAAGATTAATGATTTCAATTCCTTTAAACACTGTAAACTACTCAGGTTTTCTATTTTTACAGGGGTGGGATGTGGAGGGAGATGGGAGGGAGTTTCAAAAGGGAGGGGATATATGTATACCTATGGCTGATTCATGCTGAGGTTTGACAGAAAACAGAAAAATTCTGTAAAGCAATTATCGTTCAATAAAAAATAAATAAATTTTTAGAAGTCTATAAGAAAAGACCAACTGAAATTAATGCTCAACTGAAGATGCACACCTGACTGTTATGGAGCCATCACAATGAAGATTGCTAAGGGGAAATGGAAAAGAGGTGCAACCCTGACCGATGGTTAGAAAGGGGAGAGGGATGTGGCAGAGAACCATCTCTAGGGCTCCCCCAGGTGGGGCAGAGGAAAGGGCAGAGAGCTCACACAGCGAGTCTCCTGAGCAAAGTTTCCAACTGAGGTTATTCATTCGTGGAAGAGCAAGTGGTCCCACTCTGGGTGTTCTGCATGGCAAAATACAGGACAATATGAAAAGCAGCCTGGACATTTGAATTCAGAGCTTGTGTTTGGACCTGATCTTGATAATTATGTGTAGGATGTCAAAATAGAGCTGCTCCCTTACCATTGATCTTCGGCAGAGTACAGTTGCGTGATGTAATTATGAATTAACATGTACCACACTTTTCTAGGCTACTTTTCTCAAAATTTATCTAAGCTTTCTATTGTATTCTGAGAAAGGAACTCTCCAAGGGACTAGCCAATAGTCATATCACATCTTGAGAGACTTTGCCTTCTAAATTTCATCTGAAAGGAGAGAATCAGACCCATGATTAACCACTTACTTCCTGGGATAAAGTAATTAATTTATCCAGAAAATAGTAATTTGATCTGGGCAATAAAGTGTTAATGCAAAAGTGTAAAAATATACAAGTTGCTTCTAAAACTGATGAAATATACATCTAAAGTATTATTTTTTTCACTCTGTCATGATTTTAGCATTGTTTCTATCATAGTCTGTTTAATATTAGAAATTGCTATGAAATATTGTGATAAGTAAGGAATGAAATTCTAGCAGATTCCTGCCCCGAGGAATTTAGCAGCTTGATAACTGCTGAGGGAGGGGAAGAGCACAGTTTATTGACCACTGGTATGTGCCAAACACTAAGCTAAGTGCTTTGTGTATACAACCTTACTCACTCCCCATGGTAACTCTCTGGGTTAAACATCATTATTTCCTTACATTAATGATGCAGTTTCAACTCTGAAATGTACACATTCAATAAGTTATTTTAAATCTAAAATGAACTCAAAAGTAAATAAATGGCAGCTATGTTTTAAAAATATTTGTTATATAAAATATTTAATACTACATGCAAGGCCATATGCATACAACTTAGCAGGCGTACAATTGAACCCAGGTCTTTAATCCAAGGATCGCAGTCCTAAACATTGCAGCATGGCTCATGAAACACAGTACTGACTGACATAAAGAGCTGCTTATAATTTGATAAATCTAGATTTCTTATATGTCCATAAACTACTTAACACAGCAGTAGGCACGTAAAAAACAATCAATTGATTGTGGTTATTATTACAATAAAATTAGTATTATTGATTAAGACAAGCCTAGCCAAAATATTAAGCAGTAAAGTTTCTATTTAAAAAGTTAAATTACTGTGCTGGAATTCACCAGATGACTATAAATTCTTCACTGTACTTTGGAATAAAAGAGCTCTGGGGAGAAGGATCTATGTGACATAGATATGGAGGATTGTGTGTGCTGCAGAGACATAGAAAGGTTAGGAGCCAGGCATTTTTAGAAAAAGTTCTGAGTATTTGTTTTTCTTTTCCCCAGGCTCAGATTTCCAGAGGCCCCAAACATAAGCAAAAGAAGAAGAAGAAGGAAAAAAAAAAAAGAGCTGAAAAGTAAGGTTCAGATAAACATGACTCGTTTGTTCAGAGAAAGAGGTTAAATTCCAAAGAGATAAAGTGAAAGAAGCAGCTCTGAGGACCAGGGTGTTCTGAGAAGGGGCTTGGGCAGGGTCTGGGTTTTGAAAAGCCATGGAAGCAAATGTCTGTTATAGCAGAAAAGCCAGCTAGAGATTCTAATGGCAGGGAGCACTTATAAACCAGGAAATAATTCAGAATGGGTCAGGAAGCCCCTGACAACAGAGAATGACACAGTCTCCTTTCCCAACCAGATGGCAGCCAAACTAGAGTGTTCAACAACACTTGGCAATAGATACCAAGATGGAGGTTTAAAAAGTACACAGACTGAAATAAGCAGTATTTAAGATAAAAAATACTTGCTTGCCTATGAGGTGATGTATGGAGAACAGTGTGGAGATTCCTTAAAAAACTGTACATAGAACTGCCTTATGACCCAGCAATCCCACTGCTGGTCATACACACTGAGGAAACCAGAAGGGAAAGAGACACGTGTACCCCAATGTTCATCGCAGCACTGTTTATAATAGCCAGGACATGGAAGCAACCTAGATGTCCATCAGCAGATGAATGGATAAGAAAGCTGTGGTACATATACACAATGGAGTATTACTCAGCCATTAAAAAGAATACATTTGAGTCAGTTCTAATGAGGTGGATGAAACTGGGGCTTATTATACAGAGTGAAGTAAGCCAGAAAGAAAAACACAAATACAGTATACTAACACATATATATGGAATTTAGAAAGATGGAAACGATAACCCTGTATGCGAGACAGCAAAAGAGACACAGATGTATATAACAGTCTTCTGGACTCTGTGGGAGAGGGAGAGGGGGGATGATTTGGCAGAATGGCATTGAAACATGTATAATATCATATAAGAAATGAATTGCCAGTCCAGGTTCAATGCATGATACAGGATGCTTGGGGCTGGTGCACTGGGATGACCCTGGGGGATGGTACGGGGAGGGGGGTTCAGGATGTGGAACACACGTACACCCATGGTGGATTCATGTCAATGTATGGCAAAACCAATACAATATTGTAAAGTAATTAGCCTCCAATTAAAATAAATAAATTTATATTAAAGGAAAAAAATCCTAAAAGATGATGCTGTGAAAGTGATGCCCTCAATATGCCAGCTAATTTGGAAAACTCAGCAGTGTCCACAGGACTGGAAAAGGTCAGTTTTCATTCCAGTCCCAAAGAAAAACAATGCCAATGAATGCTCAAACTACCGCACAATTGCACTCATCTCACACGTTAGTAAAGTAATGTTCAAAATTCTGCAAGCCAGACTTCAACAATACAAGAAACGTGAATTTCCAGATATTCAAGCTGGATTTAGAAAAGCCAGAGGAGCTACAGATCAAATTTCCAACATCCGCTGGGTCATTGAAAAACAAAAGAGTTCCAGAAAAACATGTATTTCTGTTTTATTGACTATACCAAAGCCTTTGACTGTGTGGATCACAAAAAAGTGTGGAAAATTCTTAAAGAGACTGGAATACCAGACCACTTGACCTGCCTCTTGAGAAATCGGTATGCAGATCAGGAAGCAACGGTTAGACCTGGATGTGGAACAGACTGGTTCCAAGTAGAGAAAGGAGTACATCAAGGCTGTATATTGTCACCCTGCTTATTTAACTTCTATGCAGAGTACATCATGAGAAATGCTGGGCTGGAAGAAGCACAAGCTGGAATCAAGATTGCCAGAAAAATATCATCAACCTCAGATATGCAGATGACACCACCCTTATGGCAGAAAGCAAAGAAGAACTAAAAAGCCTCTTGATGAAAGTGAAAGAGGAGAGTGAAAAAGTTGGCTTAAAGCTCAACATTCAAAAAACGAAGATCATGGCATCTGGTCCCATCACTTCATGGCAAATAGATGGGGAAACAATGGAAACAGTGACAGACTTTATTTTTTTAGGCTCCAAAATCACTGCAAATCATGTCTGCAGCCATGAAATTGAAATAGGCTTGTTCCTTGAAAGAAAAGTTATGACCAACATAGATAGCATATTAAAAATTGGAGCCATTACTGTGTTAACAAAGGTCTTTCTAGTCAAAGCTATAGTTTTTCCAGTAGTCATGTATGGATGTGAGAGTTGGACTATAAAGAAAGTTGAGCGCTGAAGAATTGATGCTTTTGACCTGTGGTGCTGGAGAAGACTCTTGAGAGTTCCTCGGACTGCAAGGAGATCCACCCAGACCATCCTAAAGGAAATCAGTCCTAAATATTCATTGGAAGAACTGATTGATGCTGAAACGAATACCTTGCCCACCTGCTGCAAAAAACTGACTCATTTCAAAAAACCCTGATGCTGGGAAAGACTGAAGGCAGGAGGAGAAGGGGATGACAGAGGATGAGATGGTTGGATGGCATCACCGACTCGATGGACATGAGTTTGAATAACGTCCAGGAGTTGGTGATGGACAGGGAGGTCTGGCGTGCTGGCATCCATGGGGTCGCAAAGAGTCTGACACGACTGAGTGACTGGACTCAACTGATCAAAACTGATCCATAAGAATTTGATAAGGGAAGAAAAGTATGAGGAAGAAGTTACCTGCACTCATACAAAAGTTCAAGAATATTTACTACGTGCCCCCAAGACCATTAAGTAGCTAAACTGTAGGGCATGTTTTGAAGCACAGAAAGAAATGTAGTCAAGAAGGTGGGCTAGTGCCACAATGTTAAGTGATCTTGCTTTCCATGCAAGAACATTTAGTCTTTCTGAACTGGGAAGTGAAGTTTTTGTTTTGTTTTGTTTTAGTAGAGAATTTACAAAGAAGAGACCCCTACTACACTGTTCGTTGGAATGCAAATTGGTGCGGTCCCTATAGAGAGCAGTTTGGAAATTCTTCTATAAAACAAAAATAGAGCTACCATATGATCCAGCAGTCCCACTGCTGGACATGTATCCAGAGAAAACCATGGGTCCAACTGGTATATGCATCTCAGTGTTCTTTGCAACACTATTTACAATAACCAGAACAAGGAAGCCACCTGGATGTCCATCCGCAGAGGAATGGATAAAGAAGGCATGGTTTACATACAGTGGAATGATAGTCATAAAAAGAATGAGATAATGCCATTTTCAGCAACATGGATGGACCTGGAGATTTGCATCCTGAGTGAAGTCTGTCAGACAGCGAAGGATAAACATTATATCGTATCCTTTATATGTAGAATCTAAAAAAAGGTAATATGAATGAATTTATTTACAAAACAGAAACAGATTCACAGAGGTATAGAACAAACTTATGATTGTGGGGTGGGGGGCGGGGGGGGGGGAAGCTGAGGGGAAACGATAGCTGGGAATTTAGAAACAAGCTGTATGCTCTGCTATATTTAAAAAGGATTACTAACAGGATTCTACTGTAGAGCACAGGGAACTCTGCTCAATGTTATGTGGCGGCCTGGGTGGGAGGGGAGTTGGGGAGAATGGACACATGTATGTGTATGGCTGAGTCCCTTTGTTGTCCACCTGAGACTGTCACTATCAGCTATACTCCAATACAAAATAGTTTTAAAAAAACAAGCAAAAGGCTTTTAATCTTTAAAAAAACAACCAAACGTTGGAGTTAAAAAAAAATTCAAAATACCAAACTAATGATTAAAGAATCAGTTATTCAAAGTTGGCCTTAAAAAGTGATTTTCAACGAACAGTAATGGAATTTTTATCCAACTGAGGAATTTAATTAAAGTACCTCTTTAAATAGTGACCTGTAGAATCATAATTATACAATGTATTTCTTTTTTTTTATTTTATTTTATTTTTAAACTTTACATAATTGTATTAGTTTTGCCAAATATCAAAATGAATCCGCCACAGGTATACATGTGTTCCCCATCCTGAACCATGTATAGCTCACTTAATCTATATGGGACTTCAAATATCTGATAAATGCAATTATTTATTACATGACAGAATGGTGGGAATTTAAATCCCAGAAAATTAAACTTCATATAGGAAAGAAGCTGATAAATACTACCAAAATATGGTCTTATATCTTTCTTTCAACTAAGCATTTAAAATTTAGTACCAAATTGCCTGCAAGCATCATTTTTTTTTTTTAATATTGGGGCAAATTCTACATCAACCATTTAATCTTAAATTCTTGAAAATTCTGTTGTCCACCATTTCATTTTAAACTTTCTATAATCAGACTCTTTCAAGCTGGTATTCAGATATATCCAATTAGATTTTCAATCAGACTCTCAGGCATGTAAGTCATCGTAGTCCCCAGTAAACCAGCAGTCCATACTGGCTTCTTTGAAGTGCCTATTAATGACATCATTAGTTTTTAAACTATAGTAATTTATACACTTTATCAAACTATAAGTCAATAGAGAAAAATACACTTGACATGAGCATTGTTAAATTACATACACATTTTCAAATATGTTCTATTCATGTATACAAATAGATTGTGAATTTTTCCACGTTCAAGTATATGAATTTCTATCTTCATTTTTGCTGACTCTATTTTGCTGAATTATAAATTTGTCTTAATCTTCTACCTCAGAAACAAACCAGTAAAACATTTGCTCATACACTTTAACATGCTTGTCTGAATAGTCCCTTTAAAGTGAAAGTTGCTCAGTTGACCTCTTTGCGACCCCATGGACTACACAGTCCATGGAATTCTCCAGGCCAGAATACTGGAGTGGGTAGCCTTTCCCTTCTCTAGAGGATCTTCCCAACCCAGGGATAGAACCTAGGTCTCCCCATTGCAGGCGGATTCTTTACCAGCTAAACCACCAGGGAAGCCCGAGAATACTGGAGTGGGTAGCCTATCCCTTCTCCTGAGGCTCTTCCCCACCCAGGAATCAAACCAGGGTCTCCTGCATTGCAGGTGGATTCTTTACCAACTGAGCTATCGGGGAAGCTCAAATAGTCCCTTAATTATTACTAAAGGTGAAATTGCTGGGAAAAGATACTGTACTTTTGCTTTTATAGTTTCTAGTGTGTGCATGCTAAATCGCCTCAGTCATGTCTGACTCTGCGACCTTGTGAAGTGCATTGACCCTGCTCCTCTGTCCATGGGATTCTCCAGGCAAGAGTACTAGAGTGGGTTTCCGTGCCCACCTCCAGGGAATCTTCCCAACCCAGGGATTGAACCTGGGTCTCCTTTGTCTCCTGCATTGGCAGGTAGGTTCTTTACCACTAGCACCACCTGGGAAGTCTTCAGTTTCTAGTATGTATTATCACATTTCTCCCTTAGAGATTTGGCTAATTTGTATTTCCATCAGCAATGAATGAAAATGCCTCTTCACTAAAATGTGGGTTTTTGATCAATGGTGTTTTATTCTTTTTGTTTCTACTTATGTTAATGTTACTTACAAATACATATTGTCTCAATGAGTCGTTGCAACCTTTCTTCCGGCCAGCAATATTGTATGTGTCTGCTTTACCTACCACCATGGTGACTACATAACATACTAACTGATCCCAAACTTCCAACTTTTTACTCAAATCATTTTACAAGCTTTCTCTCCCTCTCTTTCTCTTTTAATATTATAAATCTAACCATGTTATTCTCACATTTAAACTTTTCAGTGTCTTACTTTGTTTGGCAAATTAAGTACAAACTCCTCTGTATCATATCATTCATAAGAAATGAATTTAAGAGGACCTAAGATTGTTGATGGCACCCCACTCCAGTACTCTTGCCTGGAAAATCCCATGGATGGAGGAACCTGGTAGGCTGCAGTCCATGGGGTCGCTGAGAGTCAGACACGACTGAGCGACTTCATTTTCACTTTTCACTTTCACGCATTGGAGAAGGAAATGGCAACCCACTCCAGTGTTCTTGCCTGAAGAATCCCAGGGACGGGGGAGCCTGGTGGGCCGCCGTCTATGGAATCGCACAGAGTCGGACAGGACTGAAGCAACTTAGCAGCAGCAGCAAGATTGTTGACACATGTAGCCATATGGCAGGAAAAAAATCAACTCTCAAAAGCAAAGGATAACCTCAACCAAGGTCTCATTCCCCTCTTGCCCTTTCTCTGGCCCCTCCAAACACATACATGAAGAAACTACGGGAGAGAATCAGCACCGAGGGGGGAAAAAGGAAGGTCTTAACTCACAATACTTCAGATATTGAAATCTTGAATACAAAACATTAACATTTTGAATATTTAAAGAAATTAAAAAAATAAATTAAAAAGGTGAAGCAATTAAGTCTACCAAAACTGGACCAAGTATATTTGCAAAGAACTAAATAGTTTTTCTATAAACATAAAAACACATAATCATTAAAATTACATAGGTATTTAATAACGTATTAGTTAAAATTATTTACTTTCAATATGTGAAAGTAAATATTTGCAACTTATATTCCTTACAAAGACATATATTCACGATATGTGACTATTTCTTCAAATCAATAAGAGAAAGGCAAACAACTCAGTGACGTCAACAGACATTTTGCAAAAGAGGACAACTGATGGCTAAGAAGCATATGACAGCCATCAAGGGGATGAAAAGCATAACTTGCATGAGATTCCACTTCCTACTTTCGAGAATTCCTAGTGCTGACTATAAGAACTCTCACAGATTGATTATAAAAGTGTAGCTGATATAATATTTTGGGAAAGAAGTTCACATCACCTTCTAAAGTTGAAGAGAACTATGATCTATAAGGTCCACTACTAGGTATAGACCCAAAAGAAATACGTACACACACACACACTGAGAGACAAGATAAAAATGTAGACAGTAACATTATCTGCTATAGCTTTAAACTAATAATGACTCATTTCCATCGATGAAAGAATGTGGTTTATTCACATGATGTCATGCTCTACTAAAAATTAACCAATTCCAGCTATGTGCAACACTGCAGGTGAATCTTACCAGAACAATGTCCAGTGAGAGGATACAAAAACAAAAGAACATATACTGTGCAATCTCATTTATATAAAGTCCAAAAAATAAATAAAGTTTATGAAGGCAGAATTCAGAAAATAGTTACCTTTGAGGAGGAGGGTAGAGACTGAACAAAGTAGATTTGTGCTGAAATAAACTTCAGGCCCCTCACTTACATGGACCCCTTTCAATGTTCTAAGGAGACCAAGTCAATGTGCTCACATAATCATAATGTTTTTGTAAAATGTTTAAAATAAATACATTTAACTGCAATTGGTTAAGACATATGGTTCATTACTGTCCAAATTCACCTCTGTCACATTTCCCATTTCACTGGATGCCTTTAGACAGGGAATGGTCTTTCAAGGGATCCATCTAGAATGAAGATGAGCTGACTCTTCACTGAGGTTGACAGTACTGTCAAACTCAAATGTCTAGTGTCTAGTATATTTATTTTGTTCACAATTACTTCTATGAATGGTTAAGTTATTGCTTTCATTCCAGTGCAGGACTGGCTTCTAGGAATACTTCTACCACTCACCCTGTTGACTCCTTAAGTTCTGTGACCTAACAGCGGAGAGCCAGAGGTCATACAGCAATATAAGTGTATCCTACAGTACTAGGCACTGGAAATATTTGGGTAATGGAGAGGAAACCAGAGGTAAAGCGTCTGCCTGCAATGCAGAAGACCCGGGTTCAATTCCTGGGTTGGGAAGATCCCCTGGAGAAGGAAATGGCAGCCCATTCCGGTACTTTTGCCTGTAAAATCCCATGGACAGAGGAGCCTGGTAGGCTACAGTCCATGAGATCGCAAAGAGTCAGACATCACTGAGCAACTTCACATGGTCATAGAGAGGACACAAGGTAAAATAAACAGAGTAAAAAATCTAGTCCATGTCAACTTTTCCAGTCATGATGTATAAAGCTATAGGCAGAGAATTTATTTTGTATTGATGTCTCATGAAGTTGTCTCTCAACAAGAATATACCAGATAACACAAACATAAAAATTTATAAAGGCACCATAGTGTTGTTTTTTTTCCCTTTTGTGTGGGGAATTAAGAGAAATAGAATGTATTAAAATTCTCAGATTTGGGAAACTGAATGAATTCTAGTAGAATTAAAAAAAAAAAAGGAACCTACTGTCACTGAAAAGCAAGTCTGTGTGCCCAATGCACAGTAAGGCCGGTTCAGTTCAGTTCAGTCGCTCCGTTGTGTCCAACTCTTTGAGAAACCATGGACTGCAGCACACTGGGCTTCCCTGTCCATCACCAATTCCCACAGCTTGCTCAAACTCATGTCCATCGAGTCGGTGATGCCATCCAACCACCTCATGCTTTGTCATCCCCTTCTCCTGCCTTCAATCTTTCCCAGCATCAGGATCTTTTCAAATGAGTCAGCTCTTCGCATCAGGTGACCAAAGTATTGGAGTTTCAGCTTCAGCATCAGTCCTTCCAATGAACACCCAGGACTGATCTCCTTTAGGATGGACTTCTTGGATCTCCTTGCAGTCCAAGGGACTCTCAAGAGTCTTCTCCAACACCACAGTTCAAAAGCATCAATTCTTTGGTGCTCAGCTTTCTTTATAGTCCAACTGTCACTTCCATACATGACTACTGGGAAAACCATAGCTTTGACTAGATGGACCCTTGTTGGCAAAGTAATGTCTCTGCTTTTAACTTTAACATGCTGTAAGCTGGTCATAGCTTTTCTTCCAAGGAGAAAGCGTCTTTTAATTTCATGGCTGCAGTCCCAATTTGCAGTGATTCTGGAGCCCAAGAAAATAAAGTCTGCCACTGTTTTCATTGTTTCCCCACCTATTTGCCATGAAGTGATGGGACCAGATGCCATGATGTTAGTTTTCTGAATGTTGAGTTTTAAGCCAACTTTTTCACCCTCTTGTTTCATTTCATCAAGAGGCTCTTTAGTTCTTCTTCGCTTTCTGCAATAAGGGTTGTGTCATCTGCATATCTGAGGTTATTGATATTTCTCCTGAAAATCTTGATTCCAGCTTGTTTTTTTTTTAATTTAAATGTATTTATTTTAATTGGAGGCTAATTATTTTATGATATTGTATTGGTTTTGCCATACATCAACACGAACGCTTCATCCAGTTTGGCATTTTGCATGATGTACTCTACATGTAAGTTAAATAAGCAGGGTGACAGTATACAGTCTTGATGTACTCTTTTCTCAATTTGGAACCAGACTGTTGCTTCATGTCCAGTTCCAACTCTTTCTTCTTGACCTGCATTTAGATTTCTCAGGAGGCAGGTAATGTCCCATCTTTTAAGAGTTTTCCACAGTTTGTTATGATCCACACAGTCAAAGGTTTTTGATACTTTGACTGTGAGGCCAAAGAATATCAAAACATTAGAGTTTTGAACAGAAAAAAAGTTTATTGCAAGGTCATGCAGAGGTGAGTGGCTCATGCTATAAAAACTCCAAACTCCTCAAAAGCTTTCAGCCAAGCTTTTTTATAAGAAAGGTGAAGGAAGGGTGTGGTTAGTCATTGCAAATGTCTTGGTGTCAGATTTTTTGTTCCCAAGGTCGGGTCGCAGTCAGGTACAATGTTCCTGCAAATCTCTATCAGACAAATGTTATTCTCTGACAAGAAAGGGCAAGGTCCCAAGGCACAACTTTCACCCTCCAGAGTCCTGGTCCTGGGTAAGAGGAGGCAGATCTCAGCTGGTGGCTCCCGAAGGGCCAGGTCCCCAGACTCTGCCCAGCTGGTCCTCGGGCCTCAGGCCACCCACAGCATGGTGGCGCAGGCAGGCCTCGCAGACCATGACCCAGGCAGACTGCTGTTGCTCTTACTTCACAGAGACAGGCAGGTGCAGAGGTTCACTGCTGCCTCAGGCTTGGGCCGAGGCCAGGGGTGGCCTTGGTGGGGGCTCTGGAGCCCAACAGGAAACAGATTCCGGCCTGTCCCCTGGGACCCAGCTCACCCACTGAGCCAGGGCCAGGAAACAGGCTGGAGGGCCCCGAGGAAAAGGCCAGGATCACCGCTTACCTCACTCCCCACCTGCTGACCAGCACCCCGACAGTCTCTGGCTGAACCCTCTCTCGAAAGGTCCCTCAGTGATGGTTGGTTGCTTGTGGGCAGGGCCTCTGAAGCACCATCCAGCAGCTGAGCAGGGCCACTAAGGGCCGCTTACTGACCGTTGCTGGTGCGTGGGGATTGCTGTGGTGCTGACCAGGGGCTGAGCAGGACCTTCCACCCGGGACGGGTGCAGAGCACTGAGGCACAGCAGTGGTTGTCTGCTAAGAGCTGCCCTCAGGTGCCCGGTTACACACTACTAGGAACGTAGTGGCAAAATAAACAGAACCTAAACGCCGTGAGAAGGAAAGGAAAGACTCCTACAGAGGAACAAAAACTAAACCTTCAGCTGAAGTGTTCAACACAACACAGGAAATGATAAAATAGTGGAATCCCTTCAAATTTGGGGAGAAGTGTCTCTCAATAGTTCAATGCACAATTGTGTTTTCAACAAAACTGTTTTTCAAAAACACTCGGGGTGGGGGGTGGTGGGGAGGCTTTTCATTCAAAAACAGACTTTTATGAAAAAAAAAAAATAATTCTTAGGAATGACTTAAAAGAAATGGAAAAGATTCCAGAAGGAAGGCTTGTGATGCAGGGAGGAATGAGCAGAGAAACTGGTAAAAGTGTGAATATATACAAATAAGCCTTGCCTTGTGAGGATGAAAGAGAAGAAGGAAAGAAAGAAAGAAAGCTAATACTAGATAACAAAAGCCTAAGAGAGTAAAGATGCTGATTCACTTTAAAATTCACTATTTTAGGCTGCATGTTATAATTTATAGGATACTGATTAAAAGACTAGAGAGTAAATAAATTACCTCTCAACCAGAAAGAGAAAAAGGTGAAACACGGGGGCCAAAAATAACATTTAATCTGGAAGACAGCAATAAAGAGGGAAAATAGGATTAAAAAAAGGAGACAGCAATGAAGAAAAGGAAGAGATAAAAAAGGAAAGAAGAAAATGAAGGAAGAAGGGAGAGAAGGAAGGTTGACTTGTTCAAGGAGAGGCATACACAAGTTACAAGGAAGATGTGCTGAATGCAGAAAACCACTCCAGATTGAAAGTTAGAGACAAAAAGCATTTCAACTGGCAGTTACCAAGCGCTGGCTTCACAATGAGGCAAGAGCTACATTTGGTGAAGATGTTACAATAGAAACAGGTCAGGAAAAGGAATGCTGTTCTTCAAAAATTCTTTGAGTTGCCTCTGATTTCAATTCACCTTCCAGTCCCCTAATTATTGACTGTCCTCGACCTCAGAGTCAACCTGGGGTCATGGGTTTGAGCACATCCTTGGAAGATTCTTGTGGCCCCATCATAGTCATCCACTGATGGATGGTACTTACTCTCCAACAAAATCTCAGATCATAAAGTGAAGCTATCAACCATATGTAATAACTTTATAGACCTCATTTTCCCTAGTCCCAACCATTGCATTACACGGAATTTTATGCTAAAATCATATTATTTTGGAAAATGGAAGGCAATTTCTTAAAATAGTTTAAAGGAAAATATATTTTTATAAAGATACAAATTAGAGAAGCAAATGATACTGGAAAAGAATCATTCTCTTCTCTTCACTTCCGTATTAAAGAGAGACAGACAATGATTAACATTTTCAGTTATAATTTGGGATAATATTCTAAGCTTTTGTAATTGTATGAAAAAAAGTATATTAGCAAAATATATCAAGACACATAATTCAATATAAAATACTAAGGGTTTTATATAAATCAATAAAGATACAAATATGCTCCATAGGAAAATGTATACATAATATGAGTAAGTAATTAATTACAGAAAACTAGAGGGGCATGAAACATGATAAAATCCTATTTTCAATAGTAAGTGAAGAAATGAAAACTAAAATGGATACCATTCTCAAGGATCATATTTGATTAATAGAAATGTATTATGTTATCCAAACATTTTTTCATAATTATAGTTTATCATATATAAGGGTATTTTTATGTGGTCAAAATAAATAATATAGCTGAATTATGATTTATTTAACATTTTTAGCTTATGAAATCTCTTTGAAACTAGACTCGTTTCTAGTTGCTTACTCAACACCTGAAACTCAGCATATTAAGAACTAAATTCATCTTTCCACCAAGTCTTTTCTACCCACCATTTTCCCCATCTCAGTAAATAGATACCCAATCCTCCCAGGTCTCTGGTCAAAAACCTTGCCATCATTTTTTATTTCACTCACATATCCAATATGAAAAGAAATTCTGTTGGCTCTCCTTTCAAAATCTATGTTGGACCAACAATTTCTCATCATCTCCACTGCTGGTGGGATGTCCAAGCCACCATCATTTCTCATTAGTGTAATTGCACTAGCTGCTCACCCAGTCTCTCCATTTCTACTCTTGCACCTCTGTGGTCTGGTACCAACAGAACGGCCAGAGTGAAACTCTTGGAATACAAGTTAGATCAAATCACCCCTCTGCTCAAAACCCTTCCCTGGCTGCCCATTTCACTCACCTTCAAAGGCAAAGTCCTTACAATTGCTTCTGCATGAGTCAGAGTAAGTAATGATAGTTTGCTGTTTAAAAAGGAAATCTTGACAGCATAAATGTCACAATGTGATGGAGGTTAAGTGGCTCTCCTAGATGTCTCTCCTCCCAGGGAACCTAATCGTCTTCCATCAAGGGACTCTACTGTTCTCTAAGGCCATCTTGGAGTGCTCTGTGTGATCTCCTCCAGCCAACTGGCCAATAAAATTCACAGACAGAGACAGTCAATTCTATTGGCAAGAGTTAATTTTGCGTCCCCTCCCAGACTACAGGGAAGATAATCTAGCTATGTGTCCATGGGTATGGGGCACCAGCTCTTTCCTCTTCCTGGATCACTGCTCCTCAAAGTATTAAGATGATGAAATTTTTCATCTTCTTCAAATGTTTGCCCAAAAGTCACTTTCTTACTGAGAGCTTTCAGACCATCCAATTTATAGTTGCAACCTATAATTGCAATCACCTTTTCCCTACTTTGCTTTTCGATTTTTCCAAAGTATACATGTATATCATTTCCTAATACAATTGACCTATTTTTTAATGGTCATTGCATGACAAGGTATCATATAATCTCCACCAGGGCATATACCTGAGTCCGTTTACTACATTGATGTATTGACTAGAATAGTGTTTGGCACTGAATAAGCACTCAGTAACTAATTTGCAATAAATATTATAAAATGGTTATGATCTCATGACTATCATTTTTAAGTTTAAGCTCCTTACATGTAAGTTCTCAGAAGTGTGACATTTTAAGTATAACTAATTAAAATTTTATATATATTTTCTTATGGAAAACAATTCACTTTACTTCTATTTCTCATTTTTTAATGATTTCTGTTACTCACTTGCAATTTTATGCTTCTGAAAATTACCATCATATTTTCTTATCCTTTAATGTTTTCTAAGAATTTCATCGCAGTATTTAATTATTAGTCACTTATTTTCATGCTTATATAATTCTTCCATCCACTACTCCTTCCAAATCCCTGATACACTGTCAACAATATCATCTGATATTTTAGATTCAGTACATTATTGTTAGTTTTCAGTGCATTTCACATTTTTATTTTTAACTTAATAAATTTATTTTAATGGGGGGCTAATTACTTTACAATATTTTGTTGGGTTTTGCCATGTGTTGACATGAATCAGCCATGGGTGTACATGTGTTCCCCATCCTGAACCCCCTCTCACCTCCCTCCCCATCCCATCCCTCTGGGTTCTCCCAATGCACTGGCCCTAAGTGCCCTGTTTCAAGTGCATCAAACTTGGACTAGTGATATATTTCACATATGGTAATATACATGTTTCAATGCTATTCTCTCAAATCATCGCCTTCTCCCACAGAGTCCAAAAGTCTGTTCTTTACATCTGTGTCTCTTTTGCTGTTTCAAATATATGGGGTCATCATTACCATCTTTCTAAATTCCATATATATGCATTAATATACTGTATTGGTGTTTTTCTTTCTGACTTATTTCACTCTATATAATAGGCTCCATTTTCATCCATCTCATTAGAATTGACTCAAATGTGTTCTTTTTAATAGTTGAGTAATATTCCATTGTGTATATGTACCACAACTTTCTTATCCAATCTTCTTCCAATGGACATCTAGGTTGCTTCCATGTCCTAGCTATTGTAAACAGTGTTGTGATGAACATTGGGGTACATATGTCTCTTTCAATTCTGGTTTCCTCAGTGTGTATGCCCAGCAGTGGGATTGCTGGGTTGTATGGCAGTCCTCTTTTCAGTTTTTTAAGGAATTGCCACACTGTTCTCCATAGTGGCTGTACTAGTTTGGATTGCCATCAATAGAGTAAGAGGATTCCCTTTTCTCCACACCCTCTCCAGCATTTATTGTTTGTAGACTTTTGGATAGCAGCCATTCTAACAGATTTTGGCTCCAAAATCACTGCAGATGGTAACTGTAGCCATATAATTAAAAGATGCTTGCTCTTTGGAAGAAAAGCTATGACCAACCTAGACAGCATATTAAAAAGCAGAGACATTACTTTGCCAACAAATGTCCATCTTGTCAAAGCTATGGTTTTCCCAGTAGTCATGTATGGGTGTGAGAGTTGGACTATAAAGAAAGCTGAGCACTGAAGAATTGATGCTTTTGAACTGCAGTGTTAGAGAAGATTCTTGAGAGTCCCTTAGACAGCAAGGAGATCAAACCAGTCCATCCTAAAGGAAAGCAGTCCTGAATATTCATTGGAAGGACTGATGCTGAAGCTGAAACTCCAATACTTTGGCCACCTGATGCAAAGAACTGACTCATTGGAAAAGACCCTGATGCTGGGAAAGATTGAAAGCTGGAGGAGAAGGGGATGACAGAGGATGAGATGGTTGGATGGCATCACCGACTCAATGGACATGGGTTTGAGTAAACTCTGGGAGTTAGCAATGGACAGGGAGGCCTGGCATGCTGCAGTCCATGGGGTCACAAAAAGTCAGACATGACTGAGCAACTGAACTGAACTGACTGATTCTGACAGTATTCTTACATTTTCATTTTGCACATAATTCAATCATTTTCATTTTTAATAGCATTTATTATTTCCTTTCTAACTTAATAGCATGCATGTTCATTGGAGACAACTAGCAATACATAAAACCATAAAATAAGAAGTAACAATCACCTATAATCCCCACCCCCTAGAGATAACCACCATTAGCATTTTGTTGCATTTCTTCCCAGTGTCTAAATTTTTTTTTAAATTAAAGTAGAATTGACCTACAACATTATATTAGTTCCAGGTGCACAACACAGCAATTTGATATTTCAGTATATTACAAAATGGTCATCATGATAAGTCTACCATTCATCACCATAGAAAGATATTACAATTGACTATTTTGCTCATGCTGTATATTTCATTCTCATGACTCAATTATTTTTTAAGTAGAAGTTTGTACCTCTTAATCTCCCTCACCTATTCTCTCCTCCCCAACCCTTTCCAACCTGTTAGTTCTCTGTATCTATGAGTCTATTTCTGTTTTTGTTATCTTTGTTTGTTTGTTTTGCTTTTTAGATTGAACAGGTAAGTGAAATCATACAGACTTTGTCTTTCTCTGTTTGACTTATTTCACTTAGCATAATACCCTCTGGGTCCATCCATGTTGTCCAAATGGCAAGATGTTATTCTTATTTACGGCTGAGCAATGGTCCACATCTTCATCCATTCATCCATGGTGTGCCCTGAGGTTACGTCCATATCTTGGCTATTGTAAATAATGCTGCAATGAATGCTGGGTCCATATATCTTTTCAAATTAGTATTTTTCTTTTCTTTGGGACATCATGCAGAAGTAGAATTGCTCAATCATATGCCAGGTCTATGTTTAATTTTTTGAGGAATTTCATGCTGTTCTCCACAGTGACTGCTCCAAGTTACATTCCCACCAACATCACACAAAGTTTCCCTTATCTCCACATTCACACTGACACTTGTTATTTGTTGTTTTTTGATAAGTCATTTTGACAGGTATGATGTGACTTTTCACTGCAGTTTTGATTTGCATTTCGAACTTTACGTGTGTCTGTTGACCATCTATATGTCTTTAGGAAAAGAAAATTACAATGATTTAAACTTCATTTCACTTTTTTCTTTCAATTTTCACTGCTTACTATTTTTTATAAAAGATATATTTATAATTTAAATGAATAAAGATTCAGCTGGTAGCAAAATTCTAGATCACAAGTTTTCCCTTAAAAAATACTGTTTCAGTACTTCCTTATATTTAAAGTATAGATTTTGGGTTGATCTGGCTTAACTTACTTTGATGCTAACAGGTTTATTTCATACCAAACACTATAGATTTGTTTCTCTGATATCCAGATTCAAATATTTCAATAGATTTTTTACTTTATTTATTAACTGTTTGTTTTTCATTACTTTTAAAGTTATCAGCATAAAGCTATCAATATAAATAAAGTTCCCATCATATGGCATATGATACCTGGGATATGTGGATCCTTGGATGCAGGTCCTTGTAAATGCCTTAAATTTCAATAGTAAGGGTCCAAGTGGAATGTATCTTTCCCTCCGAAGGGTGCTTTCACCCTCTGAAGGGGTTTTCCAGATTTCTGTAGGCTAAACTACTTGATCAAAAGGCAAAATTTCTAATTTGGCTCTTATTCCTGAAATGTTATGACAAACTTACTGTATTTTTTCCTAGCTGCCAGCATTAATTCTGGCTTCCTCTATTATTTTGTCATTAAAATCAGAATATGAGGGAAAACTAGAAATCAGTGTTCAGGTAATCATTTTATATGAAAGTCTTTTGAATAGATTGCCAATTAAATATTTTGCAAAGTGTGGAATAATAAAGTTAAATTTATAGAGAGTTCACATCATTGACATTGGTCTCTTTCTCTTATGTTATAAACCCAGCATCAAGAAAGACCAGTGTTATCAAAAATCAGTTATATTTAGGGATATCAGCCTTCTCTTGGCTAAATTTTTCACTCAGAAAATTTGGGAAATGAGCCCGTCTAAAAAGTTCAATCTTGAGTATTTATCATGATGATTTTAAAAGTGAACCACCCAAATATTTAGTAACACTTGATAGGCAAGCCTCTATGGCAAAGGACTCAATGCCCCAAAGTACCTACATCCACCATTCTCTTCTATAGACTCATGATAATCTGAGATTGTTATATGATTAATCAGCCATTTTCCCTCATTCAAACATTTCCCAATATAAACCACAAAACCCTACCTCTGCCTGAATGAATCTCAATTTTCAGTAATCTGTCACACCTTCCTTCTGTTCAGTTCAATGCTCAGTCATGTCTGACTCTTTGTGACCCCATGAACCGCAGCATGCCAGGCCTCTCTGTCCGTCACCAACTCCTGGAGTTCACTCAAACTCATGTCCATTGAGTCGGTGATGCCATCCAACCATTTCATCCTGTGTAGTCTCATTCTCCTCTCACCTTCAATCCCAGCATCAGGGTCTTTTCCATTGAGTCAGTTCTTCTCATCAGGAGGCCAAAATATTGGAGTTTCAGCTTCAACATCAGTCCTTTCAATGAATATTCAGGACTGATTTCCTTTAGGATGAACTGGATGGATCTCCTTGCAGTCCAAGGGACTCTCAAGTGTCTTCTCCAACACCACAGTTCAAAAGCATTAATTCTTTGGTGCTCAGCTTCCTTATAGTCCAAACTCACATCCATATATGACTACTGGAAAAACCATAGCTTTAACTACACGGATCTTGGTTGGCTAAGTAATGTCTCTACTTTTTAATATGCTCTCTAGGCTGGTCATAATTTTCTTTCCAAGGAGTAAGCGTCTTTTAATTTTATGGCTGCAGTCAACATCTGCAGTGATTTTGGAGGCCCCCAAAATTAAGTCTGCCACTGTTTCCATTGTTTCCCCATCTATTTGCCATGAAGTGATGGGACCAGATGCCATGATCTTAGTTTTCTGAATGTTGAGCTTTAGGACATTTTCACTCTCCTCTTTCACTTTCATCAAGAGGCTCTTTAGTTCTTCTTCACTTTCTGCCATAAGGGTGGTGTCATCTGCATATCTGAGGCTATTGATATTTCTCCAGCAATCTTGATTCCAGCTTTTGTGCTTCATCCAGTCCAGCATTTCTCATGATGTACTCTAAATATAAGTTAAATAAGCAGGGTGATAATATACAGCCTTGACATATTCCTTTCCCAATTTGGAAACAGTCTGTTGTTCCATGTCCAGTTCTAACTGTTGCTTCCTGACTTGCATACAGATTTCTCAAGAGGCAGGTCAGGTGGTTTGGTATTCCCATCTCTTTCAGAATTTTCCAGTTTATTGTGATCCACACAGTCAAAGGCTTTGTCATTGTCAATAAAGCAGAAATAGATGTTTTTCAGGAGCTCTCCTGCTTTTTCGATTATCCAGTGGATGTTGACAATTTGATCTCTGCCTCTGCTATTTGATCTCTGGCAAACTGGTTCCTATGACTTTTCTAAATCCAGCTTGAACATCTGGAAATTCACAGTTCACATATTGTTGAAGACTAGCTTGGAGAATTTTGCGAATTATTTTACTAGCGTGTGAGATGAGTGTAATTGTGTAGTAGTTTGAACATTCTTTGGCATTTTCTTTCTTTGGGATTGGAATGAAAACTGACCTTTTCCAGTCCTGTGGCCACTGCTGAGCTTTCCAAATTTGCTAGCATATTGAATGCAGCACTTCCACAGCATCATCTTTTAGGATTTGAAATAGCTCAACTGGAATTCCATCACCTCCACTAGCTTTGTTTGTAGTGATGCTTCTTAAGGTCCACTTGACTTCAAATTTCAGGATGTCTGGCTCCAGGTGAGTGATCACACCATTGTGATTATCTGGGTCGTGAAGATCTTTTTTGTACAGTTCTTCTGTGCATTCTTGCCACCTCTTCTTAATATCTTCTGCTTCTGTTAGGTTCATACCATTTCTGTCCTTTATTGAGCCCATCTTTGCATGAAATGTTCCCTTGGTATCTCTACTTTTCTTGAAGAAATCTCTAGTCTTTCCCATTCTATTGTTTTCATCTATTTCTTTGCATTGATCACTGAGGAAGGCCTTCTTGTCTCTCCTTGCTATACTTTGGAACTCTGCTTTCAAAAGGGCATATCCTTATTTTTCTCCTTTGCTTTTTGCTTCTCTTCTTTTCACAGCTATTTGTAAGGCCTCCTCAGACACCCATTTTGCTTTTTTGCATTTCTTTTTCTTGGGGATGGTCTTGATCCCTGTCTCCTTTACAATGTCATGAACCTCAGTCTATAGTTTATCAGGCACTCTGTTTATCAGATCTAGTCCCTTAAATCTATTTCTCACTTCCACTGTATAATCTTAAGGGATTTGATTTAGGCCACACCTTCAGACATAAAGAAAACAAAGGGACAACTATAATCACCTCAAATTATATGATATTTTCAATGTGCAGCTCTAGAATCCAGTGTAATGTCAGCCTCCTTTCAAGTGCTCCATAATTATCCAGAATCCAGCCATCACAGTGGCTTCTCATCCTTAACTCTACCAAACTGAAGTGAAGTGAAATTGCTCAATCATGTCCAACTCTTTGTGACCCCATGAACTATACAATCCATCAATTCTCCAGGCCAGAATACTGGAGTGGGTAGCCTTTCCCTTCTCCAGGGGATACTCCCAACCCAGGGATCAAGTCCAGATCTCCCACATTGCAGGTGGATTCTTTACCAGCTGAGCCACAAGGGAAACTCTAACTCTACCAAAGACATAGTCAATTCCAATTTTCTTGAAACTTCTATCTTGTCGGTGTTCTTAAAAGTGATTTAAGGGGGTAGGAGAGATGTCTTTCCACCCAAGGTCTAACCTTGATTTTACAAAAACAGTCATTTTGATTTTTTTTTAACTTTTATACCTACATGGTACTGAGAAACATTTTAAAATATATTTTAATTAATTTATTTATTTTAATTGGATAATAATTACTTTACAATATTGTGATGGTTTTTTGCCATACATCAACATGAATTGGCATAGGTATACAAGAGTCTCCTCCATTTTGAACCCCTCTCCCACCTCCCTACCCACCCTATCCCTCTGGGTTGTCCCAGAGTCCTGGCTTTGGGTGTCCTGCTTCATGCATCAAACTTGCACTGGCCATCTATTTTTCAAATGGTAATGTACACGTTTCAATATTATTCTCTCAAATCATCCCACCCTCGCCTTCTCCCACTGAGTTCAAAACTCTGTTCTTTATGTCTGTGTCTCATTTTCTGCCCTGCATGTAGGATCATCATTACCATCTTTCTAAATTCTATATATGTTAATACACAATATTTTTCTTTCTCTTTCTTACTTATTTCACTCTGTATAATAGACTTCAGTTTCATCCATCTCATTAGAACTGACTCAAATGTGTTCCTTTTTATAGCTGAATAATATTCCAGTGTGTATATATACCACAATTTCCTTACTCATTCATCTGTCAATGGGCATTTAGGCTGCTTCCATGTCCTAGCTATTGTAAACAGTGTTGCAATGAATATTGGGGTACATGTGTCTCCTTCAATTTTGGTTTCCTCAGGGTGTATACCCAGCAGTGGGATTGCTGGGTTGTATGCCAGTTCTATTCCCAGTGGTTTAAGAAATCTCCACGCTGGTGTCCTTGGTGGCTGTAACCAATTTGCATTCCTACCAACAGTGTAAGAGAGTTCCCTTTTCTCCACATCCTCTCCAGCATCTATTGTTTGTAGACTTTTTGATGATGGCCATTCTGACCAGCATGACATGATACCTCATTGTGGTTTTGATTTGCATTTCTCTAGTAATGAGCAATCGGAGAAGGCAATGGCACCCCACTCCAGTACTCTTGCCTGGAAAATCCCATGGATGGAGGAGCCTGGTAGGCTGCAGTCCATGGGGTCACTAAGAGTCGGACACGACTGAGTGACTTCACTTCCACTTTTCACTTTCATGCATTGGAGAAGAAAATGGCAACCCACTCCAGTGTTCTTGCCTGGAGAATCCCAGGGATGGGGGAGCCTGATGACCTGCCATCTATGGCGTCGCACAGAGTCGGACACGACTGAAGCGACTTAGCAGCAGCAGCAGCAGCGGCAGCAATAATGAGCAATGGTGAGCATCTTTCCATGTGTTTATTAGCCATCCATATGTCTTCTTTGGAGAAATGTCTGTTTAGGTCTTTTGCCCACTTTTTGACTAGGTTGTTTGTTTTTCTGGTATTGAGCTGCATGAGCTGCTTTTATATTTTGGAGATTAATTCTTTGTCGGTTTCATTTTCTATTATTTTCTCCCATTCTGAGGGCTGTCTTTTCCCCTTGCTTATAGTTTCCTTTATTGTGTAAAAGCTTTTTAGTTTAATTAGGTCCCGATTGTTATTTTGTTTTTATTTCCATTACTTGGGGAGGTGGGTCATAGAGGATCTTACTGTGATTTATGTTGGAGAGTGTTCTGCCTATATTTTCCTCTAAGAATTTTAAGTTTCTGGTCTTACAATTAGATCTTTAATCCATATTGAGTGTCTTTTTGTGTATGGTGTTAGAAAGTGTTCTAATTTCATTCTTTTACATGTAGTTGACCAGTTTTCCCAGCACCACTTGTTGAAGAGACTGTCTTATCTCCATTGTATATTTTTGCCTCCTTTGTTAAAGATAATGTGTCCATAGGAGCATGGATTTATCTCTGGACTTTCTATATTGTTCCATTGATCTTTATTTCTGTCTTTGTGCCAGTAACATACTGTCTTGATGACTGTAGCTTTGTAGTATAGTCTGAAGTCAGCAAGGTTGATTCTACCAGTTCCATTCTTCTTTCTCAAAATTGCTTTGGCTGTTTGAGGTCTTTTGTGTTTTCATACAAATTGTGAAATTATTTGTTCTAATTCTATGAAAAATGCCATTATTAGCTTGATAGGGATTGCATTGAATCTATAGATTGCTTTGGGTAGTATACTCATTTTCACTCTATTGATTCTTCCAATTCAAGAACATGGTATATTCCTCTATCTATTTGTGTCATCTTTGATTTCTTTCATCAGTGTTTTATAGTTTTCTGTATACAGGTCTTTTGCTTCTTTAGGTAAATTTATTCTTAAGTATTTTATTCCTTCTGTTGCAATGGTGAATGGGGTTGTTTCCTTAATTTCTATTGCTGATTTTTCATTGTTAATGTATAGGAACGCAAGGGGTTTCTGTGTTTTGATGTTATATCCTACAACTTTACTATGTTTATTGATTAGCTCTAGTAATTTTCTGGTGGCATCTCTAGGGTTTTCTAGGTGGAGGATCATATCATCTGCAAACAGTGAAAGTTTTGCTTCTTTTCCAATCTGGATTCTTTTATTTCTTTTTCTTCTCTGATTGCTCCGACAAGAACTTCCAAAACTATGTTGAATTATAGTGGTGAGAGTCGGTACCTTTGTCTTGTTCCTGATTTTAGTGGAAATGTTTCCAATTTTTTGCCATTGAGGATAATGTTTTCTATGGGTTTGTCATATATGGCATTTATTATGTTGAGGTATGTTCCTTCTATTCCTACTTTATAGAGAGATTTATCATAAATGGGTCTTGAATTTTGTCAAAGGTTTTCTTTGCATCTACTGAAATTATCATATGCCTTTTTTCTTTCAATTTATTAATATGGTGTATCACATTGATTTGCAAATATTAAAGAATTCTTACATCCCTGGAATAAAGCCCACTTAATCATGATGTCTGATCTTTTAATATGTTGTTAGATTCTGTTTGCTAGAACTCTGTTGAGGATTTTTGCATCTATGTTCATCAGTAATATTGGCCTATAGTTTTATTTTTTGTGTGTTGCAACTTTGTTTGGTTTGGGTATCAGGGTGTTGATGGCCTTGTAAAATGATTTAGGGAGTTTTCCATCCTCTGCAACTTTCTGGAAGAGTTTGAGTAGAATAGATGTCAGCTCTTCTCTAAATTTCTGGTAGAATTCAACTGTGAGGCCATCTGGTCCTGGGCTTTTTTTGTTGGCAGATTTTTAAATACAGCTTTTATTTCTGTGCTTGTGATTGTTCTGTTCAAATTTTATTTTTCTTCCTGGTTCAATTTTGGAAGGTAATGCTTTTGTAAGAATGTGTCCATTTCTTCCAAGTTGTCCATTTTATTGGCATATAGTTGCTTATAGTAGTCTTTTATGACTTCCCTGTAGCTCAAATGGTGAAGAATTTGCCTGCAATGCAGGAGACCAGGGCTTGATCCCTGGGTGGGGAAAATCCTCTGAAGAAGGGAATGGCAATCCACTCCAGTATTCTTACCTGGGGAATTCCAGAGACAGAGAAGCCTGGTGGGCTACAGTCCATGGGGTCACAAAGAGTCAGACATGACTGAGCAACTTACACACACACAAACATTAACATTTGCACAAATGTGTGCAAATGCGAGTGATTTCCTGTGAGTTCACAGTCTTTTGTAATCCTTTGTATTTCTGTATTATCTACTGTAATGTCTTCATTTTCATTTCTAATTTTATTGATTTGAGTCTTCGTTGTTTTTTTTTCTTAATGAGTCTGGCTAAGGATTTGTCTATTTTATTTACCTTCTCAAAGAATGAGCTTTATTCATCTTTGCTATAGTCTCCTTCATTTCTTTGTATTCTATTTCTGCTCTAATTTTTATGATTTATCTCCTTTTATTAACTTTGGGGGGTTTTGTTCTTCTTTTTCTAGTTGCTTTATGTGTAAAATTAGGTTGTTTATTTGATGTTTCTCTTGTTTCTTGAGGTAGGCTTCTATTGTTATGAACTTCATTCTCAGCATTACTTTTACTGAATCCCATAGATTTTGGGTTGTCATGATTTTAATTATCATTTGTTTCTATGCATATTTTGATTTCCTTTTTTATTTCTTCAGTGATCTCTTGCTTATTCAGAAGCATGTTGTTTAGCCTCCATATGATTGTGTCCTTTATAGTTTTTTTTCCTCTAGTTAATAGTTACTATTACAGCATTGTGACTGGAAAAGATGCTTGTAATGATTTCAATTTGTTTTTAATTTACCAAGGCTAGATTTTTAGCCCAGAATGTCATCTATCATGGAAAATGTTGCACGTGAATGTGAGAAAAAGGTTAAATCCATTGTTTTGATTTGAAATGCCCTGTAGATATCAATTAGGTCTAACAGGTCCAATGTATCATTTATAGCTTGTGTTTACTTGTTAATTTTCTGTCTGGATGATCTGGCCATTGGTGTGAGTGGGGTATTAAGGTCCCCTGCTCTTACTGTTTACTGTCAATTTCCCCTTTCATAGCTGTTAGCATTTGCCTCATGTACTGAGGTGCTCTTATGTTAGGTGCACATATATTTATAATTGTTATATCTTCCTCTTGGATTGATCTCTGATCATTTTGTGGTGTCCTTCTTTGTCTCTTATAATGCTCTTTATTTTAAAGTTTATTTTATCTGATATGAGTATTGCTACTCCTGCTTTCTTTTGATCTCCATTTGCATGAAATATTTTTTCCAGCCCTTTACTTTCAGTGTGTATGTTTCCCTAAGTTTGAGGTGGGTCTTTTGTTCAGTTCAGTTCAGTCGCTTAGTCATGTCCGACTCTTTGCGACCCCATGAATCGCAGCACACCAGGCTTCCCTGTCCATCACCATCTCCTGGAGTTTACTCAACTCATGTCCATCGAGTCAGTGATGCCATCCAGCCATCTCATCCTCTGTTGTCCCCTTCTCCTCCTGCCTCCAACCCCTGCAGCATCAGAGTCTTTTCCAATGAGTCAACTCTTTGCATGAGGTGGCCAAAGTACTGGAGTTTCAGCTTTAGCATCATTCCTTCCAAAAAAAACCCCAGGGCTGATCTCCTTCAGAATGGACTGGTTGGATCTCCTTGCAGTCCAAGGGACTCTCAAGAGTCTTCTCCAACACCACAGTTCAAAAGCATCAATTCTTCAGCGCTTAGCTTTCTTCACAGTCCAACTCTCACATCCATACATGACCACAGGAAAAACCATAGCCTTGACTAGACGGACCTTTGTTGGCAAAGTAATGTCTCTGCTTTTGAATATGCTATCTAGGTTGGTCATAGCTTTCCTTCCAAGGAGTAAGTGTCTTTTAATTTCATGGCTGCAATCACCATCTGCAGTGATTTTGGAGCAAAAAAAAAAATAGTCTGACACTGTTTCCACTGTTTCCCCATCTATTTCCCATGAAGTGATGGGACCAGATGCCATGATCTTCGTTTTCTGAATGTTGAGCTTTACGCCAACTTTTTCACTTTCTTCTTTCACTTTCACCAAGAGGCTTTTTAGTTCCTCTTCACTTTCTGCCATAAGGGTGGTATCATCTGCATATCTGAGGTTATTGATATTTCTCCCGGCAATCTTGATTCCAGCTTGTACTTCTTCCAGCCCAGCATTTCTCATGATGTACTCTGCATAGAAGTTAAATCAGCAGGGTGACAATATACAACCTTGATGTACTCCATTTCCTATTTGGAACCAGTCTGTTGTTCCATGTCCAGTTCTAACTGTTGCTTCATGACCTGCATACAGGTTTCTCAAGAGGCAGGTCAGGTGGTCTGGTATCCCCATTTATTTCAGGATTTTCCACAGTTAATTGTGATCCACACAGTCAAAGGCTTTTGCATAGTCAATAAAGCAGAAATAGATATTTTTCTGGAACACTCTTGCTTTTTCCATGATCCAGCGGATGTTGGCAATTTGATCTCTGGTTCCTCTTTTGTAGACAGCCATATATAGGGGTTTTGTTTTTGTATCCATTTGGCCAGTCATTGTCTTTTGATTGGAGAATTTAACCCATTTACATTTAAGGTGATTATTGATAGGTATGATCTCATTACCATTTACTTTAATGTTTGGTTCAGTTTTAGAAATCTTTTCTGTGTTTTCTGTCTAGAGAAGACCATTTGGCATTTGTTGAAGAGCTAGTTTGGTGGTGCTAAATTCTCTCAGCTTTTGCTTATCTGTAAAGCTTTTGATTTCTCCTTTGAATATGAACGAGATCCTTGCTGTGTAGAGTAATCTTGGTTGCAGGTTTTTCTCTTTCATCACTTTTAGTATATCCTGCCATTCCCTTCTGGCATACAGAATTTCTGTTGAAAGAGCAACTGTTGCCCTTATGGGGATCCCCTTTTATGTTATTTGTTGTTTATCCCTTGCTGCTTTTAATATTTGCTCTTTGTGTTTAATTTTTGTCAGTTTGATTAGTATGCATCTTGGTGTGTTTTCTCTTGGGTTTATCCTGTATGGAACTCTCTGGACTTCTTGGACTTGGGTGATTATTTCCTTCCCCATTTTAGGGAAAATTTCAACTATTATCTCCTCAAATATTTTCTCTTGCCCTTTCCTTTTGTCTTCTTCTTCTGGGACTCCTATGATTCAAATGGTGGAGTGTTTAACATTGTCCCAGAGGTCTCTGAGGCTGTCCTCATTTCTTTTTATTCTTTTTTTCTTTATTTATTCCCAACATTCTATATTCCATCTCACTTATCCTTTCTTCTATCTCAGTTCCCCTACTATTGTTTCCCTGCAGAGCACTTTTAACCCCAGTTATTGCATTGTTCATTATTGATTGACTATTCTTTATTTCTTCTAGATTCTTCTTAAACATTTGTTGCATTTTCTCAATCCATGACTCTAGTCTATTTATCTGTAACTCCATTTTCTTTTCAAGATTTTGAATCATCTTTACTATCATTATTCTGAATTATTTTTCAGACTCCCTTTCTCTTCTTCTTTTGTTTGGTTTGGTGGGGTTTTATCATGTTCCTTCACCTGCTGGATATTCCTCTGCTTTTCATTTTGTTTAGTTTGCTGTGTTTGGGGTCTCCTTTCTTCAGACTGGAGTGTCATAGTTCCTCTTAATTATGGAGTCTGCTGTCTGTGGGTGGAGTTGACCATGTCTTGTGAAGGTTCCTGGTTGGAGGAGTTTGTGTCTGAGTTCTAGTGGGTGGAGCTGATCTCGTCTCTCTGGAGGGCAATCCAGTGTCCAGTAGTATGTTTTGGGGTGTCGATGGGTTTGGTATGGCTTTGGGCAGCCTGTCTTTCAATGTTCAGTGCTGTGTTCCTGTTTTGCTGAAGGATTAGTGTGTGGTGTCTTGCACTGGAGCTTGCTGGCTCTTGAATGGAACTTGGTATCAGTGTAGGTATGGCAGCTTTGGGGTGGGTTCTCATCTATTAACATTCCCTGGGGTCAGGAGTTCTATGATAGCCCAAAGTTCTGGAGTTGATCCTCCTGCCTTTGGGTTTTGATTCCCCTCTTACAGTAGCATCAAGGCTTCTGTATCCACACAGTACAGAAGACAGAACCCCTAGGTTAATGGTGAAACAATTCTCCACAGCCAGGAACATCCAAAGAGATTCACAAAGTTATATAGAAAAGAGAAGAGGGAAGACAGAGATAAAGGTTGCCAGGAGGGCAAAAGGAAGAGTCAAAAGGGAAGAGTGCAATCAAGCCAGTAATCAAATCCCTAAATGAAAGTGGATACTAAAAATTAGACTCTTAAAGGTACAAAACTAATAACAAATATGAAAAAGCAAAAAAAAAAAAAAAAAACCTAGAAAAGAGTTTCAGACTCTTAAAGTGAAATACAAGAAAATTGAACACAAACATTTTTTAAAATATGGAATTTGTTTAAAACATAAGTGTTTTTTTTTTTTTCTCTCTCTTGTTAGAAAGGTAATAATAGGCTCCTCTGGAAGCATGGAGAACACACACACTGCTACCAGGAGCACCTGCTGAAGAAAGGCAGCCAGGAGCACCAATGACTGGAGGCTCCACTCAGAACTTGGTCTCAACGAGCAGCCCTTCAGATCCAGCAGTGTGAACTGGCCCTTTTTTGCCATGTGGAGGTCAGTCTTCTGATAATGTTAATTTCAGGAAAATGACCATCCATCACATATGCTCATATTGCATCTACACTACAGGGCCAGAGACAATGTGGGGCTACCAGGCTCAGGGATACACACTCCAAGGCACTGCAAGCCCTACAGCTATGATACTGTCTGGCCCAGCCATGCCAGACATTTTGCTGTCTTAGGAATGTTTTAAAAATTTTAAAGAATTTAAAATTTTAAGAGTATAAACTTAGTTTGAATCAAAATGAATCCTATGATCATTAACTAAGTATAATGAAAATGTCAAGGGCCTTTTGAAATCCTTTCTCCCAGCCTACAAACAACTTTTTAAAGTGACTAATTTAATTTAATTTTTTTCTTTTCCATTATGATTTATCATAAGATATTCAATACAATTTTCTGTGTTATACAGTAGGACATTGCTTTTTATCTTTCCTATATATAATAGTTTGCATTAGCTTATCCCAAACTCCCAATCCTTTCCTCCCCCCAATCCCTTGGCAACCACAAATCTGTTATCTACTCTGTGAGTCTGTTTCTGCTTTGTAGATAATTCCGCTTGTGTAAAAAGACTAATTTTAGAGTACTTCCCATTGTGTTATAAACTGAAAATGTTTATATTTATGCAAATAAACTGCTTGAGCCATAAAGATAGTTTTAATTTGAACCGAACATGATAGTATCTATGGTTTTGGAAAGATGGGGGGAAATTAGGCATTGTATCCTATTATATGTACACAGTATCTTTATTTCTAGATAGCTTCAAACTGCAAAACTGCATCAGGATGGAGAAAACTGGTTTCTAATAACTGTGGTTTTCTTGAACAGGAATATATAAATAGGTTTACTAATAAAAGTGGTCTCACAGTACCAGCATTTACTTTAGTTTTCCACTTTTTGTTTTTGTTGTTTAGTCGCCAAGTCATGTTCAACTCTTTTGCAACCCCATGGACTGTAGCCTGCAAGGCTTTTCTGTCTATGGGATTTTCCAGCAAGAATACTGGAGCAGGTTGCCCTTCCCTTCTCTAGCCAAAATGGTGTTATATAGTGTGCTTTGGTTTTGAAGAAACTTTACCAAAAAGTCATGTAAGGGCTAGCTTTGCATCTGTCAGCATCAAATCTCTCATGAAAGTTCTAATCTTATACTGTCATAAAATTCTAATCCAATTTTATGCCTTCATTTATGTATTATATGTCCTGTGCAAAATATGGAAGACACAGTGAACAGAGTCAACAGGCCAGTGATGTGCCAAGAGATGTTAAAAATCTGTTTTCTGAAGGGTGGAGAGGAGGGAAGCTCTGATATATATTGTATGCCAATTGTTATGGTGTAAGTATTTCTGGGTCTATCTTCAGCTAGGGTGAAAAACAGATGCCACCAATTAGATGGACTTGCAAAGCATTTAGAATAAGAAGACTGAGCCAGAGCCCAATTTTCTGCACTGGAAATCTGTTGTAAGGGTGTGAGATGTTCCTGCAAATCATGTCACTGTTCCCTGTCCAGTTGCTGGGAACCCAGAGTCTTCTGTGGCAGCAGCTGCCTGATTCCTGGATTCCATTTCCCTTAGGTAGTTCAAAAACTTTGTAGTACCCACAGCAATCTTAAAGGAAGCATGAGAAGATTCCAGTGAGTCAGTTCTGTGATGCTCTATGAGTTTTTCCTGAAGGACCAGCTTAAGGTCCACCCCGTCAGCCCTTCCATGTGTTGAGTAAATCCTTAATTCTCTCTGTTAAGTCCTTTATGTTTAAAATTTGCCACATAAACTGGATTTCTTGTCAGTTCCCACTTAGAACATGAAATTCTTAACTCAGAAGATCTGGCCATATTCTCTCCTCAGTTCTATAAATGGCAACTACAGTATCCATTTGTGAAATCTTCTTAGACAAAAGTTTCCTTTTCCTTCTCTGACATTCTATAACACTGTCTGTTCTTATGTTACAGGAATCCCATTTGCACATGCTGCTGTTACTGCTGCTAAGTCGCTTCAGTCATGTCCGACTCTATGCGACCCTATAGATGGCAGCCCACCAGGCTCCCCCCCATCCCTGGGATTCTCCAGGCAAGAACACTGGAGTGGGTTGCCATTTCCTTCTCCAATGCAGGAAAGTGAAAAGTGAAAGTGAAGACGCTCAGTCATGTCTGACTCTCAGCAACCCCATGGACTGCAGCCTACCAGGCTCCTCCATCCATGGGATTTTCCAGGTAAGAGTACTGGAGTGGGGTGTCATTGCCTAAATTGTCCTTATTTTAGGATTTAGACAAGTTCAGGACAGATAATGTCGGCACAGTAATGCATCTGCATAAAGACAATCTGTGGGAAGGACATTAATCTAAGGGAATGACAGGCATGCAAGATTGGGCCTGTAACAACACACTCATTATTAAACAATTCCAGCAATTCTGATACAGACTTCCTTCCCTACCCCTGAAGATTCAAATCTGATCCCAGGAAGAGAGATAGCTACTGGAAAGTAAAGATTACTGACAGTGTCATTGAAATTTTGAGTGTTATTGGTGTGCACACCATGAAGGTAGAGAGAGAGAATTTTCTACATTTTAAGTTACACATCAGAGCCATGGAGCCTAAGGACCATACATTCTCCCAGTATGGGGAAGGTTGCTATAGCTCACAAAGCAGCTGCCACTGTAACTCTTTGGCACAGAATTTTCAGCAGGGTGGTTAAACAACATGCTTGCAGATCCAGGAAAACTCTCTGAATCATATCAATGTCTTTGCTACTTAGAGTTTCGGTGGTGAGGGGAGATGCAGGTCAGGAAGCAACAGTTAGAACTGGACATGGAACAACAGACTGGTTCCAAATAGGGAAAGGAGTACATCAAGGCTGTATATTGTCACCCTGCTTATTTAATTTATATGCAGAGTACATCATGAGAAACGCTGGGCTGGAGGAAGCACAAGCTGGAATCAAGATTGCTGGGAGACATATCAATAAGCTCAGATATATAGATGATACCAGCCTTATGGCAGAAAGTGAAGAAGAACTAAAAAGCCTCTTGGTGAAAGTGAAAGAGGAGAGTGAAAAAGTTGGCTTAAAGCTCAACATTCAGAAAACTAAGATCATGGCATCCGGTCCCATGAAGTCATGGCAAATAGATGGGGAAACAGTGGAAATAGTGGCTGACTTTAATTTTGGGGGCTCCAAAATCACTGCAGATGCTGATTGCAACCATGAAATTAAAAGATGCTTACTCCTTGGAAGGAAAATTATGACCAACCTAGACAGCATATTAAAAAGCAGAGACATTACTTTGCCAACAAAGGTCTGTCTAGTCAAGGCTATGGTTTTTCCAGTAGTCATGTATGGATGTGAGAGTTGGACTATACAGAAAGCTAAGCGCTGAAGAATTGATGCTTTTGAACTGTGGTGTTGGAGAAGACTCTTGAGAGTCCCTTGGACTGCAAGGAGATCCAACCAGTCCATCCTAAAGGAGATCAGTCCTGGGTGTTCATTGCGAGGACTGATGTTGAAGCTGAAACTCCAATACTTTGGCCACCTGATGTGAAGAGCTGACTCATTTGAAAAGACCCTGATGCTGGGAATTATTGAGGGCAGGAGGAGAAGGGGACGATAGAGGATGAGATGGTTGGATGGCATCACCAACTCAATGGACATGGGTTTCAGTAGATTCTAGCAGTAGGTTATGGACAGGGAGGCCTGGCATGCTGTGGTTCATGGGGTTCCAAGATTCAGACATGATTGAGTGACTGAACAGGAAACTGGTGAGGGGAGAAAAGTCTTCCCAAGGCAGAAAAGGAGTCTGGTGTCTTTGAGTATGAAAAGAGGCAACAATTGTATATTCTTGCCTCCTTTGTCATAGATTGGGTGACCATAGGTCCATGAGCTTATCTCTGGGCCTTCTGTCCTATTCCATTGATCAATGTTTCTGTGCCAGTGCCATGTTGGTTTGATTAACATAGCTTTGCAGTATCGTCTGAAGTCAGGGAGCCTGATTCCTCCAGCTCTGTTTTCTCTTTCTGAAGATTGCTTTGGCTATTCGGGGTCTTTTGTGTTTCCATACAAACTGTAAAATTTTTGTTCTAATTCTGTGAAAAATGTCATTGGTAATTTGATAGGGATTGCATCAAATCTACAGATTGCTCTAAGTATTATAGTCATTTTCACATATTGATTCTTTGATCCAAGAACATGATATATTTCTTCATCTGTGTCATCTTTGATTTTTCTCATTGGTGTCATAGTTTTCTCAGTATAGGTCTTCTGCTTCCTTAGGTAGGTTTATTCCCAGGTATTTCATTCTTTCTGTTGCAGTGGTAAATGGGATTTTTTCCTTAATTTATCTCTCTGAACTTTTGTTGTTAGTGAATAGGAAGGAGGAGATATACATATAGTTGATTCACTTCATTGTACAACAGAAATTAATGCAACATTGTAAAGTAACTATACCCAAATTAAAAAAACAGAAAATAGGCAACAAAGGCAAAATAGATTATCAAAAATGACCTACTGTGTAGCACAGGGAACTCTACTCATTATTCTGTAATAACCTATATGGAAAAAGAATCTGAAAAAGAATGAATATATGTATATGTATAAGTGAAGCACATTGCTGTACACCTGAAACTAACACATTGTAAATCAACTGTATTGCAATATAAAATAAAAATTAAATTAAGTATTTTTAAAGAATAAGAAAAAAATGAGGCAACTAGGGGTACACACATACAAATGAAGCTTTTGTTGTTGACATTCAGTAGCTCTGGTGATTCGTCAACAGTTTTTTGTTTGTTTGTTTGTTTGTTTGAGCACATGTAACCAAATCTTTTCAGGAGGAAAATAAAAATGGCAGATGATTACTGTACCCAAAACATCCTAATCTTGGACAGTGTTTAGCCCCTAACATATCCTAGAAATAGTTTTAATGTTAGGGAGCATAGTCTAAGAAGCAATATTTATTCAAAATATGACCCTGTATTTACTTCCAGGCTTTTGTGGCTTGGCATTAAGATTAAACAAGTAATGGTTATCCTGCAGTGATGTGAATGCATACTGTCTTCCCATCTAATCCAGCTTATACATGGCTTAAGACTCTGTTGTAAATTCCACACAATACCTAGCACAGTGCCTCATACATAATAGGTGAGCAAGATGTGTAGTAAATGAGTGAATACCTTTTACTTTTACACCTTTTCTTTTCTTCCAAACACTCACACACATACACAAACCCTGCCAACACCACAAATTACATTAATATAAACATTACCAATGTAGAAATTGTAACAGGATTTGGTAATATTTTATCCTGAATGAACTGAAGAACTTCCAAATTTATTTTCTAATTTAAAATCATAAGCTTTTCTCAGGTGGTAAAAATAGTGGTTGTCAATTTCATGGTACAAATGAAAATTTAGTATCAACCATTTAAATTATTTCTTTCCATTTATTCAGTTATTTCAGAGAAAAAATTAAATTGAATAATGACAATAAGTTTTATGCTAATTTCTCTAAAATAAGCTATGTTCTTGAATGTCCACAATACTCTGATTACAGCTTCTTTTGAAAAATATTTAGAGGGGTCAAAATGATTTTTAAATGTGGATGTATGGATGTAGCAGTAAGCCATTTTTTTCCTTGGTAGAGTAATTAGAGTTCCCTTTTGGAAAATAAAAAAGCAAGTAATACATTGGCAATTCCAATCAGTGTCTTTAAACACTAGCTCTGCTAGTTTCCGAAGAAGCAATGGTGCTGTACTTTGCCTTTATGCCCTCAAGAGAGAGCAACCTCATGTAAGACCTGTCTACCTTGAAGACCACCTAATGTTTTACAGCTACAGTTTCTAAAGAAAAACATGACAAAAATATGGCCTGAGGCAGTACCATTTTATGAACAAATGTTCCCAAGTCACAGTGAATATTTCACATGACCAAATTTTCATGCCTTTTGTATTGCCCGTAACAGTAGCCATTAATACTATGGGATAATATATACACATATATATACACACATTTCTCCTTAAAATCAGATCCTAAGAAGTTCTTTAAAATAATATTCTTTAAAGAAGGAGTTCTAAATTTGTATTAAAAAGAAAAAAAAAAGGAGTTCTGATGAGGTTTGAGTCAGAGTGAGAGAAAAATCTGTTAATCTCCTATCAGGCAGAGTTAAATAACAATCTTATTAGAGACTTTGATGATTTTGGAGGAAAATTTAATAATGATATAAATCAAATGTTAAAATAATCCTCTAAGGAAACTTACTTCATTTGAGAGAAAAATAAAGTTTCACCAGTAACCATAGTGAGTTGATATTATTGCAGTTGTTTTTATAAGTTGTTGCTATGACTTTTTTGACTTTGGGGCTAGAGTTTACTTCAAATACAACAGATGGCAACGATTACACTTCTGTAACTTTTTTTTCTTGAATAACTAAACAGAGCATAATAAAATAAACAGTCGTATACACTAGAGAGTTTTGTTTTGTTTCACATTTTATTAAAACTAAAAGTGAACAAAGTAACTCAAATATAAAATGAGACCTCCATGTATTCCAAACTTTGCCTACAAATTGAAAAATATTAAGATATTCTATTTTTTTACTTCTCTCATGGTTTTAAGGAAACTAAAACAAAATGGAACAAAAAGATAGTAAGAAAGAAAGTTTGCAACATCGACAACTCAAATCAGAAGCAAATATTAAAAGCCTAGGAGAAAGCTTCTCTTTATCTGTCTCAGTTTGGTTCAGTTGCTCAGTCATGTCCGACCATGTGGACTACAGCACGCCAGGCTTCCCTGTCCATCACCAACTCCCAGAGCTTGCTCCAATTCATGTCTCTCGAGATGGTGATGCCATCCAACCATCTCATCCTCTGTCGTCCCCTTCTCCTGCCTTCAATCTTTTCCAGCATCAGGGTCTTTTCTAATCAGTCAGCCTTTTGCATCAGGTGGCCAAAGCATTGGCGCTTTAACTTCAGCATCAGTCCTTCCAATGAATATTTTAGGATTGATTTTCTTTAGGATTGAGTGGTTTGATCTCCTTGCAGTCCAAGAGACTCTCAAGAGTCTTCTATACTCCCACAGTTCAAAAGCATCAGTTCTTCAGAGCTCAGCCTTCTTTATGGTCCAACTCTCACATCCATACTTGATTACTGGAAAAACCATAGCTTTGACAATACAGAACTTTATCTATCTCACTTGCTACAAATTGGAGAAACCAGAATTTGATAGAATTAAAATCTGAAAAGAAAATCTTATAATGAAATTTTTATCTCAGAGATGTTCACATTTTTTTCTTAGTATTATGTGGTATCTGTCAATACCCTGGATTTTCCTTTTCATGACCTCTCCAAAAGGAGAAGATTTGGGTAATTTTCAAAATTCAAACTAAAGCTTACAAACAAAGCTAGATAATGATTACTTTTCACATAGCAATATTTTACATTAATTAATTCTATAAGGATTATTTAATCAAAATGACATAGTTGATGGGAAATGACCTCTAATGAACAAGAACACTGATGTCAAGGACCAGATTCCCATTTCCAGATGTTTAAAATGTTCATGTGTGTCCTTGGGTTAATCATTTGACTTCCATTCTTTATTTTCCCATTCTGACAAATGAAGGCAATAAATTCTCTGATAAGATAGAATTTATGTCATGCTGAAATGTTGATATGTTATAATTAGAT
This sequence comes from Bubalus kerabau, assembly GCF_029407905.1. Taxonomy (NCBI): domain Eukaryota; kingdom Metazoa; phylum Chordata; class Mammalia; order Artiodactyla; family Bovidae; genus Bubalus; species Bubalus kerabau. Next base: position 47,579,123 of record NC_073626.1, read on the forward strand.
AGGGACTTTAATGCATCATAATAATATCGGTGATGGAACTCTTAGTCATGGTGATTTCTTTGGCAGGGATAAAAGTGTGTCTTAAATAGTGTGTGGAATGGTTTCTCAATTGCCAAATTGCCTTTTTAATGATGTCAACGTGATTTCATCCTTTGGTTAAGAGCTTGAGAATTCAATAAAATAAAGTGTAGTGACTGAGCAATACCCAAAGTATTTGCCTATAAAATTTTTGTTTAAAAAAAATCTTGCAGAAATTCAGCAGAATTACTAAAGAAGGCCAGCAAAACCAATCTTAGCAATGTTGAGAGATCAAATACCTTAGTAAGAATCATTGATACTACAAGTCAACGAATTATTAATTATTGCAGACCCGAGGCTACTAATCTGAGAACAAAGAGACTGAAGTTAATATTCAAGGTATGTTTCCTGACTGTAAAAATAATGCTTGATGATGATTTTTTTTATTTTTTTATGATGATTTTTTAAATTCATAAGAATAGAAAGAGTAAATGAGTATAATATTTTTTATTCATTCAATAAACTTTTATTGAATATCTTTTAAGTGCCAGCTACAAAGATAAATACACCATAATTACTGCCTCAAGAATAATAAGCATGCATAATGTCCCCTCAAAAAATGGCTATACATTTACTATATATGCTGTCAGTATTTTTTTTCCTATGCATATCTAGACAGTCCTCTATTTACATGTCTCTTTCCTGGAAAAGTATTTAAAAGTTAGAGGCCTAAAATAATCAAATTTTTAAACAGTACATGTAAATAGATCAGGTTATATTTGCAAAGAATTAAAATCATACATACACACATATATACCAAACACATGTTGCAAAGTTTCCTTATTACAGTTCAGATGGGCCGAGGTAGATGAGAAGATGACAGTGCAGGGAGGCCTCCAAGAAGACCCATGCATTCTTGTCCAGAGCAGGCCTTTCCCGCCACCAATCCTTCTGCAGGGCCAAAAGCAAGAGTTCCTCACCCTACAAGCCTGGATAAGCTGAGTGCCTGGATGAGTGGTGGGGAGAAGGGGCTGGGCTTCCCTTGCACACACTGTGACCTACTGGGTTTCAGCCAGCCCTGCACACTGTGATCATCAACATGAGTCCCCCTTATGGGCATAAGTGTCCCAACTAGGCTGCCTGTACAGGAAAACCTATGGTCATCTGCCACTCAGCCTACCCTCATCCTGCCCTGACTCCACCATGCAAGAAGCATGTACAGTAGGAGCAAAGCTTGAGTCAACTGTTCAGTTAGCTGAGGGCTTCACAGAGCTTCCTTAGCAAACAAGACGAGAGCATCAAAGAGCAGGACAACACGGAAGGCTGAGTCAGGTCTCTGTCTGCAAGACAATGGGGCCAGCAGCACCAAGGACAAACCAAAGCACATTTTCAAGGCTATGGCAATCTGCCCTTTCCTGGTGTCCTTCTACAAAAGACCTTAAAAGCATTCTGCAAAATTACCTCTGTTCAAAACTATACATGTACATTGATCATAGAATGTGTGTGCTGACGAAATACCATATAATAAATAGGATTGCATATTAATATATTTATCTGTATACTTATATATGTTTAATTGTAAGATTGGATTATGCAAACTAATTTTTTAATATTTATTCTTTATGATGCTCATTGTATTAACTTACTCTCACTTATATTAAGAATTTTATTTTTTCAGGGTATACAGACTTCTACACAGTTGATGGGAATGTAAATTAATCCAGTCATTTCAGAGAACAGTATGGAGTTTCCTTAAAAACTAAAACTAGAATTACCATATTATCTTACAATTACACTCTCAGGTATAATATCAGAAAACTTTTTATTCAAAAAAAAAAATACAAGAACCGCTATATTCACAGCAGCACAAATTGCAATAGCCAAGATATGGAAGCAATCCAAATGTCCACTGACAGATGAATGGATAAAGAAGACATGCTACATTTTGTTGTTGGTACATATATACAATAAAACATTGCTGTTGCTGTTCTGCTGCTAAGTCCTATCAGACTTTTTGAGACCACATGAACTGCAGCATGCCAGGATTTCCTGTCCTTCACTATCTTCTAGACTTTGCTCAAACTCATGCCCATTGAGTCAGTGATGCCATCCAACCATCTCATCCTCTGTCACTGATAGCCTCTTGCTCTCAGTCTTTCCCAGCATCAGGAACTTTTCCAATGAGTAAGCTCTTCTCATAAGGAGGCCAAAGTATTAGAGCTTCAATTCAGAATCAGTCCTTCCAAAAAATATTCAGGGTCAACTTCCTTTAGGATTGACTGTTTGATCTCCTTACTCTCCAACAGACTCTCAAGAGTCTTCTCCAGCACCACAGGTTGGAAGCATCAGTTCTTCAGCACTCAGCATTCTTTATGGTCCAACTCTCACAATCATACATGATTACTGGAAAAACATAGCATTGACTATACAGACTTCTGTCAGCAAACTGATGTCTCTGCTTTATAATACACTGCCTGGGTTCAAGGGATTAGATCTGATAGACAGAGTGCCTGTAGAACTATGGACGGAGGTTCGTAACATTGTATAAGAGGTGGTGATCAAAGCCATCCCCAAGAAAAAGAAATCCAAAAAGGTAAAATGGCTGTTCTGAGGAGGCCTTACAAATAGCTGAGAAAAGTAGAGAAGTGAAAGGCAAAGGAGAAAAAGAAAGGTGTACCCATCTGAATATAGAGTTCCAAAGAAATGCAAGAAGAGATAAGAAAGCCTTCCTCAGTGAACAATACAAAGAAATACAGGAAAACAAGAGAATGGGATACAGGAAAACAACAGAATAGGAAAGACTAGAGACCTCTTCAAGAAAATTAGAGATACCAAGGGAACATTTCATGCAAAGATGGGCACAATAAAGGAGAGAAATTATATGGACCTAACAGAAGCAGAAGATATCAAGAAGAGGTGGCAAGAATACACAGAACTATACAAAAAAGATCTTCATGACCCAGCTAACTAAGATGGTGTGACCACTCACCTAAAGTCAGACATTCTGGAGTGTGAATTCACATGGCCCTTAGGAAGAATCACCACAAACAAAGCTATTGGAGGTGATGGAATTCCAGCTGAGTTATTTCACATTCTGAAGATGATGCTGTGAAAGTGCTGCACTCAATATGCCAGCAAATTTGGAAAACTCAGCAGCGGTCACAGGACTGAAAAGGTCTGTTTTCATTCCAATCCCAAAGAAAGGCAATGCCAAAGAATGTTCAAACTACCCCACAATTGCACTCATTTCACGTTAGCAAATTAATGCTCAAAATTCTCCAAGCCAGGGATCAATAGTACATGAACTGAGAACTCTCAGATGTTCAAGCTGGATTTAGAAAAGGCAGAGGAAACAGAGATCAAATTACCAACACCCACTGGATCATAGAAAAAGCAAGAGGATACCTGAAAAAAAATCTACTTCTGCTTCATTGACTACACTTAATCCTTTGACTGTGTGGATCACAACAAACTGTGTAAAAATTTTCAAGACATGGGAATACCAGACCACCTACCTGCCTCCTGAGAAACCTGTATTGCAGGCCAAGAAACAACAGTTACAACCAGACATGGAACAAGGAACTGGTTCCAAATTGGTAAAGGAGTACTTCAAGACAGTATATTGTCACCCTGCTTATTTAACTTACATTCAGAGTACATCATGCAAAATACTGGGCTGTATGAAGCACAAGCTGGAATCAAGATAGGTGGGAAAAATATTAATAACCTCAGATATGCAGACAACACCATTTTTAAGACAGAAAACAAAGAGGAACTAAAGAGCCTCTTGATGAAAGTGGAAGAGGAGAATGAAAAAGTTGGCTTAAAACTCAACATTCAAAAGATGAAGATCGTGTCTGGTCCCATCACTTTATGGCAAATAGATGGGGAAACAATGGAAACAGTGAGAGACTTTATATTCTTAGGCTCCAAAATCACTGCAGATGGTGACTGCAGGCATGAAATTAAAAGATGCTTGTTCCTTGGTAGAAAAGCTATGACAACCCTAGACAGCATATTAAAAAGCAGAGACATTACTTTGCCAACAATAAGCATGTATGGATGTGAGAGTTGGACCATAAAGAAGTCTAAGAGCTGAAGAACTGATATTTTTGAACTGTGGTGTTGGGGAAGACTCTTACAAGTCACTTGGACTGCAAGGAGATCAAACGAGTCAATCCTAAAGGAAAGCAGTCCTGAATATTCATTGGAAGGACTGATGCTGAAGATGAAGCTCCAATACTCTGGCCACCTGATGCAAAGAACTGACTCACTGGAAAAGACCCCGATGCTGGGAAAGATTGAAGCCAGGAGGAGAAGGAGATGACAGAGGATGAGATGGTTGGATGGCATCACCAACTCAGTGGACACACATTTAAGCAAGCGCTGGGAGATGGTAAAGGACAGGGAAGCCCGCTGTGTTGTAGTCCATGCAGTCTTAAAGAGTCAGACACGACTGAGCAACTGAAGAACAACAAGGTTTGTCATAGCTTTTCTTCCAAGGGGCAAGTTCTTTAAATTTCCTTGCTACAGTCATAATCTACAGTGATTTGGGCACCCAAGAAGATAGTCTCTCACTATTGCCATTTTTCCCCAACTATTTTCCATGAAGGGATGGGACCAGATGCCATGATGTTAGTTTTCTGAATGTTGAGTTTTAAGCCAGGTTCTTCACTCTCCTCTTTCATCTACATCAAGAGGCTCTTTAGCTCTTCTTCAATTTCTGCCAATGGAGTGGTGTCATCTGCATATCTGAGGTTATTGATATTTCTCTTGGCAATCTTAATTCCAGCTCGTGTTTCATACAACCTGGCATTTCACATGGTGTACTCTGCATAGAAGTTAAAAAAGCAGTGTGCCAATATACATCCTTTACATACTCCTTTCCCAATTTTGAACCAGTCCTGTTTTTCGTCCTGTTCTAACTGTTGCTTCTTGTCCTTTCCACTAAAAAAAGATGTTCTTTCCATCATAGGGGATTGGAATGCAAGAGCAGGAAGTCAAGAGATACCTGGACTAATAGGAAAGTTTGTTCTTAGAGTATAGAATGAAGCAGGGTAAAGCCTAAGAGTTTTGTCAAGAGAACACATTGGTCATAGCAAACATCCTCTTCTAACAAGACAAGAGAAGACTCTCCACATGGACATCCCCAGATGGCTAACTAATATGGAAATCAGACTGATTATATTCTTTGCAAGTGAAGATGGAGAAACTGTATATAGTCAGCAAAGATCAGACCCGGAGTTTACTATGGCTCAGATCATCAGCTCCATATTGTAAAATTCAGGCTTAAATTGAAGAGAGTAAGGAAAACCACTAGGATGTGTAGTATGACCTAAATAAAATCCATATGACTACACAGTGGAGGTGACAAATAGAATCAAGGGATTAGATCTGGTAGACGAAGTGCCTGAAAAAGTATAGGAGGAGGTTCATAACACTGTCCAGGAGGCAATGACAAAAACCACTTCCAATGAAAACAAATGCAAGAAGGCAAAGTGGTTGTCTGAGGAGGACTTAATAGCTGAAAAAATAAGAGAAGTAAAAGCAAAGGAGAAAGAAAAAGATATACCCAACTGAACGTAGAGTCCAGAGAATAGCAAGGAGAGAAAAGATAGCCTTCTTAAGTGAACAATGAAAAGACAGAGGAAAACAATAGAATGGGACTGACTAGCGTTCTCTTCAGTAAAATTGGAGGTCGCAAAGGAACTATCTCCCTTGCTATTTTTTCATGCAAAGATGACACAATAAAGGACACAAATAGCAAGAATTTACCATAAGCAGGAGAGATTAAGAAGAGGTAGCAAGAATACACAGAAGAACTATACCAGAAAGGGCTTAATGACCCAGATAACTGTGATTGTGTGGTGGTGTGGTCACTTACCTAGAGGCAGATATCCTGGAGTGTGAAGCCAAGTGGGACTTAGGAAGCATTACTACAAACAAAGTTAGCTCAGGTGATGGAATTCCAGTTAAGCTATTTCAAAAGTTATTTAAGGTGATGGAATTCCAGTTAAGCTGTTTCAGATCCTAAAAGATGATGCTGTGAAAGTGCTGCTCTCAATATGCCAGCAAATTTGGAAAATTCAGTAGTGGCTGCTGCTGCTAAGTCACTTCAGTCGTGTCCGACTCTGTGTGACCCCATAGACAGCAGCCACCAGGCTCTCCCATCCCTGGGATTCTCCAGGCAAGAACACTGGGGTGGGTTGCCATTTCCTTCTCCAATGCAGGAAAGGGAAAAGTGAAAGTGAAGTCACTCAGTCGTATCTGACTCTTCGAGACCCCATGGACTGCAGCCTACCAGGCTCCTCCATCCATGGGATTTTCCAGGCAAGAGTACTGGAGTGGGGTGCCATTGCCTTCTCAGTAGTGGCTACAGGACTAGAAAAGGTCAGTTTTCATTCCAATTCCAAAGAGAGGCAATGGCAAAGCATGTTGAGACTACCATACAATTACATTCATTTCACAGGCTAGCAAGATTATGCTCTAAATCCTTCAAGCTAGGCTTCAGCAGTATATGAACAGAAATGCAGATGTACAAGCTGGACTTAGAAAAGGCAGAGGAAGCAGAGATCAAATAGCCAACATCCATTGGATCATAGAAAATGCAAGGGAATAGTAAAAAAAAAAATCTACTTCTGCTTCATTGACTAAGCTAAAGTCTTTAATTGTGTGGATCACAATAGAATAGTATTCAGTCATAAAAAATAATGAAATAATGCCATTTACAACATGGATGGACCTAGAGGTGCTCATGCTAAATGAAGTAGTCAGACAGAGAAAAATAAATATCATATAATATTGCTTACATGTGGAATCTGAAATATGATACAAATGAATTTATTTAGAAAACAGACTTACAGATATAGAGAACAAATTTATGATTACCAAAGAAGAAAAGAGGTGGAGGAGGGAAAAATTAAGAGATTGGGATTAATGGATACACACTACTATCAATATAAATAAAATAGATAAACAACAAGGTCTATTGTATAGTTATTGTTGTTCAATCACTAAGTCATCTTCTACTCTTTGAGACCCCATGGACTGTAGCAAGAAGGTTGCTTTAGCCTTCACTGTCTCAGAGTTTGCTCAAATTCATGTCCATTGAACTACTATCTAAACATCTCATTTTCTGTTGCCCTCTTCCCCTTCTGCCCTCAATATTTCCCAGCATCAGGGTCTTTTCCAATGAGTCAGTCCTTTGCATCAGGTGGCCAAAATATAGGAGCTTCAGTTTCAGCATCAGTCCTTCCAATGAATATTTAGGGTTGATTTCCTTTAGGATTGATTGGTTTGATCTCTGTGCAGTCCAAAGGACTCTTAAGAATCTCTTAAGATGCTTCTCTCAAAGCATCAATTCTTCAGTGTTCTGCCTTCTTTATGGACCAACTCTCACATCTATATGTGACTACTGGAAAAACCATCCCTTTGACTATACAGATCTTTGTCAGCAAAGTGATGTCTCTGCTTTTTAATACATTGTCTAGGCTTGTTGTAGCTTTCCTTCCAAGGAATAAGCATCTTTTAATTTCTTGGCTGCAGTCACCATCCACAGAGATTTTGGAGCCCAAGAAAAAAATCTGTCACTGCTTTCACTTTCCCCCTCCATTTGCCATGAAGTGATGGGACTTGAGTTTTAAGTCAGCTTTTTCACTCTCCCCATTCACCCTCACCTAGAGGCTCTTTAGTTTCTATTCACTTTCTGCCATTAGAGTGGTATCATCTGCAAATCTGTGGTTGTTATTTTTCCCAGCAATCTTGATTCCAGCTTGTGATTCATCCAGCTCAGATTTCATGATATACTCTGCATATAACTTAATTAAGCAGGGTGACAATATACAGACTGTTGTACTCCTTTTCCAATTTGGAACTAGTCAGTTTTTCCATGTCCAGTTCTAACTGTTGCTTCTTGACCCTCATACAGGTTTTTTAGAAGACAGATAAGATGGTATTCCATCTCACTTTAACAATTTTCCACAGATTCTTATAATCCACATAGTCAAAGGCTTTAGTGTCCTCAATGAAGCAGAAGTAGATATTTTTCTGGAATTCCCTTGCTTTCTCTATTATCCAATGAGTGTTGGCAATTTGATCTTTGATTTCTCTGCCTCTTTGAAACCCAGCTTGAAATCTGGAGGTTCTCAGTTCACATACTGCTGAAGCCTAGCTTGAAGGATTTTGAGCATAACCTTACCAGCATGTGAAATGAGCACAATTGTATGGTTATTTGAACATTCTTTGGCATTGGCATTTTGGGGATTGGATTGAAAACTGATCTTTTCTAATCCTGTGACCACGGCTCAGTTTTTTCAAATTTGCTGACATACTGAGTGCTGTACTTTAGCTGCATCATCTTTTAGGATTTGGAATAGCTCAACTGGAATTCCATCACCTCCACTAGCTTTGTTCATAGTGATGCTTCCTAAGGCCCACTTGACTTCAAACTCCAGGGTGTCCAGCTCTAGGTGAGTGACCACACCATAGTGGTTATCTGGATCATTAAGACCTTTCTTGTATAGTTCTTCTGTGTATTTTTGTCACCTCTTCTTAATCTTTTCTGCTTCCTTATCATTTCTGTCCTTTATCATGCCCTTCCTAGCATAAAATATTCCCTTGACATCTCCAATTTTCTTAATGGGATCTCTAGACTTTCCCATCTATTGTTTTTCTCTGTTTATTTATATTGTTCATTTAAGAGGGCTTCTTATCTCTCCTTGCTATTCTCTGGGCCTCTGCCTCCAGTTGGGTATATCTTTCTTTTTCTTTCTTACCTTTTACTTCTCTTCTTTCCTCAGCTATTTGTAAAGCCTCCTCAGATAACCACTTTGCCTTCTTGCATTTCTTTTCCTTAGGGATGGTTTTAGTCACTGCCTCCTGTACAGTGTTACAAACTTCCTCCCATAGTTCTTCAGGCACTCTGTCTACCAGATCTACTCCCTTGAATCTGTTTGTCCTTCCCACTGTTTAATCATAAGGAATTTGATTTAGATCATATGTGAATGGTCTAGTGTTTTCGCTACTTTTTTCAATTTAAGCCTGAATTTTGTGTTAAGGAACTCATAATCTGAGCCATAGTCAGCTCCAGGTCTTATTTTTTCTGACTGTATAGAGCTTCTCCATCTTTGGCTGCAAAGAACATAATCAATCTGATTTCAGTATTGACCATCTAGTGATGTTCATGTGTAGAGTCATCTCATGTTGTTAGAAAAGTGTGACCAGCTATGAACAGCATGGTGTCTTGCTACAGTGTCTTGAACAACTCTGTTAGCAATTGCCCTGCTTAATTTTGTACTCTAAGAACAAGCTTGCCTGTTATTGCAGGTATATCTTGACTTCCTACTTTTGCATTCTAATCCTCTGTGATGAAAAGCACATCTCTCTCTCTCTCTCTCTCTCTCTCTCTCTCTCTCTCTCTCCTTGGTGTTATTCATAGAACTGGTCAACTTCAGCTTCTTCAGCATCAGTGGTTGGAGCATATAGTTGGATTACTGTGATATTGAATAGTTTGTCTTGGAAAGGAATGGAGATTGTTCTGTCATTTTTGAGATTGCACCAAATCTACATTTTGGACTCTTTTGTTGACCATGAGGGTTACTCCATTTCTTCTAATCCTTTAGAAGAAATGGAGTAACCCACAGTAGTAGATACATGGCCATCTGAATTAAATTCAGCCCACAGTAGTAGATACATGGCCATCTGAATTAAATTCACTCATCCCCATCCATTTTAGTTGACTGATTCCTATGATGTTGACATTCAGTCTTGCCATCTCCTGCTTGACCATGCCCAATGTACCTTGATTCATGAATCTAACATTCCAGGTACTTATGCAATATTGTTCTTTATAGCATTGGACTTTACTTTCACCATCAGACACATCCATAGCTGAGTGTTGTTTCTGCTTTGGCCCAGCTGCTTCATTCTTATGGGAGTGGTTAGTAATTGCCTTCTATGCTTCCCATGAGCATATTGGACACCTTCTGGCCTGGGGGACTCATCTTCTGGTGTCATATCTTTTTTTACCTTTTCGTACTGCCCATGGGGTTCTCCAGGCAAGAGTACTGGAGTAGGTTGCCATTTCCTTCTCCAGCAGACCACATTTTGTCAGAAATCTTCACTATAACCCATCTATCTTGGGTGGCCCTGAAGGGTATGGCTCATAGTTTGATTGAGTTATGCAATTCCTTCACTCCAACACGTCTATGATCCATAAAGGGGTAGTGTATAGCACAGGGAACTGTATTCAGTATCCTGTAGTCAACCATAATGGAAAAGAAAATAAATATGTATATACATCTGTAGTTGCTTAGTTGCTAAGAAGTTTCTGACTCTGTGATCCCATGGACTGCAGCCCACCATGCTCCTCTGTCCATGGGATTGTCCAGACAAGAATACTGGAGTGGGTTACCATTTCCTTCTCCAAGGGATCGTCTCACTCCAGGGACTGAACCTGAATCTCCTGTGATGGCAGGGAGATTCTTTTATCACTGAGCCACCAGGAAGCCCCATATACATACAAACATACAGAACCTAATCACTTTGTAGAGTGATTGTAAATCAAATATATTTCAATTTAAAAAATAAATTTTAAAAAAGCATTTTATATTTGCACATTATGTCTTCCAGGGGGAATTTTATTTTTAAACCTCAAACACTGTATTAGTTTTGCCAAACATCAAAACGAATCCACCACCGGTATACATGTGCTCCCCATCCTGAACCCTCCTCCCTCCTCCCTCCCCACACCATCCCTCTAGGTCGTCCCAGTGCACCAGCCCCAAGCATCCAGTATCGTGCATCGAACCTCGACTGGCAACTCGTTTCATACATGATATTACACATGTTTCAATGCCATTCTCCCAAATCTTCCCACCCTCTCCCTCTCCAACAGAGTCCATAAGACTGTTCTATACATCAGTGTCTCTTTTGCTGTCTTGTACACAGGGTTATTTTTAAAAAGCCAGGAGGGGGGGGAGGAGCCAAGATGGCGGAGGAGTAGGACGGGGAGAACACTTTCTCCCCCACAAATTCATCAAAAGAGCATTTAAACGTCGAGTAAATTCCACAAAACAACTTCTGAATGCCGGCAGAGGACATCAGGCACCCAGAAAAGCAGCCCAACTCTTCGAAAGGAGGTAGGAAAAAATATAAAAGACAAAAAAAGAGACAAAAGAGGGAGGGACGGAGTTCCGTCCCGGGAAGGGAGTCTTAAAAAGAGAGAAGTTTCCAAACACCAGGAAACCCTCTCACTGCCGAATCTGTGCCGAGCTTTGGAAGCACAGAGGGCAACATAAAAGGGAGGGGGAAAAAAAAATAAACAATTAAAAATCGCGGATTGTGAGCCCTACGGTAACTCCCCCAGCGGAGAAGCAGCGCAGACGCCTGCACACGGCATTAGCAAGCGGGGGCTGGGCAGGGAAGTGCGGCACGGGCTGTGTCCCTTAGAGTAAGAATCGGGCCGAATGTCCTGAGCGCTATCTGAGCGAAATAATTTGGGCTAGCAAACCAGACTGTGGAATATCTACCACGCGAAAAGCCAGCCCTAACCTAAGACACCGCCAGGCCCGCGCACAGAACAAAGGACTGAACAGAGATAGCCGGCTGCAGACCTTCCCCCTCCGGTGACAGGCAGCCAGAGCCGGAAGGGGGCAATCGCAGCCCCAGAGAGACACTATCTATAAAACTGTAAGCAGGCTTCTTTGCTAACTAAAACTTCTTGGGGGTCTGGACGGTCAACATCTGCCTGAGAAGGTGCGCAGGTTTTACACCCAGATAACCGAGTGGCGGGGAGGCGATAAGTCGCAGCATTGGCGCCCGCCAAACACCTCATCACCTGAGCTGCTCGACCTGGGAAGAACACAAAACGCAGGCCCAATCGAGTCTGCACCTCTGAGGATTACCCGAGTGCCTGAACCTGAGCGGCTTGGACCTGGGAGCTCAGTCCAGGGCCGGCCTCTGATTGTTCCCGGCGGAACAACCTAGAGCCCAAGCAGTGTGGGCAGGGAGGTTACACGCGCCGTGAGCGGGGGCAGACCCAGTGTGGCTGAGGCACTGCGAGCGCACGCCAGTGTTATCTGTTTGCAGCATCCCTCCCTCCCTCCCCACAGTGCGGCTGAACAAGTGAGCCTAAATTAAAAAAAAAAAAAAAAAAAAAAAATAGGGTCCTCCACCGTCCCCTTTGTGTCAGGGCGGGAACCAGACACTGAAGAGACCAGCAAACAGAAGAAGCTATAACAGAGGGAAACGCCTTGGAAGCTACAGGCTATAGATTAAAACCCTGTGGTTACTACGGATTACATAGGAAGGGGCCTATAGATCTTGAGAAATATAAGTCGGACTAAGGAACTGCCAAAAATGAACTGAACCCACAATACTCACAACAAAACCAGAGAAAGACCTAGATATATTTTTACTATTTTTACGATCAATCTTTCTTTCTTTTTTTTTTAATTAAAAAAAAAAATTTTTTAAGTCCTCTATTGTCCTTTAATTTTCACTTTTATAACTATTACTTTGCAAAAAAAAAAAAAAAAGACCCTATTTTTTTTTTTCTTCTTCAGCAAACTTCATATATATATTTTATAATTTTTTGACCGTGGTTTTTTTTTTTTTTTTTCTTTTTTCTTTTTCTTCTTTTCTTTAACATTGCATTTTTGAAATTCCAAACTCTACTCTAGATTTTTAATTTTAGCCTTTTGATATATGTTATCAATTTTGTACCTATAGTTTTTTTCATAATTGCTGTGACTTTTTTTTTCCTCTGTTTCTTTCTCTTCTTCTTTTATATAACATCGTATATCTGCAATTCCAAACTCTACTCAAGATTTTTAATTTATGCTTTTTGGTATTTGATATCAATTCTGTACCTGTATTTTCTTTATAATTTTTGCGACATTGTTTTTGTTGGTTTGTTTGTTTTCTCTCTTTATTTCTCTTCTTCTTCTTTTTTTTTTTTTTTTTTTTTTTTTTTTTAACGTTGTATTTTTGAAATTCCAAACTCTACTCTAGATTTTTAATTTTTGCTTTTTGGTATTAGTTATCAATTTTGTACCTGTAGTTTCTTTATTACTTTCACGACCTTGTTTGTTTTTCTTTGTTCGTTTTTTCTCTCTTTCTTTTCCTTCTCCTTTTCATTAACATCGCATTTTTGAAATTCCAAACTCTACTCTAGATTTCTAATTTTTGCTTTTATGTATTTGTTACCAACTTTGTACCTTTAAGAACCCAATCTTCAGGACCCATTTTTCACTAGTGTACGAGATTACTGGCTTGACTGCTCTCTCTCCCTTTGGACTCTCCATTTTCTCCACCAGGTCACCTGTATCTCCTCCCTAACCCCTCTCTACTCTACCCAACTCTGTGAATTTCTGTGTGTTCCAGACGGTGGAGAACACTTAAGGAACTGATTACTGGCTGGATCTGTCTCCCGCCTTTTCATTTCCCCCTTTTATCCTTCTGGCCACCTCTGTCTCCTGCCTCCTTCTTCTCTTCCCTGTATAACTCCGTGAACATCTCTGAGCGGTCCAGTTGTGGAGTGCACATAAGGAAGTGACTACTGGCTAGCCCACTCTCTCCACTATTGATTCCACCTCATCTCATTTGGGTCACCTCTAACTCCCTCCTCCCTCTTCTCTTCTCCATGTAACGCTGTGAACCTCTCTGAGTGACCCTCACAGTAGAGAAACTTTTCATCTTTAACGTAGATGTTTTATCAGCGGTGCTGTATAGAAGGAGAAGTTTTGAAACTACTGTAAAATTAAGACCGATAACTGGAAGTAGGAGGCTTAAGTCCAATCCCTGACTCCAGGGAACTCCTGACTCCAAGGAACATTAATTGACAGGAGCTCATCAAACGCCTCCATACCGACACTGAAACCAAGCACCACACAAGGGCCAACAAGTTCCAGGGAAAGACATAACAAGCAAATTCTCCAGCAACAAAGGAACACAGCCCTGAGCTTCAAGATACAGGCTGCCCAAAGTCACCCCAAAACCATAGACATCTCATAACTCATTACTGGACATTTCATTACACTCCAGAGAGAAGAAATACAGCTCCATCCACCAGAACATCAACACAAGCTTCCCTAACCAGGAAACCTTGACAAGCCACCTGTACAAACCCACACACAGCGAGGAAACGCCACAATAAAGAGAACTCCACAAACTGCCAGAATACAGAAAGGACACCCCAAACTCAGCAATTTAAACAAGATGAAGAGACAGAGGAATACCCAGCAGATAAAGGAACAGGATAAATGCCCACCAAACCAAAGAGGAAGAGATAGGGAATCTACCTGATAAAGAATTCCGAATAATGATAGTGAAATTGATCCAAAATCTTGAAATTAAAATGGAATCACAGATAAATAGCCTGGAGGCAAGGATTGAGAAGATGCAAGAAAGGTTTAACAAGGACTTAGAAGAAATAAAAAAGAGTCAATATATAATGAATAATGCAATAAGTGAAATTAAAAACACTCTGCAGGCAACAAATAGTAGAATAACAGAGGCAGAAGATAGGATTAGTGAATTAGAAGATAGAATGGTAGAAATAAATGAATCAGAGAGGATAAAAGAAAAACGAATTAAAAGAAATGAGGACAATCTCAGAGACCTCCAGGACAATATTAAACGCTACAACATTCGAATCATAGGGGTCCCAGAAGAAGAAGACAAAAAGAAAGACCATGAGAAAATACTTGAGGAGATAATAGTTGAAAACTTCCCTAAAATGGGGAAGGAAATAATCACCCAAGTCCAAGAAACCCAGAGAGTCCCAAACAGGATAAACCCAGGGCGAAACACCCCAAGACACATAGTAATCAAATTAACAAAGATCAAACACAAAGAACAAATATTAAAAGCAGCAAGGGAAAAACAACAAATAACACACAAGGGAATTCCCATAAGGATAACAGCTGATCTTTCAATAGAAACTCTTCAAGCCAGGAGGGAATGGCAAGACATACTTAAAATGATGAAAGAAAATAACCTACAGCCCAGATTATTGTACCCAGCAAGGATCTCATTCAAGTATGAAGGAGAAATCAAAAGCTTTTCAGACAAGCAAAAGCTGAGAGAATTCTGCACCACCAAACCAGCTCTCCAACAAATACTAAAGGATATTCTCTAGACAGGAAACACAAAAATTGTGTATAAATTCGAACCCAAAACAATAAAGTAAATGGCAATGGGGTCATACTTATCAGTAATTACCTTAAACGTAAATGGGTTGAATGCCCCAACCAAAAGACAAAGACTGGCTGAATGGATACAAAAACAAGACCCCTGCATATGTTGTCTACAAGAGACCCACCTCAAAACAGGGGACACATACAGACTGAAAGTGAAGGGCTGGAAAAAGATTTTCCATGCGAATAGGGACCAAAAGAAAGCAGGAGTAGCAATACTCATATCAGATAAAATAGACTTTAAAACAAAGACTGTGAAAAGAGACAAAGATGGTCACTACATAATGATCAAAGGATCAATCCAAGAAGAAGATATAACAATTATAAATATCTATGCACCCAACACGGGAGCACCGCAGTATGTAAGACAAATGCTAACAAGTATGAAAGAAGAAATTAACAATAACACAATAATAGTGGGAGACTTTAATACCCCACTCACACCTATGGATAGATCAACTAAACAGAAAATTAACAAGGAAACACAAACTTTAAATGATACAATAGACCAGTTAGACCTAATTGATATATATAGGACATTTCATCCCAAAACAATGAATTTCACCTTCTTCTCAAGCACACATGGAACCTTCTCCAGGATAGATCACATCCTGGGCCATAAAGCTAGCCTTGGTAAATTCAAAAAAATAGAAATCATTCCAAGCATCTTTTCTGACCACAATGCAGTAAGATTAGATCTCAATTACAGGAGAAAAACTATTAAAAAATCCAACATATGGAGGCTGAACAACACGCTGCTGAATAACCAACAAATCACAGAAGAAATCAAAAAAGAAATCAAAATTTGCATAGAAACGAATGAAAATGAAAACACAACAACCCAAAACCTGTGGGACACGGTAAAAGCAGTCCTAAGGGGAAAGTTCATAGCAATACAGGCACACCTCAAGAAACAAGAAAAAAGTCAAATAAATCACCTAACTCTACACCTAAAGCAACTAGAAAAGGAAGAAATGAAGAACCCCAGGGTTAGTAGAAGGAAAGAAATCTTAAAAATTAGAGCAGAAATAAATGTAAAAGAAACAAAAGAGACCATAGCAAAAATCAACAAAACCAAAAGCTGGTTCTTTGAAAGGATAAATAAAATTGACAAACCATTTGCCAGACTCATCAAGAAACAAAGGGAGAAAAATCAAATCAATAAAATTAGAAATGAAAATGGAGAGATCACAACAGACAACTCAGAAATACAAAGGATCATAAGAGACTACTATCAACAATTATATGCCAATAAAATGGACAACGAGGAAGAAATGGACAAATTCTTAGAAAAGTACAACTTTCCAAAACTCGATCAGGAAGAAATAGAAAATCTTAACAGACCCATCACAAGCACGGAAATTGAAACTGTAATAAAAAATCTTCCAGCAAACAAAAGCCCAGGTCCAGACGGCTTCACAGCTGAATTCTACCAAAAATTTAGAGAAGAGCTAACACCTATCCTGCTCAAACTCTTCCAGAAAATTGCAGAGGATGGTAAACTTCCAAACTCATTCTATGAGGCCACCATCACCCTAATACCAAAACCTGACAAAGACCCCACAAAAAAAGAAAACTACAGGCCAATATCACTGATGAACATAGATGCAAAAATCCTTAACAAAATTCTAGCAATCAGAATCCAACAACATATTAAAAAGATCATACACCATGACCAAGTGGGCTTTATCCCAGGGATGCAAGGATTCTTCAATATCCGCAAATCAATCAATGTAATACACCACATTAACAAATTGAAAAATAAAAACCATATGATTATCTCAATAGATGCAGAGAAAGCCTTTGACAAAATTCAACATCCATGTATGATCAAAACTCTCCAGAAAGCAGGAATAGAAGGAACATACCTCAACATAATCAAAGCTATATATGACAAACCCACAGCAAACATTATCCTCAATGGTGAAAAATTGAAAGCATTTCCTCTAAAGTCAGGAACAAGACAAGGGTGCCCACTTTCACCATTACTATTCAACATAGTTTTGGAAGTTTTGGCCACAGCAATCAGAGCAGAAAAAGAAATAAAAGGAATCCAAATTGGAAAAGAAGAAGTAAAACTCTCACTGTTTGCAGATGACATGATCCTCTACATAGAAAACCCTAAAGACTCCACCAGAAAATTACTAGAACTAATCAATGACTATAGTAAAGTTTCAGGATATAAAATCAACACACAGAAATCCCTTGCATTCCTATACACTAATAATGAGAAAACAGAAAGAGAAATTAAGGAAACAATTCCATTCACCATTGCAACGGAAAGAATAAAATACTTAGGAATATATCTACCTAAAGAATCTAAAGACCTATATATAGAAAACTATAAAACACTGGTGAAAGAAATCAAAGAGGACACTAACAGATGGAAAAATATACCATGTTCATGGATTGGAAGAATCAATGTAGTGAAAATGAGTATACTACCCAAAGCAATCTATAGATTCAATGCAATCCCTATCAAGCTACCAACAGCATTCTTCACAGAGCTAGAACAAATAATTTCACAATTTGTATGGAAAAACAAAAAACCTCGAATAGCCAAAGCGATCTTGAGAAAGAAGAATGGAACTGGAGGAATCAACCTACCTGACTTCAGGCTCTACTACAAAGCCACAGTTATCAAGACAGTATGGTACTGGCACAAAGACAGAAATATAGATCAATGGAACAAAATAGAAAGCCCAGAGATAAATCCACGCACATATGGACACCTTATCTTCGACAAAGGAGGCAAGAATATACAATGGATTAAAGACAATCTCTTTAACAAGTGGTGCTGGGAACTCTGGTCAACCACTTGTAAAAGAATGAAACTAGAACACTTTCTAACACCATACACAAAAATAAACTCAAAATGGATTAAAGATCTAAACGTAAGACCAGAAACTATAAAACTCCTAGAGGAGAACATAGGCAAAACACTCTCTGACATACATCACAGCAGGATCCTCTATGACCCACCTCCCAGAATATTGGAAATAAAAGCAAAAATAAACAAATGGGACCTAATTAACCTTAAAAGCTTTTGCACATCAAAGGAAACTGTTAGCAAGGTGAAAAGACAGCCTTCAGAATGGGAGAAGATAATAGCAAATGAAGCAACTGACAAACAACTAATCTCGAGAATATACAAGCAACTCCTACAGCTCAACTCCAGAAAAATAAATGACCCAATCAAAAAATGGGCCAAAGAACTAAATAGACATTTCTCCAAAGAAGACATACAGATGGCTAACAAACACATGAAAAGATGCTCAACATCACTCATTATCAGAGAAATGCAAATCAAAACCACTATGAGGTACCATTTCACACCAGTCAGAATGGCTGCGATCCAAAAGTCTACAAGTAATAAATGCTGGAGAGGGTGTGGAGAAAAGGGAACCCTCTTACACTGTTGGTGGGAATGCAAACTAGTACAGCCACTATGGAGAACAGTGTGGAGATTCCTTAAAAAACTGGAAATAGACATGCCTTATGATCCAGCAATCCCACTGCTGGGCATACACACTGAGAAAACCAGAAGGGAAAGAGACACGAGTACCCCAATGTTCATCGCAGCACTGTTTATAATAGCCAGGACATGGAAGCAACCTAGGTGTCCATCAGCAGATGAATGGATAAGAAAGCTGTGGTACATATACACAATGGAGTATTATTCAGCCATTAAAAAGAATACATTTGAATCAGTTCTAATGAGGTGGATGAAACTGGAGCCTATTATACAGAGTGAAGTAAGCCAGAAAGAAAAACACCAATACAGTATACTAACGCATATATATGGAATTTAGAAAGATGGTAACAATAACCCTGTGTACGAGACAGCAAAAGAGACACTGATGTATAGAACAGTCTTATGGACTCTGTGGGAGAGGGAGAGGGTGGGAAGATTTGGGAGAATGGCATTGAAACATGTAAAATATCATGTATGAAATGAGTTGCCGCCAGGTTCGATGCACGATACTGGATGCTTGGGGCTGGTACACTGGGACGACCCAGAGGGATGGAATGGGGAGGGAGGAGGGAGGAGGGTTCAGGATGGGGAACACATGTAAACCTGTGGCGGATTCATTTTGATATTTGGCAAATCTAATACAGTTATGTAAAGTTTAAAAATAAAATAAAATTTCAAAAAAAAAAAAAAAAAAAGCCAGGAGAGCTACTTGAGGAAGATGAAAGTGCCTACTTAAATATTCCTGATACAACTTCCTAGGACCTGATGTTCTATGGTTCCTACACTGTTTCCAGAAGAATTGGATAGGAATTTGGAGGTTGGAAATCTAGGGTGGATCTTTCTAGCTCTTAATGGACATGAGCTCTTGGAAATGACACTTAGGTTTCCCTTTCCTCCATTTCCTTAAGATTTATTTGTTGATCAAATAAGTCTTTACTCTTTCCTAAATACATTTAAAATGCATGTGAGAGAAGAATTTATAGATGAATACAAAACAGGCCAGGGAAAGAATGAAGGCTGAACAGGGCAGAGGGGGAAACAGACACATCCACAGATGGTCTCTGGGGGAAAAAAGCCAAAGATATGGAGGAGGAAGCCCTGAAGCAGTGGGGAAAAGGGAGAAAAGTGTTTCAGAAAGGAAAGAGGGTGTCTTCCAGAAGTCAGGAAGCAGAAGAGAACAGAAACTGTCTGCTCTCATTTTAGTTCAATCTAAACAAAAGCTTGATGGCAGTGGAGGTGACGATCACACACAGTTGTTTTCAGAATTTTTAATGTGAAAGAAAGAGACGGAATGGTGTCTGTGAGCCAACTGACATCTATAGTGTTTTGTTTTTTTCCTGAAGAATGGAAGGGGATCTGGGATCTTTACTATTAATTAATTAGTCATTTCCCATTATATTCAAAGATTCCCCAACAGAATTCAAAGACGGTGCCCCAACCTGCATGAAGCTCCACTGTTACGCAGTTATCTCAATCATATACAGAGCTCTAAGGACATAAAGGACAACAGCAAGCTCTTCAAAGCTGTGCGACTTACCTCTGTAGCTTCAGAAGCTGTTACAGGGCCATTTTGGAGCCTTCAGGAAATGCTTAGGGCTCAACATCATCATGTGATCATTTGTATCACAAAATGATATCGAAAAAATAAACAGCTCAACAAAGGGTTTCGGGGTTGTTTATTTTGTTTTTATTATAGCCGAATGGCAATTTAATTTGCTTCTATGAAACAATCCTGGTGGCTCAGTCAGTATAGAATTGCCTGCAATTCAGGAGACCTCAGTGCGATCCCTGAGTCAGGAATACACCATGGAGAAGAGAATGGTAACCCATGCCAGTGTTCCTGCCTGGAGAATTCCATGGACAGAGGAATCTGATGGGCTACAGTCCACGGGATCACTGAAGAGTCGGACAGGACTGAGTGACCCACCCTCACTTTCACTTCTTATACAACAATGAAACAACAAAGAGAAACATGAAAATGAAACAACCCGAGAAACGCAGAGAAGAAAAGGAGAGATTGCTGACAGCCCAAGACCACCAAGAAGGTGACAGAGGATGGGATCTGAGGCCCAGATAGAAGAAGAATTCTTTCCATGGAAGGGAGGCGTGATGGAGATAAGGACGTGTGTAGATGCAGACAAGGGTCTCCGGGACTGAGTGGGAAGAGTGGAGGAGGGCGACAGGAAGGAGTTTAGAGGAGTTTCAGTCCATAAAAGGGCAGATTATCTGCTGAGTGTGAGGGGAGAAAGGGGCACAGTCTGACTTCAGAGGGGCAGTAGGCTGTTTGAGATTAGTAAATGAAAGGATTTTCTATGTTATGAAGCCAGAGAGATGCACTAACTTAGGTTCTTAATACTATATATCAAGATGTGGTCACATGATGTAATGTAAATGCAGTTGCAATGAGAAACCAAGTTTATTAATTTAAACATAGGAAGATTTCTAAATTGTATAAGAAAAGAAAAAACTAAAATAGTAAATGTGTAAAACCTGTGAGCATACTAATCATAGAAGAAAAAAAAGAAAGAAAAAACTGGGGGAAATTCTTCAACTAATCAGGAATCTAATAATAAAAGTCAACAAATTATTTCTGCCTCTTAAATCAGCACATTGTTTTCTTCTATAAAAATGACCATGTGAGCAATATATATTCATCTAATAAAACTATTAAAAATAAAAATGCTGCAAAAAATTTCAAAACCACTTGAAATTCAACACATGGAGATAGTCACTTTTTAAACTTTGCTGTATCTGCTTTCAAATTTTTCCTATGCATACACATGTATAAATGCATGCCCATATTTAAAAATATGTAGATGTATCACATATATTTTCCCAAAGCATCACATAAATTTTCACTTAATATACCATATCTTTTTATGTTAATAAATATCCATGTGATTATTATTCATAGCCATTTACTATCACAATGTAAAACAAAATCTGTTTAGCAAAGCCTTTTTTGGATATTTTGACTGTTTATAATAGTTACAATTTGTTCCTATTACAAAGAATCTTTCAAGGAACAGTTTTCTACATAATTATTTGCTAAGGGAAAAAATTTTCAAGTGAAATTTTTGAGTGAAAGATTTTGCCCATTAAACACTTGGAAACTCTGGAAAGGTTATGACAATTTTTACCCTAAGAGCAGTGAGCATTTCCCTACAATTATGTCCACCTAGGTATCAACATTTAATCCTTGCTAAGGTAATAAAATATGCTGTTATTTAACCTACATTTCTTTAAAAACAAGTGAGATTGTAATTTTTCAACTTTCTTTAATGGTCATATGTATTCTTCCTTCCTAAAATGATAATTAATATTCTTTGTCTACATGTTAGTCACTCTGTGGTGTCTGATTCTTGCATCCCCATAGACTGTAGTCTGCCAGGCTCCTCTGTCATGGGATTCTCAAGGCAAGAACACTGAAGTGGGTAGCCATTCCCTTCTCCAGAATATCTTCCTGACCCAGGAAGCAAACCTGGGTCTCCTGCATTGCAGGCAGGTTCTTTATCATCTGAGCCATCAGGGAAGCCCATACGGTATACATACTTACATATATACATACATACATATGGTAAATATTTTAAATATGGTTAACATTTTTAATTAATTTATATATTTTATTGGAGGCTAATTACTTTACAGTAGTGTAGTGGGTTTTCCATACATTGGCATGAATCAGCCATGGGTATACATGTGTTTCCCATCCTGAACCCCCCTCCCACCTCCCTCCCCATCCCGTTCCCCAGGGTCATCCCAGTACACTAGCCCTGAGCACCCTGTCTCATGAATTGAACCTGGACTGGTGGTCTGTTTCAATATAGTAATATATATGTTTCAATGCTATTCTCTCAAATCATCCCACCCTTGCCCTCTCCCACAGAGTCCAAAAGCCTGTTCTTTACATCTGTGTCTCTTTTGTTATCTCACATATAGGGTCATCATTACCATCTGTCTAAATTCCATATATATGCTTTAATATACTGTATTGGTGTTTTTCTTTCTGACTTACTTCACTCTGTATAATAGGCTCCAGTTTCATCCATCTCATTAGAACTGATTCAAATGTGTTCTTTTTAATAGCTGAGTAATATTCCATTGTGTATATGTACCACGGCTTTCTTATCCATTCATCTGCTGATGGACATCTAGGTTGCTTCCATGTCCTGGCTATTATAAACAGTGCTGCAATGAACACTGGGGTACATGTCATGTGTCTCTTTCAATTCTGGGTTCCTTGGTGTATATGCCCAGCAGTGGGATTGCTGGGTCATATGAGAGTTCTATTTCCAGTTTTTTAAGGAATCTCCACACTGTTCTTCATAGTGGCTGTACTAGTTTGCATTCCCACCAACAGTGTAAGAGGGTTCCCTTTTCTCCACACCCTCTCTAGCATTTATTGTTTGTAGACTTTTGGATACAGCCATTCTGACCAGCGTGAGATGGTACCTCATTGTGGTTTTGATTTGCATTTCTCTGATAATGAGTGATGTTGAGCATCTTTTCATGTGTTTGTTAGCTATCTGTGTGTGTTCTTTGGAGAAATGTCTGTTTAGTTCTTTGGCCCATTTTTTGATTGGGTCGTTTATTTTTCTGGAATTGAGCTGCATGAGCCGCTTGTATATTTTTTAGATTAATTCTTTGTCAGTTCTTGCGTTTGCTATTATTTTCTCCCATTCTGAAGGCTGTCTTTTCACCTTGCTTACAGTTTCCTTTGTTGTGCAGAAGCCTTTAAGTTTAATTAGGTCCCATTTGTTTATTTTTGTTTTTGTTTCCATTACTCTGGGAGGTGGGTCATAGAGGATCCTGCTGTGATTTATGTCAGAGAGTGTTTTGCCTATGTTTTCCTCTAGGACTCTTATAGTTTCTGGTCTTCTGTCTAGATCTTTAATCCATTTTGAGTTTATTTTTGTGTATGGTGTTAGAAAGTGTTCTAATTTCATTCTTTTACAAGTGGTTGACCAGTTTTCCCAGAAGCACTTGTTAAAGAGATTGTCTTTTCTCCACTGTATATTCTTGCCTCCTTTGTCAAAGATGAGGTGTCCATAGGCGTGTGGGTTTATGTCCGGGCTTTCTATTTTGTTTCATTAATCTATATGTCTGTCTTTGTGCCAGTATCATACTGTCTTAAGAAATATTTTAATGGTAATAATATTCAGTGCCAACATCAGCAAATATTAGTGCCATTGTGAGTTCAGTCATTGTTGCCTTAGCTATGCCTCAC
Source organism: Bubalus kerabau (assembly GCF_029407905.1). NCBI lineage: Eukaryota > Metazoa > Chordata > Mammalia > Artiodactyla > Bovidae > Bubalus > Bubalus kerabau. Next base: position 47,603,040 of record NC_073626.1, read on the forward strand.
ATACTGTTTAACCCATTCATTGAATTTCTAATTTCAAAAATTTCATTTATAGATGTTCCTTTCATGGTTTTTTATTTTTGCTGATTATTTTTCCTTTCCCGATTTCTATTTTGTCTTTTATTTCTTCAAATAATTCATAATTTAGGTCCTTGACAATCTAATTTGTTGTTGTTTCCATTTACCTTTCCATGTTGACAGTTTGTTTCATTTTACATTTGGTAGCTTTTGAATGTGAATGTCTCTAATGCACAAAGAGCTTGAATGCAGGGAGGAGGGAAGGAAGTGAGCATTTTAAAATAAACCACAAGACACAATGTGTCTCTATTCTTGTTAGAAATTTTCTTAACTTAAGCTGGTGAAGAATCTGCCTGCAATGCAGGAGACCCTAGTTCAATTTCCGGGTCAGCAAGATCCACTGGAGAAGGCACAGGCTACCCACTCCAGTATTCTTGGGCTTCCCTGTTGGCTCAACTGATAAAGGATCTACCTGCGATGCGGGAGACCTGGGTTCAAACCCTAGGTTGGGAAGATCCCCTGGAGAAGGAAAAGGCTATCTGCTCCATTATTCTGGCCTGGAGAATCCCATGGACTTTTTTGAGTTGTAATCCATTACTGCTTTATTGTATTGCTTAAAGGGTCTAGCTTTGGCCAGCTCCTTCAGTTGGCTATTGTGTCCCTTTGACATAATTCTGTCTTTTTTCTTTTAGGACTTTCTTACTCTCTGGCACTACAAGATGTTCTGGTACTATAAATGTTCTTATATATTTCCTGCTCCAGTTTTTTTTTTTTTTTTTTTACCTGCTCCAGTTTTTAAATCAGTCATTTCTTCAAGGATCCCGGGTTGCTTTCATTGGAGCATGGCATTAGAAACCATGACCTGGATACTAGGTGCATGGCTGTTGGGGTATTCTACCTTCTAGGCCCTCCCAGCTAACAGAGTAAAGAAATATGTATGTGTATACTAACCCATATATATATATATATAGTCAAGGGAAAGTCTCTCAGTTGTGTCCAACTCTTTATATTAAGTGTTAAGACCCCATGGACTCTACAGTCCATGGAATTCTCCAGGCCAGAATACTGTCCATGGGGTTTCAAAGAGTCAGACATGACTGAGCAACTTTCAGTTTCTTAACATATGTAATCAGTTGCAGAAGGTGTTCAGTGTCCTGCCTTTGTTTCAACTGCAGAATCAGAGTCAAGATTTGTGAATGGCAGTGACTAAGGATGCTGGTACCTCAGGCCCGTAATGAAATATCCCATGCCCTTGCTATGCTTCTCAAGGCCCTGCTTCTCCTTCACTTTCACATTTAGAAACTCCTATAAACTTTTCAGGCATGTGTCCTCAGGGCAAAGGCAATGCCTGTGTGTCAACCCACAACAATTTCATCGGTATTTTCCTTAAGTCTGTGAAACCACCATTCAAATTCAGGGTTCATACCTCCAAGATTTCTCCCTCGCGATGAATTGGAAAAAGGTACAAACTAAGAGTTGGAAAACCCTCTGCTTTTTGAACCTCAAACAGTAAAAGATAAGACTGAAAAAGTTTATGAGAAACAAGTCTTAACAAAATAACATGTAGACCTAGTTCGATGCCGTTCCCGCCCAGACACAACATTTGAGAGAGCGTCAAGTAAGCACCCATTCAGTGGTCAGGAAGGCGGGTAAGAAAGCAAAACCTTGAATCCGCTTGGGAAGTAGGTGCAGAAAAGAACTCTAAGTGTGCTGGTGGGCAGACAGAAAGGGGTGGATGCAAGGAGCTCAGAAACCCAAAGGGATTTGGAGAAAAATGTGTTATCTAAACAAAAAAAATCCAGATGATGAAAAAGAAAAGTAATTGACTGAGACTTAAAATTCCCTGTGGGATTTATTGTTTATAGATGTTTTGATGATGGCCATTCTGACCGGTAGTTGTAGTTTTGGCTTGCGTCTCTCTAATAACTAGTTCTGTTGAGTACCATTACATGTGCTTTTTGGCTCTCTCTATGTCTTCTTTGGAGAAATGTCTACTTAAATCTACCACTCATTTTTATAGGGTCACTTTTTTTATACTGAGCTTCATTAACTGTTTGAAGAGGGTGTGGAGAAAAGGGAACCCTCCTATGCTCTTGGTGGGGATGTACATTGGTGCAACTATTATGAAGAACACTATGGAGTTTCTTTAAAAAATAAAAGCTAACAGTAGAACTACCATATGACCCAGCGATCCCACTCCTGGGCATGTACCTGGAGAAAAACATAATTTGAAAATATGCACCCAATGCTCATTGCAGCACTGTTTACAGTAGCCAGGTCATGGAAGCAACCTAAATGTCTATTGACATATGAATAGATACAGAAGACGCGGTACATATTAACAATCACTCAGGCACAAAATAAACATATGAATAATATCACTCAGGCATAAAAAGAACAAAATAATGCCATTTGCAGCAACATGGATGGACCTGAGATTGTCACACTGAGTGAAGTAAGTCAGACACAGAAAGACAAATATCTTATGATATTGCTTATTTATCGGAGAAGGCAATGGCACCCCACTCCAGCACTCTTGCCTGGAAAATCCCATGGACGGAGGAGCCTGGTGGGCCACAGTCCATGGGGTCGCTAAGAGTCGGACACGACTGAGTGACTTCACTTTCACTTTTCACTTTCATGCATTGGAGAAGGAAATGGCAACCCACCCCAGTGTTCTTGCCTGGAGAATCCCAGGGACAGGGGAGCCTGGTGGGCTGCCGTCTATGGGGTCGCACAGAGTCGGACACGACTGAAGCGACTTAGCAGCAGCAGCAGAGTCATGGATATAGAAAGCAGACTTACAGTTACCAGAGAATAAGTGGGCAGGGGGATAAATTGGGAGATTGGGAGTGACAAATACACACTACTACTACATATACAATAGATAAGTAATAAGAACCTACTGTAAAGCACAAGAACTATGCTCAGTACTCTATAATGGCCTCTTTGGGAAAAGAATCTTAAAAAAAAAGAGTGGATATATGTATACTGATTCTCCTTGCTGCACACCTGAAGCTGATACAACATTGTACCAGCTATACTCCAAAAAAGAAAAAGTCCCTATTGGGCTCTAAACTTTCACTAGGAAGTGGCAGGTGTTAGAGAATATGCAGCCACCTTTAAAGCAGTCACTTCAAACATGGATAAGGAGGATGTGGTTAAGTGCACTTTACAAAAAAAGCCTTCTGCACAGGATTCCGGTGCTGCTGTGAACCCGTGACTTTCAGGGTTCAGCCTTTCTACCCTTTTTCCAATAAGAGGTTTGCTAAACGTATCTTATCCTGTTCATCAGGTGCAGGGGTGAGGAGAGGGAGGGGTGATGTGTTATGTTAGTGCATAGATAAGGACCGAGAAGGGCTTCCCATGTGGCACTAGTGATAAAGAACCCGCCCACCAGTGCAGGCGATATAAAGAGACTTGGGTTCAGTCCCTGGGTTCGGAAGCTCCCCTGGAGGAGGGCACGGCAATCCACTCCAGTATTCTTGCCTGGAGAATCCCATAGCCAGAGGGGCCTTGCAGGCTACAGTCCATAGGGTCACAAAGAGTCGGACAGGACTGAAGCAAGTTAACAGGCACACAAGAATCAAGAGGAGGCATATGAGGACTTCATGGAAAAGATCACAGAGCCCCGTGGACCTGGGCTTCGGGATGATACAGTCACTGCCTGGGGTTCCACACTGCCCCCTGGAGCAGAGCATCAGTGTGGTCTGTGTGACAGAGGGGAATCCACCTAAGCTTTGGTGTCCAGTGGACACAGTGAAGGCCTCATTCATACCCATGTGTCGCTATCTTATCTCTAGTCCTTCTTTTGCTGTTATTGCTCAGTCGCTCAGCAATGTTTGACTCTTGACCCCATAGACTGCAGCACGCCAGGCTTCCCTATCCTTAACCATCTCCTGATACTTGCTCAAACTCGTGTCCATTGAGTCAGTGATGCCATCCATCCATCTCGTCCTCTGTTGTCACTTTCTTCTCCTGGTTTCAATCTTTCCCAGCATCAGGGTCTTTTCAAAAGAGTTGGCTCTTCCCATCAGGTAGCCTAGATATGAACTTTCTTGAAAAAGTTGTATCATCTCTTGAGAGATCCCTGCACATATATGCAGAATTGATGCTGCTTCTAAGTCTAACCTCAAATGTCTCTTGAATCCGCTCAACTTTATCTTCATGCCTGGGACCAAAAACTTCTGAGATGGAGTCACAGGTGAATGGAGGCACAGTCCCTGAGTGGCCAATGTGAAGATAGCCACTCAGTTGGTCTCAGATTGCAATGAGAAATAGACAACTCAGACATGATGGAGAAGTTGATGTTATTTACTCAATAATACAAAGCAAGTTGTTTGGCTGTCCCAGAGCAGGTCATATGCCCTGTACCTGAACCAACAAAGTGTGATCCACCATCGACACTAAACTTTTAGAAGTATGTTACTGGGGGTTAAGCGTGAGTGCAAATAAACCTGTAATGGACTTACAACCTCCTTCCAGAGGACCACTGGCCCACAGCCTTAGAGAAGGAGAAGCCAGGAGGCAGGTGTGGGAGGCAGAGTACCTGAAGAGCTATGGACAGAGGTTCGTAACATTTTACAGGAGGTGGTGATCAAAACCATCGCCAAGGGAAAAAAAAATGCAAAAAGGCAAAATGTTTGTCTGAGGAGGCCTTACAAATAGCTGAGAAAAGAAGTGAAAAGCCAGGAAGAAAAGGAAAGATATATCCATCTGAATGTAGAGTTCCAAAGAATAGCAAGGAGAGATAAGAAAGCCTTCATAAGCGATCAATGCAAAGAAATAGGGGGAAACAATAGAATGGGAAAGACTAGAGACTCTTCAAGAAAATTAGAAGTATCAAGGGAACATTTCATGCAAAGATGGGCACAATAAAGGACAGAATGGTATGATCCTAACAGAAGCAGAAGATATTAAGAAGAGGTGGCAAGAATACATGGAAGGACTATACGACAAAGATCTTCATGACCCAGATAACCATGATGGTGTGATCACTCATCTAGAGCCAGACATCATGGAATGCAAAGTCAAATGGGCCTTAAGAAGCATCACTATGAGCAAAGCTAGTGGAGTTAATACAATTCCAGTTGACCTATTTCAATTCCTAAAAGATGATGCTGTGAAAGTGCTGCACTCAATATGTCAGCAAATTTGGAAAACTCAGCAGTGGCCACAGGACTGGAAAAGGTCAGTTTTCATTCCAATCCCAAAGAAAGGCAATGCCAGAGAATGCTCAAACTACCCCACAATTGCACTCATCTCACACTGTAGCAAAGTAATTATCAAAATTCTCCAACCAGGCTTCAACAGTACATGAACCAAGAACTTATAAGCTGGATTTAGCAAAGGCAGAAGAACCAGAGATAAAATTGCCAACATCCATTGGGTCATGGAAAAAGCAAGAGAATTCCAGAAGAACATGTACTTCTGCTTCATGGACTATGCTAAATCCTTTGACTGTGTGGATCACAACAAACTGAGGAAAATTCTTTGAGAGATGAAAATACCAGGCCACCTTACCTGGCTCCAGAGAAATCTGTATGCAGGTCAAGAGGCAACAGCTCCGTACATGGAACAGCAGACTGCTTGGCAGATGGTGACTGCAGCCATGAAATTAAAAGATGCTTGCTCCTTGGAAGAAAAGCTATGACCAACCTAGACATCATATTAAAAAGCAGAGACATTACTTTGCCAACAAAGGTCCATCTAGTCAAAGTTATGGTTTTTCCAGTAGTCATATATGGATGTGAGAGCTGGAGCATAAAGAAAGCTGAGCGCTGAAGAATTGATGCTTTTGAACTGTGGTGTTGGAGAAGACTCTTGAGAGTTCCTTGGACTGCAAGGAGATCAAACCAGTCCATCCTAAAGGAAATCAGTCCTGAATATTCCTTGGAAGGACTGATGCTGAACCTAAACCTCCAATACTTTGGCCATCTAATGGGAAGAAGTGACTCATTAGAAAAGACCTTGATGCCAAGAAAGATTGAAGGCAGGAGGAGAAGGGAATGACAGAGGATGAGATGGTTAGATGGCATTACTGACTTAATGGACATGAGTCTGAGCAAGCTCCAGAAGTTGGTGACGGACAGGGAAGCCTGGTGTACCCATGGGGTCACAAAGAGTCAGACATGACTGAGTAACTGCGCTGAACTGTGGTGGAAGACATGGAACACAGGAGTGGCTGTCCTGGACTGAATATGTAATAGGCAATTTTTCTAAGTTAGCACATGCTTTGAGGAGAAAAGCAGGTCCATGGCTGATATACTGATACACCTTACCTGGCTCCAGAGAAATCTGTATGCAGGTCAAAAAGCAACAGAACCATACATGGAACAACAGACTGCTTGGCAGATGGTGATTGCAGCCATGAAATTAAAAGATGCTTGCTCCTTGAAAGAAAAGCTATGACAAACCTGGACAGTATATTATTGCAGCAGCCTTATTATATGCAGGAGGTCACCTGAGCATCTGGGAACGGCTGAGCCATGGCAGACATTTAAAGAACCAAGGCAACCAGAGAAGATGTTGCTACTTTCTGGAAACTTCAGGATTTACAAAGATCCTGTGGGTGCCCTGAGAGGCATCTGTGTCATCGTTTGACCACACAATGGTGAAAATGGAAATTTTTGAAGACATGAAAATAAAGAAGAGTTTAAAGGAAAATTCCTAAGCCTCCACTCTTGAGGATGGTTTGTGGTTTCAAAGCTACAGATGGATCCATCTGGGCTCTTGGCAGCTCATATGCCTTATGGCAAGTCCTTTACTCTGTGGGGTGTCAAATACACTAATCCTGCCAGAGTTAAAATCTGCACACTCTAACTTGCATACACAAAAGCTGCACTTCTACAATTCAAAGATGATGTCGCCTGTCTCAAGTTTTCATTGCCACTTAGTAGACAAAAAAATCTTGCAAATACTTTTGAGGAAACTTGGTCCTTATAGGTTCACCAGACTCTTGAGTTATTAGTAACTGAGTTTTTTTCATTATACAAACTCACTGAGGTTTTAATTAGTCTCTTCCCCATCATTCTTCCTGTTTCCCTCCCAAGAGAACTTATGCTTTCAGAGGTTAAGCTACCTCCCCCTACAATCACGCTTAACCCAAAGAATCATGTCACCGAGGATTTTCTGCCCACATCTGCTGAGATGAGCTTGGTCCCACCTGCTTAATTTGGTCTCCATGCCGCCATCAGTTACCAGAGCATGCCCTCACATAACCTGGCTCTTGGAAGCACATCTGTGTCAGTCGGCAGGGAGCGCGGGGAAGTTGTGGGTGGCTGGGACACCATGCTCGGTTGCGAGGCGGTGGAACCTCATTTCAGCCCAAACATTTACCTCGACCAGTTCTAAGGACTTGCCCTTGCTCATCATTCTCAAACCATATTGAGTAGAGAGCTCAAAATTTCCCAAGGTCTGTCCAGACATGAACATCAACCTTGCTTCCCCAAGATTTTCTTGTACCTTGCCTCCTCCCACAGGGAGAGGAAGCATAGACCCTGAATTCTTTATCACTGTCTGAATCCCTGCCCTCGCTCTCTTTCTCTCCAGCACCCTCCGCCCACCCCGCAGGGGATGGGACTTCCATTCTCCTTCCCTGTAAGATAAGAATTGCCCCATGATATATTCCTCTTGGCTGCAAATGAGCCTTAGTGCAGAATACTTGTGAGGTTGCAGAAGAAACAAGGTAACTGATGCTGAAGGCTCTTCTCCTGGCAGAAGGGACTTCACTGTTCTGAAAGAGGATGGAAGGGAGCAGGCCCCAGTTTTTAAAAGAATACCATAGCCATACAAGGGGAAGAAAACTAGTGAGAACTGGGTCCAAGTTGGTGCAATTTTCCACTTCCAGTGGACTTTGAGCCTTGTTATACATTCACTGTAATACATTATTAGCTAAATGATACACTCGCCAGCGCCATGCCAGTTCCAAGGCCAACCATCAAAGACCAAAAAGTGGGAAATAGCCCAGTTCCTGAAAATCCCCACCCCTTTCCCGAAACAGCTGGTCTATAAAGTTACCCAGCCCACAGAAACTGACCAGGCCATATTTGGGCCTGCTCTCTCCTTCTAGGAGGGCCCACACTCTGTGAGGAGGGCTTCTCTCCAAATAAATCCACTTCTTACCTACCACTTTGTCTCTCACTGAATCCTTTTTGCGATGAGACATCAAGAACCTGAGCCTCATTAAACCTTGAAACCAGATGTGTGATCTCAGTTAAAAGACTGTAGGTTCAACTCCCAATCTGGCTTTTGGCTATGTTTGAGTCCCAGCCACCTAGACTGAAGTCCCAATGTGAGTTACCCTGAATTTGGGTAACAATGTAAACACTGGTAACAGCTTTCCAAGGGAAATGGATACCTGCTGCTGCTGCTGCTGCTGCTGCTGCTAAGTCGCTTCAGTCGTGTCTGACTCTGTGCGACCCCATAGGTGGCAGCCCACCAGGCTCCCCCATCCCTGGGATTCTCCAGGCAAGAACACTGGAGTGGGTTGCCATTTCCTTCTCCAATGCATGAAAGTGAAAAGTGAAAGTGAAGTCACTCAGTCGTGTCCGACTCTCAGTGATCCGATGGACTGCAGCCTACTAGGCTCCTCCGTCCATGGAATCTACTTCCCTGCTTATAGAGGTGAAGTGAACGCATCATAAAGTCACAAACAGAGGCTGCTCTGAGCAGCTTACCAGCAAACTCGATCAAAGACGTCAGATGCAGTTTAGAGTGTTAATACAAATGCAAGTGGGGCAGATGGAAGAAACACCTGACTGAATTGTCACAGACAGTTACAGAAATTATTTTCTTATACATAATATATAAAGCCAATAAAGACTTTATGAGGAAAAAGAACCCATCGCATGCCCTTTTATACGTTTAGGGGATTTAATAAAATTTATATAAATATAGAGTGTGTATTCAGTCACTCTTAACATATCTAGAAGTCTAGAAGTCTTTGAAAATCTAAGGTTAAATTCCCTCTTCAAAAGTTTTTATAAATAAACACTTACACTGGGTAAATAGATCTGACAATTAGAGTCAAAATTCTGGTGGCTAGTGGCAGCAAAACTAGATAAATAGTTCCCCTTAGAAATGTCTTAACCCTCAGTTCTCTCCAACCATTTGGGTGTTCTTGATTTCTCTACAAAAATAAATAAATAAACCTTCCTCAGGGCCTTTGCAAATGCTGTTCCCTTTGCTTGAAATGTCCTCTACCTCATAGATCACAGATTTATCACACTCCCTTCACTCAGGTTTCTGTTCAAATATTAGTCCATCAGAAAAGCATTTTTTGGACCACGTTTTATAAAATAGAACCCCCTTCAATCTGTACCCTCTTGCTGCTTTTATTTTTCTTCAAAACATCTATTGTTACCTAATGACTGAGCAACTGAACTGAACTGAACTGAAGGTAATAGATATGTATTTATCTGCATATTATATTACCTACAAGAACATAAGTTCCATGAAGGCAGAAACACGATCTATCTTGTTCTTCCACATTTATAGCACACAAGAAACATTTGTCAAATACATGAGCTATACTATATCTTCCTGCAAAAGCTCCATATTACACACATATGTGGTAAAAGAATTGGGGAGCATCAAAATATATGGGAATAGTTGTGGTGAGTTTATACGTAGGTTCTCTTGTATTTTTTAAAGTTTAGAATCTATACAACCAAAACTGTAAGATTTTATGAAACTGAAGAAGATATAAATCAATAGAAAGCTATCCATGCTCAGAGATTAGAAGAATAAATATTGTTAAAATGTCCATATAACACAAAGCAATCTATAAAGTTAATACAATTCATATCAAAATTCAAATGGCATTTTTCACAGAAATAGAACAATCTTAAAATGTATATGGAACCATGAAACACCTCAAATAGCCACACCTCAAATAGCCACAGTAGTCTTGAGAAAAAAGAAAAAAGTTGAAAGTATTGAGGATGCCTAATTTCCGTCTATATTATCAGTCAGTTCAGTACCTCAGTCATGTCCGACTTTTTGTGACCCCATGGACTGCAGCACGCAAGGCCTCCCTGTCCATCACCAACTCCCGGAGCCTACCCAAACACGTGTGCATTGAGTTGGTAATGCCATCCAACCATTTCATCCTCTGTCACCCCCTTCTCCTCCCGCCTTCAATCTTTTCCCAGCATCAGTCTTTTCCAGTGAGTCAGTTTTTCGCATCAGGTGGCCAAAGTATTGGAGTTTCAGCTTCAGCATCAGTCCTTCCAATGAATATTCAGGACTGATTTCCTTTAGGATGGACTGGTTGGATATCCTTGCAGTCCAAGGGACTCTCAAGAGTCTTCTCCAACACCACAGTTCAAAGGTATCAATTCAGCGCTCAACTTTCTTCATAGTCCAACTCTCACATCCATACAGGATTAACGGACCCTTGTTGGCAAAGGAATGTCTCCACTTTTAAATATGCTGTCTAGGTTGGTCATAGCTTTTCTTTCAGGAAGCAAGCATCTTTTAATTTCATGGCTGCAGTCACCATCTGCAATGATTTTGGAGCCCAAGAAAATAAAGTCTGTCACTGTTTTGATTGTTTCCCCATCTATTTGCCATGAAGTGATGGGACCAGATGCCATGATCTTCATTTTCTGAATGTTGAGTTTTAAGCCAGCTTTTTCACTCTCTTCTTTCGCTTTCATCAAGGGGCTCTTTAGTTCTTCTTCACTTTCTGCCATAAGAGTGGTGTCATCTACATATCTGAGGTTATTGATATTTCTCCCAGCAATCTTGATAAAAGCTATGGTCATCAAAACAGTATGGTATTGGCATAAAAACAAACACATAAATCAATGCAACAGAACACAGAGCCCAGAAATAAAGTTTAGAACTTTAAATAATGATAATTACATAACTTGGGACAAATAGTAGTACTTTCTCAGTCCTCAAAAGTGTTTTTGTAATGATCAAATAAGATAATAAATGTAAAATTGTTCTGAAAATGATAAAGATTTTGGTTAATAAAAGATATTGCATTAATGTAATAATATTTAAACAAAGGTTATATAGCAAAAGTAAACTATTAAGATAATTAACAGCTAATAAATGATAGAGAATGCAAGCAGATTTTGGAGTCCTTGAATAATCCATATTATCTATCTGCACTCTCTGGGTTATCTGTACTTTTTTCTATCAGGATATGACCTTAATTAACATCTACTTCCTTCTGTTTCTCAGTATGTCAGATAGACTTTGAATTATTTCCTGGATTATATATTCTCCAAGCTACTTCCATAAAAATATGTCTCATGTGTAAAGGCAAACCAGAAATATATTCTACTAAATATTATGACTTCGAAATTTAATTAAACCATGTTGAAGAACACAGGACATCTTTTTAGATTGCATATTTTTAAGAGGAAACAGAAATCTTATTTTACAACTAATGACAAAGTAATGCTCAAAATATTAACAATGATATGGAACTCCAGTGCAATAAAAGAAAGAATAGACTGAAATATCAGACACAACAACACGTTGAAGTGAGAAGCACTCTACTTCATACGTGACTCCTCAGGGTTGGAAGAAACCCCTAAAACTTGAATAGCTTCTCTAAAATTTTCTGCATCACCCGTAACACTTCTTATTTTATATTTAGGTAAATATTTTTTCTTCTCCAGTTTTCCTATCTTTTGAACACACTGGCCTCCTCCCAGAATATTTAATGAACAGCTGTAAAATCCATTAGAGTATCATTTATGGCTTTGAATTCAAGCACAGAAAGCCAAGAAACCTGAAAGTAGACTATTATTTCTTAAAAATACAGGCTTATTCATACGAGAAGGTAGGATGAGTAGCACAATTACAATACAAATGCCAATGATCTAAAAAAAAAAAAAAAAACACAAAGTGAATATTTTGTCCTAGCGTTATTTTTACAACCAGTATCTGGTATTCCTGTTAGGGACTATTGGGCCAATCAGCAAGGTGTTTAATGAGCTTAGTGAAGTGCCAATTATGTGATAAAAAGCACCTGGTGGAAAAGCTCCTCCGGAACCTCCTTCCTCCTGGGCAGGCTCACAAGTCTTGAGCTCATACATTTGGATCTAATATTATTTGCTGAATGATCGCTTTACCTTTGGCTTGTTTTTCTCTCATTACAAAGTTAGCACATGCTTATAGCAGAAAATGAAAATAATATATAAAGGGCTATGTATCAATGTAATATAAAAAGATGAGTATCCTCACCTTTAAAATAATGCAGGTTGTCATGGGACCTGCTTTAAAGGTAGCTGAAAGCATTCAATGAGTTAAAACATGTAACATACTTTCAATAGTGTCTAGAGCTCTGTAACTGTTCCATAAATGCTAGTTGTTACAAGTATTGCCAGTATTTTTGTTAATAGCATGACGGCTGGATGGCACTTAGGAAATGTTCATAGAATTCACAGCTGAATGAAAAACAGCCTAGTTATGAGCCATTTGGTTCTTTGGTAACAGTGATAATTCTCAGGAGTGTCAGGATGGCCCCCAGCTTGAGAAGGCAATGGCACCCCACTCCAGTACTTTTGCCTAGAAAATCCCATGGACGGAGGAGCCTGGTAGGCTGTAGTCCATGGGGTCGCTAAGAGTTGGACACGACTGAGTGACTTCACTTTCACTTTTCACTTTCATGCATTGGAGAAGGAAATGGCAACCCACTCCAGTGTTCTTGCCTGGAGAATCCCAGGGACGGGAAGCCTGGTGGGCTGCCGTCTATGGGGTCTCACAGAGTCGGACACAACTAAAGCGACACAGCAGAAGCCAAGTTTTAGTAATTCAGTTTCTAGTTCTGTGCACATGTCTTCTGAGATGGTTTCAGTGATTCCCAAGATGTCCAGGAAACATGCATGACACTTGAGCACTGTGTTTTGCCCAGAATGCAGCTGCGAATCAGGAAGATTGAGTAAACTTTCGATTTAGTAAATTTTGGAAGATTTGGGCTTCCCTTGTAGCTCAGTTGGTAAAGAATCCACATGCAGTACAGGAGTTCTCCTGCAATGCAGGAGACCCAGGATCGATTCCTGGGTTGGGAAGATCCCCTGGAGATGGAAATGGCAACCCACTTCAGTATTCTTGCCTGGGAAATCCCATGGACGGAGGAGCTTGGCGGGCTACAGTCCATGGGGCCGCAAGTGTTGGACACGACTTAGTGACTAAACTGCAGATTTAATAAAGGACGTCTCGGGGCACCATTCTTGCTCTGTGACCTCATAGCCGGGGGGTCTGAGCATTTTACACCTGATGAACCTGTTTCCCTATGTGTAATATAATGAGGTGACACAAGAGCCTCAAAGTGCTGGGATTATCGTGGGTACTCAAAAAAGCTTTGCTTCCTCCTTTTAATTGCACCATAGAAATGAACAACTCCCATCCCTAAACAAGTAGGGGCCAGGCAGAGGCAGAATGGATCTGTTACAGTCACTCTCTGCCAAGCTTCTCGACAGTGAGACAAAGGAAAGGCCTCTAATTCAATCCAAGCACAAGAACGTTTTATTAAAGCAAGCCTCTATTGCCAGGAGAGAACTCTTCAGTGCCAAGATGCCAAGGCTCACACTGCCTTTGTCAAAATGCATCCACCTCACACAACTTTATTTAAAATGGGTAACCAACCAGAACCTACAGTACAGCACGGGTAACTCTGCTCAATATTCTGTAACAACCTAAATGGAAAAAGAAGTTGAAGGAGAACAGATACATGTATATGTACAACTGAATCACTTTGCTGTACCTGAAACTACCACAATAAAATAAAATTTTAATTAAAACATTTTAAATGCATGGAATATAGTCAGTGACGAATGTGCAACAGCAAAAATAAAGAAAGTTTAAAATTAAAAAATCAAAACAAAATTCATCCACCTCCTTTTCAGCCTGTGCTCCTTGGGAGCGTCCTCATATTAGACCTCTGCTAGTTTGGGGTCACTGCTAAACACTCACCTCTGTGACTGTCTTTCCTCTTCCTGTGTGATCATCTTTACACGGTTAGGTACTTCACCACAATCCATTTTTCCACCATCCTCTTCACAATCAACTACAGTTAGCTCTGGAACAACACAGGTTTCAACTGCGCTGGGTCCACTAATATGCACTTTTTTGTTTTGTTTTTAACTGACTGCATACTACAGACCTATACTACTCTTGGTTGGTTTGATCTGAGGATGCAGATGAGGTGCATGTGGAGTGCTGACTGTAAAGTTGCGTGTAGATTCTGGATTTTCCTGGGGCAGGTGCCCGTCCCCTCCGTGTTGCTCAAGGGTCAGCTGTATGTGTTTCGTGCAGACCTTCGTTCTGTTTAAACCGTGTGCACCCTCATCAACCCTCCCCAGCGTGCTGTGCGCCTGCCTAGTTCCTGCCACAGCCTCCCTGGTGGTAACTTCCTCTCCACAACCTAGTTCTTCACTGCTGCATGTTCACATGCAGGGTCTCTGCTCCTCTGAAGCTTAAGCTCCTTTCCTGCTCACCTGACCAGGACAGTCCCATATTCTCCCAGATATTTTGCCGTCAGACTTGTAGTACTCCTTCCTTCCCACCTGTCAGGTGCAGAGCCCACCACACTGTAAATGCTGATGCTGCTAAATCTGTCTGGGTCTATTCGCATCTTGCTCAGTACACGTGTCCTGCTGGCTGGCTTATAATCCCAGGTTGTCAGTTACAACCCACATGTCCAGCCCCCTAAATCTATTTCTCTATTCCATATATTTCGATTCCTGGACACTATAAATGCCTCCATTGAAGCATTCTGCAAGCAGTTCATATTGAAAGGCTGAGAAAGGACTATATGTGGCCCCACACCTGTAGCTGTTTATCTCAGTGACAGGCTTCACCACCGTTCAGCTGTCCAAGTCTTGTCAATAAACGTCAGCCTGATGTGTCCCCTCTTTCTTCATTTTCTAAACCTGAGCAGCCACTGAGTTCTGAAAACTGCATTTCCTTATGCTACCCACGTCATAGACTTCCTACCACTGCCTTCCCATGCCTCGCTAGAATATCCTCACAGCCAGCCTCATTTCTCTTCATCTGGGCTCCCTCTAATCCATTCCCCACTATGTAGGAGTTTGCTGAAACTCACATCAGTTACTAACATTTTCCTGCTTAAGATCTCTAGTGGCTCTCCCAAGCTTTAGAGAAACTTCCAAACACCTTAGCATGGACTGAAAGGCCTTTGCCAGTTGATCCCCTTCATACCTCACTAGACTCGGGGGTCTACTTATCTCCTCCAAATGTGCCACCTCTAAACTTTTCAACAGGCTAATGCACGTTTCTCTCCACCCTCAGCCTCTCTTCCATCCAAGTCTGGCTAATTCCTGAAAGATGCTTCAGTACTCAGGCTGAATCAGATTTCACCTTTCCAGGTAGCTTTTGCCCAAGTCCATCTCCTCTCCTACCTAGACCACTTCACACTGGGGGTCAGATGCCCCTCTAGGCAGCCCACTAGAATCCTGTGTTTAATTCTAGCACAGTGATACCAGGCTGCATTGAAATGGTCTGTTTAGTTTTCAGTACCTCGAATTCTCTCCTCTTTCAATCCAAAGTGTCAGTTCCTTGAAGTTGCAAAGTTGCCTGACTCATGTAACTCTAGCATCATGCCTAACATTTGGTTAATAAATATTTGATGATGAAGGAAGAGAAGAAGATGAAAGGAAGGAAGGAGGGAGGAACCTGGTTCTCTGGAGCAGCTGAGATCTGGAGATATTCCCAGAGGTCCTTGCAAACATGTCAGACCCACAGGGAACCCTCATCAAAACCAGCAGGAGAGATCAGCGACACCAGTTAACCAGAGGCATTCTATTTGGCAAACAGTGCTATCACTTTTATCATGTTCACAGTGTGATAAATGCTACTCTGAGTTTCTTACATGTGTTAATCAATTTGATTCTTACAACCATACAAGGCAACCATTTTGCAGAGGGAGAAACTGTAGAAGTGACATAAGCTCCTCAGAACATACTGGCGGTGGGCGTGGGGGGGCAGCGGTGGGCGTGAGGGGGGACAGCGATGGGCATGGGGGGTGGGGGGTGGGCGTGGGGGAGGCGGCTGGTGGGCCTGGGGGGGCGGCAGTGGGCGTCGGGGGCCGGCAGTGGGTGAACACAGGCATTCTGACTTCACAGCCCATCTCCTCACTGCTGTGCCCATGTCTCTTTTACTGACATCCATTCATATGGAATCACTATCCATCACTGATTTCCACAACTCTTTGTACAAATTGTTTTTATTTCATATTTGTTTATAACACGAGCCAAACGAAACACACATATGCACACGTACAAATTAAGAACCAGCTGAGAACTGAGCAGCCAGAGTTACAGTAAGCAGTGTCTGAGATACAAGGATGAAGTGCTGGATGCAACAGGGAGCTGGGGTTGGCCTCTCACTTTCCTACAGGTAACACACTGCTGCTGCTGCTGCTGCTGCTAAATCACTTCAGTCGTGTCCGACTCTGTGTGACCCCATAGACGGCAGCCCACCAGGCTCCCCGGTCCCTGGGATTCTCCAGGCAAGAACACTGGAGACGGTTGCCATTTCCTTCTCCAATGCGTGAAAGTGAAGTCGCTCAGTCGTCTCCAACTCTTTGCGACCCCATGGACTGCAGCCCACCAGGCTCCTCCATTCATGGGATTTTCCAGGCAAGAGGACTGGAGGGGGGTGCCATTGCCTTCTTCGGTGCGCGTTATTATCAGAGTCCTTCAGGAGCTGTGCTCAGATGGAGACTCAGCCCTCCCCTCCTCGCTGCTGGTGAGTGAGCCAAGGCAGAGGACAGGAATACTCTTACAAAGTCAACATGTACAGATAATCTTTCTAAGCAACCAGTCCAACCTTCTAAGATTGTACATTGATTTTCCTTCAGTTCAGGTCTACCTTTTTACAAATGATGAAGAGTTACTATTTCAAAGAAATGACATTTAACCAATTTTCCACCTTTACCTATAAGATAGCTTATCCTATTATTTTCCAGACTCACACTTAATGACTGATTAAATGGAAGATGCTCCATTTTTATAGAAGATTTGTAAAATATGTATTGCATTAATAGTTGCCTTTATATTGTCTTTCTAGTGTTAATGGAAGATATTCAATTCCTCAAATGCTTGTTGATGTACTATAGTTTTGTAGCAAAACTAATAAAGATAGTGGAGATTATAAAGCACTTCTTGGTGGCTCAGATGGTAAAGAATCTGCCTGCAATGCAGGAGACCTAGGTCAGTCCCTGAGTCGGGAAGAACCCCTGGAGAAGGGAATGGCAACCCACTCCAGTATTCTTGCCTGGAGAATTCTGTGGACAGAGAAGCCTGGTGGGCTACAGTCTGTGGGGTTGCAAAGAGTCGGTCACAACTGAGCGACTAACACAGTTATATATATAACTTCTCAGGGTCACTTTACCCAGCCTAGTGGCTTAGTTGGTGTAAATTCACCCACCGCCTGACTGTTTGCAACTTTAATGTCCATCCGTGGCATATTGTATCAAATAATTTGGGAGCAAACACTGGAAAGCTGAAAATAAAACATGAAATACTTCTCTCGTGAAATAAACATTAAATAGACAAAGTGATGAAAAACATAACTGATTTTTAACTTCAAAATACCTATCACATGGGGAGTATTGTGTGATTTTTGTCTGTCTTCTTTTCAGAAAAATATTTTTCTTTTTTTCTGAATTGTTCTTTGGTTTCCAAAACTTTGGACTCCACTCATACTGCATGCATTCTTGCAAGGATCCTGTGGAGACCCATAAAAACATGCTCTTGTATCCCAGATGGCCCCCCCTTTTTTTTTTCATTTTTTAGAGGCAGTACTACTTAATAGCTGATGGTTAGCAGTCCCTCTTCTGAGTGGACTGTTTTTAGTGTTTAACAGAGAATATAATTCTCCAAGGATCCATGCTTAAGGAGAAATACAAAAGCTACCTAGGTGTATTTTAGTAGTAAATTCTGTATTTGCTAAAGCTTGAAGAGTTTTTTATTAATGAACATCCAAGAAATAGTTTTGAAGTTGTACACACACACACACACACTTTAACCCATGACATTAATTAGGCTTGTCAATATTTTTTTACATGTGCAAGGATTAAGAAAGAAATACATTTTTACATGTGAGTTAAAACAGAGCCAAATCTTAGAAAAACCAATATTCCCAAACAGCTTTAAAGCCTGAGTCCAGGCCCGGGTGAGTCCAGGCCTGGGTAACCACAGGTCCAGTTACTGACTCTCTTCTTAATGTAGCAACAGGTCAGGGCTGGTGTCCGGGATTCCTGCCCCAGGGTCCATCACATAACACAGCCTCATTAACCCGTTTTCTTTAATCACCTCCCTGCTATAACCCACAGATGGCAGTACAGCCCATCCTGAACTGAATTGTGTACCCCTCCCTCCCCCACCACAAACTCATATGTGGAAGTCCTAATCCCTAAGGACCTCAGAATGTGATTGGAGTTGGAAGCAATTGAGACAATGAGCGGGCCCTAATCCAATGCGACTGGCCTCTTTGTATGAAGAGGAGGGTTGGGACTTGGGCATCGGGGAGCACAGAGGAAGGCCCTGTGAGGACACAGGGAGATGACAGCTGTCTACATGCCACGGACAGGGGTCTCAGAAGAGACCAGTCCTGCCAACAGTTGGACCTCAAACCTGCAGCCTCCAGAACTGTGAGACTCTCTGTTGAACAAGCCACCCGATCTGTGGTTCTTTGTTATGAGAGCCCAAGAAGACCAGTGAAATGTTATGAGAGCCCAAGAAGATCAATGTTGTATCTGTATCAGCGTATACAGGAAGGTCTGCTTCCTTGAGTCCTAGCCCAGAGCATCACACCACCAGTCACATTACCTGTTTTCTTTCATCGCCTGCTCAGCTGGTCATCTGCAGAAGGCAACACAGTCAAGCTGACTTTGAGCCCACAGCATACACACAGCTTCAGACAATAGGAACTAACTGATTAAGAGGAATCAGCAAAATATTTTTGAAAATCAAAGGCTAGGCTCTCTCTTCAGTAGTTAAGAATTTCACATAACCCCAGTTTAAAACCACATGAAGAGGAAAACAAGAAAACGAACTCGTCTTATTTCCAGTGAGCATATTGTCAACAGCAATATTGGCAACATTTTTGTTTTCATCTCTGTTTTCTATTTCTTGCAGATTATTTGTTCCCTAGTCTTGATAAGAACCTTGTGTGGGAGAGTCTCTCATCTTAATTGTGCCTTCTTGCACACCCTGTGTCTACTGCAATCCCACCTGTAATGACTAAGATGCTGGTTCTAATAACTGTCTTTGAAATGGAAACTTTGACTCGTTGATTACTAAGAAAATATCTTTAGAATTGCATGGGACTGTAAAAGCTGTTTTAGCACTATAAAGTTAAATCCGTCTCATTTAGCCATCTACAGTTGCTTAGTATAATCTATTCCCAAGATCGTGAAAAGAAAGTAAGTAAGTCCATAAATACTCGGGTGGTTTGTAAGTCATAGTGAACAGCAGTTCAGTGAATCAGGAGAGACCCCTATTGACCTTTTCAGGTATTATGAGAAATCCACAACTAGGATAATGCTTCCTTGCATGCCCTAGTGTTTGTGAGTGTTTGTGTAAATCAAGGGCACTTGACATCTTGAGATTCGTGGTCATGTCTGATTTCTCTTTGTTTCTAGTGCCTACTACAGAACCCAGTCACTATTAGCAGCCCAGTGATATCCATTTTGCTGCTGTTCAGTTGCTAAGTCCTGTCCAACTCTTTGTGACCCCATGGACTGCAGCACGCCAGGCTTCCGCATCCTTCACTATCTCCCGGAGCTTGCTCAAACTCATGTCCATTGAGTTGATGATGCCATCCAACCATCTCACCCTCTGTCACCCCCTTCTGGTCCTGCCCATTCAGTAATACTGAACTGGACTGGCTGGAGGTGAACTGTTTACAAGTAAGAGGCTCCCACTGAGACAAGATTAAATGCAAGGGAATTTGTATTTATAGAACAGATGCAGGAACTTGTCACAATTCCAAGAGTGGCACCAGAGCTGGGTCTTAGATTCAGCTGGAAGCTGGCATCTGAATGAAGTCAGGGCTCTCTCCGTCTCTGCTGGGTTCATCTCTGGCCTCTCTTTCTTTTCTTCCCCCTCTGTTCACTTCTTCAGCCCACTCAAAAAAATTACTGGTAGACTGGCAGAAGGGTTTTAAATGCTACAGTTTTTCACTGTTTGGAAAGCCTGCTTTGATTGATTGCCAGCCCAGATTCTCTAGCGCAGTTTAAGCAGAGGAAGCTGCAAGCCTTAGAGGAAAGCAAAGGGCAGACAGTCCCATTTGGCATCAATTCTGTAGAAGAATGAATGAATGAACAAATGAATAGTTTTTAGCACCAGTATATTAAAAGACCTTGAGAAGTCATGAACGTATAAAAGGACCAGTGCATGCTTAGACACTCAGTTGTATCTGACTCTGTGACCCCATGGACTATAGCCCACCAGGGTCCTCTGTCCATAGGATTCTCCAGGCAAAGATGCTGGAGTGAATTGCCATGCCCTCCTCCACGGGATCTTCCCGATCCAGGGATTGAACCTGTGTCTTTTATGTCTCCTGCATTGGCAGGTGAGTTCTTTACCACTAATTCCACCTGGGAAACCAAATAAAGAAAAATTCTTTTTAAATAAAAAAGTAAAAATTTGCTTAAGAGCCAAAATTTTTTTAAAAAGCTGAGAGATTTACTTAAAATGTGGACTGATTAGACTAAAATATTGGAATATTGGAAAACAGAGAAGAAACCCCCTTTCTGTTGGACATCTGAAAAGTTTGCTTTAGTTTTATGTACACTGTTGCTGGTTTCCCCCAAGCAGAAATGAGTCAGGTTTGGTGTGGATTTCATGATTTTTTGCACAGGATATCTCCCTCCATCACAAATCTTTGAGGCATGGCTTTTGGAAGTTTTCTGAAGAATTCAAACAATTTTTCAGCATCACCCTATTGCCTGCTGTGTAGGTTATCAGTAGATATTTGTTGAAGACATGCATCTCTGTTTATTTACTCAACTCTCTGCAGTTTTCTGACAGATTTCGAAGTGGAAAAAGAAGGGGTTGACTAGTGAAGTGTAAAGAGGGTTTACATGATTCTGAAGGTCAGGGAATTTTATGTTAAAATTCGAAATGGCTATGGAGTCTACACTTGATATTTGGTCTATGCTTTAGATCAAATTACATGTTCTGGGAAGTGCTGACATCATAGAATGGATATCTATAGGCCTGGATGATTCTGCAGCAGTTGAGTGATGCCTGAATGCTCCTGTCCTTCACCTAGAACTAGAAAATGTTCAAGCCACCGACCTGTGTCAGCAGAGACCAAATCACCAGAAAATTTCAGAAAAGAGCTCAGTTCTTTAAACTCTTACCTGAGAATTTCTAGAAAATAAGGTCACTGGGAAATTTCCAAAGACAGACATCTACCTCATCCTCATCTCATCCTCATCCTGATGAAATGCAGGTGAGAAGTCTGCAAGGTGAGCTAGAAAAACACCATCCCTTGGTCTGTGTTCTGCATTTTTCCTGTGTATTCCTAGGTTGAATGTGATAAGGTGAAAGTATACCTTCCCCTCCCCTCCTCCACCTTCTCCGGACGTTCTTGCTTAGAAATTCTATTTCTCCTCCTCTTCTTCCGCACAATGGTCCCTTTAAACAAATAATCTCATTTATCCAAGAAAAATCCTGGATTATGATTTGCATTTTCCTTATTTTTACTGAATAAGAGGACTGAAGTATTACAAATCCTACCAGTTTATCTTGTACAGCTGAAGCGTTATTAATAAGGGGCATGATTTGTTTATGTAGAGATAGATTTCACTCCATTTCCTCTTTCTATTTCATCTGGAAACCGGGAATTCAATAACTGTTCTCTGACTAAAGCTTACATGGTTCCACCAACACAATTCAAAGCAGGCATTAGCTTTAAAGATCCTATATAATAAATTTTAGTTCTCAGTTTCAAATCCCATGAACCATCCAAATAAACTTTAGATGATTTGCTTAAATGTTCTCTTTCGGGGTATTTATTTAAAGTGTACAATAGCTAATGTGCTATGTTATGCTTGATTAATGTCCAATTAAATACTCCAAATTACAAATTTGGCATATTACCCAGGAGTTAATTTTCCTTATAAAATAGGGTGTATAGTCTTATTTCAGTCAACATTTTCATGTATTTTATCTTTGAATTATATTATCAAATTGCATCATTATTACTGAAGATGCACTGAGCTGTTAAATTTCCATTATGCAATCAAAGATGAAGTCACTATTAACACCCAGCTTAAACTCTCAGCTTCAACAGACATATTAATTACTCATTTTTGTTTTTCATTTTCTTTAATATACTTCTGGGGACTTCCCTGCTGGCTCAGGGGTTAAGAATCTGCCTGCAATGCAGAAGATTCAGGAGACATGGGTTCTATTCCTGGGCCAGGAAGATCCCCTGTAGGAGGAAATGGCAACCCACTCCAGAATTCTTGCTTGAAAAATGCCACGGACAAAGGAGTTGGGCAGCTACAGTTCAAAGAGTCGCAAAGAATTGGCCCTAACTAAGCAGCTGAGCATGCACATTCGCAATATATGGCTGACTTAGTCTTCAAAGGGATTTTAAATGGTTTTCATCCTACTCACGATATCTACTCAATACCCACTATATTGTATATAATCTAAAAGGCTTAGGTATTGTTTTTACTTGGTTTATTTGATAATACATTTTAAGTGCCTTAATAGTCTAAGCTACTGATTTTTTCACTTCATTTAGAACTGATCCCAAATGAATCAAGCCTACATTCAAACATTCATACTGCATATCAGGACTAAGGAAAGGTGTTATGTATAAAGAGACTATACTATCTCTTACTTTGACAAACAAACAAACAAAAAAAGTAGATGATATTCTCAAATGACTTAATTAAATCTTTTGAATGAAGGTTTAATTAATTTTCTAAGATACCTAACATGTCCTTGGGTGATTTATTATTGGTTTCAGATTTAGTCTAAATATTATAAAGGTAAGCTCAGTAGTTAATAAAGCTCACTAATTTACAAAGTCACACAATTTAATTACTAAATTAGGAACTTGAATACATACAACTTCATGCCAAAGTGTCTTCTAAATTCTTAAAATTTTTTTAACTCTGTACATTCTTCAAAACTCCTTTCTAAATGTTAAAAAAATACTTTTAACATTTTAATAGAGATATGTTGTGGAACTGGTTTCTGAGATAGTTTTTATAATTAAATCTAATCTGTTTCAGTTATCAAGAGTCCATCTGCATACTTCGAACAATGAAAACAATCTCACCATGGGGGACTCTTAAAACGAGGGTGTGGGGAAAGTCTATTTATTTGGATGTAGTTGAAAATAAAGAAAAGTCAATGGGATGAGTAATCTCACTCCCTAATAAATATCTCACTTCTGGACACATGAGAAGAAATTCCCCAATATTTGTATTGCTTCTCAGATTGGATGTGGCTAACTCAACTTGGACTAAGACTTCTCAGGAACCTAAGAATTCACAAAAGTCACAGGAAAATCACTGTGTATTTGATAGGATGAGGGTTGGAGGCTTGGGCCAATTTTATTTACATCTCCAAGCACAAGTCTTTCCACACAGAAACTGAAAAAAAAAAAAAAAAAAAAAAAAAAAAGCAAGGGAGGAGATCAAGATGGCAGAGTAGGAATTTGGGGAGCTACTTCCAACTAAGAATGTATGTAAAAGGAGAAATACCGTATGACATTCCTTATATGTGGAATCTGAAAAGTAAGGATATAAACGAACTTATTTACAAAACAGAAACAGATTCCCAGACTTAGAGAGCAAACTTGTGGTTGCCAATAGGGAAGGATAGGGGAAGGGGCATTTAGGGAGTTTGGGATGGATGTGTACACACTGCTATAATTAAAATGAATAACCAGAAAACAAGGTCCTACTGTAGAGCACAGGGAACTCTGGTCAGTGTCATGTGGCAGCCTGGATGGGAGTAGAGTTTGGGCGAGAATGGATACGTGTGTATGTATGGCTCAGTCCCTTTGCTGTCCTCCTGAAACTATCACATTGTTAGTCAGCTATACTCCAGGATAAAAACAGTAACATCAAGCATACACGTGGAGCAAGTCTCACTGAACACTGACGGGAGACTGGCATAAGACTCATACACCCGAGGCAGTAAGAAAAACCCACGCATAACCTGGTAGGAAGGGGAAAGAAGCGATCACGTGGCGGAGGGGACACGAAGAGGAAGCCGATTACATGGGCAGCAGCCAGTCCTGCACGGTGAGTGCTTCAAGCCACACATTTTGAAGACTCCAGCTCTGGGGTCCACCACTGGAAAGATGAGTCCTCTTGGCTGGTTGAAGGGCCATGGGACTCATGGGAGGGCTGTAGGAAGCCTGGACTCTGCTCCTGAAGAATGTGCACAGCTTTGCTTACTCCCAAACACAGGGCAGAGAGGGTAAGTCTGAAACCGACACACAAAAAGTCACTGGCTGGTCTCCCGCGACTGTCCTGGCACGCGCACACCCCAGCCAGAACCTCACAACCCATCCAGGCCCTGAAAGGGGGCCCTTACACTCAGCAGTGAATTGTCTGAGGAGACACACATGCTGACAAAGTCTGAGACTTTACCGGGAAGAGGCACCCGGGCGGAGAGCAGTGGTAAGGGAATCCAGGAGGACTGCACTGCCAGGCTCGCAGTCCCGGGTTTTATGGGGATGGGGTTAGTTTCCAGCTTGTCTCTGGCCAGTTACTCTGGTCATTCCTGGCGGTGTACACACTGCTCAGCTAAGATGGATTCCAGGAAGGAAGATTCTGGGAGGTGGCTGGACACGTGGAGCCTCCTTTTGACCTTTCCCAAATTCTTCCGGGTGGTGGCAGCTTTTCAATTCCATGTTCCTCACCCAGACCTCCCGTCATGAAATAACTCACGTGGACAGTTACCGTGGTGCCTGGCCAGGGCGGGCGGCTGCAGTCAGTATGCTTCCCCGAACATCTCCCTCTCTCCTAGGTCCACACGGGGTGAGAGCTGAGCCACAGCTGTGAGGCACATGGGGGCCTCAGCCCTAGCTGTGGGAGGACCGCTGCTGCTGCTGAAACGGCAGCAGAGCAGAAAGTAGGCCAGGTGACGGGCTGCAGCCGGGCGACAGGACCCATGCCTGGGTCCACGCCGAGGGCCCATAGCAGGCCCTCAGCTCCAGCGCTGGTCCTCTCTGGAGTGAGCGTGTCATGCTAGGAGCGGGGACAGTGCACCAGGGAGCGGGCGCACTGAGACCTGACCCTTGGGCCTTCTGTTCCAGCAACCTGCGCCCAGACCCTCCCCACAGTAGGCCTGGGCACTACGGGAGAAGCACCAGCTTATGCTGGCTCTGGCCCTCACCAAACAACATGAGAAGACCCCTAAAAGCAGAAGAGAGCTGCTGCTGCTTAGTCACTTCAGTCGTGTCCAACTCTGTGTGACCCCATAGACGGCACCCCATCAGGCTCCCCTGTCCCTGGGATTCTCCAGGCAAGAACACTGCAGTGGGTTGCCATTTCCTTCTCCAAAGCATGAAAGTGAAAAGTCAAAGTGAAGTCGCTCAGTCGTGTCCAACTCTTCGCGACCCCATGGACTGCAGCCAACCAGGCTCCTCCATCCATGGGATTTTCCAGGCAAGAGTACTGGAGTGGGGTGCCATTGCCTTCTCCAGAAGAAAGCAGATAAGACTACAAAATCAAGCAGGAAATAAGTAACGAAACGGCAGTAAATGCATACTATCTATAATCACTTCAAATGTCAAGCAGAAGACAGGAC
The DNA here is from genome assembly GCF_029407905.1 of Bubalus kerabau. Taxonomy (NCBI): domain Eukaryota; kingdom Metazoa; phylum Chordata; class Mammalia; order Artiodactyla; family Bovidae; genus Bubalus; species Bubalus kerabau. The sequence continues at coordinate 47,628,836 of NC_073626.1, forward strand.
ACCCAATTAAATTCATATCCACCTTAAAGTGATTGAGAACCACAGATTTTTTAAAGTCACTCTGTTTTAATATTACTCATATATATGACTTCCCTGATGGCTCAGACGGTAAAGCATCTGTCTACAATGCGGGAGACCCAGGTTCGATCTGGGGAAGATCCCCTGGAGAAGGAAATGGCAGTCCACTCCAGTACTATTGCCTGGAAAATCCCATGGACAGAGGAGCCTGGTAGGCTACAGTCCATAGGGTCACAAAGAGTTGGACATGCCTGAGCAACTTCACTTCATTGCAGGCAGATTCTTACCAACTTGAGCCACCAGAGAAGCCTATGGCTCAAGTTGGTAAGAATCTGCCTGCAATGCGGGAGACCCAGATCCAGTCCCTGGTCAGTAAGATACCCTGGAGAAGGAAATGACAGCCCACTCCAGTATTCTTGCTTGGAAGATCCCTTGGACAAAGGAGCCTGATGGGCTACAGTTCAAGGGGCTGCAAGAGTCAGACAAGACTTAGTGTACACACTTAGTGTACACACACACATATACATATCTATATATATATACACATATGTATATGTATACATACACATATGTATATATACACATATGTGTACATATGTGTGTATGCATATATATATACACATATGTATATGTACACATACACACACACATATTCAGGACTGATCTCCTTTAGGATGGACTGGTTGGAGCTTCTTGCAGTCCAAGGGACTCTCAAGAGTCTTCTCCAAGAGTCTTCTCCAAAACCACAATTCAAAAGCATCAATTCTTTGGTGCTCAGCTTTCTTTATAGTCCAACTCTCACATCCATACACGACTACTGGAAAAACCATAGCTTTGACTAGACAGACCTTTGTTGACAAAGTAATATCTCTGCTTTTTATATGCTGTCTAGGTTGGTCTTAGCTTTTCTTCCAAAGAGCAAGTGTCTTTGAATTTCATGGCTGCAGTCACCATCTGCAGTCATTTTGGAGCCCCTCAAAATACAGTCTGTCACTCTTTCCACTGTTTCCCCATGTATTTGCCATGAAGTGATGGGACCAGATGCCATGATCTTAGTTTTCTGAATCTTGAGTTTTAAGCCAACTGTTTCACTCTCCTCTTTCACTTTCATCAAGAGGCTCTTTAGTTCTTCTTTGCTTTCTGCCATAAAGGTGGTGTCATATGCATATCTGAGGTCATTGATATTTCTCTCAGCAATCTTGATTCCAGTTCGTGCTTCATCCAGCCTGACATTTCTCATGATGTACTCTGCATATAAGTTAAACAAGCAGGGTGACAATATATAGCCTTGATATACTCCTTTCCCGATTTGGAACCAGTCTGTTGTTCCATGTTCAGTTCTAACTGTTGCTTCTTGACCTGCATACAGACTTCTCAGAAGGCAGGTCAGGTGGTCTGGAATGCCCGTCTCTTTAAGAGTTTTCCACAGTCTATCGTGATTCACACAGTCAAAGGCTTTGGCATAGTCAATAAAGCAGAAGTAGATGTTTTTCTGGAACTCTCTTGCTTTTTCGTTGATCCAACAGATGTTGGCAATTTGATCTCTGGTTCTATATATATATTCCTCAGTCTCTAGACCCACTTTCTGGAAATGTTCCTTACATTTTCTTCCAAAAAATGGTTGAAAAAAGCATAAATTTGCAATAGACACTAATATAAGTTCAGTTCAGTCACTCAGTTGTGTCCGACTCTTTGCAACACCATGAACCGCAGCATGCCAGGCCTCCCTGTCCTTCACCAACTCCTGGAGTCCACCCAAACCCATGTCCACTGAGTCGGTGATGCCATCCAACCATCTCATCCTCCATCGTCCCCTTCTCTTCCTGCCCTCAATCTTTCCCAGCATCAGGGTCTTTTCAAATGAGTCAGCTCTTCGCATCAGGTGGCCAAAGTATTGGAGTTTCAGTTTCAACATCAGTCCTTCCAATGAACACCCAGGACTGATCTCCATTAGGATGGACTGGTTGGATCTCCTTGCAGTCCAAGGGACTCTCAAGAGTCTTCTCCAACACCACAATTCAAAAGCATCAATTCTTCAGCGCACACCTTTCTTTATAGTCCAACTCTCACATCTATACATGACTAACGGAAAAACCTTGACTAGAAGGACCTTTGTTGGCAAAGTAATGTCTGTGTTTTTTAATATGCTGTCAAGGTTGGTCAAAACTTTCCTTCTAAGGAGTAAGCATCTTTAATTTCATGGCTGCAATCACCACTTGCAGTGATTTTGGACCCCAGAAAAATAAAGTCAGCCACTGTTTCCACTGTTTCCCCATCTATTTGCCATGAAGTGATAGTAACATAGATCTTATTATATGCCAGATGCTGTCCAAAGTAAGCTATATTAAGAAACAAAAGAGACCATAGCAAAAATCAACAAAGCCAAAAGCTGGTTCTTTGAAAGGATAAATAAAATTGACAAACCATTAGCGAGACTCATCAAGAAGCAAAGGGAGAAAAATCACATCCGTAAAATTAGAAATGAAAATGGAGAGATCACAACAGACAACACAGAAATACAAAGGATCATAAGAGACTACTATCAACAATTATATGCCAATAAAATGGACAACTTGGAAGAAATGGACAAATTTTTAGAAAAGTACAACTTTCCAAAACTGGACCAGGAAGAAATAGAAAATCTTAACAGACCCATCACAAGCACAGAAATTGAAACTGTAATCAGAAAGCTTCCAGCAAACAAAAGCCCAGGTCCAGATGGCTTCACAGCTGAATTCTACCAAAAATTTAGAGAAGAGCTAACACCTATCCTGCTCAAACTCTTCCAGAAAATTGCAGAGGAAGGTAAACTTCCTAACTCATTCTATGAGGCCACCATCACCCTAATACCAAAACCTGACAAAGATCCCACAGAAAAAGAAAACTACAGGCCAATATCACTGATGAACATAGATGCAAAAATCCTTAACAAAATTCTAGCAATCAGAATCCAATAACACATTAAAAAGACCATACACCATGACCAAGTGGGCTTTATCCCAGGGATGCAAGGATTCTTCAATATCCGCAAATCAATCAATTAATGTGGTAGTACACCACATTAACAAATTGAAAAATAAAAACCATATGATTATCTCAATAGATGCAGAGAAAGCCTTTGACAAAATTCAACATCCATGTATGATCAAAACTCTCCAGAAAGCAGGAATAGAAGGAACATACCTCAACATAATAAAAGCTATATATGATAAACCCACAGCAAACAGTATCCTCAGTGGTGAAAAATTGAAAGCATTTCCTCTAAAGTCAGGAACAAGACAAGGGCGCCCACTTTCACCATTACTATTCAACATAGTTCTGGAAGTTTTGGCCACAGCAATCAGAGCAGAAAAAGAAATAAAAGGAATCCAAATTGGAAAAGAAGAAGTAAAACTCTCACTGTTTGCAGATGACATGATCCTCTACATAGAAAACCCTAAAGACTCCACCAGAAAATTACTAGACCTAATCAATGAATATAGTAAAGTTTCAGGATATAAAATCAACACAGAGAAATCCCTTGCATTCCTATACACTAATAATGAGAAAACAGAAAGAGAAATTAAGGAAACAATTCCATTCACCATTGCAACGGAAAGAATAAAATACTTAGGAATATATCTACCTAAAGAAACTAAAGACCTATATATAGAAAACTATAAAACACTGGTGAAAGAAATCAAAGAGGACACTAATAGATGGAGAAATATACCATGTTCATGGATTGGAAGAATCAATATAGTGAAAATGAGTATACTACCCAAAGCAATTTATAGATTCAATGCAATCCCTATCAAGCTACCAACGGTATTCTTCACAGAACTAGAACAAATAATTTCACAATTTGTATGGAAATACAAAAAACCTCAAATAGCCAAAGCGATCTTGAGAAAGAAGAATGGAACTGGAGGAATCAACCTACTTGACTTCAGGCTCTATTACAAAGCCACAGTCATCAAGACAGTATGGTACTGGCACAAAGACAGAAATATAGATCAATGGAACAAAATAGAAAGCCCAGAGATAAATCCACACACATGTGAACACCTTATCTTTGACAAAGGAGGCAAGAATATACAATGGATTAAAGACAATCTCTTTAACAAGTGGTGCTGGGAAAACTGGTCAACCACTTGTAAAAGAATGAAACTAGAACACTTTCTAACACCATACACAAAAATAAACTCAAAATGGATTGAAGATCTCAATGTAAGACCAGAAACTATAAAACTCCTAGAGGAGAACATAGGCAAAACACTCTCCGACATACATCACAGCAGGATCCTCTATGACCCACCTTCCAGAGTATTGGAAATAAAAGCAAAAATAAACAAATGGGACCTAATTAAACTTAAAAGCTTCTGCACAACAAAGGAAACTACAAGCAAGGTGAAAAGGCAGCCTTCAGAATGGGAGAAAATAATAGCAAATGAAGCAACTGACAAACAACTAATCTCAAAAATATACAAGCAACTCCTACAGCTCAATTCCAGGAAAATAAATAACCCAATCAAAAAATGGGCCAAAGAACTAAATAGATATTTCTCCAAAGAAGACATACAGATGGCTAACAAACACATGAAAAGATGCTCAACATCACTCATTATCAGAGAAATGCAAATCAAAACCACTATGAGGTACCATTTCACACCAGTCAGAATGGCTGAGATCCAAAAGTCTACAAGCAATAAATGCTGGAGAGGGTGTGGAGAAAAGGGAACCTTCTTACACTGTTGGTGGGAATGCAAACTAGTCCAGCCACTATGGAGAACAGTGTGGAGATTCCTTAAAAAACTGGAAATAGAACTGCCTTATGATCCAGCAATCCCACTGCTGGGCATACACACTGAGGAAACCAGAACTGAAAGAGACATGTGTACCCCAATGTTCATCACAGCACTGTTTATAATAGCCAGGACATGGAAGCAACCTAGATGTCCATCAGCAGATGAATGGATAAGAAAGCAGTGGTACATATACACAATGGAGTATTACTCAGCCATTAAAAAGAATACATTTGAATCAGTTCTAATAAGGTGGATGAAACTGGAACCTATTATACAGAGTGAAGTAAGCCAGAAAGAAAAACACCAATACAGTATACTAACGCATATATATGGAATTTAGAAAGATGGTAACAATAACCCTGTATACAAGACAGCAAAAGAGACACTGATGTATAGAACAGTCTTTTGGACTCTGTGGGAGAGGGAGAGGGTGGGATGATTTGGGAGAATGGCATTGAAGTATGTATAATATCATATATGAAACGAGTCGCCAGTCTAGGTTCGATGCACGATAATGGATGCTTGGGGTTGGTGCACTGGGACAACCCAGAGGGATGGTATGGGGAGGGAGGAGGGTGGAGGGTTCAGGATGGGGAACACATGTATACCTGTGGCAGATTCATTTTGATATATGGCAAAACCAATACAATATTGTAAAGTTAAATAAAATAAAATTAAAAAAAAAAAACAAAGTAAGCTATATTAATTAACCTATATAATCCTTACAACAGCCTTATAAGGGAGTCACTATTAACATTTCAAAAGCAGAGACATGACTTTGCCAACAAAGGTCCGTCTAGTCAAGGCTAGGGTTTTTCCTGTGGTCATATGTGGATGTGAGAGTTGGGCTGTGAAGAAGGCTGAGCACCGAAGAATTGATGCTTTTGAACTGTGGTGTTGGAGAAGACTCTTGAGAGTCCCTTGGACTGCAAGGAGATCCAACCAGTCCATTCTGAAGGAGATCAGCCCTGGGATTTCTTTGGAAGGAATGATGCTAAAGCTGAAACTCCAGTACTTTGGTCACCTCATGCGAAGAGTTGACTCATTGGAAAAGACTCTGATGCTGGGAGGGATTGGGGGAAAGAGGAGAAGGGGACAACAGAGGATGAGATGGCTGGATGGCATCACTGACTCGATGGACGTGAGTCTGAGTGAACTCCGGGAGTTGGTGATGGACAGGGAGGCCTGGCGTGCTGCAATTCATGGGGTCGCAAAGAGTCGGACATGACTGAGCGACTGATCTGATCTGCCCTGATTAACATTTCCATCTTACAAAGAGGAAATTGAGGCCCAGAAAGACTAACCAACCCGCTGAGGGTCATAGAACTAGTAAGGATAAAGTGAGCTTTTGAACTCAGCCAATACAGCTCCACAGTCTATGCTGTTAACCACTAGGCTACTTTGTCTCCAGTACTTACTGAGTTTCCATGTATGCATGCAAAAATCATGAACATGAAATAAGTATTCTAACACAAATGACTCATACTCTCCTTTTACCCTGCACCATGTTCTTTCAGTTATTAAATAGTAACATACCTTCAAGGTGTTTTCTGTCAACCCATTCTGATCCACTTAATTCTTAAAGATTGTGCAGGGTTTCGTTATGTCAACATTCCAAACTATACTTAAACACATCTATATTGATTAATGTTAGCAATAATTACAGGTTTGGATCATAGAAATAATGCTGCATGAAAATAATAGCAGAGGAATTGTTCAAAGGAAAGATTTATTTTAAATATTCAAAATATGGCAAAATTTCCTGTTGTAAATGGAGATATTCAACAGCCCTCCCATCTGTCACCCAACATTTCCCCTAAAGGTGAGTTTTCATCAAATTTTGTTTTTAAATTTTCTGCCCATCTGATAAGTGAAAAGTGATCCCCACAGTATTCTTAAATAGACTGATGTGATGAAACATATGTTTGGGAAAGATCACGCTGACAGAGCACAGAAGCTAGCATGGTCACACCAAGAGTCAAACAGAAAGGACAGATAGGAGGCAGTGACCACACACTGCACTGCATGGAACAAGCAGAACTTACACAGAGCACGGCTGTGAATGTGTCAGGAGGAATGAACAAGGGCGGAGGCCCCAGCAAAAAGGCCAGCTGATATTCGATATTGTGCTAGAGATGGGTAAGAAGGAGGAAGGATTCCAAAATATCTCTGAGGTTTATGAGTTAAGAAGCCACGAGGATTGTAATGAAAGCAACCATCCTAGGAAATACAAAGAAGGCAAAGATTTGGAGCCGTGACAGAGGACGACAGAGTTCCCTTACAAATATGAGATTCTATTATTTACTTAGAGAAGCTGCCTTCCTCTGTGGCAGGGGCTATTTCAGAATATTCACTGTATTTAATGTCAGTAAATCCTTGACGTTAGCCACAAAATGAAGACAAAGACACTTACATCAAATTACCCAGCACGTTTATGAAACCAACTGTTTCATGCCAAAGCATTCCTTTAGCATTCTGCCATCTAGTGAATAATAATCATTGGTACAACTTGGCCTGTAAACTGCTCCTTCGGAACAAAGAAACCAGAATTTTATGAGTTCTCATCGTGAATCTTTTCAGTTTCACACCATAGAAGCATAATCTGGAAGTGCCTCACATTTTTTTGCAAAACTTAATCTCATAATTATTAAATTTTAAAACCCACAGGAAAGAATTAAAGCATAAAACCTATCAGCTTAATCCTAAAATTTGACCTTGGGCTTTGCTTGAAAATGTTTGCTGTTAGATTCAGGGGGTAGTTATTGTGGGTTTCTTTTGCATTACACTGTCTCTTTCTGTCATGAAAAATAACAACAAAAACATACACACACACACACACACACAACCTTTACTCCTTAGCAACTTTCTTCTCTGTAATAAATATATTTAAGTAAACAATTTTCACCCATTAGTAATACTATCAAAAATTTATCATCTGAAAAATGATACTACATAACACATTAGAGATTGTATTTGAATGTTACAGGAGCTTATTATAAAAAATTTGTTACCTCTATTTTTATGAAAATCTTGCTCAGTTTTCCTGAGTTAATTGGTAATGCATATTACGTATTAAACTTTATATATACACACATTTTAATTGAGTTTTTTTGCAAGCCTATCTCCCCAAAGGATCTGCAAATTCATTGACTGAGCAGATAATGTCATATAGCTTTCTGTTATGATGTGTTTAGTACCTCTTGGTTTTCAATAAATGCTAATGAATGAGTGATTTGAAATGATTGAAAGAATAGAAAATGTCTGAAGTGTCATTCATTTTAATTCGAATTACATTGATATGTGATTTAAAAGAAGCAATCACTGTACTCAGCATCCTTCATGAACCCTAGAAGACACAGACTGGACATATCATCTGAGTACCACAAGGCTGTGAAAATAGAGATGTACAGTCATTAGACAGAATGGAGGGAAGTAGACAAAAGTCCTCCTTTTAAATGTGTCCTCATTGGTCATGGCAACATTCCCAGGCTTGTCAACTTATTTCCTTTGGCAGCTCTCTCTTGGTCCATCTGTTGAATTTGGATGCTGAAATGCTCAAAAAGTGAGCATGATTATATACCAGCAGAGTGTATGCACTTGAGCTATTTCAGATTGTCAGCTAAAATTGCTCCCAAGAGAGTGTTTCATTGCCTTATGGATAACTATGGATGAAACCTCAAAATTATGAAGCTTATCCTAAGAACTTGGTATTAGTAATGTGCATTGGTTGCAAAACAAAGAATTGCAAGGAGAGATAAGAAGGCCTTCTTAAATGAACATCGCAAAGAAATAAAGGAAAAGAGTAGAATGGGAAAGACTAGACATCTCATCAAGAAAATTGGCAATATCAAGCGAACATTTTATGCAAGGATGGGCACAATAAAGAACAGAAACAGTGAGGACCTAACAGAAGCAAAGAGATTAAGAACAGGTGGCAAGAATACACAGAAGAACTATACAAAAGAGATCTTAATGACCCAGATAACCACAATGGTATGGTCACTCACCTAAAGCCAGAAATCCTGGAGTGTGATGTCAAGTGGGCAATAGGAAGCATTAATAAAAACAGAGCTAGAGGAGGTGACTGAATTTCAGTTGAACTATTTAAAGTCCTAAAAGATGATGCTTTTAAGGTGCTGCTGCCAGCAAACTTGGAAAACTCAGCAGTGGCCACTGAACTGGAAAAGGACAGTTTTTATTCCAATTCCAAAGAAGGGCAATGCCAAAGAATGTTTAAATGATTGTATTCATTTCACATGCTGGTGAGGTTATATACAAAATCCTTCAAGCTAGGCTTCAGCACTATGTGAACTGAGAACTTCCAGATATATAAGCTGGGTTTAGAAAAGGCAGAGGAACCACAGATCAAATTGCCAACATTTGCTGGGTCATACAGACAGTAAGGTAATTTCAGAAAAACATCTATTTCTGTTTCATTGACTACGCTAAAGCCTTTGACTGTGTGGATCACAACAAACTGTGGAAAATTCTTAAAGAGATGGGAATACCAGACCACCTTACCTGCCTCCTGCGAAACCCATATGCAGGTCAAGAAGCAACGGTTAGAACCGCACGTGGAAAAACTGACTGATTCAAAATTGGGAAAGGAGTATGACAAGGCTATATATTGACTGCTTATTTAACTTATATGCAGAGTATATCATCTGAAATGCCAGGCTGGATGAATCACAAGCTGGAATCAAGATTGTTGGGAGAAATATCAACAACCTCAGATATGCAGATGATACCTAATGGCAGAAAGTTAAGAGGAACTAAAAAGCCTCTTGAGGGTGAAAGAGGAGAATGAAAAATCTGGCCTAAAACTCAACATTCAAAAACTAAGATCATAGCATCTTGTCCCATCACTTCATGGCAAATAGAAGGGGGAAAAATGGAAACAGTGACAGATTTTATCTTCTTAGCCTCCAAATTCACTGCAGATGGTGACTGCAGCCACAAAATTAAAAGATGCTTGCTTTTTGGAAAGAAAGCTATCACAAACCTAAAGAGCAGAGACATCACTTTACTGACAAAGGTCCATATAGTCAAAGCTATTGTTTTTCCGTACAGGTGTGTGTGGGGAGCTGTCCATGAGAACGGGGTCTTTTGTCTGAAGGACACAGCTCTGGGAGCTGCCTCAGTCCTTGAGGGTTTGTTTGTAAACATAGCTCTTTGTCCCGCCACCCCAGAGATTAGGCGCTTATTTACTATAGGCACCTAGAGTTCTGTGCAAACTTCTCACGCACAGAGAAATGTTATCTGGTGTAAAAAACAATAACAGGGTGCCATTCCCATGCTCTCGAGATTTCTTGTGACTGTTTGTAAGATGTGTGGGTCAAACAAAAAAAATGTTAACTGTCTTGTCTTTCTCACGCTCTTCTGTATAAATATGAGATACTAAATAAAGTTGGTGTCAGACTGCGTCCCTTCGTGGAGACGTGTCTGAACCTCTCAACCCCATCTTTGTTGTAGATTTCTCTTGCTTTAGTTTCTTTTCTCAGCCCCGCCATGCACCTTCTCGGGACCTGATCGACTTTGCCGGCTGGCACCGGCAGGTGGCGCCCGAACAGGGACTCGGAAATTGGAGCACGACGACGGCCGCTGCCCACCAAGATTGAAGTAAGTAAAGAGGAATTCCTAATTAATTAAAGTAAAGGGCAGAGAGTGTTACTGTCGAGAGTAATAAATCATGGGACAAGGCAATAGCCGCCAGTTATTTGTACATATGTTGAAAACTATGTTAAAAGGTAGGGGAATTCATGTAAATAAGTTACAGCTAGAAAAGTTTTTACTTTTTATAGAGGAGGTTTGTCCCTGGTTTCCAGAAGAAAAAACAGTTAGTCTGGAAACTTGTAAAAAAGTAGGAAAACAATTGCAGACATATTATTCCTTACATGGTCCCAATCGTGTTCCTGTGGATGCTTTTTCTTTGTGGACTCTCATAAGAGACTGTCTGGATCCTGAACATGAGGGACATAAGATTCAAACGGCTCTCAGGGATTCCACGAGACCCAAAGTTACAGAGCCTTCCGCCCCTCCGCCTGAGCCGCTTTATGCTGTGCCTGAGAAAACAGCTTGTAAGGCTGGAAAAAATGATGATGTGTTAAGCTCTGATGAACAGGAAGAGTTAAATGAACAAGCAGCTCAGTACCATAGGGAAGATATGCCTTGGGAAATGATGGTTAACATGCAATCCCCCTCAGAAAAAGGAAAATTAAAGCATTCAGGGCTTTCTGAAGAACAGCTGGAAAATTTAATTCAAAAAATTGTTATAACAGTAAAAAAGGAGGCACAGAGAGACTCCCACTCCAGCCAGCCTGTGCCTCCAACATGTCCTCCCTCGGTTCTTGCTGGACTCGATCCACCTCCGCCTTTTGTAGAACCGCTAGAGCTTATATCTATCCCTGCTTCTTTGCCCGGTAAAAACATAAAAATTAAAAGTGAGATGTTATTATCTCCTCTTCAACAAGCGATTAAGCGAGCTAATAAAGAAAGAAAACATATTTCCGGGTTTTCAAGAATCTATCCAGTATTTGAAAATGCTCAACAGCAGAGGTATTATGAACCGCTGCCCTTTAAACAACTTAAAGAGTTAAAAATGGCTTGTGCACAATATGGCCCGACTGCGCCATTTACTCAGGCTATTATAGAGGCTTTAAGAAATCAAAATCTGCCACCTAATGATTGGAAACAGGTTGCTCGGGCTTGTTTATCTAGAAGAGATTATTTACTATGGAAATCTGAGTTTGCTGAACAGTGTGGGATCACAGCTGATATCAATCAGCGACAGGGACTGAATACCACTTATGAAATGATGGTGGGAGAGGGAGAGTATCCAGACACTAATAGTCAACTTAATTATTTGCCTGGAGCCTACCCTCAGATGAGTGCTGCAGCTCTATGAGCATAGAAAAAACTTCCAAATTCTGATAAAACGACTGAAGATTTATCTAAAATTCGCCAGGGGCCAGATGAACCATATCAGGATTTTGTTGCCCACATGCTTGAGACAATTGGTAAAGTGATAGGAGATGAGCAGGCAGGGATGGTGTTGGCTAAACAGCTTACTTATGAGAATGCCAATTCGCCTTGTCAAGCTGCCTTGAGACTTTACAAAAGAAAGGGAGGCTTATCCGATTATGTACGAATTTGTGCCGATATCGGCCCTTCATACGTTCAAGACATAACTTTGGCCGCGACATTACAAGAAAAGACAGTCAAAAAAGTACTGTATCAACAACAAAAGCGGGATAAAACCAGTGGTCGGTCTCAAGTCCCTGGCTCCGGCTGCTTCTCTTGTGGCCAAATGGGCCATCAGGCCACCCACTGCCTGCAGAAACAAGCCCAGAGACCTGCTCAAGCCCCTAACATTTGTCCTAGGTGTAAAAAAGACAAACACTGGGCAAAAGATTGCCGTTCTAAAACTGACTTACAGGGAAAGCCACTTCCTCCGGTCTCGGAAAACTGGGTGAGGGGCCAGCCCCAGGCCCCGAAACAATGTTATAGGGCGATACAAAATCTGACCACATTAGAGACGCTTCAGGGCCAAAAAACAAAACTGTTGCCAAGTTGTTCAGAACAACTGCAGGGAGTGCAAGACTGGACCTCAGTTCCTCCACCTACACAGTATTAACTCCAGAAATGGACATACAGGCTTTGCCAACTGAAATTTTTGGCCCTCTTCTGAAAAACACTATGGGCCTCCTATTGGGGAAAAACAATACTACAAATGAAAGGTTTATTAGTAGCCCCTGGAGTCATAGACTCTGATTATATGGGTGAAATAAAAATTATGGCCCATTCACCACAGGACATAACAGTAATACAATCTGGTCAACATGTTGCTCAATTGATTCTACTTCCTACAATTCCAGTTTAAAAAGCCATTAAACAAAAACGAAGATCCCGAGGTTTAGGGTCTTCAGACACTTATTAGATTCAGGCCATTAAAAAACAGCACCCTGAGCTTCTACTGTATATTCAAAAAAAGCCCTTTAAAGATATTTTGGATACTGGTGCAGATGTTTCCATCATATCTCAAAAACATTGGCCTGATGAATGGCCTAAACAGGTTGTAATTTCTACTTTGCAAGACATTGGACAATCACACAACCCAGAACAGAGTTCAACCTTTTTAAAATTGAGGGACAAAAAAAGACATAAAGGACATTTTCAACCTTATGTTTTGCCAGGACTGCTGGTTAATCTATAAGAAAAAGATGTTATGATAAATATGGGGGTATATCTTTATAGTCCAGATAAAAAGATTAGTAATCAATTGTTAGACCAAGACCTTTTACCCCATCAGGGGTTGGAGATAAATTCACAAGGGCCTTTACAACCCCTGATCCCTACAGTTAAAAATCATAAAAAAAGTATAAGATGTTTTTAGGAGGGGTCATTGATCGTCCTGCAATCCATGCTGATCCGATAAAATGAAAGTCTGACGATCCAGTATGGGTTGATCAGTGGCCCCTATCAACAAAAAAAATCATGGCCGCCAATCAGTTTGTACAAGAACAGCTTGTTCTCGGCCATATTAACCCCCTCAAATTCACCTTAAAATTCACCTATTTTTGTCATTAAAAAAAAAAAAACAGGTAAATAGAGGCTATTACAAGATTTACAAAAGGTTAATAAAACAATGAAATTGATGGGCCCTCTTCAGCCGGGGTTGCCTACCCCCATGGCCATTCCAAAAAATACTTACAAAATTATTATTGACTTAAAAGATTGCTTTTATACTATTCCCCTTGCCACTAATGACTGTCAAAGATTTGCTTTTAGTGTCCCTTCTATAAATTATAAAGAACCTATAAAAAGATATCAGTGACAAGTTTTACCTCAGGGAATGGCTAATAGTCCTACTCTCTGTCAAAAATTTGTTGCTCAAACTTTAAAAACCACTAGGTCCTTATACTCCCAAGTATATATTATTCATTATATAGATGATATTCTTTTGGCTTATCAAGTTGAAGAGTTGCTATTAACAACATTTGCTTATATACAAACTACCTTACAAAATTATGGTTTGATTATCACAACAAAAAAGTGCAATGCTTCCCCCTCTATTCTTATTTGGGGTTTTTTCTGGAAAATAAATGGTTTCAAGCTCAAAAGATAGAGATTCGTAAAGATAACCTGACTACCTTAAATGATTTCCAAAAACTGTTAAGAGATATTAATTGGATAAGACCTTACTTAAAGCTAACTACAGGAAAAATAAAGCCCTTTTTTGATATTCTGAAGGGTGATCCTGATCCAACTTCCCCCCAAACTCTGACTCTGGAGAGAAGGCAAGCCTTAAATAAAGTTAAACAGGCCCTGTCTAAACAACAAGCTACTTATTGCAACTATAGTCAAGAATGGGGTTTATATATTCTTCCTACTAAACATGCTCCTACAGCAGTCTTATTCCAAAGATTGCCTTTAAGATGGCTTCACTTGCCTGCCTCTCCCTCTCGGGTACTAACCCCCTATTATGATTTGGTTGCTGCCCTAATAGCTCTTGGGCGGTCAGAATCCACTGTATATCTAAGAAGAGACCCACATTTTATATGTGTTCCATTTTCTAAAATTCAACAAGACTGGCTGTTTCAGTTTAGCGACAATTGGGTTATTGCTTTAGCTGGTTTTAGTGGACGGCTTGATAATCATTATCCCTCAGATAAAATTTTACAATTTGCTCATTATCACCAATTTCTGTTCCCCAAAATCGTTGTTTCTCAGCCCCTTGCTGACGCCCTAACTGTATTTACTGATGGCTCTTCTAATAAAATAGCTAGTTTGATTATACAGGACAATACCACCACCTGACGTACTAATTATAAGTCAGCTCAAAAAGTAAAACTATTTGCCATTTTTCAGGCTCTATTACAAATTTCTGCTCCATTTAATTTATATTCTGACAGTCAATATATCATAAGAACCTTAAACACTATTGAGACCGTTCCATTTATTGGTACCCTAAATTCTACTATCCAAACTCTTTTTCGTGATATACAACATTTAATTTGTTCCAGAGTTAATAAATGCTATTTCAGTCATATTCATGCTCACTCTGGGCTTCCTAGACCTTTAACACGAGGCAATGCTTTGGCTGACAAAGCTACACGTGTGATATTTCCTTTATTAAAACAAATGGCAAAAACTTCTCACAGCTTACACCATCAAAACAGTAATAGCTTGAGACTTCAATTTGACATTACTCGAAAAGCTGCCAGACAGATTGTTAAACAATGTCAAACATGTCCTCAATTTTTTAGTGTCCCCCATTATGGAATTAATCCCCAAAGATTGTTGCCAAATGATATATGACAAATGAATGTTACCCATATTCCTAAATTTGATAAACAAAAATTTGTTCATGTTACTATTGACACCTTCTCCGGCTTTTTACATGCCTCTCTACAATCTGGAGAAGCTAACAAACATTGTATAGCTCATTACATTAAATGTTTTGCTGTTACGGGAACCCCTAAGACCATAAAAACAGACAATGGTCCAAGATACACTGAAAAAAAATTTCAACTCTTTTGTACACAATTGTCCATCTCACATAAAACGGGTATCCCTTATAATCCTCAAGGTCAAAAAATCATTGAACGGACACATCAAACTCTCAAACACCAATTACAGAAACTAAAAAAAGAAAAATTGTATACCAATACCCCCTCCAACTCTCTAAACCATGCTTTATTTGTTCTAAATTTTTTACAATTGGATATATGTGGCCATTCAGCAACACAGCGATTTTGGAACTTTGATGCACAAACAATAAGACCTAAAGTCTTTTAGAAAGACCCACTTGTGGGAAAATGGTATAGACCAGATCCTGTACTAATCTGGGGACAAGGACATGTTTGTGTTTTCCCACAGGATGCCGAAGCGCCGCGCTGGCTGCCGGAAAGGTTGGTACGCACGGTGGAGACGATCTCTAGTAAACCAGATGAGGAGATTGATGATTCAAGAGCATGATGAATTACCATCTCGGCAACAACTTCAGGCATTGATGCGAGAGGCACAGAATCGTGTTGCTGTGCAGGGCGATCCGATATTGCCTTTAAACTTCCTGATAACCTTATTAATTATCTTAAATCAGATTAATACTGCACATTCTGAAGAATATTCAAATGCTTACTGGGCTTATTTTCCCGATCTTCCCCTTCTCCAACCAGTGGGCTGGGAGGGTCGGTCCATTCCCATATACACTAATGATACTGTAGCTTTGGGTGGTTTTTCAGATAAACATATTATTCCTAATCAAGTTAATTTCTCTTATCATGGAGTGTTTGATCGCTTACCTATTTGTCTTTCTAGATATTTTAATTCAACAGGATGTCTTTTTGTTGGGGAGTCAAGATATGCTGATCATGACAATGGTTGGAGCCTATACATTCCTGGAGTAATGAAAGAATCTGGAACTCCTCAACGTCGTAATGGAACTGGTCCTTTAGATATCCCTTTCTGCGACTTTGAAACAAGAAGAAGAGTCACTGCTGCACCATGAAAACTGTGTCGAGATGGAACTGCTATGGTTTATAACATATTTGGGACAAATGAGTCATTGTGGGACTGGTCTCCAGACTCGGCCCAAAACCCTGGAGCTCAGGATAATAGGAACTTTGCATCCCGTATTTGGAACTTGGGCGGTTCTAAAGTGTTCCAAACAGAAATTTGGAAATTAGCTGCTTCCCTTGGATGTGAGGGTTCCTACCTTCAGGTGGGATCAAAAGTGAGACACGGTTATTTATAGAATCTCACCATGAGGTACCCTCGTACATGTGTGCCTCACCCTTATGCTTTACTAGTAGGATCTGTAAACATACAACCTGGGTTACAAAATTATGATGTAACTTGTAACAATTGTACCTTAACTAACTACATTAGGGGAATTACTAATCAAACTAGGGTTCTAGTCTTAAGACAGCCTGCTTTTGTTATGGTTCCTGTAAAGATTAATGGATCTTGGTATGATGAAAGAGGACCTGAACTTTGGAAAAAAGTAGAGGGTGCTTTAATGCGTTATCGTAGGGGAATAGGGTTAATAATTCTGGGATTTGTAGCTTTGGTAACCCTTATTGCTTCCTCGATTACTGCAGCCCTGACCCTGGCACAATCAGTACAAACTACAACTTTTGTTAATAATCTGGCACAAAATGTATCCATTACCCTGGAGACTCAAAAAGATATTGACAAAAAGCTAGAAGATCGATTAAATGCCCTTTATGATGTTGTAAAATTTTTAGGTAAAGAAGTTCAAAGTATAAAGTTGAGATTACGGGTACAATGTCATGCAGATTTTCGATAGATCTGTGTTACCCCCAAAAAATATAATGGTAGTATAACTGCTTGGGATAAGGTGAAAGCTCATTTAGAAGGTATTTGGCATAATAAAAATATTTCCTTAGATTTGCTACATCTACATCAGAAAATAATAAACATTGAAAAGGCACCTAGACCTGATTTGGATGTTACAAAAAGAGCTGAGTCTTTTGTTAAAAAACTTTTTCGACATGTACCTACCGTCAATAGTATTTGGTACTTGGGAGTGGCCATAAGAAGACTATTCTTAATAATTTTAACTGTTTTATTTCTTGCACCTTGTTTAATTAAAAAACTGATTGATGATCTATGGATGATAAAGGCTTCCATCTATGAAAATGGTCTGCGGTTAAAAAAAACATAAGGGTGCACCTATATAAAAAGAAAGGGGGAGATGCGGGGAGCTGCCCGTGAGAACTGGGTCCTTTGTCTGATGGACACAGCTCTGGGAGCTGCCTCATTCCTTGAGGGTTTGCTTGCAAACATAGTTCTCTGTCCCGCCACCCCTGAGATTAGGCGCTTATTTACTATAGGCACCTAGAGTTCTGTGCAAACTTCTCACGCACAGAGAAATGTTATCTGGTGTAAAAAATAATAACAGGGTGCCATTCCCATGCTCTCAAGATTTCTTGTGACTGTTTGTAAGATGTGTGGGTCAAACAAAAAAAATGTTAACTGTCTTGTCTTTCTCACACTCTTCTGTATAAATATGAGATACTAAATAAAGTTGGTGTCAGACTGCGTCCCTTCGTGGAGACGTGTCTGAACCTCTCAACCCCATCTTTGTTGTAGATTTCTCTTGCTTTAGTTTCTTTTCTCAGCCCCGCCATACACGTTCTCGGGACCTAATCGACTTTGCCGGCTGGCACCGGCAGGTGTGAGAGTTGGATCATAAAGAAGGCTGAGCACTGAGAATTGATGCTTTTGAACTGTGGTGTTGGAGAAGACTCTTGAGATTCCCTTGGACTGGAAGGAGATCAAACTAGTCAATCCCAAAGGAAATCAACCCTGAGTATTCATTAGAAGGACTGATGCCGAAGCTCCAATACTTTGGCCACTTGATGAGAAGAGCCTGCTCATTGGAGAAGACCGTGATGCTAGGAAAGACTGAGGGCAAGAGGAGAAGGGGGCATCAGAGGATGAGATGGTTAGATAGCATCACCAACTCAATGGACATGAATTTGAGCAAGTTCTGGAGATAGTGGAGGACAGAGGAGCCTGGTTTGGTGCAGTCCATGGGGTTGCAGAGTCAGACACAGCTCAGTGACTGAACGGCAACAGCAAACTGGTAGTAAATTGGACCTCTAAATCAATCTACATGTCTCACCTGTAATTTTACTCTAGCCAAGCTAATTCCAAGGAGTTCAGATAAGGGCCTCATCTATTTTTGGAGTTTTTTGTAAGTGTTATTACAAACTTGTATTCCTTTGGGCAGCTATTTTCATTTTTCTTTTCATATTAACCCCTGTGCTTTTAAAAATCAAACCTTTGTACTTGTGGGGTATCATTTGTATTTGTGTGTTTCACAGAGCATTATTGCCATCTGTCTTGTGGTATGGAAGCTGCATAAGGAGAAAAATAAGTACTATTTCTCTTAAGTAATATTGTTTTGGGGGCATAGGCTTGGATTACTGTGATATTGAATGGTTTTAAAACTAAGATCATGGCATCTAGTTCCATCACTTCATGGGAAATAGATGGGGAAACAGTGGAAACAGTGTCAGACTTTATTTTGGGGGGCTCCAAAATCACTGCAGATGGTGATTGCAGCCATGAAATTAAAAGACGTTTACTCCTTGGAAGAAAAGTTATGACCAACCTAGATAGTATATTGAAAAGCAGAGATTTTACTTTGCCAACAAAGGTCCATCTAGTCAAGGCTATGGTTTTTCCAGTAGTCATGTATGGATGTGAGAGTTGGACTGTGAAGAAAGCCGAGTGCGAAGAATTGATGCTTTTGAACTGTGGTGTTGGAGAAGACTCTTGAGAGTCCCTTGGACTGCAAGGAGATCCAACCAGTCCATTCTAAAGGAGATCTGTCCTGCGTGTTCATTGGAAGAGTTTGAGAGAACTCAGGAGTTGGTGATGGACAGGGAGGCCTGGCGTGCTGTGATTCATGGGGTCGCAAAGAGTCGGACATGACTGAGCAACTGAACTGATTATTGTTGTTGCTGTTTTTGTTGTTCAGTTGCTAAGTCATGTCTGACTCTGTGATCCCATGAACTGCAGCACACTAGGCTTCTCTGTCATCGATGTCTCCCTGAGTTTCCTCAAACTTATGTCCACAGAGTCAGTGATGCCATTTAACCATCTCATCTTTTATCACCCCCTTCTCCTCTTGCCCTCAATTTTTCCCAGCATCAGGGTCTTTCCCAATGAGTTGGCTCTTTTGCATCAGAACCAGTCCACACACTCATTTGGCCCTCTGCATCCACAGTTTCTGTATCTGCAGATTCAACCAACTGTGGATCCAAAAATAAAAAAAAAAAAAAAAACTTTTTTTTAAGATATCAGAAAGTTTCAAGAAGCAAAACTTGAAATTTGCTGTGCAGACAACTGTTTATATAACATTAACATTGTATTTATCACTTATGTAGCAGTTCAGAACTTCCCTGATGGCTCAAACAGTAAAGAATCTGCCTCCAATGCTGTGGGAGATGTGGGATACACTGTATTAGGTATGATGAGTAATCAGTAAATAGAGCTGATTTAGAGTATATGGAGGGTGTGCATAGGTCATATGCAAATATCACACCATATTATATAAGCAATTGAGTATGTAAAGATTTTAGTATCCCAGGATGTCCTGGAACCAATTCCCTTAGAGATAGTGGGGGGTTGGGGGACGCAGCGGGGGAAGACTGTAATAGCAAAATAAGAAGACTCAAGAGTTGGTTGGTTGGTTTTGATAGCTGAACATGTAAAATAATTATATAAATGTAATTAAAAGTAATTTTTAAAAACATTTGTACTGAGCGCAAAAGAATTGATACTTTTGAACTGTGGTGTTGGAGAAGACTCTTGAGAGTCCCATGGACTGCAAAGAGATCCATCTAGTCCATTCTAAAGGAGATCAGTCCTGGGTGTTCATTGGAAGGACTGATGCTAAAGCTGAAACTCCAGTACTTTGGCCACCTCATGCAAAGAGTTGACTCATTGGAAAAGACCCTGATGCTGGGAGGAATAGGGGGCAGGAGGAGAAGGGGACGACAGAGGATCAGATGGCTGGATGACATCACCAACTTGATGGACATGAGTTTGAGTGAACTCCGGGAGTTGGTGATAGACAGGGAGGCCTGGCGTGCTGCAATTCATGGGAACCCTAAGAGTCGGACACGACTGAGTGACCGAACTGAACTTAATTCTTAAGTATTTGCTTAATACTCAAGCAAAAGGAGTCATAATAATGTGAGAATTAACACATTAAAGAGCTTTCTCTTTCAGAAAAAACCTGAGATAAAAGACCTCTCCCAAGGAGGACCCTGAGAACCTGGAAGAATTCATGGATATAAAGAATCAACAGATTCTAAGGACATTAAATTACACCTGGCAATTCAGACTCCAGAATGAATGGTGCAGCCAGCCCATTGCCTTCAGGCATATTGGGTAAACACAGGCTTGCAGAGCAGCACAGAGAGAACCACTGGCATCCACGTGTTCTCCAGATGGAGACATCTGAGTGCCCTAGAATCAGACTTAACACTGACTCGGGAGGTGGGCCCAGAGAAGATCCTCTTCTCTTTCAAACCACATATTGTGGATTTCATAGAGAGAAAACTATGACAGAGTGACTGGGTAACTAAACCTGAGAATTCAGGAGCTCATCCATCAGTCAGCTAAAGAGGTTTCTCTTTAAGTGCTGATCCAACCCCGACCTGTTTTGTCAATTACCATAATCCTTCAGTGGAGGTATAATCCAGAAGCACCCTGCCATGTCCCTTGCGTCCTGTTTTTAGAAAAACTTTAAACTCCATAAGTTCAAAGAGAAAAAATTAAATCAGCAAAGTGAGACACAAAGGAAAACAGTCAAGCAAGAGAGAAAGTTATAATTTAGCCATGAAACAAAGTCAAGGACCTTTAGTCCTCCTCAAGGGCTATCGTGTGTGTATGCTCAGTTGCTTAGTTGTGTCCGACTCTTTGTGGCTCCATGGACTCTAGCCCACCATGCTCCTCTGCCCATGAAATTTTCCAGGCAAGAACACTGGAGTGGGGTGCTATTCCCGACTCCAGGGAATCTTCCAGACCCATGTCTCTTGTTTCTCCTGCATTGGCAGTGAAGTTTGTTACCACTAGCGCCACCTGGGAAGCCCCCTCAAGAGCTCTAGATAATATTCTGAGCTCCTTTGCAGACACTGAAACGGCCACCAGGTAGAAGAAGTTAACTGCATGCTGATCACCAGCACTTGGACCCCAGGATGACTGGAGCCAGGAGACTGAGATGGCTGACTCCTGGTTACCTAACACCAACCAGAGAATGTTGCACAAGCTCATGATGCACACACCCTCCTATCCTCTCCTTCACCCTGTCTTTAAGGGCATTTCTCTGAAAGCCATTGGGGAATTGGGTCTTCTGAGCATCAGAGGACCACACACTCCTTGCTTTCCTTGCTTGGTGCCTGCAATAAACGCTTCACCTTACTTCACTTTATACCACCATAACCATGTCTCAGCAGATTGGCTTTACTGTGAATGGGCAAGTGGACCGAGTTTGGTTCCGTTATGGAAGGAGGTATCTCGTTGGGTACATCTGAGTCTGCAGAAGAATGCTGTGTAAGACCCACTTAAGACTATAAGACAAACCTGAAGGATGTCAGGAAACCAAACCAGTAGTCTAGAAAAGCTGAGAATAGTTTCCCACTATACAAATAGAGAAGCCAACAGAGGATAAACACAAAGGTAGGCATTACTAACTTTTTACATTAGCACAATTGATGTGATCCCCACACCAGGCAACATTAGTATCACCTGGGAACTTGTTAGAAATGCTAATTCTTCTCCTCCACCACGGGCCTATTGGACCAGAAACTCTGCAGAGGTGGGGGAGAACAGCAATCTGAGGTGTCAGGAGCCCTCCAGGTGATTCTTACAAATACCGACATTTGAGAACCACCGGTATAGACTTTAAAGAAATAGATTAACCTCCATGCCATTTTTAAAAGAATCTCATTCACAGTTTATGTAATAAGTAAATGTTGGAAATTTAAAGTAAAAGATGTAAAACCTTATATGATCCATGGTACAGATACGTTTGATATCACCAATAGATGGGAGCTGAAAAGTGAGCTATTTATAACTGATATCACAAAGTTTTCATGAGGTTGGAATGTTTTCTTAAATTTCTTAAATGTGCTCTTAACTAGGACATAACAGAATCAGTATTATGTTATATTGTATTTATTATTATTCTGGCTGATTTACTTTTTAAAAGAAGTCAATAAAATTTTCAAAGTTTCCCCTCATAAAACTAAATTTAATGAGGAAAAATTCAAGTATCAGTTCCTTGTGTTTGAGAAGAATATTCTGGGCTTAAGAAAAGCATATAGCTGGAAGCAGACAGCTGAAATGACCCACATACTGAGTTTAGTGAACAAACCATATTAAATCAGACATGCAACTTCTAGCTCACAAAATGAGTGAAATTAGTCAGAATAATTGAACTTTCCTGGTGATGGAGCCTGATCCTGATTCTGAATCACAGGGCATATCTGATAAGAAAGGAAATGGGTGGAGATGAAATAAACAGTCAGCTATCAGACCACTGGGGTGAGGAGACTGAAAAGGATGGGAGCCTCACAGAGAAACACTCTAGTAACAAGAGCTGAAGATAGAGGCTGTTGACAGCCTCGACTGAATGACAAGCAGTCAGGTAGGCATGAACCAAAGAGCAGATAATTTAGCAAATGAAATTTTCCCCTAAAGTTGACTAAAGCCTGATAAAAAAAATAAATAAATGCAAAGTTTGCCATGGGAAGTAGAGATCCTTAAGGAAACCCAGGAGAAACTGACATGTGAAATAAACAGAATTAAGAAGAGGATATGCTTGGGGTTGAGGGGGGAGGTGAGGTGAAGATTGTAAGATATAGAGAACAGCAGACTCAGAAGCAAAGAATTTAAGAAATATAGGGTGAATTGCAGAATATGAAGTGATTCCCAATGAAACTATATTGCTCCTCTCTGAAGACAATCTTGCTTCCCCAATGGCTCAGCGGGAAAGAATCTGCCTGGAATGCAGGAGATACAGGAGACCTGGGTTCGATCCCCAGGTGGGGAAGATCCCCTGGAGAAGGAAACGGCAACCCACCCCAGTATTCTTGCCTGGAGAATTCCATAGACAGAAGAGCCTAGTGGGCGATAGTCCATGGGATTGCAAAGAGTCGGACAGGACTGAGTGACTAACGCTTTCACTTTCACAATCTATGCCCTGTGGTTCACTACTCACAGCTCCCCAAGTGGGTGGCACAGGAAGCCTGTGAGTTTCCACTCCAGCTCATGTAACTTGATTAATTGACAAATGATATAAAAGTGAGTATCATGAAATAAAATACGTTCTGATAAATTTTAAGCAAGAAGAACAGAACCACTCATACATACTTTTTATTTACTGGTTGTTAGGAGAAGGAAATGACAACCCACTCCAGTGATCTTGCCTGGAGAATCCCAGGGATGGGGGAGCCTGGTGGGCTGCCGTCTATGGGGTCGCACAGAGTCGGACACGACTGAAGCGACTTAGCAGCAGCAGCCTAATTTCTAGCCTATTATTACTTTGAATCAGCCTATTAAAGATGGCTGATTCAAAAAAAGATCTTATGAGTAAATATGATAGATTTTTAAACAAATATTTATTTTGAAATAAACATTTGATTATTTCTAAATCTACCAGATTTATTCACAAAAGGCATAAATGATTACAACTCTTAAAAGAAAGTAACAAGTTGATGCTAATGATAGAAAAGTCCAGGAGAAGGACAGGAGTACAAGGAGAGAAGTAGACGAGCCACAAACTTATGCTTAGAGAGAGGAAGAACTCTCCCTGCTGTGAAGCGACCAGAGCAGATCTGGTTGCAGCTCTTGTGCTCATCACCGCAGCTGAAGGACCTGCACCACAGGGCAATGACCAGTCTTTCCTTTCCCGCCAGAGCAGGGCTGTGGAGCCCAGACCTCTGCTTGAACAGAGACTTGGAAAACTTCTTACAAAATTTGAAAAGACAAAGCAGACAGTATGGATATGTGTAATCACTCGTATTCCTATTATGCTGCTGCTGCTGCTGCTAAGTCGCTTCAGTCGTGTCCGACTCTATGCGACCCCATAGATGGCAGCCCACCAGGCTCCCCCGTCCCTGGGATTCTCCAGGCAAGAGCACTGGAGTGGGTTGCCATTTCCTTCTCCAGTGCATGAAAGTGAAAAGTGAAAGTGAAGTTGCTCAGTCGTGTCCGACTCTTAGCCACCCCATGGACTGCAGCCCTCCAGGCTCCTCCGTTCCTGGGATTCTCCAGGCAAGAGTACTGGAGTGGGGTGCCATTGCCTTCTCCACCTATTATGCTAGGTCACACATTTTTGCATTTTGCCATCTTTTCTGCCAATGTTTCTCTAAGCATAACCATGCTGGGACCATGCTATGCTTCTGTGTGTATGACAACAAAAGCTGAATTCTTCTTTTTATACAATTTTTAAAAGTTACAGTCTACTTACAGTTATAACAAAATATTGACTCTATTCCCCATGTTGTACAATAAATCCCTGTAGCCTATCTTAATCCTAGTAGCCTGTACCTCCCACTCTCCCACCCCATAATGCCCCTGACAATAACCAAATACTCGTTTCTTCTGCATATCTGTGACTCTGCTTCTTTTTTTAATATTCACTAGTTTCTCATATCTTGGTTATGTATTATTATGTTGTATTTTCTCTGTCTGACTCATCGCACTTAGCATACTGTCCTCCAAGTCTATCCATGTTGCTGCAAATGCTGATGAGCAGCTCAGTGGTTGGACCACAAACACACTCCAAAGCACTACCCAAAGCCAGTCTTGCACCAAAAAAAGGTCAAGGTCACTGTTTGGTGGCCTGCTGCCCATCTGATCCACTACAGCTTTCTGATTCCCAGTGAAACCTTATATCTGAGAAGTATGCTCAGCACATTGATGAGATGCACCAAAAGCTGCAATGACTGCACCCGGCATTGGTCAACAGAATGGGCCCAGTTCTTCTCCATGACAACACCCAACTGCATGTCACACAACTGATGCTTCAAAATGGAAAGAATTTCGCTACAAAGTTGTGCCTCATCCACCATATTCAACTGACCTCTCACTAACCAACAAATACTTCTTCAAGCATCTTGACAACTTTTTGCAGGGAAAATGCTTCCACAACCAGCAGGAGGCAGAAAATGCTCTCCACAAGTTCACTGAAGCCTGAAGCATGGATTTTTATGGTACAGTTCAGTTCAGTCACTCAGTCCTGTCCAACTCTTTGTGGCCCCATGGACTGCAGCACACCGGGCCTCCCTATCCATCACCAACTCCTGGAGCTTGCTCAACTCATGTCCATTGAGTCGGTAATACCATCCAACCATCTCATCCTGTCACCCCCTTCTCTTCCTGCCTTCAATCTTTCCCAGCATCAGGGTCTTTTCAAATGAGTCAGTTTTTCGCATCAGGTGGCCAAAGTATTGGAGTTTTAGCTTCAGGATCAGTCCTTAGAATGAATATCCAGGACTGATCTCCTTTAGAATGGACAGATTGGATTGCCTTGCAGTCCATGGGACTATCAAGAGTCTTCTCCAATACCACAGTTCAAAAGCATCAATTTTTTGGCGCTTAGCTTTTTTCATAGTCCAACTCTCACATCCATACATTACCACTGGAAAAACTTGACTAGACGGACCTTTGTTGGCCAAGTAATGTCTCTGCTTTTTAATATGCTGTCTAGGTTGGTCATAACTTTCCTTCCAAGGATCAAGTGTCTCTTAATTTCATGACTGCAGTCAACATCTGTAGTGATTTTGGAGCCCCCCAAAATAAAGTCTGTCACTGTTTCCACTGCTTCCCTATCTATTTGCCATGAATTGATGAAACTGGATGCCATGACCTTCATGTATTGAATGTTGAGTTTTAAGCCAGTTTTTTTTTTTTTCACATTCATCAAAAAATTCTTTGCTTTCTGCCATAGGGATGGTGTCATCTGTGTATCTGAGGTTATTGATACTTCTCCCAGCAATACTGATTTCAGTTTGTGCTTCATCCAGTCCAGATTTCACATGATATGCTCTGCATATAAGCTAAATAAGCAGGGTGACAATATACAGCCTTAATGTACTCCTTTCCCAATTTGTGAACCAGTCTGTTTTTCCAAGTCCAGTTCTAACTGTTACTTCTTGACTTGCATGCAGGTTTCTCAGGAGGCAGGTCAGGTGGTCTGGTATTCCCATCTCTTGAGGTAATTTCCAGTTTGTTGTAATCTACACAGTCAAAGGCTTCTGCGTAGTCAATAAAACAGAAGTAGATATTTTTCTGGTATTCTCTTGCTTTTTCGATGATCCAATGGATGTTGGCTATTTAATCTCTGATTCCTCTACTTTTTCTAAATCCAGCTTGAAAAACTAGAAGTTCAAGGTTCACGTGCTGTTGAACCCTGGCCTGGAGAATTTTGAGATATACTTTGCTAGCGTGTGACATGAGTGCAATTCTGCGGTAGTCTGAGCATTCTTTGGCATTGCCTTTCTTTGGAATTGGAATGAAAACTGACCTTTTCCAGTCCTGTGGCCACTGCTGAGTTTTCCAAATTTGCTGGCATATTGAGTGCAACACTTTCTCAGCATCATTTTTTAGGATTTGAAATAGTTCAACTGGAATTCCATCACCTCCACTAGCTTTGTTCTTGGTGATGCTTCCTAAGGCCCACTTGACTTCACATTCCAGGATGTCTGGCTCTAGGTGAGTGATCACACACCATCATAGTTATCTGGGTCATGAAGATCTTTTTTTGTATAGTTCTTCTGTGTATTCTTGCCACTTCTTCTTAATATCTTCTGCTTCTGTTAGGTCCATACATTTTCTGTCCTTTATTGAGCCCATCTTTGCATGAAATATTCCCTTGGTATCTCTAATTTTCTTGAAGAGATCTCTAGTCTTTCCCGTTCTATTGTTTTCCTCCATTTCTTTGTATTGATCATTGAAGGAGGCATTATTATCTCTCCTTGCTAGTCTTTGGAACTCTTGCTATTTTTGGCATTCAAATGGGTATATCTTTCCTTTTCTCCTTTGCCTTTAGCTTCTCCTCTTTTTTCAGCTATTTGTAAGGCCTCCTCAGACAGCCATTTTCCATTTCTTTTTCTTGGTAATGGTTTTGATCACTGCCTCCTGTATAATGTCACAAACCTCCATCCATAGTTCTTCAGGCACTCTGTCTATCAGATCTAGTCCCTTGAATCTATTTCTCACTTCCACTGTGTAATCATAAGGGATTTGATTTAGGTCATACCTGAACGGTCTAGTGGTTTTCCCTACTTTCTTCAATTTCAGTCTGAATTTGACAATAACGAGTTCATGATCTGAGCCACAATCAGCTCCAAGTCTTGTTTTTTGCTGACTGTATAGAGCTTCTCAATCTTTGGCTGCAAAGAATATAGTCAATCTGATATCGGTATTGGTGATGCCCATGTGTAGAGTCTTCTCTTGTTTTGTTGGAAGAGGGTGTTTGCTATCACCAGTGCATTGTCTTGGCAAAACTCTGTTAGCCTTTGCCCTGCTTCATTCTGTACTCTAAAGTCAAATGTGCCTATTACTCCAGGTATCTCTTGACTTCCTACTTTTGCATTCCAGTCCCCTATGATAAAAAGGCCATCTTTGGGGGGTGTTAATTCTAGATGGTCTTGTAGGTCTTCATAGAACTATTCAGCTTCAGCTCCTTTAGCATTACTGGTCAGGGCATAGAGTTGGATTACTGTGATATTGAATGGTTTGTCTTGGAAATGAACAGAGATCATTCTGTCATTTTTGAGATTGCACCAAATATTGCATTTTGGACTATTTTATTAATGAGGGCTACTCTATTTTTTCTAAGGGACTCTTGCCCACAGTAGTAATCGAGCGGTCATCTAAATTAAATTCATCCATTCCAGTCCATTTTAGTTCGTTGATTCCTAAAATGTCAATGTTCACTCTTGTCATCTCCTGTTTGAACAATTCCAATTTACTTTAATTCATGGACCTAACATTCCAGGTTCCTATGGAATATTGTTCTTTGCAGCATCAGTCTTTACTTCCATCACCAGTCACATCCACACCTGGGTGTTGTTTTGCTTTGGCTCCATCCCTTCATTCTTTCTGGAGTTATTTCTCCACTGATCTCCAGTAGCAAATGGACACCTACCAACCTGGGGAGCTCATCTTTCAGTGTCATATCTTTTTTGCCTTTTCATACCGTTCATGGGGTTCTCAGGGCAAGAATTCTGAAGTGGTTTGCTCTTCCCTTCTCCACTGGACCACATTTTCTCAGAACTCTCCACCATGATCCATTCATCTTGGGTGGCCCTACACAGCATGGCCCCTAGTTTCACTGAGTTAGACAACACTGTGGTCCATGTGATCAGTTTAATTAGTTTTCTGTGATTGTGGTTTTAGGTCTGTCTGCCCTCTGACAGATAAGGATAAGAGGCTTATGGAAGCTTCCTGTTGGGAGAGACTGAGTGTGGGGGAAACTGGGTCTTATTCTGATGGGCGGGGCCATGCTCAGTAAATCTTCAATCCTATTTTCTGTTGATGGCTGTGTTTCCTCCCAGTTGTTTGACCTGAGACCAGACTATGGTGGAGGCAATGAAGATACTGGCAACCTCCTTCAAATGGTCCTGTTCATGCACTGCCACACTCAGTGCCCCAGACCCTGCAGCAGGCCACCGCTGACCCACGCATCCGCCGGAGACTCCTGGACGCTCACAGGCAAGTCTGGGTCAGTCTCTCATGAGGTCACTGCTCCTTTTCCTGGGTTCTGGTGACCACATGGTTTTGTTCGTGCCCTCCAAGACTCTGTTTCCCCAGTCCTGTGTAAGTTCTGTAATCAAATCCCACTTGCCTCCAAAGTCAAAATCCCTGGGGGTTCTCAGTCCCTTTGCCAGATCCCCAGGTTGGGAAATCTGTTTGGGGTCCTAGAACTTTCTTAACAGTGCGAGAATTTCTTTGGTATAATTGTTCTGCAGTTTGTGGGCTGTCTGCTCAGCGGCTCAATGGTGGGATTAATGGTGACCTCCTCCAAGAGGGCTCATGCCACAGGCTAGGTGACCCAGATCTGCTGCAGCCAGAGCCCCTGCCCCTTTGGCAGGCCACTGCTGACCCGTACCTCTACAGGAGACACTCAAACACAGGTCTGACTCAGTCTCTGGGGTCTCTGGGTCATGGTTCACACAAGGTTTTGTTTGAGCCCTCCAAGTGTCTCTGGCGGGTATGGGATTTGGCTCTAAACATGATTTTGCCCCTCCTACCATCTTGTTGGGGCTTCTCCTTTGCCTTGGATGTGGAGTATCTTTTGTTGGTGGGATCCAATATTCTCCTGTTGATGGTTGTTCAGCAGTGAGTTGTAATTTTGGACTTCTCATGGGAGAAGATGAGTGCATGCCTTCTACTCCACCTGTATCATTTATGGTACAGGAAAAAACAAACATATCTCATTAGCAAAAATGTGTTGATTGTAATTGTTCTTATTTTGATTAATAAAGATATATCTGAGCCTAGTTATAATGATTTAAAATTCACTGTTGAAACCAAAATTATGTTTGCACTAATCTAACAGTTGATAGGTATGTATTTGGAGCTAAGTTAACACTAGAATAAAATCTGAATTACTATTTGTCAAGATTCCTTGTCTTTGAAATTAAAAAACAATTTTTTTAAGTTTTTCTCTCACCCTCAAAGCACATATCCACTAAGCAATTCTTATATGGACATTCTAAGTACAAAGAAAATGGTAATAATGGTTAATAAATTGACCAATGGCTTTGAAATACTACATTTTTAATACCAAAAAAATATTGTGACTGTCTCTGGACTTGGAGTTGAGGTGACCTTTGTCGTTTGTCTTTTTATTTTGACCTTTTTAAAATTGCTATGAACTGATAATGACTTTTGTATTATAATATTTTTTGTATTCAAATTTTAAGAGGTTCCTGTCTCTTAGGTGGAGCATTCCAGTTTCTAGATCATTCTTTCATGGGTTTTTTCTTGATAAATCTTAAAATGAAAGCTTTTTCTCCCTTAATCTCTTGGGATTATTTCTGGGCTTTTCTGAATATTGTTTAAAAAACTCCACGAAATATTTATTTTGTCTGATTTTACTTCAATATAATTTCAGCAACTCTGAGACTTTTTGCAAGAAAACAACAAAAAATGGAAAAATAAGTTTAATGAGAAAATTCAGAATGTCAAAAATCTTACCCACAAAGACCCAAAGAACTTTCCATTCTAGGGAGTCTTGGGATAAACTGAAAATAAATACTGCATTGTAACCACCAGAGGGCACTGCAATCTAAATAATGGCCCTCTGCGATTTTCTTAAGATGAAGCCCAATTTACTTTATCTTGAAGATCAAATTTATGTAAGAGTAACATTAGATTACAAATTTATTTTAAGCCCCGTAATGATTACAAAATATAGTTCTGCTATTAGCCACATAACATTTATTTAGCATATTTAGAGAAATATAGACAACCAGTACCAGCTGAAATGTTCCTGCACACTGGGGAAGGCCTCTTTAAAACCAGAAGTTGCTGTGCACAGGTGAGAACCCCGTGGAGACAGAAATTGTCCTGTGAACCAGCTGTTTCTTCAGTATACGTGTGTGTGTGCTAAGTCACTTCAGTTGTGTACAATTCTTTGCAACCCCATGGACTGTACCTGGCCAGGCACCTCTGTCCATGGAATTTTCCAAGCTAACATACTGGAGTGAATTGCCATTTTCTATTCCAAGGGATCTTACCAACACAGGTCGAACCAGCATCTCATGTCTCCTGCATTGGCAGGCGGGTTCTTTACCACTAGCATCACCTGGGAAGCTCAGTATATGCACTAGGTTCCAGTTTATAGTGACAATCCATTAAGTATTTGATGAAGAAAAAAATTAAATTACTAGTTTGAGCCCTTCTTAACTGGTACTCTCCCTAGGCGCCTGTCCTGGGCCCTGCAATTTAAAGGCCCATCTTGCTCTCCTCTAGCTGAGCCCTCTCGTCTGTCTGGGACCACCTCCTGCTTCCCATGGTCACTGTAACCCAGGATCCCTCTTTGACCTCATGCTCTGGTGTCTCAGACAGAGAATCACTAGCATGCATGTCCAGGGCCTCCAAGCCCATCTCACCCAGGGTAGGTTCTCCTTGTGAGAGTGGATACCCCAGGCCCAAAGGCTAGCTGATAGGAAGCTACTTCTTGGGACAGAATTTCATTGTGAGGTGAGATTTAGGTATGAGGGAAATTGAAGGAGAATTTTATCTCTTTATTCCTTTATTTCTGGATTGCATAAGTTTTAAATAATAACAGATTAACTGTATATTCTTTAAAACACAGATGGACAGTTAAAGGATGTGGAACCAACTTGACTATATGATGGTTTGGATAGAAGGTTAAAAGCAATAAGTGATCTGTGCCTACAGTTCAGGCTTGGGGCCCTGGTTGGATAACCATATCATCAAATATCATCAAAGAAGAGGAGTGGGCTTGGGGATACAGGCTGAAAACAATAAGTTATCTGAGGAATAAGTCGTGTGCAGGACCTGAGTAACAGTCGTGCAAATATCCAGAAGGCAGTCAGAAGTAGTCCTGGAGTCTCAGGAGGAGGGTTTAGACTCTTCACACTGTTAGAGGCATCTGTGTAGAGCTAAAAATATAAGCAAAGAGCTCATCCAGGAAAAGTATGAAAGTACAAGGGGAATAAGACAAAACTTGGTACCTTGGGAAACATTTCATGATAAGAGAAGAGTGAACAGACAGGCAGAAGAAGGGTGAGCAGAGGAGAAACCAGAGAAAATTTCAGTAAGAACCAAGGCTTGTCAAGTGGACCAGGGAAGACCCCTGTGACACGGGCTCACAAATCTGTCTGCACATGATCTCCAGGAGGTCACGCCAGGGGGTGGTCAAGGTGAGGTCCCAGTGCTGCAGGCTGACCAGGGAATGGGAGCTTGGGAAGCACAGCTAGGGATCATATGTAAGTTTTCAAGATGTCTTTCCTGAGAAGATAGATACAGAAATATTGTAGTTGTTTTCAGGCTCTGTGGAAGAGCTACTTCCAGGAGAAGCAGGTGGTTTATAATCAGAAAATCTAAAAAAAGGAAAAAAGTCTCTTTGAAGACTACTTTCAAATATGGCCTCAAGTTCTAGTCTTTTCCTTGACCCAAAACTACCAAGATCCATCTTCAAGGGCTGCCAATTAGAAGGCAAACATTACACAGTGAATTATGTTCAATATCTTATACTAAATCATAATGGAAAAGAATATAGTTCAGTTCAGTCGCTCAGTTGTGTCCGACTTTTTGCGACCCCATGAATCGCAGCACGCCAGGCCTCCCTGTCCATCACCAGCTCCCGGAGTTCACTGAGACTCACGTCTATCGAGTCAGTGATGCCATCCAGCCATCTCATCCTCTGTCGTCCCCTTCTCCTCCTGCCCCCAATCCCTCCCAGAATCAGAGTCTTTTCCAATGAATCAGCTCTTTGCATGAGGTGGCCAAAGTACTGGAGTTTCAGCTTTAGCATCATTCCTTCCAAAGAAATCCCAGGGCTGATCTTCAGAATGGACTGGTTGGATCTCCTTGCAGTCCAAGGGAAGAGAATATAAATCCATACTATATAAATATATGTATGTATGTAACTGAATCACTTTGCTGCATAGAAGAAACTAATACAACATTGAAAATAAACCATATTTCAACAACAACAAAACATTTTAAAAAAGAACTCAAGCATTAAACAAACAATTTCATGCTCATAAGTGATATATTCCCTTCTATGAAGATGAACTTCCAAATACTGCATTTCTTGGACTATAAATCTAGTAACTGAAGTTTCAGTTATTGACCAGATAATCACACTGCAGAGGGTTCTAACAGTGAGAAGTAAGTTGATATGCAAATTTGGTAATACAGAGTCAGAAGATGGTAAAAGCATCCTTAGGAAAGTCAAAAGAAATGTAAACTGTCCATAGTATTTTGTTCCCTTTGGCAGCCTCATCCTAACTACTTCAGGTCTGATACTGATTTATGCCAACTTGACTTTAGTGAGTTCATTGTTGATCTAACGCAGAGTCTCCCTTTGGCTTAGATTGCAGACTCCCTCCACCCCCAATAGCATTGTTCTCATTCTCACACCAGCCCCACCAGGAACCTCGCTGTTACCTAAAGTGAGGTCCCACTGCTTGCTGCTCTAAAGTCAATACACTGGAGGCAAGATTGGTGGAAAGGAAAGCTTGCTTTATTTCAGAGGCTTGCAACCTAGGTAGAGAGCGAAAACCTGTCCAAAGGCCAACTGCCCCCCACTGACCATCAGTGAGCAAGAGCCTTTAGAGTCAGAGGGAGGGGGCTACATGCAGAAATAGGGCAATCAGCTCTGACAGTCATTTTGAAGTTGGTGATTAGAAATCTGGTTAGGGTTATATACTGGAGAAGGAAATGGCAACCCACTCCAGTGTTCTTGCCTGGAGAATCCAAGGGACAGGGGAGCCTGGTGGGCTGCCATCTATGGGGTCGCACAGAGTCGGACACGACTGAAGCGACTTAGCAGTAGCAGTAGGGTCATCTTGACTACTTTTAAGTACAGTTGGTCTTTAGTTCCAGAGTTGATTTGTTCCCATTGCTTTGATGCCAGTTCTCAGATTTGTAGCAATTGAAAGCTATGACACACCTAGACAGTGTATTAAAAGCAGAGACATCACTTTGCCAACAAAGCTCTGTGTAGTCAAAGCTATAGTTTTTCCAGTAGTCATGTATGGATGTGAGAGTTGGACCATAAAGAAAGCCAAGCACTGAAGAATTGATGCTTTCAAACTGTGGTGCTAGAGGACTCTTAAGAATCCCTCCAACAGCAAGAAGATTAAACCAACCAACCCTAAAGGAAATCAACCCTGAATATTCACTGGAAGGGCTGATGCTGAAGCTCCAGTACTTTGGCCACCTAATGTAAAGTGCTGACTCATTTGAAAAGACCCTGATGTTGGGAAAGATTGAGGGCAGGAGGAGAAGGGGACAACAGAGGATGAGATGGCTGGATGGCATCACTGACTCAATGGACATGAGTTTGAGCAAGCTCTGGGAGATGATGAAGGACCAGGAAGCCTGGTGTGCTGCAGTCCATAGGGTCACAAAGAGTCAGACACGACTGAGCAACAGAACAACAATGTCATGGCTACACTCTGGTCATCATGTAATTAACTTTTCCACCTGGTGGGAGTTTCAGTATCTATAAGACAGCTCAAAGGATATGGCTTTGAATGTTATCTACAGCTCTTGAGGAGGAACTGAAGTTCCTTGACTTTGCTTAGTAACTATTATATAATGCTGTGTTGTGCTGTGCTAAGTTGTTCAGCACATGGACTGCAGCCTGCCAGACTCCTCTGTCCATTGGGATTCTCCAGGCAAGAATACTGGAGTGGGTACCCTTTCCCTTCTCCAGGGGATCTTCCCAACCCAGGGATCAAACCCAGGTCTCCTGCATTGCAGACGGATTCTTTCCCGTCTCAGCCACCAGGAAAGCACTATTATTATTTTGTCCTATTTGACTGCTTTCCTTTGCTTCTGCATTTCCTCACTTCATCTGTTAAGCTTATTCTTTGGCTACAGTTTTTCTATAGACAAAAGGCAGCAGAGGACGTAGGGGCGAGGGGCAAGCCCCAGAGACTCCTGCTCTGTTCCATCAAAGCCTGAGAGGCTGACACCCTGCAAGCCCCGGACACAGCCCACACCAGGTCCAGAGGAAGCAAGGCTATGAACTACACACACTCTGAGTCAAAGGGGAACATCCTGAGAAACTAAACCTCAAGTTCTCCTTGGAGCTGTTTTGTCTGTCGTCTATTTGCACCCCTGTGAGATTCTCCTTTCCAGTTTTTTAAAATATCCAGTTGTGTGCTCTCAATGTCAAGCCATAATGCCTACCCACCCTTGGCCTGCTAGCCCAGGGCCCTAAATCTGGTTCTTCCCCTCCAGGTTGCCCTCAAGGAAGGACAGGGGTCCCAGCAGACAGTTGGAGGGAGACATGGACCTCCTTTCCTGAGTGTGGCCCTCTGGGTGAGTTGAGGACCAAGGCCAGCTGGTGTCCCAGGCCTCACAGGGTCGTTAGAGTCCTCTGTTTGGGCACCAAGCTGCAGGCGGCCCTGTTAGACATAGGACACACCTCTCCAGGACAAAGACATGCTGTCAGACAGTTTTGTTCAAAGCATTTGCACCTGTAAGGGAAGCATAAAACAGTTTTCTAACTGTCCTCTGAATAATCAGGGAAGTGCCTCCCCTGATACTGTGAGTCACATTATTAAACAGCAGTAACTGCACTTCTCAAGGGTGGATCCCTTAGAAAAGAAGTCTGGTGCTAATTGTTCTACCGAGACCTCAATAAATCCCTTTGCCGAGTACCCTTTTTCTCAATTTCTCTCTGGGGGAAGAAGGGGTCTATTTCTGCTATTTCTGCTTATTTCATTTTTGGAAAAAGGGCCACTATCCATTATGGTACAACTCTAGAACACCAGCTGGCCCATTCAGTACCTCCCTGAGTTGTCTGATTTTGCTGTATGCCAAATCTTCTCATTGCGGCATTCAGTATAGGATGAAGGATGGGTTTGCTAGAAGTTATTCCAGTGTGTTTCTACAGCACATGTGATTTGACGCATTCTAAAACAATTACCAACATGTGTTCAGTTATTTATTCAACACATCTATTGTAGAGTGTCTTGCAGTGGGTATGGAAGATGTGATCAACACAGGGAGAGACAGAAGTGAGTTAGATGCCTGCCCCTACAGAGCTTAGGGAAAGGACGTCACCAGTCCCTATGGAGGCCACACAAGAGCCATGAGGGGAAGGGATTGAACCCCAGCTTGAGGAAACAACAGAGGGCCTCCTAGAGGAGGCAGCACAAGTGGGGTCTAGGAGGAGTTGTTATTAAGTTGCCAAGTCCTGTTCAACTCTTGGACATGCCAGGCTTCCCTGACCTTCATTATCTCCCACAGCTTACTCAAATTCATGTCCACTGAGTCAGAGATGCCATCCAACCATCTCATCTTCAGTTGTCCCCTTCTCCTGCGTTCATTCTTTCTCAGTATCAGGGTCTTTTCCAATGAATCAGCTCTTCACATCAGGTGGTCAAAGTATTGTAGCTTTAGCTTCAGCATCAGCCCTTCCAGTGAATACTCAGGATTGATTTCTTTCAGGATGGACTGGTTTGATCTCCTTGCTCTCCAAGGCACTCTCAAGAGTCTTCTCCAACACCATAGTTCAAAAGCATCAGTTCTTCGGCATTCAGACTTCTTTGCGTTCCACCTCTCACATCCATACATGACTACTGGAAAAATCAAAGCTTTGACCAGATGGACCTGTTTGCCAGCAAAGTGATGTCTCTGCTTTTTAATGTGCTGTCTAGTTTAGTCATAGCTTTCCTTCCAAAGAGCAAACATCTTTTAAATTTCATGTCTGTAGTCACCATCTGCAGTGATTTTGGAGCCCAAGAAAATAAACTCTGTCACTCTTTCCATTGTTTCCCCAACTATTTGCCTTGAAGTGATGGGACCAGATGCCATGATCTTAGCTTTCTGAATGTTGAGATTTAAATCAACTTTTTCACTCTCCTCTTTCACTTTCATCAAGAGGCTCTTTAGTTCTTCTTCGCTTTCTGCCATAAGGGTGGTGTCATCTGCATATCTGAGGTTATTAATATTTCTCCTGGCAATCTTGATTCCAGCTTCTGCTTCATCCAGTCCAGTGTTTCTCATGATGTACTCTGCATATATGTTAAATAAGCATAGTGACAATATACAGCCTTGACATACTGCTTTCCCGATTTGGAACCAGTCTATTGTTCCAGTTCTAACTGTTGCTTCTTGACCTGCATACAGATTTCTCAGGAGGCAGGTCAGGTGCTCTGGTATTCCCATCTCTTTAAGACTTTTCCACAGTTTGTTGTAATACACATAGTCAAAGGCTTTGGTGTAGTCAATAAAGCAAAAGTAGATGATTTTCTGGAACTCTCTTGCTTTTTCGATGATTCAGTGGATGCTGGCTATTTGATCTCTGGTTCCTCTGCCTTTTCTAAATCCAGCTTGAACATCTGGAAGTTCAAGGTTCATGTACTGTTGAAGCTTGGCTTGTAGAATTTTGAGCATTTCTTTGCTAGCGTGTGAGATGAGTGCAATTGTGGAGTAGTTTGTATATTCTTTGGCATTGCCTTTCTTTGGGATTGGAGTGAACACTGACCTTTTCCAGTCCTGTGGCCACTGCTGAGTTTTCCAAATTTGCTGGCATATTGAGTGCAGCACTTTCATGGCATCATCTTTCAGGATCTGAAATAGCTCAACTGGAATTCCATCACCTCCACTAGCTTTATTCTTGGTGATGCTTCCTAAGGCCCACTTGACTTCACATTCCAGGATGTCTGGCTCAAGGTGAGTGATCCCACCATCGTGGTTATCTGGGTCATGAAGATCCTTTTTGTATAGTTCTTCTGTGTATTCTTGCCACCTCTTCTTAGTATCTTCTGCTTCTGTTAGGTCCATACCATTTCTGTCCTTTATTGTGCCCATCTTTGCATGAAATGTTCCCTTGGTATCTCTAATTTTCTTGAAGAGATCTCTAGTATTTCCCATTCTATTGTTTTCCTTGATCTCTTTCCACTGCTCACTGAGGAAGGCTTTCTTATCTCTCCTTCCTATTCTTTGGAACTCTGCATTCAAATAGGTATATCTTTCATTTTCTCATTTCCCTTAGCCTCTCTTCTTTTTTCAGCTATTTGTAAGGCCTCCACAGACAACCATTTATACCTGAATACGCTAGTGTTTTTCCCTACTTTCTGCAAGTGGCGTTAAGTCCTAGAAGGAGGAGTCAGAGTTATTTTGGTTCTGGTGGAGGGATGAGCTGATAAGATTATAAAGGCACAGTGAACAAACTGAAAATGGCTTCCTATCACTGGAAAACCAAACTTCAGGTGAACAATTTTCCTTAAATAAACTTGGAATGTGTAACCAATATTAATCTGTCTAAGGGGAAAGTCAGAGGTCAAATCTGTGAACAGAATGATTGTACCTCATCTGAGAAGTCCAGAAATTTTACAAGTAAAATTTGGGGATTTGGATTGCAAAAGCTCAGAAATTCTCATAGTAAGTTTTCTGAGATAAAAGGATATTTTAAATAACTTTTCATTTTCAAATAGTTTTAGATTTACAGAAAAAAAAATTAAGCAGTACCCAGAGATTCCATATTGCCCACCCCAGTTTTCTCTATTTGTACCACCTTAGCATCAGTATCGGAGAAGGTGATGGCACCCCACTCCAGTACTCTTGCCTGGAAAATCCCATGGATGGAGGAGCCTGGTGGGCTGCAGTCCATGGGGTCGCGAAGAGTCAGACATGACTGAGCAACTTCACTTTCAGTTTTCACTTTCACGCATTGGAGAAGGAAATGGCAACCCACTCCAGTGTTCTTGCCTGGAGAATCCCAGGGATGGGGAGCCTGGTGGGCTGCCGTCTTATGGGGTCGCACAGAGTCGGACACGACTGAAGCGACTTACTAGCAGCAGCAGCAGCAGCAGTATAACATAATTGTTATAATTAATAGGATTCTATTGATACACTGCTATTAGTGAACATTCATACTATGTTCCTGTTTTGCTAGTTGTTACCACATGTCCTTTTTCTGCCCTAGGGTACTATCCAGGATGCCCCATGGTCTGTATCTATGTCTGCTCAGGCTCCTCGTGGTTCTGACAGTTTCTTTGGCTCTCCCTGCGTGATGACAGCCATGAGTAGCCCTTCTCAGCTGCTTTGTAGCCTGTCCCTCGGTTTGGGTTTGTCTGATGTTCTCCTGGTATGACTGAAGTTGTGAGCTTTAGGAGGAGATATAAAGTTTCCAATGCAACATCTCGTGGAGGGAAGGGCAAGGTGGCCTTTGTGAAGCTGGAGAGGGAGTGCAGTGCCCGTCGTCTCACTGCCTGGCCTCCTCCTCACTCTGTCCTTCTCTGCATCCTCATGCTCCTCGCCCCTTGCAGCCCCTGCCCCGAAGTTGTCCCTGCCCCTCCGTGCCTCTCCAGCTCCTCTCTAAGGGCTGCGTCCTCTGCCTCCCTCTCTCCCTGTTCACCCAGGCTCACTGGCTCTCCTTCAGATCCTGGACCCCAGAGCATCACTCCTGCTATTCTCTGCCTGCAGATGTCTCAGAACACATCCCAGAACCCCCGATGGCCACCCAACCCCATTCACCTGTACGTACCACACCACATTCACCTATAGCACCTCCCTTTCAGACTTCTGATCCCCAGCAAATGTCAGCTTTCTTGAGAAGACCACCTGCCACCCCTGCCAGAGCCTGGCTCTCAGAAAGCTGGATGCTTTGATCCTTAGTGCAGCTTGAGCCGTCCCTCAGACCATCTGTCTCCAATTGCAATCAGGTGCCCATGCAGTTCTGTGATCAATGCCTACTCCCTCCTTTATCTGTAGGATATCAATACATGGGGGAGGGCAGAAAACACGTCTAGTTTCTTCATTCGGTGTTGTCAGTGCCTTGTAGGACTGGTGGACACTTTCTCCATCCCTGATGGAGGAAGGAAGGGAGATAGGAAGACTGTGGGAGATGCCAGATCAGTCCCTTGACTTGACGCAGCCACTGTCTGGGATTCTTCAGATTGCAGGAGTGTCACTTGAGGGATGACACCTCTGTTCTGGGCTGGGCTTCCAGTGGAATGGAAGAGGATACAGTTTACTAAGGGCATGATGTGTTGGCCGCTCAGCTGTGTCCGACTCTTTGTGGCCATGGACTCTCCAGTCCATGGACTGGAGCCCACCAGGCTCCGCTGTCCACGGAATTTTCCAGGTAAGAATACTGGAGTGGTGTGCCATTTCCTCCTCCAGGGGATCTTCCTGACCCAAGGATTGAACCTGGTTTCTCACATTGCAATCAGATTCTTTTTTTTTTAATTAATTTATTTATTTTAATTGGAGGCTGATTACAATATTGTAGTGGTTTTTGCGTACATTGACATGAATCCACCACGGGTGTACATGTGTCCCCCATCCTGAACCCCCCTCCCACCTCGCTCCCCATCCCATCCCTCTGGGTCATCCCAGTGCACTGGCCCTGAACACCCTGTCTCATGCATTGAACCTGGACTGGCAGTCTAATTAATATATTATAGTACATGTGTTCAGAGAAGGCAATGAGTACCCAACTCCAGTACTCTTGCCTGGAAAATCCCATGGAAGGAGGAGCCTGGTGGGCTGTAGTCCATGGGCTCGCTAAGAGTCAGACACGACTGAGCGACTTCACTTTCAGTTTTCACTTTCATGCATTGGAGAAGGAAATGGCAACCCACTCCAATATTCTTGCCTGGAGAATCCCAGGGACAGGGGAGCCTGGTGGGCTGCCGTCTTATGGGGTCGCACAAAGTCGGACATGACGGAAGCGACTTAGCAGCAGCAGCAGCAGTACATGTGTTTCAATGCTATTCTCTCAAATTATCTCACCCTCGCCTTCTCCCACAGAGTCCAAAAGTCTGTTCTTTACATCTGGGTCTCTTTTGCAATCAGATTCTTTACTGTCTGAGTCACCAGGGAAAACCTTACAAAGGGGAGGGAGTGGACAATTTGGAGCACAAGCTGAAAGAGAGATGGAATCAAGTGTTCCTAGTCCTGATGTTCAATGTGGAAGGCCTAATAAGGTGATTATCTACAAGGAAGGGCAATTTTTAGGTAACTCTCCCAGGGTCACACACAGCTGGTACATTTTCCAGTACAGTAAGTCCCCTGCATACAAACGTTCAAGCTGCATACTTTCAAAGATGTGAACGTGCTGTTTGCATGTTCACTTACACAAGGCAGCCTACACGTCTGGAGTACGATGTCATGTGTGTGCACCCTCTACCAGGGGTTGTGCTTCTGTGTACTTTATTGTACAGTACTGTATAGAGTACTATTGTGCAGTATCTTTATTTCAAGCCCAGAACGTACCCAGACATCCCTGGATCATTTTATCAAAAAGGTAGATAGAATTCAATCCAGCAGGGAACCAGAGCCTGTACCATCAACATCAGGCGTGAGTGAAGTCACAGCCTGTCTTCCGTCTCCTGCTGGGACGATCCTTCAGGTCCACCATCTCCCAGCTCCTCTCCCTCCTCCATCAGTAACTCGTCTTGACTGTTCACTCGATGCCAGCCCCTGGATGCCTGCTGTTACATGGTACTACTGTATTTTTCAAGGTACTATACTGTAATATTAAAACTGTTTTTGTATGTGTGTGTGTGTGTTTGTTCTTTTATGTATTATTTCTGTGAAAAGTATTATAAACCCACTACATTATAGTACTATATAGCCAATCATGGTAGTTGGGTACCTGGGCTAACGTCCTTTGACTTATGAACAAAGTGGACTTACGAATGCACTCTCAGAATGAAACTCATTCATATGTAGGGAACTCACTGTATTTAAAGTTCAGTACTTCTCCCAAAGGGAATGCACATTTGGAGGGGGCTTCAGAAATCATCTGTTTCATCTTGTAACCGCAATATTGAATTAGCCTACTCATTTGGTGAAGACTGAGTCAGTCCTCTCTATATCAACCTGGATTCTCGTGCAGCAGTATTGTGGATGATAAAAGAAAAAATAATGTAAGCATGAGCAAATGGAAATATTCCTCTCACTTGCCTGATGTTAAAAGTCACTTAGCACTTTGTAAGTTCATGTTGACTCAGCCAAGTGGAATTGGGTTGCAAGAATTTATGAATTCTCCTCATGAGGGAATTCACTACCAAGGGTAACTGGTCTAAATATAACTTTGATTGGGTCTTGGAACAGAAAAAGGACATTAATGGAAGAACTGTTAAAACCCAAATAAAGCCTGTAGTTTATTTACTAGCATTGTACCAATGTTTTTCTTCATTCTGGTGAATGCACCATGGTTGTGTAGGGTGTCAGGAAAGGAGAGAGAATGACACACATGGGCTTGATGAAATACCTTTATGACTTTTGTGTAAATCTGAGATTATTCCAAATGATGTTATATAAAAATAAGCAAAAATGGATACTGATTTGTCTCATGGAAACTAAGTAGTTGAAATGCCTCCCAAGGAACTGGAACCATAAAAGAAGAATTAAACAATGATGGTCACACACAAAATTTTCACCATCACCAACAACTGAAGATATGAAAATCCATACAAGACAGAATGTATTTCCTATGAAATCAGCCAATATAAGAATAATCAATATTGAGCAGATTTGGGGGAAATGAACCTTTATATACTGTGAGGGATATTCATTGAATCATTTTCTTTTTATCGCAGCTAATAGAAAGTTCATCTCAACTGGGAATGGAGGGGACACTTTGGTTCAGGCGTTGGGAAAGCTTACTGTTAGGTCAAACTTCAAGGGAGGCCTGGCCCCAGTGAACAGAAATTCACCTTCTTTCTGCCTCTCCTCTCAGCTTTCTGTGATGTCCACTTTACCCAAAGTTGATTCCTCATATACCTCAACACTTCCAACCATTTCCACAGCTCTGTTCTTCCTTTCCATCAAGGAGCCAAGAGAATGATTTTTCCAACAGTCCTGGGAAAGTAAATATTTCTCACCTCAGTGACCTAAGTCATGGTCTGTCCTCTAATGTTCACTCTGGCCAGAAGGGCGGCTGCACAGAAGAAGCCGATCTCTCCCACACTCTCTGGAGGAGACTGTCAGAGGGACGGCCCGTCAAAGGAAATGGGCAACATAGGCCCATGAAGGAAGTGTATCCATTAACTGAATTTTTACAGAAGTCTTTTTAAAATAATGAACTTCAAACAAACCCAACTTTTTGTTTTATTTCAAGTAGTCAAAGTTGTACAAAACTAAAAGGGATCATGGACAAGAGATATTCTGGTAATTTTATCCTGAAAAAAAAAAAATGTGAAATAATCTAAATTCCCAGCAATAGTATGCTTGTTACATACGTTACAATTCACTACTTGATGGACTGCCAGGCAACTATTAAATATGATGCTTTCTAAGGGTATTTACTGATAGTGAATAAAAGTCATTCTGTACTGGTAATTCAACAAATATTTATTGATAGCTTACCACTTGCTGGGATTCCCTGGTAGCTCAGACAGTAAAGAATCTGCCTGCACTGCAAGAGACAGGAGTTCAGTCCCTCAGTTGGAAAGATCCTCTGGAGAAGGGAATGGCTACCCACTCCAGTATTCTTGTCTGGAGAATTCCAAGGACAGAGGAGCCTGGTTGGGCTACAGTCCATGGGCTTACAAAGACTCAGACACGACTGAGCGACTTACACTTTCACTTTTTCACTACTATGTGCCAGATGTAGGGATACACCAATCAACAAAAGAAAGAGCCTGATCTCCTGAAATTAAATTTTAAAATAATACTATAAGATGAATTTATGTCAAATCTTTAAAAACCATCATTTTCCAATGCACACACACAAGAATATCTGCAAATGAACCAACATTTTCATGTATCTGCAGACACAAATATCTGTAAAGTTGTACCTCAACAGTAGTTTTGTTTCATTTTGTTTTTCTGGTCAGTATTTTAAAGGGGATTTTTAAATTTTCTTTCTGGTCTTTTATTCTATTTTCAGAAGTGTCTGCCATAAACATATGTTCCCTTTTACAGTCAGAAAATAAGTAACAAATTTGTTACCTTTTAAAAGAGTGGAGATTGAGTTCTGTTGATATGTTGGCGTGCACAGAACACCTGTGAAATGTTTGAGCCTTTCTCTCCACACTTACCAAGCTGGTGTTTGGATGGTGAGAGAGGAAGTAGAAAAGGGGACATTGAGCTTACATTCTACACTGAGATCTAATTCCATCTAATTCGTTCAAATCAAACATTTCTTGCACCATATCGCATTGAGTTTTGTAAATGCGGTGACGAATTGATATTTCCCAAGATATACTTGCTAGTTTTGGATTTGTATAAAGCCAAGATTGGATGCAAGGAATGAACATCACCTATTCATATTATCTAAGATGTGATTGCAGAGAAAATGACTCTCACATTTCAGAATTCCCACAGCATGACTTCTGTCCTGTGTTAAAAATAACTCTAACATTGTCTAAGACATTCTGTGTTAACCTTGGTGTGTGAATGCCAAAGCCATTCCCAGGGTAGAGATGTTTTTGGAGTAATTTTCCCATGAGAAAACAAAGCATCTGACTGTGGGTGATATGAAAAAATAAAATTCCACTCTAATAGCCAGCTTTTCTGTTTTAACTCCTCAGGCCCAAACCATCAGTGGTGACAATCTTCTTGGCATATATGGGCCAAAGGTAAGTGTTCTGAAGCATGAATTCTTTTTTTTTTTTTTTATCATTTCTTGACATTTATTTCTTAATAAAACCACAAGCTCAAGGTTGTGATGAGCAAAAGAGTTAAAGTACAAATA
The DNA here is from genome assembly GCF_029407905.1 of Bubalus kerabau. Classification (NCBI taxonomy): domain Eukaryota; kingdom Metazoa; phylum Chordata; class Mammalia; order Artiodactyla; family Bovidae; genus Bubalus; species Bubalus kerabau. Next base: position 47,673,563 of record NC_073626.1, read on the forward strand.
TGAAATAAACATTTTAACATTCTTATTGTTTAGTGCTATGAAGTGTTATTAATTGTATTTGATAAAATTTACATATTCTGTCATTAAAAATGTAATTTGATCAATGTATACCTCATAAACAGTTCACATGATGCAGTTAAGTGAATGTGATTAACTTTGACCCTTTAGGATGGAGCTATTGGTCAAACAATAGTATAAAGATCCCTTGGAATTGTTGAGTGAGGGATTAGTCATTTCAAATTGATTCCCAGGAGTGTCATGATTAAGTTAGTACTCACTTAAATGTTTAACAAAAATCTCTAAAATTCTTTAAGGAAATTCTTAAAGATGTCTTAACACTGGCCCAAGGGACTTCCCTGATGGTCCAGTGGCTAAGATTCTGTGCTTCTCAGTGCAGGGGCCCAGGTTAGATTCCTGGTCAGGGAACGAGGCCCCACATGTTACAAAAACACGAACAACTGGCCTAAGGTTTATCCCAGAAAGAAGCAAGAGCAGTTGGCCACTAGGTCTTTGACATTTGTCCTTTCACTATTTTGGAGACATCATTTAAATAATCTTGATTCATCAGAAATAAGTTTCAAGTGCCAGTAATCTTCATGAATAGTGCATACAGTTAAGTTATAAAAGTATCAGAGGCCTCTCATTTCAAAATGGCTTTGCAGGTCTTGGGTAATAACATATCTCACCATATAAAAGATCCATAATCATTCCAAATCTATGGACTAGATCCATAAGTTCCAGCGAGATGCAGCTTTCATTTTCAAGGAGTCAAGGCAGCCCAGTCACCCCGTAAGAGATTTAATTCCTTTTGGAGCATAGGACTATTACGTGGCAGAGGTCAATGATGGTCTAATGCTTGACCACAGGTGTTTTCTACAAAAAAGGAAGTAACTAGAAATATCAGGAATAAACATGTTAAAATTCCTAATCAGATTAATACTTTTATAAGTTTTATACTTGATACATTTTATGACTTCCTCAAATTTTGAAATTTTTATTAAGCCATAATCTCGAATAATATTTGAAGAATTAATGTAAGTTTTTTAAAGTCTCTAAAACACCTTCCAAAATCAAGGTTCATAGAACAATGCCAATAATAAGTCTTCAATATAGTTTTTAAATTCTCCTGGAAACCATCCTATCAAGTGTTCAACCATTTGATCTGATAAGTAAACACAGGTATATAAAGTCAACACTCAAGGCTCAGTGCCAAGAAATTCACTGAGCAGAACGTTATGAAGATCTTCTAAAGCCTACCACCAACTACAGTGCACAAATGGGCATTGTAACTGAAAAACAGGTTCACCCTGGCTCCCCAAATCACAAATTCTCCATCATAGCCATAACATGATGTGCTATTTGGTAACAAAATATACCAACGTTTGGCTTTATAAAAATAAAATGTTTAAGATCACAAAATAGAATAATAAATGAATCTAGGGATCCACTAGGGTGAGTGCTGTCCTACCCTGGCCTTAATCTTTAGGAATTTATACTTCCAGACAGTTCAAGTTAAACTGGAATTTAAGCCTGGAATTAGCAAACCCTGTTATTTATTTATAAAGGGCTTCCCTGGTGGCTCAGATGGGAAAAAATCTGCCTGCAGTGTGGGAGACCAGGAAGAGCTCCTGGAGAAGGGAATGGCTACCCACTCCAGTAGTCTTGCCTGGAGAATTCCATGAACAGAGGAGCCCAAAACATATTTACTGCAACACTAGTAAACTAAAACACCAGCATCTTCAAGGACTTCCCTGTCAATCTAGTGGTTAAGACTCTGCCCTTCCACTGCAGGGGACAAGGGTTCAATCCCCGGTGGGAGAACTAAGATTCTGCATGCCCTGCAGTGAAAATAAAACCCCCAAACTTGGATATTTCATGTGTAAGGGCCTTTTCCAAGCCTCTTGAAGGTTCTCCAGCCATATCTGGACAGTGATATATTTTTTGATAAATTAGCTGCAGCCAGCTGAGACCCCATCACAACTCTTATACAGGGTCATGCTGGAGGGGCTGTGGGCATTCTGAGAACCTGTTAGAGAGGATTTGCAGCTGAACATCCCTCTAGTTTTGGTTTGGTGAGATATATTCATGTGATTTGCAGTGACTCTCAAGTATAGTTAAATACTTGTTAACCATCTCAGTGTACGAGATGGTTATGTATGTATGAGTTAACCACCTCACCCAACATCAAGGCACAAGGGTGAAAAACACCAGAAAAAAAAATGCCCTATGGTATCTGGCACCAGAAATATCTGGATGATAAAGGAGAAACAAAATGAGTCATCTTTCCGTAATCCTATGAGCAGATTTCAGATTGATTCATGGATAATATAATCTAATTATATGGCATGTGGTTTTAAAATATTCCCACAAAAATTTTCAAAACATAAAATCTTAATAACACACAAACTCAAGACAAAGAGAAAAAGGAAAGCTTAGAGTTACTAGTATGAATGTATAGCCAGCCTCACTAAAAGGTAAAACAATGCTTATCTTATGGTAGGTGCCAAAAAGCTATTATAAATTATTTTTACTGTGCAAGAGTAACATTAAAATATAGGTTTACACCCTTGTCCTAAACGTTATGCCTTAGAAAATTAACTAGTGCCAATAAGAAGACATTTCTACAGCAAGATACTTAAAAGCACACATGCAGAAGAAGATAACTCAGCTGAGACGATGCCTGGAAATGTTTTTGATATCAGTAAATTTTTTTTAATTTAATTTTATTTTTAAACTGTACAATATTGTATTAGTTTTGCCAAACATTGAAATGATCTGCCACAAGTATACCCGTGCTCCCCATCCTGAACCCTCCTCCCTCCTCCCTCCTCCCTTCCCATACCCTCCCTCTGGGTCGTCCCAGTGCACCAGCCCCAAGCATCCAGTATCCTGCATTGAACCTGGACTGGCGACTCGTTTCATACATGATATTATACATGGTTCAATGCCATTCTCCCAAATCTCCCCACCCTCTCCCTCTCCCACAGAGTCCATAAGACTGATCTATACATAAGTGTCTCTTTTGCTGTCTCGTACACAGGGTTTTTGTTACCATCTTTCTAAATTCCATATATATGCGTTAGTATACTGTATTGGTGTTTTTCTTTCTGGCTTACTTCACTCTGTATAATAGGCTCCAGTTTCATCCACCTCATTAGAACTGATTCAAATGTATTCTTTTTAATGGCTGAGTAATACTCCATTGTGTATATGTACCACAGCTTGCTTATCCATTCATCTGCTGATGGGCATCTAGGTTGCTTCCATGTCCTGGCTATTATAAACAGTGCTGCGATGAACATTGGGGTACTCGTGTCTCTTTCCCTTCTGGTTTCCTCAGTGTGTATGCCCAGCAGTGGGATTGCTGGATCATAAGGCAGTTCTATTTCCAGTTTTTTAAGGAATCTCCACACTGTTCTCCATAGTGGCTGGACTAGTTTGCATTCCCACCAACAGTGTAAGAGGGTTCCCTTTTCTCCACACCCTCTCCAGCATTTATTACTTGTAGACTTTTGGATCGCAGCCATTCTGACTGGCGTGAAATGGTACCTCATAGTGGTTTTGATTTGCATTTCTCTGATAAAGAGTGATGTTGAGCATCTTTTAATGTGTTTGTTAGCCATCTGTATGTCTTCTTTGGAGAAATGTCTATTTAGTTCTTTGGCCCATTTTTTGATTGGGTCATTTATTTTTCTGGAATTGAGCTGTAGGAGTTGCTTGTATATTTTTGAGATTAGTTGTTTGTCAGTTGCTTCATTTACTATTATTTTATCCCATTCTGAAGGCTGCCTTTTCACCTTGCTAATAGTTTCCTTTGATGTGCAGAAGCTTTTAAGTTTAATTAGGTCCCATTTGTTTATTTTTGCTTTTATTTCCAATATTCTGGGAGGTGGGTCATAGAGGATCCTGCTGTGATGTATGTCAGAGAGTGTTTTGCCTATGTTCTCCTCTAGGAGTTTTATAGTTTCTGGTCTTACGTTGAGATCTTTAATCCATTTTGAGTTTATTTTTGTGTATGGTGTTAGAAAGTGTTCTAGTTTCATTCTTTTACAAGTGGTTGACCAGTTTTCCCAGCACCACTTGTTAAAGAGATTGTCTTTAATCCATTGTATATTCTTGCTTCCTTTGTCAAAGATAAGGTGTTCACATGTGTGTGGATTTATCTCTGGGCTTTCTATTTTGTTCCATTGATCTATATTTCTGTCTTTGTGCCAGTACCATACTGTCTTGATGACTGTGGCTTTGTAGTAGAGCCTGAAGTCAGGCCGGTTGATTCCTCCAGTTCCATTCTTCTTTCTCAAGATCGCTTTGGCTATTCGAGGTTTTTTGTATTTCCATACAAATTGTGAAATTATTTGTTCTAGCTCTGTGAAGAATACCGTTGGTAGCTTGATGGAGATTGCATTGAATCTATAAATTGTTTTGGGTAGTATACTCATTTTCACTGTATTGATTCTTCCAATCCATGAACATGGTATATTTCTCCATCTATTAGTGTCCTCTTTGATATCTTTCACCAGTGTTTTATAGTTTTATATATATAGGTCTTTAGTTTCTTTAGATAGATATATTCCTAAGTATTTTATTCTTTCCGTTGCAATGGTGAATGGAATTGTTTCCTTAATTTCTCTTTCTGTTTTCTCATTATTAGTGTATAGGAATGCAAGGGATTTCTGTGTGTTGATTTTATATCCTGAAACTTTACTATAATCATTGATTAGTTCTAGTAATTTTCTGGTGGAGTCTTTAGGGTTTTCTATGTACAGGATCATGTCATCAGTAAACAGTGAGAGTTTTACTTCTTCTTTTCCAATTTGGATTCCTTTTATTTCTTTTTCTGCTCTGATTGCTGTGGCCAAAACTTCCAAAACTATGTTGAATAGTAATGGTGAAAGTGGGCGCCCTTGTCTTGTTCCTGACTTTAGAGGAAATGCTTTCAATTTTTCACCATTGAGGATACTGTTTGCTGTGGGTTTGTCATATATAGCTTTTATTATGTTGAGGTATGTTCCTTCTATTCCTGCTTTCTGGAGAGTTTTTATCATAAACGAATGTTGAATTTTGTCAAAGGCTTTCTCTGCATCTGTTGAGACAATCATATGGTTTTTATTTTTCAATTTGTTAATGTGGTATATTACATTGATTGATTTGTGGATATTGAAGAATCCTTGCATCCCTGGGATAAAGCCCACTTGGTCATGGTGTATGATCTTTTGAATGTGTTGTTGGATTCTGAATGCTAGAATTTTGTTAAGGATTTTTGTATCTATGTTCATCAGTGATATTGGCCTGTAGTTTTCTTTTTTTGTGGGATCTTTGTCAGGTTTTGGTATTAGGGTGATGGTGGCCTCATAGAATGAGTTTGGAAGTTTACCTTCCTCTGCAATTTTCTGGAAGAGTTTGAGCAGGATAGGTGTTAGCTCTTCTCTAAATTTTTGGTAGAATTCAGCTGTGAAGCCGTCTGGACCTGGGCTTTTGTTTGCTGGAAGATTTTTGATTACAGTTTCAATTTCCGTGCTTGTGATGGGTCTGTTAAGATTTTCTATTTCTTCCTGGTCGAGTTTTGGAAAGTTGTACTTTTCTAAGAATTTGTCCATTTCTTCCATGTTGTCCATTTTATTGGCATATAATTGTTGATAGTAGTCTCTTATGATCCTTTGTATTTCTGTGTTGTCTGTTGTGATCTCTCCATTTTCATTTCTCATTTTATTGATTTGATTTTTCTCCCTATGTTTCTTGATGAATCTGGCTAATGGTTTGTCAATTTTATTTATCCTTTCAAAGAACCAGCTTTTGGCTTTGTTGATTTTTGCTATGGTCTCTTTTGTTTCTTTTGCATTTATTTCTGCCCTAATTTTTAAGATTTCTTTCCTTCTACTAACCCTGGGGTTCTTCATTTCTTCCTTTTCTAGTTGCTTTAGGTGTAGGGTTAGGTTATTTATTTGACTTTTTTCTTGTTTCTTGAGCTATGCCTGTATTGCTATGAACTTCCCCCTTAGGACTGCTTTTAAAATGTCCCATAGGTTTTGGGTTTTTGTGTTTTCATTTTCATTTGTTTCTATGCAAATTTTGATTTCTTTTTTGATTTCTCTGTGATTTGTTGGTTATTCAGCGGCGTATTGTTCAACCTCCATATGTTGGAATTTTTAATAGTTTTTCTCCTGTAATTGAGATCTAATCTTACTGCATTGTGGTCAGAAAAGATGCTTGGAATGATTTCTATTTTTTTGAATTTACCAAGGCTAGATTTATGGCCCAGGATGTGATCTGTCCTAGAGAAGGTTCCATGTGCGCTTGAGAAAAAGGTGAAATTCATTGTTTTGGGATGAAATGTCCTATTCAGTAAATTTTTTAATGTTTTCTTACTTTATATACTTATAAAGCACATAGTATGCTAATATTTTCTATCTAACATTTATATTATTCTAGGCAGTGTTCCAGGCCCTTTGCCCGTAAAAACTAAAGAAAATCTACTGGACATATTTTTTGTTGTTCAGTCTCTCAATCATGTCTGACTCTTTGCAACTCCATGGACTGCAGCACCCCAGGCTTCCGTATCCTTTGCTATCTCCAGAAGTATGCTCAAACTCATGTCCATTGAGTTGATGATGCCATTCAACCATCTCTTCTCCTGTCACCACCACCCCCCACCCCCCGCTTCTCCTCCTGCCTTCAATCTTTCCCAGCATCAGGGTCTTTTCCAGTGAATTGGCTCTTCGCATCAGGTGGCCAAAGTGTTGGAGCATCAATCTTTCCAGTGAATATTCAGGGTTGATTTCCTTTCAAATGGACATATTATTGCCCCATTATACAGAAGAGGACTTCCCTGGTGGCTCAGATGGTAAAGCATCTGCCTACAATGCGGGAGAACTGGGTTCAATCCCTGGGTTGGGAAGATCTTCTGGAGGAGGAAATGGCAACCTACTCCAGTATTCTTGCCTGGAAAATCCCATGGATGGAGGAGCCTGGTAGGCTACAGTCCATGGGGTCGCAAAAAGTCAGACACAACTGAGCGAATTCACTCACTCACTCATACAGAAGAGGAAACTGGGTACCTTGCCTTGCTTGGGAGTGTGTGACTAGTACAAAATGGAACTGAACCTGGACACAACTCCTTTCCTTACTAGTATTAACCTTCTCTTTCCTTGTCCCCCCACTGCAGCACCTTCTCCATCTGGAACTAGAAACAAAACTAATAAAGATATGTGATGAAATCAGTAGAAAGTATTCTGATGATGAATAGGAGGCTTTAATTTAACAAATCATATCACCCAGAGTCCAAGCTGATATGGACAAATTCCTTTACCGTCTCCCTTCCTCAAGTGGGTGAATTTCTTCTAGTCTTCCAAGGGATTTGCTTTGTCTTGAGATTTCAGTTTCAGCTCCATTGTTTCCATGGACCCAGTCTCCTGTCCCCACTCAGAATACAATACTCAAGCTCCCGAAATGTTGAGACCAAAACTTGAGTCCAGAGCATCACTTGTAGACTCTCAAAGCTCCAGCATTTGGTTCTGCCTTTGTTTCTGGCTCCTAGATACTTCACTAACTTTCTTTTGAGCTCCTCTATGAGAAGGCAGTGGCAACCCACTCCAGTACTCTTGCCTGAAAAATCCCATGGACAGAGGAGCCTGATAGGCACAGTCCATGGGGTCACTAAGAGTCGGACACGACTGAGCGACTTCACTTTCATTTTTCACTTTCATGCACTAGAGAAGGAAATGGCAACCCACTCCAGTGTTCTTGCCTGGAGAATCTCAGGGACAGGGGAGCCTGGTGGGATGCCGTCTATGGGGTCTCACAGAGTCGGACACAACTGAAGCAACTTAGCAGCAGCAGCAGCCTCATGAAAAAACTGCCATTCCTGGCGTTTCTGGGTGTCCTCCCAGGAGGACTTTCGGCTTTCTACTCACATGCTTGTGAGAACAGCCTCCCCCAGCCCCAACCACCACTCGTGTGTCCCTCCATCTCCCTGCCTTCCATGGAGCCCCTGCGTGACTTGAGATACTCACCTCCCCTATGTGGTCAGGGCACCCGCATGTCACCCCCCCCCACCCTTTCCCGACAGTGACATTTGCTTTTCTCCTTTCCCCAAGGAAGGGTAGAACAGCTGTGGAAGAACGGGAATTTGGGGAGAGAAGAATTGAAAAGTATCTGTTTTGAAATACTAACATTGTATTCCTTGTGGCAGAGGCTAAAGGGATACTCTCTGAGGCTGCTTCCTCTTCGCCAGTGGCCACCAAGGTAACACTTCCCGTCCATCCTTGAGTTCAGGCTGAGACCACCCATCTGTGCAGTTTTCAGCCAATGGGGTGTGGAAGGGAAAGAACCACACTCTCGGGTCTGCCGTGCAAACCTCCAGCTATGTACGCCACACACAGCCTCCTCTGGTGGGTGCTGGCACTTCCCAACAGAAAAAAGCTGACCCCCTGAATTAGTGGCGAAAGGAACCCCCTGAATTAGTGGCAAAAATGCTGCCTCACTGTCATGAAACTGCTGCTGCTGCTAAGTCGCCTCAGTCAAAACTGGATGTCGGCAAAGAATGAACTTTTATTGTGCTAAGCAACTGAGTTTGGAGGGTGGGGTAAGTTGCTGGCATTTATTATCCAGATGAATATATTACCATCACAGTTATCTGAAACATAGTTTTAAGCTGAAATGCTCAAATATTTGGTAAAGTCAAAACAGTGACCTTATTAGTATCACTATTATGCTCATGATTAAACTGAAAAATGCATTTGTAGATTCTTATTTGTAAGTTTAGGTGTAAGTTTCAATTGCCTGATTGTTTATTTTAAGTAAGACTTCCAGTTCAGTTCAGTTCAGTCGCTCAGTCGTGTGTGACTCTGCGACCCCATGAATCGCAGCACGCCAGGCCTCCCTGTCCATCACCAACTCCCGGAGTTCACCCAGACTCACATCCATCGAGTCAGTGATGCCATCCAGCCATCTCATCCTCTGTCGTCCCCTTCTCCTCTTGCCCCCAATCCCTCCCAGCATCAGAGTCTTTTCCAATGAGTCAACTCTTCGCATGAGGTGGCCAAAGTACTGGAGTTTCAGCTTTAGCATCATTCCTTCCAAAGAAATCCCAGGGCTGATCTCCTTCAGAATGGACTGGTTGGATCTCTTTGCAGTCCAAGGGACTCTCAAGAGTCTTCTCCAACACCACAGTTCAAAAGCATCAGTGGCATTAGAATACATATAATATCATATATGGAACGAGTCGCCAGTCCAGGTTCGATGCACAATATTGGATGCTTGGGCCTGGTGCCCTGGGACGATCCAGAGGGATAGTATGGGGAGGGAGGAGGGAGGAGGATTCAGGATGGGGAACACATGTATACCTGTGGTGGATTCATTTCAATATTTGGCAAAACCAATACAATATCGTAAAGTTTAAAAATAAAATAAAAGTAAAAAAAAAAAAAAAGCATCAATTCTTCGGCGCTCAGTGGAAGAAGAGTGCGCCTTCTTCACAGTCCAACTCTCACATCCATACATGACCACTGGAAAAACCATAGCCTTGACTAGACGAACCTTTGTTGGCAAAGTAATGTCTCTGCTTTTGAATATGTTATCTAGGTTGGTCATAACTTTCCTTCCAAGGAGTAAGCGTCTTTTAATTTCATGGCTGCAGTCACCATCTGCAGTGATTTTGGAGCCCAAAAAACAAAGTCTGATACTGTTTCCACTGTTTCCCCATCTACTTCCCATGAAGTAATGGGACCAGATGCCATGATCTTAGTTTTCTGAATGTTGAGCTTTAAGCCAACTTTTTCACTCTCCACTTTCACTTTCATCAAGAGGCTTTTGAGTTCCTCTTCACTTTCTGCCATAAGGGTGGTGTCATCTGCATATCTGAGGTTATTGATATTTCTCCCAGCAACCTTGATTCCAGCTTTTGTTTCTTCCAGTCCAGCGTTTCTCATGATGTACTCTGCATAGAAGTTAAATAAGCAGGGTGACAATATACAGCCTTGACGTACTCCTTTTCCTATTTGGAACCAGTCTGTTGTTCCATGTCCAGTTCTAACTGTTGCTTCCTGACCTGCATACAAATTTCTCAAGAGGCAGATCAGGTGGTCTGGTATTCCCATCTCTTTCAGAATTTTCCACAGTTGATTGTGATCCACACAAAGGCTTTGGCATAGTCAATAAAGCAGAAATAGATGTTTTTCTGGAACTCTCTTGCTTTTTCCATGATCCAGCAGATGTTGGCAATTTGATCTCTGGTTCCTCTGCGTTTTCTAAAACCAGCTTGAATATCAGGAAGTTCACGGTTCACATATTGCTGAAGCCTGGCTTGGAGAATTTTGAGCATCACTTTACTAGGGTGTGAGATGAGTGCAATTGTGCAGCAGTTTGAGCATTCTTTGGCATTGCCTTTCTTTGGGATTGGAATGAAAACTGACTTTTCCAGTCCTGTGGCCACTGCTGAGTTTTCCAAATTTGCTGGCATATTGAGTGCAGCACTTTCACAGCATCATCTTTCAGGATTTGAAATAGCTCAACTGGAATTCCATCACCTCCACTAGCTTTGTTCGTAATGATGCTTTCTAAGGCCCACTTGACTTCACATTCCAGGATATCTGGTTCTAGGTCAGTGATCACACCATCGTGATTATCTGGGTCATGAAGATCTTTTTTGTACAGTTCTTCTGTGTATTCTTGCCATATCTTCTTAATATATCTGCTTCTGTTAGGTCCATACCATTTCTGTCCTTTATTGAGCCCATCTTTGCATGAAATGTTCCCTTGGTAGCTCTAATTTTCTTGAAAAGATCTCTAGTCTTTCCCGTTCTGTTGTTTTCCTCTATTTCTTTGCATTGATCGCTGAAGAAGGCTTTCTTATCTCTTCTTGCTATTCTTTGGAACTCTGCATTCAAATGCTTATATCTTTCCTTTTCTCCTTTGCTTTTCACTTCTTTTCTTTTCACAGCTATTTGTAAGGCCTCCCCAGACAGCCATTTTGCTTTTTTGCATTTCTTTTCCATGGGGATGGTCTTGATCCCTGTCTCCTGTACAAGACATCCAAGGGAGAAAGAAATGGCAACCCACTCCAATATTCTTGCCTGGAGAATCCCTTGGACAGAGGAGCCTGGTGGGCTGCTGTCCATGGGGTGGCAGGGAGTGGGACACGACTGAAGCGACTGAGCAAGACATCCAAATGCTGATGATAATATTTCTGGTAGCTGTACATTTGTTTAAGTAATAGCAACCTCCGAAATGTTCATGCAAAGACAGAAAGGCATCTAGAAAATACAGACAGGCATCTCCATAGCCACACTTCTTGGCCCTTCTAAAACTCCCGTGGGTGCTGCAAGTGAGTGGGGTTCCCTTCTCTGAAAGCAGAACTCATCCTTCCTAACATGTTTACACGTATGAGTTGAAATCATCCTTCATAACATGTTCACATATTATAATGACTAGAATTAATTAGCTCAGAAAAAATCTATTTATGGATAAGAAAGAGTTTGAATCCCAAATGCAAACTATTATACAGACTTCATTTACCTGTTCTCACATATCACGAGGCCATGACAGCTGTGGGAAAGTGATGTCACACTTTGACGCTGCTGACAATTGTATTTCATCCCTTTGCAAAGCTTTCTTAGACTGTTTTATAATGTGAGAGCATTTTCTAACTGGGAGGGAATGTCAAGAATACAGAAACGAAGGGGAGGGGTAAAGTAGGAGTTTGAGATTAACACATGCACACTGCTATGTGTAAAATACATAAACTGAGAAATATATTCAGAACCTGGTAATAGCCTACAGTAGAAAAGAACATGAAAAAGAATAGATTCATATATATAGCTGAATCATGTTTCTGTATGCCTGAAAATAACACAGCATTGTAAATCAACTATGCTTCAGTAAAATAAATAAATTTAATACAGAAACAAATCACCACTAAATTAACTGTCTTGCTCACAACTTCAGAGAAGAAGGCAGCAAATCTGAAAACAGGCAAATTCTTACTCCTCCATCTCTCTCCAGCTTTATGTCTCATTATAAAGATCTTCCTATTTTGAAATAAATCTCAAAAGTTTAAAACTAATTTTTCTTTCTGCTGTTTGAAACATACACACATAATTTTCATGCTTGAGAGCAACTTTAGTCTAGAGTCAAAAAGTCTTGCATATATTCTACTTTTGTGAATTTCTAAATAAAAATAAGAATTCCCTTAAGGACTTCCCTGGTGGCCCAGTGGGTAAGACTCCTTACTCCCAGTGCAGGGGGCCTGGGTTCGATCTCCAGTCAAGGATCTAAATCCCACATGCCGCAATTAAGACCCAGTACAGGCAGATAAAAAATATATTTTTTTGAGAAAAAGAATTCCCTTAAATATATTCTTGTAGAAAATGCTAAGTCTCATTTTCTGATAAAATCCCAGAGCCATCAAGTTTTTAAATTTAGTGATGAAGTTTCCAAATGTTCTTACTTTTTTTTAATAGTAAAAGTGTAGTATTATTAGGATGAAATGTGAGTTTCCAAATAATCATAATAACAAGAAACAAGCTGGATTTTGCAAGCCAACTCTTGTGGAAGTTCTTTTTGATGAGAGTTTCAAGTTAGAATCCTCAAAGCTCACTCACACTCAGAAGCTGTTTGTCATCTGAATGTAATTTTCCTAGAGTTCAATAAACTGCAAATTGTTTGGCTGCAGAATAAATGACTTCAGCTATTTTAATATTAAATCAACATATGTTTACATCAGTTTTGAGTTTCTGTTGATAAGGCTAGCCAAGCAATGAAAATACCTTCAATATGACAGAAATAAGTGTTTCTGGATTTATACAATTCTATGGACTAAGCTAACTTGCAACATCAAATATCATTAGCTCAATGATCACTTGAAGGATTTTTGTCAGATAGGACTCATCTCCTTAGTTTCCCGTTTCTAGGGACGACTGTCTTTTGTTGTCTGATGTCCAGTATCTTGAAAACTTTTATGTCATACATTTTGTCTATATTTTTCTTATTGCTTTTTTCAAAATGGGGTGGGGAAGAGGGGGATAAATATGGTCCTTATTAGTCCTCCTAGGCTGGAAGCAGAGTGACTGAACTGATTTTAACAAAGGAGCATTCATGAAACATTTGTGGAAGAAGGAAAACCTGAGTTGAGATAATCATAGATGCTGGCACACCAGGCTTTGTGGAATAGCATGAAAAACAGTGAATAAAATTTACCTAATTTACTGTTTAATCAGGAAAATGGATTTAGTCTGCTCTAGAAATGTTGGGGAAATTGATCATCTTACTTATCAGGCAGCTTAAGGTAATCTTTGCTGCAAAAACAAAGAAACCCTCAAATTCCACTTACTTCTCTGTGCTAGGACCCAGGCTGACAAAGTACCCTGTATTTGGGGCATAGTTAGTCTAATGGCAGAGGCAAATCTGAAGGTTCTGACATTGCAAAAGGTTGTACAGCTTCTTCTCAGATATGACTCACATGATGTTTATTCATATTTTATTGATCAAAACTAGTCCCATATCTATTCTCATCCGGATATAGGTCTCTGTTAGGGAGGGTCCATATATATACATTTCCTGAATATTTTCAACAATCATAAAATCTCTCATGCTTAATAGAAATTAAACTAGTGGTTCTTAATCTACTTTGAATTCTGGTGATATATTCCTAGAAAAATACAAATATGTAACAAACATGAATATTTGTCCATACACTATTCTAGGCCTTGTGAAACCCCTGTAAGTGTCCCCAAGGACCAGAGGCCAGAGACTGTAGGTTAAGAGCCCCTGATTATATACCTTTGATGTCTATAGCTCTGGGGCCAGAAGAAATCTTAGGTTGCTGTAAATTTTATAGAACTGGAAGGTCGTATTTTGAGAAAACCAGAATGTACTGTGATTCTGTTGACTATAAATCCTAATCTGTTTGTAAACATATGAAGATATGTCATAGAATATAAATGAATATATTAAACATTTGTAAATCATGAAAATTACAAAGTCTTTGAATCTGCCATGATTTATACTCCACTTTCAGAAGTCTTCCTTGACCCATTTAAAAAAAAACTGTTCTTTAGCCTGAAGCCAGTCTACTAAACTTTATTTGAACTTCTAACTCAGTCATGTGATCTGGCCTGAGAGAATAACAGAACACCTGTTGGTCAAGAAGTGTTACTTCTGTACTTTTAAGAGTTATGCCCAGATGTCAGACTGTAAGCGTGCACATGCTCCATTAAAAGTCAGAGAAGACCATTATAATATTGAAATAAGAAATCAAAGAAGTATTTTTTCATTTCAGTTTTGAAGACCGGAAAGCAGAATAAACCAAGAACAAGAAACACCAAGAAAACCCAAAGAATAAATTATTTCTGTTTAAGACACAATTTTATCCATCTCATTTTGTATGTGAGACATGTATTTTTGTGGTTTATACTGATAGTCTTGGTAATGTACATGAAAATGGCTGAGAAAATGCTTTGGTTAAAGAAAAGAACATCATTTTTATGTTTGCAATATTTAGTTAGATTCAGTTAGTTTAAAAATTATAATTTTGTACTTAAAAATAACAAAATATATACAACTAGATTTTCTTATGTTTTTTAGAACAATGTAAGACTGAAATAAGATACAATAAGAAGATGAAAGACCGCTGTCATAATCAATCCATCATTCAAAATGGAAAAATTCTAGGAGATTTGATCCAATATCCGCTGGATCATTGAAAAAGCAAGAGAGTTCCAGCAAAACATCTACTTTTGCTTTATTGACTATGCCAAAGCCTTTGACCTTGTGGATCACAACAAACTGGGAAACGTCTTAAAAACAGATGGGAATACCAGACCACTTGGCCTGTCTCCTGAGAAATCTGTATGCAGGACAAGAAGCAACAGTTGGAACTGGACATGGAACAACAGACTGGTTCCAAATCGGGAAATGAGTACATCAAGGTTGTATATTGTCACCCTGCTTACTTTACTTATATGCAGAGTACATCATGCGAAATGCCAGGCTGGATGAAGCACAAGCTGGAATCAAGGTTGCTGAGAGAAATATCAATAACCTCAAATATGCAGATGACACCACCCTTATGACAGAGAGCAAAGAAGAACTAAAGAGCCCCTTGATGAAAGTGAAAGAGGAGAGTGAAAAAGTTGGCTTAAAACTCAACATTTAGAAAACTAAGATCATGGCATCTGGTCCTATCACTTCATGGCAAATAGATGGGGAGAAAATGGAAACAGTGATAGACTATTTTGGGGGCCTCCAAAATCACTGCAGATGGTGACTGCAGCCATGAAATTAAAAGACGCTTGCTCCTTGAAAGAAAAGCTATGACCAATCTAGACAGCATATTAAAAGCAGAGACATTACTTTACCAACAAAGGTCCATCTAGTCAAAGCTATGGGTTTTTTAGTAGTCATGTATGAATGTGAGAGCTGGACTATAAAGAAAGCTGAGTCCTGAGGAATTGATGCTTTTGAACTGTGGTGTTGGAGAAGACTCTTGAGAGTCCCTTGGACTGCAAGGAGATCCAACCAGTCCATCCTAAAGGAAATCAATCCTGAATATTCAATGGAAGGACTGATGCTGAAGCTGAAACTCCGATACTTTGGCCACCTGATACAAAGAACTGACTCATTTGAAAAGACCCTGATGCTGGGAAAGATTGAAGGCGGGAGGAGAAGGGGATGACAGAGGATGAGATGGCTGGATGGCATCACTGATGCGATGGACATGAGTTTGAGTAAGCTCTGGGAGTTGGTGATGGACAGGGAAGCCTGGCTTGCTGTGGTCCATGGGGTCACAAAGAGTCAGACACGACTGAGTGACTGAAACTGAACTGACTGAGAAGATTTGATTTACATAGAAACTATTTTCAAAAGAGTAGGCAGAGTAAAAAGGAAGAACAGGAACATTATGTCATTAGCCCGTTTACCTCCTCAAAAAAAGAAAAAGAAAAGAAAAAAAGCTCAGATTCAGTAGGGAGAGGACACAGGACCAGAATCTTCAAGGGAAACCTGCCTGAGGAAGGGAAATGACCTTCTGTGGAAAGTCACCATCATCTCAAGATGATCCCCCCAGGCAGGAAAGAGTCAGAGCTGACCTCACTGTGCCTCCCTGTGACCCACTGGGGCTCCTGTTGGTAAAACCAGCTAGAAGAAGAAAGACGTCAGGGAAATCATTGATGATAGGCGTAGGTCTCAAGGAGAGACCAGGAGGAAACTGCAGTAAAGTAGGTAAGTACAGAAATGAATGGTCTTGAGAAAATGAAACAATATGATCATATGAGTGGACTATTATAGCGTTAAATCTTGTTTCATCATTATCTTTCTCTACTCCTCCCATGAAGGTGGGTAAGGAGGGGAACCGGCTTCCTTAGAGATGAATAGTTTCAAACATCTGCAGACTTCTTGAGTCAAGTGTCACATCTTATAAATCTTTCTATCCTAAGCAACATCACACACTTAGCACATGATAAATATTTATTAAATTAATTGACTGAATAAGTGAGCAAATCATGTTTAAGTGGGAAGCAATAAATAAATGCCAACAGTCAAAGTGGAAATCTGTATAACAGCTTGTTCATCCTAAGTGGAACTCCTCTGGTGGTTTCCCGTAAACTTAGGTGAAACTGAGATATTTTAATTCTGTGACACTCTGACCTTGGTTTCAAAATTATTCCTTTAGGCAATCCCATACAATTCTCTGCATATCTAAACATACAACAGGCCCTATGTTTCCAATTTATTTTATGGTGAGATGGCTCTCAAATAGATTATCACAAATTCCACCAGTTTTATTTGGGTATTATATGGTAACATATTCATCTCTAACTGAAAACACAAAGATTAGTTGGAATGAAGCAGGACTCATGGGGGCCACCCAGAGAAATAAATCTCAGCACTTTCAGAAGAGCCAGGGAGCTGTGTTCTTTTGGGCTCAGCTTGGCTCACCCAGAGAGTGATCCTCTCTACATAGCAGAAGGAAAATCTAAGTCCCTTAGAGATGAGTAGCTAAATCCATTTCCAAATCAGTTCTCACTTGACTGGATATGCTGCTCCCTGTGTATCTCACTCTCAGAAAGGCTATTTCCTCGGATTAATTATGAAGCCATTCTTTCTTTCCTTCTCTTTTCCTCCTCCCTCCTCCTATGCCAGTGATGAAGTGGGTAGACATTCCCTTTTCTCCAGGGGATCTTTCTAAGCCAGGGATTGAACCTGGGTCTCCCATAATGCAGGCAGATTCTTTACCATCTGAACCACCAGGGAAACCCCATACCTGTATTACCAAGTTTAAACTCATTCTGCTCACCTCATAACAGTCAAATATAAACCCAGACCAACTGGGAGATCAGCTGTTGGAGCAAGGAATAGGAACTTTATAAAGAAAGTCAGCAGATGTAGAAAATGGTAGACTAATGTCTAAGAAAACCATCTTCCCTGAGTTAGAATTCCAGCTTATTTTACACTAAAACAGGAAGGGGTATGACTGGTTGTTGCAAACTCCTTGTTGCCAGAATCTTTATTCTTGAGCTGTGCCTATAGATCAGGTCATGAGGTTCCAGTAAGCCTCAAACAAGACAAATGTTATTCTTAAAACTCAACATTCAAAAAACTATGATCATGGCATCTGGTCCCATCACTTCACGGCAAATAGATGGGGGAAACATGGAAATCGTGACAAATTTTATTTCTTGGGCTCCAAAATCACTGTGGATGATGACCGAAGCCATGAAAATAAAAGACACTTTCTCCTTGGAAGAAAAGCTATGACCAACCTAGACAGTGTATTAAAAAGAGACATTGCTTTACTGACAAAGGTCTGTCTAGTCAAAGCTATGGTTTCTCTAGTGGTCATGTAGGGATGTGAGAATTGGACCATAAAGAAGGCTGAGCACCAAAAAATTGATAGTTTTGAACTGAGTTACTGAAGAAGATTCTTGAGAGTCCCTTGAACAGCAAGAAGATCAAACCAGTCAATCCTAAAGATCAGTCCTGAATATTCATTGGAAGGACTGATGCTGAAGCTGAAACTCCAATATTGTGGTCACCCGATGCGAAAGAGCCAACTCACTGGAAAAGACCCTGATGCTGGGAATGATTGAGGACAAGAGGAGAAGGGGACGACAGAGGATGAGATGATTGGATGGCATCACTGACTCAATGGACATGAGTTTGAGCAAACTCTGGGAGATGGTGATGGACAGGGAAGCCTGTTGTGCTGCAGTCCATGGGGTCTCAAAGAGTCGGACACGACTTAGAGACTGAACAACAGCAACAACATTCTTTGTTCTGCAACGTTTTATCTCTGAATGAGTGGGAAGGTGTTATACCTTTAAAGATCAGAGCCTTGAGAACAGTCTATCCTGTGTATTTCAGGCTATAGGCACCATTCTTTTACAAAAGGTGTACAGCCAGCATGACAGACAGCAGAGCACAAAGGTTAAAGTAAAAGAAACAGATCCAACATGGGGTCAGATGTATTTTTCCCTATTATACTAGGAGACATCTGTAAAACAGTAAAACACCCCAAGTGACACAGGTATTTATACAGAGAAAGAAGAGGGCAACAAGTAAATGTACAATTTACCAGCTTTTTTATAGACTTTCTAATAGAACCTGAGGGGGTTTTGTTCAAAGTTTATGCATTCTACCTTGAGTATAGGTATTACAAACATATTACATATCTAATAGATGGTGGAGGAGGAAATTGAAGAGAAGAGAGGGAGGGATGGAAGGAAGAGGGGAAAGAGAAACCTCTACTTATCCATTCATAACTGTTGAGTCAAACTCTTCACATCAAAAGTGAAAGTGCTAGTCGCTCAATCGTGTCCAACTCTTTGCAACCCCATGGACTATATCCCACCAGGCCCCTCTGTCCATGGGATTCTCCAGGTAAGAAGACTGGAGTGGGTTGCCATTTCCTTCTCCAGGGGATCTTCCTACCCAGGGACTGAATCTGGGTTTCCCTGCATTGTGGGTAGATTCTTTATAATCTGGTCACCAGGGAAGGAGCATCACATCAAAGTAACAATGACAAAACAAAAAAATGGAGTAAATCTGTAAGAGAGACCATGTGTGTCACCCCAAATCTTTCAGAACCTTAGGTAGATAATACTTTTAGGAACTTTAAACTGGAGAGGAAAAGGACTAGAAAGGAAAAGGGGCTTTCATAATGCAGGAATAGTATATTGACTTAGGTGAACTGTTAAGATGAAAACAAAGCAATGTACATTGCCGAGGTCCAGCCCCGGCTGATCCAGGGTATTCAAAGGAGAGACGACTTAGGCGACCTATTCAAATGTTAATTAGAGATATAAAGAGTAATAAAAAGAGGATAGCTCAGGAGGAAAATTCAGTGGAGAAAAGAAGCTGAGTGGCTTGGTTTACGCAGAAAATCAATATAACCCGTGATACCAGGTTAGCTCTGACCACGGAGGCCACAGGCACCCTCTCGAATAGTGGAAGGTGCCCCACCTTAGACACCTTCTCAAGGGGGTCTTAGAAGCCCAGGCAAATAAATGGTCGCAGAGGATATCCGCGCTCCAGATGGACACTCAGCTGGAGGTTGAGGGGAAGAATGACATGGGGAGACCAAGCGTTGGTGAGCAAGGCCCGTAGCTTTATTTTCAACAGGGGCTTATATACCCTAAGTTACACATAGAGGATAATAGGGGATGCAAAGTCAGCAGTCTTTGATCCTTATCAAAAATCAGGGTTTCTTTCCTGCAAATTTATCGTATACAAATGGTTTAGGTGATTTACATCATCTTCTGGCCAGGCCTATTAACATTTTATGACTCTTGACAAAGACTTATCCACAAAGACTTATTTTCTCTAAGAGTAATTATTTTAAGGTTTGGCGCCATCTTCCGAAGATAAAATTGCATTCCTATAGGGCGGATGTGTAATGGGTTTACAAAGGAAAGAATTTATTACCTTAAGGGTCTAAAGTTACTAACACCAAGGCCACTACTTATTTTTTCTACATACCAACTATATTAATTAATACACATTCAAGGATACAATTCAGGGGATGTGAAAACTTGGCAACAAGCATTGGTTCATCAATGAAATCTTTTACTAGTTTTATTCTGGCAGTTTCTAACTCTCTGAGAGGCTCTAAGCTATTTGAATATCTTAAGCTTCCCGTGCCTCTCGAGGCTGGGAGACTGTAAACAATCGTATGCATAGCTGTAGGAGACCAGGTAAACTTATCAGGCGAGTTAGAGAGCCATCTGAGGGGTTTGGATTTAAACACTCCTAACTGCCCAGGAAATTTATTAATTGGAGCTGTAAGTTAGCTCTTTGACACAGAGAGCGAGATGGTGGTGGGGGACAGCCCCCAGTAAAGTCAGAGGTGAGAACACAAAGCAATAAAGTAGGCAGACTCTGGTTTTGGGGGGTAGATGCTCGAGAATATCCGGGGGGACTCCCAAGGCTCGATCCCGCCTTTGTGTATGCCTAGCCTCCATCCTCATGACCTTTGTCATGAGTGGAATGTCTCTCGCAGGCTCCCGGCAGTACATAAAAAGATGTGTTGTTGCTGTTCAGTCGCTAAGTTGTGTCTGACCTTTTGCAGCACACCAGGCTTCCCTGTCCTTCACTATCTCCTGGAGTTTGCTTAAACTAGTGTTTATTGAGTCAATGATGCTACCTAATGATCTCATCCTTGGTCTCCCTCTTCTCCTTTTGCCTTCAATCTTTTCTAGCACCAGGGTATTTTTCAATGAGTCAACTCTTCCCATCAGGTGGCCAAAGTATTAGAGCTTCAGCTTCAGAATCAGTCCTTCCAATGAGCATTCAGAGTTGATTTCCTTTAGGATTGACTAGTTTGATCCCCTTGGAGTCCAACAGACTCTAAGAGTCTTCTCCAGCATAACAAGTCAAAAGCATTTCATTGAGTTATGCAAGCCCCTTTGCCACAACAAGATGTGACCTCCATGTAAAGAAAGATCACAGCTTTTTCAGCCACTTTGTAGGTTTCAGTTGTGGCTATGACTCAAAATGTATCCTTGGCAAAGAAAAACAGTATTCCGATCAGTTACACAATTAAGTGCTCATCAGATCAGATCAGTTGCTCAGTCGTGTCCGACTCTTTGTGACCCCATGAATCGCAGCACACCAGGCCTCCCTGTCCATCACTAACTCCCGGAGTCCACTCAGACTCACATCCATCGAGTCAGTGATGCCATCCAGCCATCTCATCCTCTGTCGTCCCCTTCTCCTCTTGCCCCCAATCCCTCCCAGCATCAGAGTCTTTTCCAATGAGTCAACTCTTCACATGAGGTGGCCAAAGTACTGGAGTTTCAGCTTTAGCATCATTCCTTCCAAAGAAATCCCAGGCCTGATCTCCTTCAGAATGGACTGGTTGGATCTCCTTGCAGTCCAAGGGACTCTCAAGAGTCTTCTCCAACACCACAGTTCAAAAGCATCAATTCTTTGGCGCTCAGCCTTCTTCACAGTCCAACTCTCACATCCATACATGATCACAGGAAAAACCATAGCCTGGACTAGACGGACCTTTGTTGGCAAAGTAATGTCTCTGCTTTTGAATATGCTATCTAGGTTGGTCATAACTTTCCTTCCAAGGAGTAAGCGTCCTTTAATTTCATGGCTGCAGTCACAATCTGCAGTGATTTTGGAGCCCAGAAAAATAAAGTCTGACACTGTTTCCACTGTTTCCCCATCTATTTCCCATGAACTGATGGGAACAGATGCTGTGATCTTCATTTTCTGAATGTTGAGCTTTAAGCCAACTTTTTCACTCTCCACTTTCACTTTCATCAAGAGGCTTTTGAGTTCCTCTTCACTTTCTGCCATAAGGGTGGTGTCATCTGCATATCTGAGGTTATTCATATTTCTCCCGGCAATCTTGATTCCAGCTTGTGTTTCTTCCAGTCCAGCGTTTCTCATGATGTACTCTGCATAGAAGTTAAATAAGCAGGGTGACAATATACAGCCTTGATGAACTCCTTTTCCTATTTGGAACCAGTCTGTTGTCCCATGTCCAGTTCTAACTGTTGCTTCCTGACCTGCATACAAATTTCTCAAGAGGCAGATCAGGTGGACTGGTATTCCCATCTCTTGAAGAATTTTCCACAGTTGATTGTGATCCACACAGTCAAAGGCTTTTGCATAGTCAATAAAGCAGAAATAGATGTTTTTCTGGAACTCTCTTGCTTTTTCCATGATCCAGCGGATGTTGGCAATTTGATCTCTGGTTCCTCTGCCTTTTCTAAAACCAGCTTGAACATCAGGAAGTTCACGGTTCACATATTGCTGAAGCCTGGCTTGGAGACTTTTGAGCATCACTTTACTAGAGTGTGAGATGAGTGCAATTGTGTGGTAGTTTGAGCATTCTTTGGCATTGCCTTTCTTTGGGATTGGAATGAAAACTGACCTTTTCCAGTCCTGCGGCCACTGCTAAGTTTTCCAAATTTGTTGGCATATTGAGTGCAGCACTTTCACAGCATCATCTTTCAGGATTTGGAATAGCTCAACTGGAATTCCATCACCTCCACTAGCTTTGTTTGTAGTGATGCTTTCTAAGGCCCACTTAACTTCACATTCCACGATGTCCGGCTCTAGGTCAGTGATCACACCATCGTGACCATCTGTGTCATGCAGATCTTTTTTGTACAGTTCCTCTGTGTATTCTTGCCATCTCTTCTTAATATCTTCTGCTTCTGTTAGGTCCATACCATTTCTGTCCTTTATTGAGCCCATCTTTGCATGAAATGTTCCTTTGGTATCTCTGATTTTTTTGAAGAGATCTCTAGTCTTTCCCATTCTTTTGTTTTCCTCTATTTCTTTGCATTGATCGCTGAAGAAGGCTTTCTTATCTCTTCTTGCTAGTCTTTGGAACTCTGCATTCAGATGTTTATATCTTTCCTTTTCTCCTTTGCTTTTCGCTTCTCTTCTTTTCACAGCTATTTGTAAGGCCTCCCCAGACAGCCATTTTGCTTTTTTGCATTTCTTTTCAATGGGGATGGTCTTGATCCCTGTCTCCTGTACAATGTCACGAACCTCATTCCATAGTTCATCAGGCACTCTATCTATCAGGTCTAGGCCCTTAAATCTATTTCTCACTTCTACTATATAATCATAAGGGATTTGATTTAGGTCATACCTGAATGGTCTAGTGGTTTTCCCTACTTTCTTCAATTTCAGTCTGAATTTGGCACTAAGGAGTTCATGGTCTGAGCCACAGTCAGCTCCTGGTCTTGTTTTTGCTGACTGTATAAAGCTTCTCCATCTTTGTCTGCTCATAGATGAACTAAAAACAATTACTGAAAAGAAGCTTCTCTTGAAAAGGAGATAATTTCTTCTGTGGTTGCTCAGTAAGAAGATATTGTGTGATGCACAGGGGAAAAAAAAAAACAGTAAGTTGAAGATATTGGTAGATGTAATCTATAAGAATCTTCCAACTCTTCCAGAATGTTCTAAGAACTCTGAAGTCTAGGAGGTTACTTCTTTAAATTAAAACATTCATCTTTTCAAGGCTGCTTTCAATTATCAGCCAGCATACAGTTATCAGTCCTACAAAGCAATTCAGTACAATTCATTATCAAAAGTTACATTTTTTTTTTTTGTTGTTGTTCTGATTTGTTGTTGTTGTTTTTTTTTTTTTTTTTTTTTTTTATTTTTTTTTTTATTTATTTTTTTTAATTTTATTTTATTTTTAAACTTTACATAACTGTATTAGATTTGCCAAATATCAAAATGAATCCGCCACAGGTATACATGTGTTCCCCATCCTGAACCCTCCTCCCTCCTCCCTCCCCATTCCATCCCTCTGGGTCGTCCCAGTGCACCAGCCCCAAGCATCCAGTATCGTACATCGAACCTGGACTGGCAACTCATTTCATACATGATATTTACATGTTTCAATGCCATTCTCCCAAATCTTCCCACCCTCTCCCTCTCCCACAGAGTCCATAAGACTGTTCTATACATCAGTGTCTCTTTTGCTGTCTCGTACACAGGGTTATTGTTACCATCTTTCTAAATTCCATATATATGCGTTAGTATACTGTATTGGTGTTTTTCTTTCTGGCTTACTTCACTCTGTATAATAGGCTCCAGTTTCATCCACCTCATTAGAACTGACAACTAGTTTACTTAGTGGTCATAATATGAAATTTAAAGGTTTAAAGCTAGACATTCATTGGATGATTGAGGTTTTAATGGTGGGAATTTAATGGCATAACATGTTAGCTTTATTTTTAAAATGTTTTCTAACATGTCCATGTCTTAGGACTTATCAGATACTAAAATGGGCAGAACCTAGTGAAAAATGGAAGAAATACAATAAGAATATCAAAGCAGGAAAGAATTAGATAGCACAGGCTCTGCTGAGCTAAGGTAAGAAATCATATTCTAGCCTCAGAGCAACACGAAGAAATTAAAAAGTTTAAACTGAGGAATATATGGCCTGAACTATTATGTTTATATTGTTTTCAGTCTATTGGCTCATGTGCTAAATTACAAAAATTTTAAGGGAGTGGTGGCAGGGATTCATCTGTTTTCTTTTTCCACCTTCAGTCAACTAAAATAGTGCCTGATATAGGAAATTTGCTGAACTAACCAAATAACTTAGTGGCTGATTGTGGTACTTATGAAGGCAGGTGGTAGACATCACCCGGTAGACACGGCCTTTGCCTCCTGGTGCTCATACCCTGTGACATCCTTTCATTTGAGTGTAGACAGAGCCTGTGACTTGTTTCTAACCACCAAAATTCACCAAATGTGATGGAAACTCATTTCCATGCTTAGGCTGGATAAGATGATAACTTCCGTCTTGCTAGCAGACTAGGTAGCTTTCCTGACATATCCTGTGGTAGACAAAATGCTGGTGTTGGAGAGATCCACATGGTGAGGAATTGTGACTTATCCACATAAGTCAGTTTCTTCTTTCTCAGTCAAGCCTTTGGAGGGAACTCCCAACTTGGCTGGCGTCTTGACTATAGCCTTGTGTGAAACCCTGAAGCAGAGAAACCAGTGAAGCCACACCCAGACTCCTGAGATCCACAGAAACTGTGCAGTAATGCATGTGTGTTGTTTGAAGTCACTGTATTTGTAACAATTTATTATAGGACAATAGATATATAGTATTACGAGGTGGTCCTCATTCTACTCTGAGGACGTCTTTTCCCTGCAGATGTGGGTGTTCACAGGTCATATTTGGGCTAAGACACCAGGTACTTTGGCCACAATATTAGCTAATCCATGGGTCATCTCCTGACCTCAACTGGGCCATTTAGAATCTGTCTCCCAAGAAATCAACAGTTGGAAAAGAGAGAAAATGGCACACTGCCACTGCCACTCTAGAAAAAAGATTGAAATGACATACTTTGGTGAGGGTACAAGTCAATAATTGTATCTCTGTCAATGGCAATAGCAAAGTGGATGAATTTCAAAGAATCTCCTACAGATTTAGCCAAAAAGCTAATTTTCATCTTTACAAATTTTTAAATCATAATTCAGGTGTGAAAAATATAATTTCCAAGCTTCTTAGTCCCATAAACATAGCCTTTCATTTTATATTAAGAGAATTGAGTTAAATTTGTGGAATATATATATATATATATATATATAGTCAAGAATTTGCATTGTGGAAACTGGAGAATACAGGACATCATCCCTAATCATGAGATAGTGGTTAAAGAAAGTGATCAGTGATCAGAGTTTCAGCTGGAAGTGAAGGAGATTAAAATTACTTCTAATTTTGAAAGAATATATAGAAAATACACAGATTTCTTCTTTCTTTCAGGAAATAGAAACTAAAGAAAGAATAAAGTGTGATAAAAATTTGCTTTTCTATTTGTAAAATAAAAAGATTAGAAAGAATGTGTTCCTAACCTCCCAGCCTCCTTTGAAGATATAACTGTTTCAGTTCAGTTCAGTTCAGTTCATTTCAATCGCTCAGTCGTGTCCGACTCTTTGCGACCTATAACTGTTTAGGACCCTACAAAGAAGGAAAAAAAAAAAACTGATACTTATCTATATTGCTGCCACTCCATCCTCCTCCAGAAGAGGACAGCACTAAGGAAGAGGACAGAAGACAGCAAGCCTTCTCATTGAATATCATAAATAAACCACATTAAAAGAAAGACATTTGGATACAAGAAACACTCAGATAAAACATTTAGAAAGCTATTTGTTGGCAAAATCAAAGGTAGAGCTTGAATTATTATTTATCATGATTTATAAGTAGTCCCGCATCATCCATCAACACAATTACTAATACTACAGGAAAATCACCAACAATCTAATGAGACCTTAAGTTAACCTCAGTTTCCTTTCTAAAAGAAGCAGCTTTCTGGGCTCACAATGAGGCATAAAGTGATACTCAAAACATCAGTGTTAATTCAAGCCGCAAGGAGGCAGCAGTCACTCCAACTCGAGAGGCTGGAATCTGATTAGCATGACATTCCTGGCTTGGTGATGAGAGCATGGAAATTTGAAAAGCCACTTTCCTTGTCTTAAATGTGTATGTATTATCATAAGAGATGGAGAAACTGACTTGTAAAGTTGAAATAAGATGCAAGATTGTTTTTCTGTGTGGTCTTTCTTCTTGGCATCTAATTCAAACTCTTTGCAAAGTCTACCAAAAACATAGCAAGAACAATGGTGATCTCTGAATTATTTCAACCTCTCCTTTTTTCACCCCTCAGGCTGTACACAGACGTAACCACCAAAATCTAAATTATACCCTTAATTGTGAAAAGGATGCCTTACAAAAAGTCTCATGTGTGGATTTATGGTAGAATTTGACCCAATATCCTGTTTTAGGCAGGTCCAGTTTTGTTTGTTTGTCACATATTTTCTGGTTCAATAGGGAAGCCTGGCATGCAGTAGTCCATGGGGTTGCAAAGAGTTGGACGTGACTTAGTGACTGAACAATAAATGTTAGTATATTCTGGGGGGGGAAACAAAAATGTAGGGTTATACAACACATTTTGAAAATAGGAGACATTAAGAATTTTTCCATTCAGGGATATTTTTCAATAGTGTGTGGACTTGTATATACTTTAATATTCACTAGATCATGTTTATGCAAATATACTTTGTTGATGTTCAGTCACTAAGTTGTGTCCAACTTTTTGCAACCCCATGGACTGTAGCCCCCCAGGTTTCTCTGTCCATGGAATTCTCAATGCAGGAATACTGGAGCAGATAGCTTTTCCTGTCTCCAGGGGATCTTCCTGATCCAGAGATTGAACCCAGGTCTCTCACATTGAAACTGGGTCTCCTGCATTGCTGGATGAATCACAAGCTGGAATCAAGAATCCTGGGAGAAATATCAACAACCTCAAATATGCAGTTGGTACCACTTTAATGACAAGAAGTGAACAGGAACTAAAGAGCCTCTTGATGAAAGTGGAAGAGGAGAGTGAAAAACCTGGCTTAAAACTCAACATTCAAAAAGCTATGATCATGGCATCTGGTCCCATCACTTCATGGCAAATAGATGGGAAAAAATGGAAATAGTGACAAATGTTATTTATTGGGCTCCAAAATCACTGTGGATAGTGACTGTAGCCATGAAAATAAAAGACACTTGCTCCTTTGAAGAAAAGTTATGACAAACCTAGACAGTGAATTAAAAAGCAGAGACATCACTTTGGCAATGCAGGTCCTTATAGCAAAAGCTGCGGTTTTTTCAATAATCATGTATGGATGTGAGAGTTGGACCATAAAGAAGGCTGAGCACCGAAGAATTTATGCTTTCAAACTGTGGTGCTAGAGAAGACTCTTGAGAGTCTTTTGGTCAGCAGGGAGATCCAACTGGTCAATCCTAAAGGAAATCAGTCCTGAATATTCATTGGAAGGACTGATGCTGAAGCTGAAGCTCTAATACTTTGGCCATGTGATGCAAAGAGCCAACTCTTTAGAAAAGACTCTGATACTGGAAAAGATTGATGGCAAGAGGAGAAGTGGGGGCTGGTGACAGAAAATGAGATGGTTGGATGACATTAATGACTCAGTGCACTTGAGTTTGAGCAAACTCAGGGAGATAGTGAAGGATAGGGAAGCCTGTCATGCTATAGTCCATGGGGTTGCAAAGAGTTGGACACAGCTTAGTGACTGAACAACTCCTGCATTGCAGGCAGATTCTTTACCATCTGTACCACCAAGGAAGCCTAAAGGTTGTAGGGTACCCAGTTATTTAAGACATATATTGTTAAAATAACTCCAGAAGAGAAATTTATTTCAAGAGCAAAGTTATTTCAAGCAAACTTATTTCAAGAGCAAAAGAAAGAAGAGTAAGTCCTCTACATATGAACCTCCAAGTTGCGAACTTTCAAAGATGTGAATGTACATCCAATCATGTAAGTTAGTTCATGTTTCTGGTGTACATTGTCACATGCATGCACGCATCCTCTACAAGTTGTTGTACTTTTGTGTACAGTACTGTACACAGTCCCAAAGTACAGTGTCTTATTTCAAGCCCAAGATGTCCAGAAGCAAGCATAAAAGCAACCGTGATATAGCTGGCATTGGCATGACGAGAAAGAAAGAACTACTACCCAGACATCACTGGATCAGTTTTTCAAGAGGGTAGATGGAACTGAATCCAGCAAGGAACAGAACCTGTGTTATCAATGTCAGGTGAGTGAAACTGCAGCTTGCCCTCCATCTCCCATTTCTGACAGTCTTTCAGCTCTACTGTTTCTCTGTCTCCTCTCTTTCCTCCTAGTCAGTAACTCTTGACTGTTCACTTGATGCCATGTCCCATATGCCAGTTGTTATACAATGCTACTGTACTTTTCAAGGTACTGTACTATAAAATTTAAAATGTTTTCTTTATTTTTTGTGTTTGCCTTTTATGTATTTGTGTGAAAAGTATTATAAACCTATTACAGTACAGTACTATATAGCCAATTGTGTTATCTGGATACCTAGGCTAACTTTGTTGGATTTTGAATTGAACTAACAAATGCACTCATACAATGGAACTTGTTCATACATAAGGTACTTATGGTATTCAAGGAATACACATATAATTCAGGTGTAGAAACTGTGAGTCAGAATCCTGAACTTTAAGAAAAAAATTAACATTTTTATCAATGAAATAATTATGCTTGGGGGGGTGGGACTGTGTGGATCACAATAAACTGTGGAAAATTCTGAAAGAGATGGGAATACCAGACCACCTGACCTGCCTCTTGAGAAACCTATATGCAGGTCAGGAAGCAACAGTTAGAACTGGACATGGACCAACAGACTGGTTCCAAATAGGGAAAGGAGTACGTCAAAGCTGTATATTGTCACCCTGCTTATTTAACTTACATGCAGAGTACATCATGAGAAATGCTGAGCTGGAAGAAGCACAAGCTGGAATCAAGATTTCTGGGAGAAATATCAATAACCTCAGATATACAGATGATACCACTTTTATGGCAGAAAGCAAAGAACTAAGAAGCCTCTTGATGCAAGTGAAAAAGGAAAGTGAAAAAGTTAGCTTAAAGCTCAACGTTCAGAAAACTAAGATCATGGCATCTGGTCCCATCTCTTCATGGCAAATAGATGGAGAAACAGTGGAAACAGTGGCTGACTTTATTTTTTTGGGCTCCAAAATCACTGCAGATGTTGATTGCGGCCATGAAATTAAAAGATGCTTTCTCCTTGGAAGGAAAGTTATGACCAACCTAGACAGCATATTCAAAAGCAGAGACATTACTTTGTCAACAAAGATCCATGTAGTCAAGGCTATGGTTTTGCCAGTAGTCATGCATGGATGTGAGAGTTGGACTATAAAGAAAATTGAACTCTGAAGGATTGATGCTTTTTAACTGTGGTTTTGGAGAAGACTCTTGAGAGTCCCTTGAACTGCAAGGAGATTCAACCAGTCCATCCTAAGGGAGATCAGTTCTGGGTGTTCATTGGAAGGACTGATGCTGAAGCTCAAACTCCAATATTTTGGCCACCTGATGTGAAGAGCTGACTCATTTGAAAGAACCCTGATGCTGGGAAACATTGAGAGCGGGAGGAGAAGGGGACAACAGAGGAAGAGATGGTTGGATGGCATCACCAACTCAACGGACATGAGCATGGGTAGACTCCGGAAGTTGGTGATGGACAGGGAGGCCTGGCATGCTGCAGTTCATGGGGTCACAAAGAGTCGGACACGACTGAGTGACTGAACTGAACTGATAGTACGATACAACAAAAGTAGTTTGATTTATAGAAAACATTCATAGAGCCTGAAACAAAATACCTAAGCCACTTATATAGCAGTGAAAACTACTGTGTAGCAAATATAAACATATTAGACTACAGTAGAAAGACAAGGAATTAGACAAGCTCTGGCTTTGGCTCAAGTATTAATTCCAAATAACAGAAACCATCTGAGACACTTTGTGGAGAGTGAGTTACGGACCAGAGCTGCATTCACTAGGACAAATACTGGTGCTGAATCCAGGCTTTGTACACCAACAACAAATTAAATTTCAGAGACTGAGTTTTGGGTGAAGTTGCAAAGAATAGCTTTATTGCTTTGCCAGGTAGAGGCAGCTAGAGCAGGCTAATGCCCTCAAAACTGTGTCCCAGCCTGGAGAGGGTAGTGAGGAGTTTTACAGTCAGAGTCCAAAGAGGGCATGATTAGCTTGTGGATGTTTTTCTGATTGGTTGGTGGTGAAGTAAGGGAGTCAGTATCATCAACCTTCTGGTTCTAATCATTTTGGGGCCTGTGTTCTTGTGGGCAGACTACAGTTAACTTTTACAACTGGGTGGAAGTTTCAGTATCTGCAAAATAGTTCAAAACTATTTTTATGTGTATCCCTTGAGGGGGAACAAGGACCCTGTCCCAAGGCTGCACTATTGTTTCTTGACCGCTCTTCCCTTGTCTCTGAATCTGCTCCCTTCTCTGATTAGCAATTATTTGAACCTGCCCTTTGGAACTCAGGGAAGGTCGTGGTGGCTGGATGAAGCTTGTGTGCCTGTACCTGCTCAGTCGGTCAGCTGTCTGACTCTTTGCAACCCCATGGACATAGCCTGCCCGGCTCGTCTGTCCATGAAATTTTCCAGGCAAGAATACTGGAGTGGGTTGCCATTTCCTTCTCCAGGGGATCTTCCCAATCCAAGAATCGAATCCATGTCTTTTGCATCTCCTGCATTGGCAGGTGGATTCTTTACTGCTGTGCCACCTGGGTGGCCCAAATGAAGCTTATTACCTGCAGACAAGAAACAGGGGACGTGGAAAGGCTTTTGTGTCCTGGAGCCCTACAGAGTCCTGCTTCGTTTCCATACTGATTATCAAGTTTTAACATAGATGGGTTTGGGAAGGAGCTTGTTTAGGGGTGGAGAGTGGGAGTCTTTCATGTGTAGCATCTCTGTCCTAAGCAACGTTCCCCACAGGTGGTCAGCTCTGTGATTTTCCCCATGTCTTTTTTTCACCTTTAGTAGTTGTAAAATAACAGTGTTGGATAATTTTATATCTAAGATTATTTTCAGTTTTATCATTTTAAATCTGTGCAAAGGGGACTTCCTTGGTGGTGCAGTGGCTAGGACTCCATTCTTCCAATGAAGGGGGCAGGGGTTCCATCCTGGTGGGAACTAGACCCCACATGCTGCAATTGAGGGTTCACATGCCTCAGCTAAGACCCAGCACAGCCTCAGTATGTAAGCAAATATATATATCTTTTAAATCTGTGCAAAATATACACATGCATTTTAGGAAATCAACACTTAAAAGTATTGAGAACATGAAAACATTGTAAATATACAACCCAAATTCTTGTTTTTTCTTCAAAAAAAATGAGTGAGGAGATATAATTCAGGATTGTTGTAAAATCTGATGGAAAAGATTATTAAGGCTTTTGCTCAGTGGGTAACATTACAATCATCCTCCATACATGGAGGTATAAAAACAAAATGGCAAAATATTTCAAGAAGAAAACATGGTTTATTATTTTCACAGCAGTAGCAAGAATAATACCAAAAAGAAGCCTCACGACTTAACATGAAACATTGAGAGATATGCCTGTCTAAGTACTTCCCTCAGTCAGTTCAGTCACTCAGTCATGTCTGACTCTTTGCGACCCCATGAATTGCAGCACACCAGGCCTCCCTGTCCATCACCAACTCCCAGAGTTCACTCAGACTCATGTCCATCGAGTCAGTGATGCCATCCAGCCATCTCATCCTCTGTTGTCCCCTTCTCCTCCTGCCCCCAATCCCTCCCAGCATCAGAGTCTTTTCCAATGAGTCAGCTCTTTGCATGAGGTGCCCAAAGTACTGGAGTTTCAGCTTTAGCATCATTCCTTCCAAAGA
Source organism: Bubalus kerabau (assembly GCF_029407905.1). Taxonomy (NCBI): domain Eukaryota; kingdom Metazoa; phylum Chordata; class Mammalia; order Artiodactyla; family Bovidae; genus Bubalus; species Bubalus kerabau. The sequence continues at coordinate 47,705,819 of NC_073626.1, forward strand.
AATCCCAGGGCTGATCTCCTTCAGAATGGACTGGTTGGATCTCCTTGCAGTCCAAGGGACTCTCAAGAGTCTTCTCCAACACCACAGTTCAAAAGCATCAATTCTTCGGCGCTCAGCTTTCTTCACAGTCCAACTCTCACATCCATACACTTCACGTCCATCCAGTACTTCCCTAGATATTCAGGATTTATATACCACATGTAACATATTTGGAAGACCTTATTAATCACAGGTGCAGATCCATCAATATTTTGTTCATGTTCCACTTTATTTTTTTTTAATTTAATTTAATTTTATTTTTAAACCTGAAACACTGTATTAGTTTTGCCAAACATCATGTTCCACTTTAAAAGTAGAAAAAATGTAGTCAAGATATGAAAGGAAATAAAGGTTTTAGTGAGTATGGCAAGATGTCTCAATATAAAGTGTTTTAAATCAAACCTGAACCCTAGGTATCTACTGATCTGTGTTGACACAAACTTTAAAATATGTTCCAACTTAAGTCTCAAACTACTGAAAACTTATTGGTAAAATGGAGGTGATGGGGGAGAACTTCTATACTTCCATCTTCTTTTTTCTGGTTGTTTTATAGCTGAAAGGAATAAAGTATATGGAAATATGCATATTTTTTCTACCTAGAAACTGTTTTATTAAAAAAAAAATCTAGAGGACTTGGTGGTCCAGTGGTTAAGAATCTGCCCTCCAATGCAAGGGATATAGGTCAGATGCTTGATTTGGAAGCTGAAATCCCACATGCTGCCAGACAGCTAGGCTGATGCACCGCAACTACTAAATCTATGCACCACAATGAAAAGCCCAGGTGCCACAACTGAGACCTGATGCAGCCAAAAATAAGCTTACTTATTAATTTTTAAAATGGTTCTAATATTGAGAAAGAAAATTTTACTAGAGCTAATCAATGAATATAGTAAAGTGGCAGGATATAAGTTAACACATAGAAATCCCTTGCATTCCTATACACTAACAATGAGAAAACAGAAAGAGAAATTAAGGAACCAATTCCATTCACCATTGCAATGAAAAGAATAAAACACTTAGGAATACATCTACCTAAAGATATGAAAGACCTATATACAGAAAACTATAAAACACTGATGAAAGAAATCAAAGAGGACACTAATAGATGGAGAAATATACCATGTTCATGGATTGGAAGAATCAATATAGTGAAAATGAGTATACTACCCAAAGCAATTTATAGATTCAATGCAATCCCTATCAAGCTACCAATGGTATTCTTCACAGAGCTAGAACAAATAATTTCACAATTTGTATGGAAATACAAAAAACCTCGAATAGCCAAAGCAATCTTAAGAAAGAAAAATGGAACTGGAGGAATCAACCTGCCTGACTTCAGGCTCTACCACAAAGCCACAGTCATCAAGACAGTATGGTACTGGCACAAAGACAGAAATATAGATCAATGGAACAAAATAGAAAGCCCAGAGATAAATCCACACACATATGGACACCTTATCTTTGACAAAGGAGGCAAGAATATACAATGGATTAAAGACAATCTCTTTAACAAGTGGTGCTGGGAAATCTGGTCAACCACTTGTAAAAGAATGAAACTAGAACACTTTCTAACACCATACACAAAAATAAACTCAAAATGGATTAAAGATCTCAACGTAAGACCAGAAACTATAAAACTCCTAGAGGAGAACATAAGTAAAACACTCTCCGACATACATCACAGCAGGATCCTCTATGACCCACCTCCCAGAATATTGGAAATAAAAGCAAAAATAAACAAATGGGACCTAATTAAACTTAAAGGCTTCTGCACAACAAAGGAAACTGTAAGCAAGGTGAAAAGACAGCCTTCAGAATGGGAGAAAATAACAGCAAATGAAGCAACTGACAAACAACTAATCTCAAAAATATACAAGCAACTCCTACAGCTCAATTCCAGAAAAATAAATGACCCAATCAAAAAATGGGCCAAAGAACTAAATAGACATTTCTGCAAATAAGACACACAGATGGCTAACAAACACATGAAAAGATGCTCAACATCACTCTTTATCAGAGAAATGCAAATCAAAACCACAATGAGGTACCATTTCACACCAGTCGGAATGGCTGCGATCCAAAAGTCTACAAACAATAAATCCTGGAGAGGGTGTAGAGAAAAGGGAACCCTCTTACACTGTTGGTGGGAATGCAAACTAGTCCAGCCACTATGGAGAACAGTGTGGAAATTCCTTAAAAAACTGTACATAGAACTGCCTTATGATCCAGCAATCCCACTGCTGGGCATACACACTGAGGAAACCAGAATTGAAAGAGATACGTGTGCCCCAATGTTCATCGCAGCACTGTTTATAATAGCCAGGACATGGAAGCAACCTAAATGTCCCTCAGCAGATGAATGGATAAGAAAGCAGTGGTACATATACACAATGGAGTATTACTCAGCCATTAAAAAGAATACATTTCAATCAGTTCTGATGAGGTGGATGAAACTGGAGCCTATTATACAAAGTGAAGTAAGTCAGAGAGAAAAACACCAATACAGTATACTAATGCATATGCTATATGCGAGGCAGCAAAAGAGACACAGATGTAAAGAACAGACTTTTGGACTCTGTGGGAGAAGGCGAGGGTGAGATGATTTGAGAGAATAGCATTGAAATATGTATATTATCATATGTGAAACAGATCACCAGTCTAGGTTCTATGCATGAGACAGGGTGCTCAGGACTAGTGCACTGGGATGACCCTGAGGGATGGAATGGGGAGGGAGTGAGAGGGGGGTTGAGGATGGGGAACACACGTACACCCATTGCAGATTCATGTCAATGTATGGCAAAAACCACTACAATATTGTAATTAGCCTTCAATTAAAATAAATAATTAATTTTTAAAAAAGAAAACCAAAAATATTAAAAGAGAAGATTTGTGCTGAATACACAAAATGAGTTGTAAAACGGCTCTAATTCTGTTCCAGCAAAAGACTGCTTTTCTTTAAGCATAGATAGGAATCAGGATTAGTTAGTTGAAGAGAACAATTTAGACACACCATTGCCAAGGTAACTTCTAGTTTGGGGAAGACCTTCACAAGTTCAAACGCAGAGCAAGGAGACAATCTTCTTTGTCTTGAGAAGACATAAGAACGTGCAGTTGAAAGATCAACTTAAAACACAGCAACCAGAAAAAGACGTGTGGCAGACCACAAGTTTCCTCACAAAAAGCATTGGTTAATAATGGCAAGAGATCCAGTGAGGAGGATTATAAATGCTCTTAACTATTTTCCTATTGAGTCTTAAGTAGGTTGTTTGCATGTAAAGTCCTTGAGTCCACTAAGAGCCAGAAAAGGAATATTCTCTGGAGTTTATCTGACACTAAAATCCAAAATTTCTCTTCTCAAGGAAGATTAAATGGTAATCTATAGTATTTGTAGATTCTCGAGCAAGAAATAAAATTGTACATAGGTATTGATGTCTTATTAAATCATTCTTTGTACACAGTTTTCAAAAAGTCCCTTTGGGAAAGATGGCTTATTTTCATCAAAATATATTCCTTCTCTCTTCTACTATAAGAAAGCTGTAGCTGGGATCATCACTGGGCCGGAAAGACTTCCCAGGTGCTCTTGCAGCCTGTTCTGGCCATGGGTATCTGTCCTTTCTGGTGTGAGCCGTTTTAGCCTATGAAGTTCATGATCTTTTCTCAGTGCACAAGTGTGACCCAGTGTGCGCTGTGCCAATGAGGACACAGCCTTGGAGGAATAAGGCCCCCAATGACTCTGTGGAGCAGAGATTCCCCGACAACCTGGATTGTTTCTGTAAGAATTCTTATGTAAGAAAGGAATACATTAAGTTTTCTTTTAAACTGTGGCATTTGAGAAGCTCATTGTTATACCAACTGAAATTTTGCATTATAAGATTTTCTGCAGGTATTTGTAGATGTATTGTGCAACATCATATATGTGATAAAGCAGAGACTACTTCTATACCCTTTACTCTTGTAATCAATAAAACGTTATCAATATGGTTACAGTTCTATGTGATCTTTACCAGTCAAAAAATCTCCTTAACTCAACCTCTGAAGTAACTATCAAGTAATCCTAAATCTGATGTTAGTTATTCCTCGATGCGTTTTTATAGTTTTACTAAACATGTCTGTTTCCTTAAACAATGTATAGACTTGCTTGCATTTTATAGTAAATAGTGAAGTTTCTCAGTCGTGTCCGACTCTTTGCAACCCCATGGACTGTAGACTGCCAGGCTCCTCTGACCATAGGATTTTCCAGGCAAGGATACTGGAGTGGGTTGCCATTTCCTTCTTCAGGGGGTCTTCCCGACCCAGGGATCGAACCCAGGTCTCCTGCATTGCAGGCAGTCTCTTTACCATCTGAGCCACCAGGGAAGCCACTATATAAATAGTGTCTTCAAAAACCAAGAATCTCAGTTGCAAATGCAAAAGAATCTATTCTGGTTAGTTTAAGCAGAAAGGAATTTATGTTGAATATTAAGTAGTTCATATTAAATAAAATCTCCACAACTCTCAAAAAGGCAGAATGTGAAACTACACAATCCAATCACATCACAAAATCTTTAATGAAAACATCGATGCTTCTAAACAGCATCTGTGGTCTCTGTGGAATATAGAGAAAATATTTTCTGTGTTTCTGCAAGGTTTGGGCTTCCTAAATACATTTTGCTGAAAACTGGGGATCCTGGCACATGATGATGAGAGAATTCCAGGAAGACTGACCTAATCCTGAAGGTATGTGTTTGCATTTCAAGAGAAAATGAGGCCCAGGACCATGGAGACATATGTAGGTCATAAAAAGTCAGAGAGATACCCAAAGTTCATGCAGCCTCTGGAGACATGTGTATGCATTCCAGAAGGTTAGAATGAGAACCCAGGGTCCTCCCCATCCCATCTCCACAGAGCAGAGGTGTCTATTCAGGAGAGGAAAGAGAAGGCAACTGTCCTGTGTGTAAGCACAAAGTCCACTCTGCTCACCGATGGAGTGTCCAGCTACTTACGAAGAAGGATCTTCCATCTGGCTCTCGTCACATCCCCTCAGGGGTACGTGCTGAAGTGAGAGAGAATCACACTTGCATTCATGGTAAGGTAATAAATGTGAAATCTGTCTCTGATTAAAAATACCTCATGTACACCTTGAGGATGAATAAAAATGGAATATTAAAATCGCAACAAGTGCCTCAGACTAGATGCTGTACATTCCAACACGACTTCCCCCAAAACACTGTACGCAGCTGTTGTGCTAACCTGATGCCATAGGTCTGGTTATTGGGGAAATCCCTTGGTTTGAGACTTTGGGGCAAGACGTTTATGAGGAAATACACTTGAGATCAGCACCCATGACACAGAGAGTATGTGTGTGTAACTGGGAAGGTTTAATTTGAATTCACACTGGGTCTGCGCTGTGACTTTAACCCTTATCTTGCTGCTTTTGCTTTTGTTACTACAGGCATACATGATGCCTGCCTTGGGAAATAACCTGATCCTGCCTGCCTGTGAAGGACCGTGACTTTCCTAAATTCTCTGTGTGCAAATGGCAGGCACCCCCTCATCTGCTGCTTACCAGCTAAGCCCAGAAATATACATGTGGGGAGGCCAGAATCACAGCTGGATGTGGCATCTTTGTTGATATGACAGGAGATATTCCATTTCAAGCCACCCATGAAATGACTGTAAGGAAGTGAACCTAACACCCACCCCCCTGCCTGAGGCTTGCCGAGACATTTGCAAGGATTGAATAGTCTTTTTACTTTGTTTCTTCACTTTCCACCTACTTCTGATCCATAAAGGAACCTCACTTATATTTGGGCATCCAGGACCAGACAAGATGTTTCTTTTGAAGCATTAACCTGCCAACTTCTTGGTCATCTGGGTCCCAGATAAAGTCCCCAGTTAACGCGTATAAGTTGTCTCTTGGAAGGGGGGTTGGGCTGCACTTTGTGGGTAATTCCAGAAGGTTACAAACTCAGCTGAGGGCTATCAGCAGCAACACCCTGGCCACTTGTGTTATAAAGTCCAAGCTTGCACTGCTCGCCACAGGACTGGCCAATAAATTAGATGAATTGTTGGGGCAAAGAATAGCAAGTTTATCTGGGAAGCCAACAGACTGAGAAGATGATGGACTAGTGTCCCAAAGATCCGTCTTGTCCAGATGGGATTTCTTGGATGCTAGTTTCTTTTATAGAATAAAGAGAAGGAGGTGAGGAGGGAGAGTGAAAAAAAAAAGATGATAAGTTATTGCAAATATTTCCTGTTTCTGGGCAGACTCCAGAGGGGATGTATTAATTTCTTCTTACCTGCAGCCATTCACAGATAGTCTGGCCAGGGTGTTTCCTGTGAGCTAAATAAAGGTATTTTATCTTAAGCCTCATTACCTGGGAGGCAGGATTCACTGGGATGGGCCATTATGTATACTTCAAGCTATGGGCAATATCCCTCTAGTGATTAACTTATAGAAAAAACAATAAAATACAGAGGCAAAAGCAAAGGATCTAACATGAAGTTAGATCTGTCCTTTCCTGTTCCATTGGAGATGAGAGCCTGAGTCTTCAAAGGCGAGATCTGGGCACTGCACAGTCCCAGACCAGAGCACTTGCTCATGTTGCTCACTTCTGAATCCAAGGGCCACATGGACCTGTCTGATGGGATGGCGGTCAGGAAAGGTTTACCTTATTTCAAGTGTGTATTCCACCAAGGACAAAATGTTTTCCTGTCCCTGATAGAAGGTATCATGAAACTCAGCCCACAATCAGTCGGAGGCCAGTACTCATGGTATGCACAGGCACAGTGGAGGCGGCCCGGATGGGAGAAGAAGGGGCAGTGACATCAGGATTGGCTGCTATTGCTGGAAACCTAGGTGCTGAGCAGTGCCAGTACCCTGGCCAGCTTTTGTGGAAGAATATCTGCATTGAGCGAGGAAACCACCATGCTAGCAAATATTAATAGTAATTTCAAATGGATGATGACAGAATACAAAGACATGACATAGGAAATAAAATTAGGTTTACTTATCTAGTAAGGGCTTTTTTTTTAATTAATTTATTTTTTATTAAAGGATAATTGCTTTACAGAGTTTTGCTGTTTTCTGTCAAACCTCAACATGAATCAGCCATAGGTATACAAGGGCTTCCCTGATAGCTCAATTGGTAAAGAATCCGCCTGCAATGCAGGAGACCCTGGTTCAATTGTTGGGTCAGGAAGATCCACTGGAGAAGGGATCAGCTAGCCACTCCAGTATTCTTGGGCTTCCCTTGTGGCTCAGTTGGTAAAGAATCCCTCTGCAATGCAGGAGACCTGGGTTCGATCCCTGGGTTAGGAAGATCACCTGGAGAAGGGAAAGGCTACCCTCTCCAGTATTCTGGCCTGGAGAATTCCATGGACTGTATAATCCATGGGGTCGCAAAGAGTTGGACACGACTGAGCGACTAGACATGAATTTCACTATTTAGTAACGTTTACTCAATTTGCTATAGAGTAAGAAAGAACTTAGAGCCATCAGAATATTGCTAAGGAATCAGTAATTTTTAGCAGATTTTGGTGTAAATTCCTAAGATCTCCTAGAAAAGGGAATACTAACTGCATGTAAAAAAAAAATATGATTGAAAGCTGTGTCAAACTTCTTGAAAGCTCAACTACTTCCCTCTGTACCAATGTTATATATTTAAAACTGGAAAAGCTCTTCACATAGACTAGTCTGGGAATGTACCAGAGACTGGGTCCAGACTTCATTAGTGTGTTTGCTGCACAGTATGAAACATGATCACGTAATAGAGCAGAGTTCAGTCAGAGGGTTTATTGTCACCGTTTTCATTTATCACCTTTAGGCTTCTTGGTTTTCTCCCAAAACAAGAGTTAAGAAACCATAATTATTATCAAGAAGCAATGATTACATCTGGGTATCATGGTACCAGATCCTATTCCTGTTGCCCTCAAGTGGTACAGCCATCTCTACAGGATAAAGCCAAGTCTTTCTAGTTTAATTATTGGAATGCAGGGGAGGAAGATGTATTTTCCAGATCAATAGCTCCATATCAAGAACCAGGGGCTGTGTCAATTTACCCGGGTAAAACAACTACATCTTCAATGCAGTCCCTGCTTGATAAAGCTTGCATTCAAGCACTTATTCTCCAAGGCCCAACTACAACAGGAGTGAGCCTGTGACAAGGATAACCACAAATACATTCTCCTAGTTTTCAATAGCACATATAATCTCCATGCAGGGATGCAGTATTTCTTTAGCTTGTATTTGGTAGGGAACTAATATTACAGTATCTACAACTTGACTCTGTAACAATCCTCAAGCCATTTTGCAAATCTACCGAGTATATCTAGTCCAATAATATACTTAGGAAACATAGTGAATAATATAAAGCTGCATTTTCACATCTTACTGGCCCAGTGTGACATGGTCCTGAGCCAAAGTTTCAGTGATAATCTAATCTCTGCTCTTGTCATGACTGGGGAACCAGAAAGCTGTTCTGGGATCAGTTTTCTTTTGTTGATATAACAAATGAGTTCATATTTCGATGCTTAAAGCAAAGCCAGTTTTATAATCTCTCAGTTGAGTTGGGTGGAATTCTGACAGTGATCTCATCAGGTTAAAATCAAAATATCACTTGCAGGCTGTATTCAGTTGTTGGCAGAGTTAACTCCCACACTCTTGCTGAACTGAAGTCCCCTTGTCCTTATTGACTTTCACACAGGGGTCACTCTTGGCCTGTAGAGGCTACCTTCACTCTTTGACTCATGACGCCCTCCATCTTCAAGGCCAGCAATGGCTGATCCACTCCTTCTGATGCTCTGACTCTCTCTGACTCCCCCTCTGTAGCAGCCTGCACCTGTCTCCTCTTGTGATGGTGTCACAGTATACTTTCTCAAGGATGGCTGATCTTTATTCATTATAGAAGCCCTGGGATTCTGAACTAATGATGGGTTGGGAAATTGGTAAGGTGCCAAGCCCACATTATGTGGCTAAATGGAGTGAGACTATTGGAAAGTGGCATAATACAAACTTGGCTAAAACAAATCTCTAATTCAATAAAGTATTAAAACATCAGTTTCATGTAATTAAGCAATACTTAAAAAATGCTTATAATTTGTAGTAATTTAAATCAGCTGCACACTTTATCTTAAGTAAGGATTATATGTGTGTGCTCAGTCATGTCTGACACTTTGCAACCCCATGGACTGTAGCCCACCTCTATAGACAGGTTCCTCCGTCCATGGAATTTTCCAGACAAGAATACTGGAGTGGGTTGCCACATCCTTCTCCAAGGGATCTTCCCAATCAAGGGATCAAACCTGCTAAATGAGAGTTATATACTATCAAATACAGAAAGGTAAGATTATAACAATTTAAATTTTGGGTGCATATATATGTAATAATTTATGGTATGTGTGTGTGTTAATATATGAATAACAAGCAACGGTTATGACAGTGGACACAGAAATGTATTAAGTGTCATATACAAAGTGAATAAAATAATTCAGTTCAGTTCAGTTCAGTTCAGTTGCTCAGTCAGGTCCGACTCTTTGCAACCCCATGAACTGCAGCATGCCAGTCCTCCCTGTCCATCACCAACTTCCAGAGCCTACCCAAATTCATGTTCATTGAGTCGGTGATGCCATCCAATCATCTCATCCTCTGTCATCCCCTTCTCCTCCTGCCCTCAAAATTTCCCAGCATCAGGGTCTTTCCCAATTAGTCAGCTCTTCGCATCAGGTGGCCAAAGTATTTGAGTTTCAGCTTCAACATCAGTCCTGCCAATGAATACTCTGGACTGATTTCCTTTAGGATGGACTGGTTGGATCTCTTCACAGTCCAAGGGACTCTCAAGAGTCTTTTCCAATACCACAGTTCAAAAGCATCAATTCTTAGGCACTCAGCTTTCTTTAGAGTCCAACTCTCACATCCATACATGGCTACTGGAAAAACTAGATGGATCTTTGTTGACAAAGTAATGTCTCTGCTTTTTAATATGCTAAGTTGATCATAACTTTCCTTCCAAGGAGTAAGCGTCTTTTAATTTCATGGCTGCAATCACCATCTGCAGTGATTTTGGAGCCCCCTAAAATAAAGTCAGCCACTGTTTCCCCATCTATTTTCCATGAAGTGATGGGACCAGATGCCATGATCTTAGTTTTCTGAATGTTGAACTTTAATACAACTTTTTCATTCTCCTTTTTCACTTTCATCAAGAGGCTCTTTAGTTCTTCTTCACTTTCTGCCATAAGGGTGGTGTCATCTGCATATCTGAGGTTACTGATATTCCTCCTGGCAGTCTTGATTCCAGCTTGTGCTTCATCCAACCCACCATTTCTCATGATGTACTCTGCATATAAGTTAAATATCAGTGTAGACAATATACAGACTTGACGTACTCTTTTTCCTATTTGGAACCAGTCTGTTGTTCCATGTCCAGTTCTAACTGTTGCTTCCTGACCTGCATACAGGTTTCTCAAGAGGCAGGTAAGGTGGTCTGTTATGCCCATCTCTTTCAGAATTTTCCACAGTTTATTGTGATCCACACAGTCAAAGGCTTTGGCATAGTCAATAAAGCAGAAATAGATGTTTTTCTGGAACTCTCTTGCTTTTTCCATGATCCAGCAGATGTTGGCAATTTGATTTCTGGTTCCTCTGCCTTTTCTAAATCCAGCTTGAACATCTGGAAGTTCATGGTTCACATATTGCTGAAGCCTGGCTTGGAGAATTTTGAGCAATACTTTACTAGCATGTGAGATGACTGCAATTGTGTGGTAGTTTGAGTATTCTTTGGCATTGCCTTTCTTTGGGATTGGAGTGAACACTGACCTTTTCCAGGCTTGCGGCCACTGCTGAGTTTTCCAAATTTGCTGGCATATTGAGTGCAGCACTTTCACTACATCATCTTTTAGGATTTGAAATAGCTCAACTGGGATTCCATCACCTCCAGTAGCTTTGTTCACAGGGATGCTTCCTAAGGCCCACTGGACTTCACAAGTAAAATAAGTAGTTGTATTTAAAGTATACACATGTATTATTGTACTTCATGTATAAAAAAGTAGTATGGTTCACATAAAAGAACAATTAGTATTACTTGTATGTTGACAAACCAAATATTTTTTGGTAGTTAATTTAACATTTATTAGAATATGCATTAGGTCATACACAAGAGATTTCTAAATTAAGATAAAAGTTTCTTTTTCTGTCTTATAGCAGTCTGGCCATGAACTGTCCAAAGCAAGTTTGAAGAATGTGTTTCACCTAGTCATCTGTTGGTCTGCTATCCCTAGCAGATTGGTCTGAAATACATAGTTTGAGGACTTGCTACCATTTCCACCTTCCAAGCAACGGGACAGAGGAAGGGATCCGAGAGGGCAAGTTCTCCTCCCATGTGAGCACAACCTGCAAATAGCCCTGCTCACATCTGAGCATATCCCAGGGGACAGCGCCAGTCACATGGCCACACGGAACCACTGGAGGGTGATGGAGTACAGAAGACAGTCTACAGAGTGACCTGTTTATGAAGCACCTAGTTACCATACTAAGCCCTTGATGAGGAGTTTCTTTTCATTTAATCTTCCCAAGGAAGGTCCATATTACAACTGGTTCGTCTGAAGTTACAGTGTTGCCAGGAAACCCAAAATGAAATTAGATGCTTGAGGTAAAATATAATTTTAGATGCTTTTAGACTCTTCCATTGAGAAGAATAATAAAAATGGGAGGTCCCTTTACCTATAAATGATATTCAGCCTGAAGACTTCTGCAACTAATTTCACACAAGGAATGAGCATCTCTAAATTTCAGGACCAGCTGTTGACTGGATGCTGCCAACTAAATAATCATGAAAAGGCAATTGTTCATTTTTAGCTCTGTCTGGGACTTTCTCTCCCACACAAGACCCATTGACAAACTCCTTGCTGAGAACTTTGACCTCAAATAAATCCCTTCTTGGTGCAAAACAAACTTCCATTAAGCAGCTCTTTCCATCGTTGGTTAGTGAGACATTAAACAGCAACAACAGATACCTTATTAGCATTATGGTACAGAAAGAACAATGGTCCAGAAAGTCATCTGTGGGGAGCATGGCACAGCGTAGGAGTCAAAATGGGACAAAATGAGAGTTTATAAAAGTGATGTTGGATTTTAAATATCTTAAAAAAAAAATAAAAGCCTTAAGCAACAGCAGTTTACTTAGCTTGCACCTTTCATAAGGACAGAACTTTAGCCAAACATCAGGGGTCAAAAACTCACCCTAGAAAGCTTGGTACAAGAGAACTAGAAAGCTCATGATTCTGAATAGGGAGGCTGATGTTACAAACACGTTCAGAAGCAAATCACTAGGAGGGATTGGGGGCAAGAGGAGAAGGGGACGACAGAGGATGAGATGGCTGGATGGCATCACTGACTCGATGGACGTGAGTCTCAGTGAACTCCGGGAGTTGGTGATGGACAGGAAGGCCTGGCGTGCTGCGATTCATGGGGTTGCAAAGAGTCGGACACGACTGAGAGACTGATCTGATCTGATCTGATCTGACTATCATCTCAGATGCCTTTAGATGTAGAAAGCAGTTTCACTTCCCAGTGGCTCCATTCTCCACTTTTTTTCTTTGGGTGTGGCTGTACCTGGTTTTAGCTGCGGCACATGGGATCTTCGATCTTCATTGTAGCATGCAGGATCTTTGGTTGCAGCATAGAGACTCTTCAAGTTGTGGCATATGGGATCTAGTTCCCTGACCAGGAATAGAACCCAGGCCACCTGCAGTGGGAGCACAGGGTCTTAGCCAGGGGACCACCATGAAAGTCCCCCATTCTCCACTTTTAAAAATAGAAGAGAGAAAGAAATGGCAAAGAGGGCTAACAAGTGGGGACAAATTCCCTTCCAGGGAAAGAACCTCTGACATCTGAGTATACTTGAGTGACCCCTACCTCTCATGGCAGAAGTGAAACAGGAGGGAGGGGGAGCAGGGCACAACCTTTAAAAGAATGACATAGTCCAAGATATGACAAAAACTGATTAGAGCCAACAAGGTCCTAGCCAACAAGATGGCAGAAAATTTGACTTCCAGTGGACCGTGAGCCTCAGTATTCACTCGCTGTAATACATTAACATCTAAATGACACACCCATCGGTGCCATGACAGTTCTGAGGTCAACCATTAAAGGCCAAAAAGGGGATGGTGGCCCAATTCCTGGAAATCCTTCCCCCTAGTCCTTCCACTCATTAGCCTATGACATTATCCCATAAAAACATCATGCCCTATTTTGGGACCACTCACACTTTCTGAGAGAGCCCACACTCTCTCTGTGGAGTGTGTTTCTTTCTAAATAAATCCACTTCTTATCTATGACTGTCCCTCACTGAATTCTTTCTGGGATGAGACATTAAGAACCTAAGCTTCATTAAGTCCTGAGACTAGGTGTGTGACCTCAGTTAAAAGAGTGTGGGTACAAGTCCCAATCTGAGTTGCATGATTTCAGAAGCAAAGACCAAATTTCTCCTGCTGTAGCTACTCATCATTCCACTTCATAGGAGCAATTCCTTCTTTTGCAACCCTTTCCCTCAAGTAACAATTATCAAAAGAGGTGAGCAGGGTTAGAAATTTAACCAGGGACATGAAGGGGTTGATATGAGCACAAAAGCATGGAACATCTCACGCCCCTTGGCTCCTCTGAGTTTATTGGCCTCTTGTGAAAGAGGAAGAAATAGACTGAGGAGATTTTGTGGTCTCTGACACAAGATCCAAAATTGTTTTTAAGAGGGGATAAAATAGGATGATTTTGTCATGAGCAAAGCATGCTGGAAATCTTCAGATATACAAATGGCTACACACACATTCTTGTGTATTATGGTTTTACATTTTGAGTTAAGATCAGAATTCCTCCTCAGAGGACTAACATGATCTTCATCCCACTGTTCCACACCAAAAGCTTTTCAGCGGAGAGCAGTTGTGTGCACAAAGCATGAAGTAGCTGAAGCTTAGATGCTGGGACATTCTTGAGATGTTTCTTACCCCCCTGCCTCCTTTCTTTAAAGGAAATAGGAGCCCTTTTTCTCTGTCAATGACTAGATAAGTCATTTTGTCTGGAAGCACCACCTTTCCCCCAACTCTGCCCCAGTACAAACATAAAAGAGAAGAGGCAGGGCTTCCCTGGTGGTCCATTGGTTGGGAATCTGCCTTGCAAAGCAGGGGACACTGGTTCAATCCCTGATCTAGGAAGACTCCACATGCCACAGGACAGCTAAGACCAAGTGCCACCAGCTACTGAAGCTTGCACACCTAGAGCCCATACTTGACATGAGAAGCCACTGAAATGAGAAGCCTGTACACTGCAACTAGAGGAAACCTGTGCACAGAAATGAAGACCCAGCACAGCCATAAACAAGCAAAATACAAGCAAATACATTTTTTGAAAAGAGGAAGAAGGGGTGAGAGGAAGCAGTGGGGGTGGGCTGCCCTAGGAAAACACACATGGTTAGTCTCTGCCTCCTGGCCCTGTTGTGAGTTGAAGGACCCAAGGGAAGTTGGACCCAGCTGGCCCCTCCTCTGGCTTCTCAAGAAGCTCCTGGCAGCCTCAAAAATCTTCAGGTCTTGGTTATTTTGGAGGCAATGCTTTCGAAGGCCATAGCAATGCAGATACTCAAACTGAACCTGGTTGGGAAGCCACCCAAGTAGTTTCCACACCTATCTTCTACTGCAAGAGATCTTCTTGGGTCAGCGAAAAGCATGCACAGCCAACTGTCCTAGCTGCCCTGGAAGCCTCAGCCCCTCTCCCCAATCATCTCGTTGGGCTCCATGGGCTGAGGAATCTTCATATTATATGTTGAGGAATGGAATATTACCTGCCATATTGGTAAACAAAGGATGTCACCGTCATCAGCTATTGCAGCCGCCGTCTATGGTGAGCTGATGAGCCCTGAGGGAACAGTTCAGTTCAGTTCAGTCGGTCAGTCATGTCTGACTCTTTGCAACCCCATGAATCGCAGCACGCCAGGCCTCCCTGTCCATCACCATCTCCCAGAGTTCACTCAAACTCACGTCCATCGAGTCGGTGATGCCCAGGAAGGAAATACCACCTACCATTTAGCAGGCATCAGACTTCAGCCACTCCCCATGGTGAGCCCTGAGGAAACTTAGGATGTGAGAACACAGGATACTGGCCCCAGACAGCTTAGGTGCATACTAAAGGAATGATTTCAGTGAGCCCAGACTCTTGCATCTTCCCATATGTAGAAAAGTACAAAATTTCTTAAGTGACATATCTGGTTTTCTTTCATTAATAGTACAGTAAGTCCCCAATATACAAACAAGTTCCATTCCGAGAGCACGTTCATAAGTCCAACAAAATTAGTCTAGGTAATCAACTAACACAATCAACTGTATAGTACTGTATTATAATAGGTTTATAATACTTTTCACACAAACAATACATAAAGAACAAATGTGAAAAATAAATAAAATGTGTTTAATCTTACAATGCAGTACCTTGAAAAGTACAGTAGTACAGTACAACAGCTGGCATACAGGGGCACGCTTACATCTTTGAAACTTCATTAATTGAAGGCCCATTTATTCTAGCCTTCAAGCTCTAGTCATACTCTTTCAGTTTCATTTCAAAAACTTGAGGGATGATGAGCATTTCAGAGGAATTGTGAGTACATGTTCTGGAAAAGCAAAAGCCTAAGTAAAAATTAGTTCCAAGAATGATCTTCCTTCACTATTATGATTATCCAGAGTATTTATTGGAATGCAGAGCTACAGAAGATAAGCCAAGACTCTCAATTCTTGAAAATCTAAGTAAAAAAAAAAAAAGTTGTAATCCTCAGCGTGGATAGCTTCAAAGTTCAAACAAGTGTGCTACAATGTCAAAAAATTGTCAACAAAAATGATCAGATATGCTCTAATCCTCATATTAAGAAATAAAAATACAATGAAAGTCACAATGGAAACAAGACTATTTCAAGAAAGTAATTTGAATGCAGTACAAGGGTTAAATTCTTATTGTTCAAATTCAAGGTCTAGGGAATGTTCAGCTATTCAAAGGCTATTAAAACTAAAATATTTATTGATATTGCCTTAGACTGCCTTACGTATAGGTTTATGCAGGATTTTTAAAGATTATTGTCACATGGGCACAGAGTGAGGCAGCAGATAAGAAGGAAGGAAATACTTTGATTGCACTGAGAATTAAGAGATTAAGAGATCAAAGTGTTGAAATTTTCTCTGTTTTTAACCAGATACCTGATAGTCACAAAGTCAACAATTATTTACTTCAGCTTCCTTCTCTAAAATGAGTTTAAAATGCTTACTTTATTTTGTTCATAGGGTGCAAGCTTTCTCTGTAAAGTAAGACTTCTCTAAAGATAGCAATAACATTTTCCTCCCAAACATACTGTGTTTTAGATAACCTGTCTTCAACAAACACAACTGCTTTCTAACCTACTCTTTTCTTTTCCTTTTCTTTGCAAAAACAATAGACAGGAACATTTAATTTTGAACTGAAAAGAAAAGCTCATCAGGTTGAGTTTTCAGAACATGATGCATTTGGTGGCTGTAAACATTGAGGGAACCGTGGCCTTCCACATTGGACGAAGGTCATTCTTTCCAGCCACGGCCCCATCCAAGTGAATTTCACCACTCTCCCCACACACGGATTGAAATACAGTGTTGTGAAGCTCAAATCCACTTCAGAAACACCCAGTATCCTCGTTCCAAAGGTCAGCCAACTCGCCTGCTTTTTCCTGAAATCACAAACGGGATGGTACTTAACTTAATTTTTTAATGTATTCAACTGGCCACAAAGTCCACTTGGGTTTTCTGTACCTTATGGTAAAATCTGAGCAAACTTTTTGGCCAACCCACTATTTCCAAACAAATGTTTCTCTCTCCCCTCTTTCTTTTAGAGTCAATTTTCTCCCTCCTGCTAATATCTAATAAAAATGAAAGCATCACCATCCAGACTTGTAAATGAACATTCATAGCAGACTTACTCAGAATAGTCCCACACTGCTAACAACCCAACTGTCTATGAGCAAGTGAATGAATAATCAAAATGAAATATAGCCATTCAAAAGGATACGATTCAAGGGACTTTCCTGGTGGCGCAGTGGCTAAGAGTTTGTCCTCCCCATGCAGAGGGCCCTGGTTCAGTCCTTGGTCGGGGAACTAGACCCCACATGCCACAGCTAAGAGTTTGCCTGGCACAACTAAAGATCCTGCAGGCTGCAACCAAGACCTGGTGCAGCCAAATAAATATTAAATATTAAAAATAAGGTAGATCCAGCATAATGGATGGACCTTAAAAACGTTTTGTTGAATGAAAGAAGCCAGAAACAGAGGAGCACATGGTGCATGATTCCATGTATACAAAGCTCTAGAAAAGAAAACTGTCAGTTGATAGCAGCAGAAAGCAGTGTGGGGGTAAGTGCAGCTGGAAGAGAGGTAAATTATCTGGGGAAGCCTCAAGAAAACGCTTTGAGGCTGATACAAGTGTTCTGTAGCTTAACTGTGATGGTTTCACAGGGCACGTATATTTGTCGAAACCTATCAAAACATGCAATACTTTGGCCACTTGATGGAAAGAACCAACTCATTGGACAAGACCCTGATGCTGGGAAAGATTGAAGGCAGGAGGAGAAGGGGACGACAGAGGATGAGATGGTGGGATGGCATCACGTACTCAATGGACATGAGTTTGAGTAAGCTCCGGGAGTTGATGATGGGCAGGGAGGCCTGGCATGCTGCAGTCCATGGGGTCACAAAGAGCCGGACACAACTGAGTGACTAAACTGACTGATCAAAATGTATACTTAAAAACAGGTGTATTTCAATTGTATGTAAATTATACCTCATGAAGTTGTTTTTAAAGTTAGCCTATTGTATTTGCTAAATATATACAGTAAACAATATCAAGTTTTAGTTTATATTTTAGACTTTCAGGAAGAAAGAGAGAGAATAGAGAAAGGCGGGAGATTAAAAAATGACAGAATACAAATTGATTTCTGGCAGTTTTAAAATTGTGAAATGAGGAGGATAGTTATTTGATTTGTTTATTTTTATTTGAAGGATTTTTTGTGCAATGAGAAATACAAAACAATTTCAATAGTTTTTTCTCTTAGAATTTTCTTTCCTCTGAGTAATATTATGTACCAATTTCATTTAATAGGCATTAATGCAGATTTTCATATAAATACATACATTTGGGAAACAATATTTCTTTGCCAATTTCCTATGTAGAAATTAGATAATAGTAGGCCTAAAAAGTTATGTAGTTACTTTAATCCATGCCAAAAGACCAGAATCTCTAACAGTCAATAAACTTTTCTAATCTCATCAGCAGTTAGTCTTATGGGATGTAGCATTTGGCACCAGAAAACCACTTTATTCCACTGATAATTAGATAATGTGGTCATGTCCTTAGAAAGTACCAATATTAAATCACACATCACAAAAAGTGGAATTGGGAATTATGATTTTCCTTAACAACATGCCTATTTTTTCCTATTATCCACTCCCCCACTTTTTCCCCAAGCTGACTAATTCTCTATCTAGTGTCCAATGTTTTCAAGGCATTTAATTAGCCTGAGTACTTAAAAGTCTTCAATGTCTTGTTTTTCTATTGACTCTAAAATAATATGGCATTTTGGGGGATGGTAACAAACACAGCTTAACACTTTTTGTTTTTCACAAAATAGAAAATGAAAAAAATTACATTTTCGTTAGCTAGCTGCAGCAAGTTTCACTCAAATAAAAGAAACCAGTCTTGCTAGAAGCACAGAAGAAAGTTCACTAACTTACTTCCAAGGAGTTATTCAATGAATGAATTGAATGAATAAATAGATGAAATAGGAGAAATCATGGCAATGATCAGCAACAAAGGTTTGATTAATCACTTAGTCAACTCAGAGGGATTTATTCAGGAACAAATGTCATCACCTCTTCCAGGAACTGTGCAGCATTGCCTGTTGCCACTGCTGACAAGGACACAGAAGCCTCCCTCTGGACTGCAGGCAGCCTGTTCAGTTAGTATAAAAAGAGAGGTGGCTTAGGTAACAGAGGTGCTACCAGTGAATGGTCTTGCTGGCATGAAAGTGGCAAGGGTAAAACCCAGGAATGCTGCTTCACTCACAGCTACATGTTGGAAGGCCATTCCTAGGAAGCCTATCTCATAAGACCTCACCCCCCTGGGTCCCTGAGGACATGGTGGCTAGATTCTGGGTGTTATACTTGATTTTAGTAGGACTAATACTGAAACTGAGCAGGACTCTGTGGGGCTCCTGGGCTTGGAAGACTTATCTGTGTCCTCTGTTTTCTGTTTGTATGAACTGAGGCTTCATTCAGCCTTCATGGGGCTTCTCTGATGGCTCAGATAGTAAAGAATCTACCTGCAATTATTCTACCCTAATAACTACAAAGAATCTACCTAGTTTGATCCCTAGGTGGGGAAAATCCACTAGAGAAGGGAATGGCAACCCATTCTAGTATTCTTGCCTGAAGAAGTTCATGGATAGAGGAGCCTGGTGGGCTACAGTCCTCGTGGTTGCAAAGAGTTGGACACAACTGAGTGACTAACAGAGAGCGCCTCCATGACCTTCCCGGAGTTTCAAGGGGCAGGTTCAAACAGTTGCTAATCAGGGAAGGAGGGTTGAGGAGACTAAGGAAGAGCAACCAAGAAACAAGAGCACAGACTTGAGGCAGGGCCTTGGTTCCTATTCAAGGGATACACACGACAATATCTTTGAGCTTTTAAGGGAACTAAAACCCCAACAAATGGAAGATGTTAACTACTTAATAGTTAACAAAGGAGTCCAAAATGCAGCACTTGGATGCAATCTCAAAAATGACAGAATGATCTCTGTTCATTCCCAAGGCAAACCATTCAATATCACGGTAATCCAAATCTATGCCCAGAGCAGTAACGCTGAAGAAGCTGAAGTTGAACGGTTCTATGAAGACCTATAAGACCTTCTAGAATTAACACCCAAAAAAGATGGCATTTTCATTATAGGGGACTGGAATGCAAAAACAGGAAGGCAAGAGATTCCTGGAGTAATAGGCAAATTTGGCCTTGGAGTACAGAATGAAGCAGGGCAAAGGCTAATAGAGCTTTGCCAAGAGAACACACTGGTCAGAGCACACAACCTCTTTCAACAACACAAGAGAAGAATCTATACATGGACATCACCAGATGGTCAATATTTAAATCAGATTGATTATATTCTTTGCAGCCAAAGATGGAGAAAGTCTATACAGTCAGCAAAAACAAGACCGGGAGCTGACTGTGGCTCAGATCATGAACTCCTTATTGCCAAATTCAGACTTAAATTGAAGAAAGTAGGGAAAACCACTAGACTATTCAGGTATGACCTAAATCAAATCATTTATGATTATACAGTGGAAGTGAGAAATAGATTTAAGGGACTAGATCTGATAGACAGAGTGCCTGAAGAACTATGGACAGAGGTTTGTGACATTGTACAGGAGACAGGGATCAAGACCATTCCCAAGAAAAAGAAATGCAAAAAGGCAAAACGGATGTCTGAGGAGGCTGTGAAAAAAAGAGAAGAGAAAGGCAAAGGAGAAAAGGAAAGATATACCTATCTGAATACATACAGAGTTCCAAAGAATAGCAAGGATAGATAAGAAAGCCTCCTCAGTGATCAATGCAAAGAAATAGAGGAAAACAATAGAATGGGAAAGACTAGAGATCTCCTCAAGAAAATCAGAGATACCAAGTGAACATTTCCTGCAAAGATGGGCTCAATAAAGGACAGAAATGGTATGGACCTAACAGAAGCAGAAGATATTAAGAAGAAGTGGCAAGAATACACAGAAGAACTATACAAAAAGGATCTATATGACCCAGAAAACTATGATGGTGTGATCACTCACCTAGAGCCAGACATCCTGGAATGTGAAGTCAAGTGGGTCTTAGCATCACTACGAACCAAGCTAGTGGAGGTGATGGAATTCCAGTTGAGTTATTTCAAATCCTAAAAGATGATGCTGTGAAAGTCTTGCACTCAATATGCCAGCAAATTTGGAAAACTCAGCAGTGGCCACAGGACTGGAAAAGGTCAGTTTTCATTCCAATCCCAAAGAAAGGCAATGCCAAAAAAATGTTCAAACTACCACACAATTGCACTCATCTCACACACTAGCAAAGTATTGCTCAAAATTCTCCAAGCCAAGCTTCAACAGTATGTGAACCACGAACTTCAGATGTTCAAGCTGGATTTAGAAAAGGCAGAGGAACCAGAGATCAAACTGACTCACTTGAAAAGACCCTGATGCTGGGAAAGGTTGAAGGCAGGAGAAGGGGATGACGGAAGGATGAGGTGGTTGGATGGCATCACTGACTCGATGGACATGAGTGAGTAACCTCTGGGAGTTGGTGATGGACAGGGAGGCCTGGCATGCTGCAGCCCACGGAGTCACAAAGTGTCGGACACGACTGATTGACTGAATTGAACTGAATTACTTAATAAAGCTTTCTTTATTCCGGAGAAGGTCAGAGCTTAATACCTTCAAGAACAACAGAAGTTCATCAGAACCCAGGTGTCCCACATTGTAGGCAGATTCTTTTACCATCTGAGCCACCAGGGAAGCCCAACAGGATATCACCTGAGGCCAAATTAAAAGATCAGGACCTGCATGTACCAGGATTCTTATCAGCAACCCCAGCTCTTGAACCATGGCTATAAAACTCCTCACCAAATCCCCCCAGGTCCGGACACATAGTTTTGAGGGCACAGCTTGCTGTTTCCCTCTTTGCTTGGCAAAGCAACAATGCTATTCTTTTCTACTTCACCCAAATCTCTGTCTTTGATTTCAATTCAGCACTACTGCACAGAGGCTGAGTTTTCAGCATCAATATGCTGATAGTCGTTCCCCCTGTCCCCCCGCCTCTGTCTTATCCTTTTATCCCCAGGGTCACAGGAATGGCATTGAATTAGCTTTTCTACTTCCAGTCTTGCCTGATAACCTGTCTTCTCACTGTAGCCAGTGATTTATCTGCAATGCACACCTCCTCCTGCTATTTCCTCCCTGCAATCCTGCAAGATTCTTGGGTGTCTACCTTCTCTCTCTCCAGCCCTGTCCCCATTCCCTACATCTCTGCTCTTATCTTTTGCTACCCTCAACACAAGCTTCCCAAAACCTAAAATTGACTAACTATCACTTTCACAGGACTCTGTTCTCGGGCCGGAGGCCTCAAAGGCAAGGCAGTGAGAGTGACCCCAGAATGTTTGGTGGAACTCTGGCAAGAGAATATTTTTGAAGCTCCCTTGGTGATTCTAATTCAGCCAGAGTTGCAAAACATGGTAACTTAAACCCTTTGTTTTAGAGATTTAAAAAAAAAAATTCAGGGAAGTTATCAGATTCATCCAGGGTCACATATCACGGGACTCTCTGTAACATTATTATTATTATTATCATTATTTTGGGGTCAAAATTACTTATTTCAAAATTTCCCTTTGACTTTGACTCTGTAAGATCTATAGACATGTTTCCAATTTGATGTAATGTTATTTTGAATTGGACACTGAGATTGTTGTAGCCAAGCATTCCGGGAAACAAACTCACTCAGAAGGACAATGCAGATAGTGGAGTGCAGTTTGTTACACCGGCGGGCCCAAGACAGAGTCTCCTCTTAGCCAAGGACCCCGACCAGTTTCTGTGAAAACCTTATATACCCTAAGTGTATGTACTCAAACTCACCTCCCCAAATTCTCTAAAACTAGGCTGAACAAAGGAAAAGAAAGATATGATCAAAGTTAACCCATGATTCATAAGCCTTAAGCCTAGGTAGTTAACAGTGGACAATTATCAATAGGCCTGTGGTCATATCCCAATAAGCATAATAGAATCTATGATTCTATTCGGTTACACAGATAATTAGGGTATTCTTTTAGGCGACGGAGAGTCTAGGTATGAGCACTGGGGCTCTTCCTTCCGGGGGCCTGGTTTTCCAGTTGTTATGTGGTTTCCGTGGATACTGGGCTCATAGCTCAAAGTCCACAGTCCAGCCCAAGACGGATTCCTGCTTTCAAGATGGAGCCTGTTCTGTCTGATTCCTCCGTCAAGATGGGGAAAACATCTTGTCACTGCTTGTCACTCTCTTATTCAGAATGACACTTCTGTCAGCTACTTCAAGTTGTCCTTTGGAAATCTACTTACTCAAAATTTTTACATGAAAACTTACTTTAGCAGAAGGTAAGGTGGGGCTCAGAAGTGCCTTAGTGTGTAGGAACAGTAACGTTCCTTATTTCAAATATGCTATTTGGAGCAAAAGAAAATTTTCTATGTAGCTCTTAAGAAAATGTTTTGTTAAAACCTTTGCAGCTCAATTTAACTAAAGTCTGGGTTTGTTTCTGGTCTTTTGTTTTTAAACTGCAAACAGACTTTGAGTTTCTTTCTGTTTCCCCATCATGCCTCATAACCGTCCACAATTAGGTTGTTAATGTTTTAGCCACAGAGCTGATCATCTGTTGTGTTAACAATTTATACCACATGCTGTCCCAGATTAGAGGGTGTGACGTTTGACTCTTCACTGGAATCACTACATAATGACAAGGCCGGTTTTTTGCCTTCCTCAGACACAACACAGCTAAGACAGCAGCCAAAGAGACAGATCTGCAATTGAAGACTCCAAAAAGTGAGTTCTACCTCTCCCTGAAAAGCTATCACTCTGAAGATATCATCAAAGGTCCTAGCCAGAGTACTCTAATTCAATAAACTAAATCACACCAAGATAAAGCCGACCGGCAAGACATGGAGGTGTAAGTGGCTTCATTCACTCTGGCTTAGGTTTTCAATTTATAAAAACCTCGTGATTCTTTTCTCCTTTGGAACAATTCAATTTTAAGGACATAAATCTAACTGTACTTACAAAACTGAAAAAAATGTTCAGGCTAACTATACACAGCGATAGTTTATTTGATTAACGTAGTAAGGTTTCATAGCTTGTTTTTGTGTGGGGGGGTGTTTGTGCATGTGTATTTTGCTGCCCTCTACTGGGAATAGAAGGAATGATCGGCAACACAATTTTGTAAAGCAACAAAACCTCAACCAAAAAAAAACAAAAAGGAAAAAGGCATTATATGCAGCTCCATCTCAACTGAAAGTCTCTTTATGATGGAAATGAAATAATTATCTGGTAAAGCTCTAAGAACCAGGATGAAAATACAGTTGATATAAATGGAACTAATGAAATGAAATACAGATAAAATGCCTGAAGGTGATTAGCCCCAAGGCTTTGTTGTTTGTTCTTGTTGTTCAGCGGCTGTCTTATCCAACGTTTGCGACCCCATGGACAGCAGCATACCAGGCTCTCCTGTCCTCCACGACGTCCTGGAGTTTGCTCAAATCCCCGTCCCTTGAATCCGTGACCTAACCATCTAGCTTCTGACATCCCTTCTCCTTTTGCCTTCAATGGTCTCCAACACCAGGGTCTTTTCCCATGAGTCAGCTCTTCCTTTGAGGTGGCCAAAGTATTGGAGCTTTAGCATCAGTCCTTCCAAAGAATATTCAAGGTTGATTTCCTTTAGGACTGACTACTTTGATCCCTTTGCAGTCCACGGGATTTTAGAATCATCTCCAGCACCACAAGTCAAAAGCATCAATTCTTCAGTGCTCAGCCTTCTTTGTGGTCCAACTCACATCTGTACATGACAACTGGAAAAATCATAGCTTTGACTATGGGGACCTTTGTCAGCAAAGTGATGTCACTGCTTTTTAATAAGCTATCTAGGTTTGTCATAGCTTTCCTTCCAAGGAGCAAGTGTCTTTTAACTTCAAATTGCTGACATTCCTTTGATCAGAGACAAAAAGCAAGGGAATCCCAGAAAAACATCTACTTCTGCTTCATTTAGTACATGAAAGCCTTTGACTGTGTGGGTCAAAAACAAACTGTGTAAAATTCTTAAAGAGATGGGAATATAGACCACCTGTGCTGAGAGACCCATATGTGGATCAAGAAGCAACAGTTAGAATTGGACTTGGAACCACTGACTTGTTCAAAATTGGGAAAGGAGTGTGTCAAGGTTGTATATTGTCACCCTGCTTATTTAACTTCTAAGCAGAGTGTATCATGCAAAATACCTTGGATGAATCAAAAGCTGGAACCAATATTTCTGGGAGAAATATCAACAACCTCAGATATGCAGATGGTTCCACTCTAATGGCAGAAAGTGAAGAGAAACTAAAGAGCCTCTTAATGAAGGTGAAAGATTAGAGTGAAAAAACTGACTTGAAACTCAATATTATAAAAAACTAAGATCATGGCATCTGTTCATATCACCTCATGGCAAATAGAAGGGGGTTAAGTGGAGCAGTTTCAGATTTTATTTTCTTGGGCTTCAAAATCACTGTACACAGCGACTGTAGCCACAAAATTAAAAAGTGCTTGCTCTTGGAAGGAAAGCTATTAAAAGGCAAAGATGACACTTTGCTGACAAAGGTCTGTAGAGTCAAAGCTATGGTTTTTCCAATAGTCATGTATGTATGGATGTGAGAGCTGGATGTAAAGAAGACTGAGCACCAAAGAATTGATGCTTTCAAACTGTGGTTCTGGAGAAGACTTTTTAAAGTCCCTTGGACTGAAAGGAGTTCAAACCAATCAATCCTAAAGGAAATCAACCCTGAATATTCATTGGAGGCACTGACACTAAAGCTGAAGCTCCAATACTTCAGCCACCTGATGCAAAGAGCCGACTCACTGAAAAAGGAGTTGATGCTGGGAAAGACTGAAGGCGAAAGGTAAAGGGGGTGAGATGGTCAATAGCATCACTGACTCAGTGGCCATGAATTTGAGCAAACTCCAGGAGATCGTGGGGGACAGGGAAGCCTGACATGCTGCAGTTCAGATCAGATCAGATCAGTCGCTCAGTCGTGTCTGACTCTTTGCGACCCCATGAATTGCAGCACCCCAGGCCTTCCTGTCCATCACCAACTCCTGGAGTTCATCCAGAGTCACATCCATCGAGTCAGTGATGCCATCCAGCCATCTCATCCTCTGGCGTCCCCTTCTCCTCCTGCCCCCAATCCCTCCCAGCATCAGAGTCTTTTCCAATAAGTCAACTCTTCGCATGAGGTGGCCAAAGTACTGGAGTTTCAGCTTTAGCATCATTCCTTCCAAAGAACTCCCAGGGCTGATCTCCTTCAGAATGGACTGGTTGGATCTCCTTGCAGTCCAAGGGACTCTCAAGAGTCTTCTCCAACACCACAGTTCAAAAGCATCAATTCTTCAGCGCTCAGCCTTCTTCACAGTTCAACTCTCACATCCATACATGACCACAGGAAAAACCATAGCCTTGACTAGACGGACCTTTGTTGGCAAAGTAATGTCTCTGCTTTTGAATATGCTATCTAGGTTGGTCATAACTTTCCTTCCAAGGAGTAAGCGTCTTTTAATTTCATGGCTGCAGTCACGAAAAGTCATAGAAAAGTCAACTTTTCTATGGTTTTAGAAAAGGCAGAGGAACCAGAGATCAAATTGCCAACATCTGCTGGATCATAGAAAAAGCAAGAGAGTTCCAGAAAAACATCTATTTCTGCTTTATTGACTATGCCAAAGCCTTTGACTGTGTGGATCACAATCAACTGTGGAAAATTCTTCAAGAGATGGGAATACCAGACCACCTGATCTGCCTCTTGAGAAATTTGTATGCAGGTCAGGAAGCAACAGTTAGAACTGGACATGGAACAAAGGACTGGTTCCAAATAGGAAAAGGAGGTCATCAAGGCTGTATATTGTCACCCTCTTTATTTAACTTATATGCAGAGTACATCATGAGAAACGCTGGACTGGAAGAAACACAAGCTGGAATCAAGATTGCTGGGAGAAATATCAATAACCTCAGATATACAGATGACACCACCCTTATGGCAGAAAGTGAAGAGGAACTCAAAAGCCTCTTGATGAAAGTGAAAGTGGAGAGTAAAAAATTGGCTTAAAGCTCAACATTCAGAAAACAAAGATCATGGCATCCGGTCCCACCACTTCATGGGAAATAGATGGGGAAACAGTGGAAACAGTGTCAGACTTTATTTTTCTGGGCTCCAAAATCACTACAGATGGTGACTGCAGCCATGAAATTAAAAGATGCTGCAGTTTATGGGGTCACAAAAAGCTGGACACAACTTAGTGACTGAACAACAAATACTACTAAAATTCCTCTTTTAATATGTGAAGAAATTTAGGCACAAGTAGATAAAGACATTTCCTGAAGACTCCTACTAGAAAAAGAAAGTGGAAATTTGAACCCAGGCAACCTCACTACAGAAGCCATGCCCTTGTAACTACACTAAGAGGCATGCGAGACACTAGTGCACCGTTGTGGTCAAAATACTTGTAGAACAAACTCATCCACGTCCTCATTCTTCCAACATCTGTATTTTATGAGTTAGTCTAAAATTAGTGAGAGTTGGACTGTGAAGAAAGCTGAGCACCAAAGAATTGATGCTTTTGAACTGTGGTGTTGTTGGAGAAGACTCTTGAGAGTCCCTTGGACTGCAAGGAGATCCAACCAGTCCATTCTAAAGGAGATCAGTCTTGGGTGTTCTTTGGAAAGACTGATGCTAAAGCTGAAACTCCAGTACTTTGGCCACCTCATGCGAAGAGTTGACTCATTGGAAAAGACCCTGATGCTGGGAGGGATTGGGGGCAGAAAGAGAAGGGGATGCCAGAGGATGAGATGGCTGGATGGCATCACTGACTCGATGGACGTGAGTCTGGGTGAACTCCTGGAGTTGGTGATGGACAGGGAGGCCTGGTGTGCTGCGATTCATGGGGTCGCAAAGAGTCGGACACAACTGAGCGACTGAACTGAACTGAATTTGTTAGGCAAGAATATATTAACACATACTCTCTACCATGATAAATTACAGAAATATTTCACCTTTAGATAACAATTTTGAAAGCAGATACTGAAAGTAAATATGATTTTTGTTCCCTAGGTTTTGTTTTCAGTTCTCCAGATTTTGCTCATTTTCATTCCCTTTACACGACTTGGCCTGCTAATGTCTCCTAGCCTTCCAATCTCAGTTTATAATCATGGCTTTAAGGGAGTTTTCCCCACCCTCATCTGTTTCACAGCTTCAGCTCCCATATGTAACACCACACACAGGGTGGCTTACACAATAGAAACGGATTTACTCTTGGTCCTAGAGGCTGAAAGCGCAAGATCAATGCTGGTGATCCTCCTGGCTTCTTTTAAAGTATTTATGTGTTTGTCCATGCCAGGTCTCAGCTGTAGCATAAGGACCTTTGGTTTTCCTTGCGGCTGTGGGATCTTGCTATTGCGGCACAGGAAGTCTTGGCTGTGGCATGTGGGGTTTAGTTCCCTCAGCAGCAAATGAACCTGGGCCCCCTGCACTGGGAGCAAGGTGTCTTAGCCACTGGACCAGCAGGGAAGTCCTTGGCTTTTTTTTTTTAATGCAACTTTTTTAACATTGAAATACAGTTGATTTACAATTATTGTGTTAGTTTTAAGTACACAGCAAAGTGATTCAAGTATACATGGATATACAAATACATATTATATTTTACAATCTGTTCCATTGAAGGTTATTACAAGATATGTGCTATCCAGCAGGTTCTTGTTGTTATCTATTCTATATATAGTAGTGTGTGTCTCTTAGTCCCAAACTCCTAATTTGTCCCTCCTCCTTCCTTTCCCCTTTGGTAACCATAAGGTTGTTTTCTGTCTGTGAATATATTTCTGTTTGAAAATAGTTCATTGGTATTGTTTCATCATTTTCTGTCTGGCTTATTCAGATGTATGATAATTTCCTGGCTCTCAAATCACTGTCTTCTCACTGTGTGCTTACGTCGGCTTTCCTCACAGGCAGACATATGAGAAGAGGCCACTGATTGTACAGGATTAGTATACCATTCTTATGAACTTATCTAACCATAATCACAGCCTAAAACCTTAATTTCCAAACAGAGTCCCATAGGGAGTTAGGGTTTCAACACATGAATTTGGAATCGACACAGTTTAGTCAATAGCATCATCCTATACACTTATATGGGCTTCCCAGGTGATGTTAATGGTAAAGAATTCACTTGCCAATGCAGGAGACAGATGTGCGTCCAATTCCTGGGCCGGGAAGATCCCCTGTAGGAGGGCATGGCAACCCACTCCAGTATTCTTGCCTGGAGAATCCCATGGACAGAGAAGCCCGGGGGGCTACGGTCCATGGGATCACAGGAGTTGGACACGACAGAAGTGGCTTAGCATGCATGCGTGCATACATTTCTATAGCACTTTCTCCTGTTTTAGAATGATTATAGAGCAATCCCCTGTTGCTCTGTTTCTTTTTAGACATGAGTGTCCTCATGCCAGACCACATGACTACGTCCCCACTGTGTCCCTGGCCAGTTCTGTGCACTTCACAGCCATGTGAAACTGAGCAGGATCTTGTGGGGCTCCTGAACACGGAAGCTTTTCTGTCCCGTTTCTTGTTTGTAGGGGACAGCCTCCAACCTCCATGACCTTCCCTGAGTCCAAACAGCAAGTTCAAACAGTCACTAATCAGGGAAGGGAAGGGATGCAGAGACAAGGGAGGAGCAGTCAGGAAACACCAGCACAGCCCTGGGGCAGGGTCCTGGTCCCCCAGGAACTAAAGCCCCCAATATATGGCAGATGTCAGCATTCTTCATTCCAGAGAAGACCACCCGGGGCCAGATTAAAGGAACCAGAGAAGCTCATCAAGAGATCAAGAGGTCACCTGAGACTGGATTAGAGGAATGCAGACCCTGCACACACCGCACCGTATCAGCAACGCTGCCTTTGAATCATTGCAATAAAAACTCCTCACCAAATCCTCCCAGGTTGAGACACACAGCTTCCGAGGACAAGAGCCCACTATGTCCCCTTCTGCCTGTCAAAGCAATAAAACTATTCTTTTCTATTTTACCCAAAACTCTGTCTCTGAGATTCAATTTAGCACTGGAAAACAGAGGCTGAGTTTTCAGCATCACGTGTGCTCCAAGCTGGTTGAAGGAACAAGGGCAGAAGGGTTCCCATTCTGCCCCTTCACCAGGTCTCCCAGAAAATGGTATAATTAGCAGGGGGGAGTAGCTTGGTCAGGTCTAAGAGACACCTGGGGCCTTGCTGGAGACAGAACACCAAAACAAGCCTTAAGCTGATTCAGCTGCTGAATGTATGGGCTTCAGGCCTCTCCAAGGTCCTCATCAAAGTCACAGAAGGACATGTCATCAATTAAGCTAAACTCTGGTCCACCAGCCATTCCTGGGCCAGGAAGCAGGGGCTTTATCTGCCCAGGCGAGTGGCACACAACCCAGTTTCTATGTTCTTATTTCATGTGAATCAGTCATTTAAAAATAGGGTAAATAATTTAATAAATTATACCCACTGAATAAATGATCACTGCGATGCATAATAAACTCAAAATCAGTTATAAGTAAGTATTAAAAAATGCTGCATTCAGGCTTTTACAAAATTTTATTGTACTTTGAATAACAAGCATGTAACAAATTTAGAGCATGATAAGGATGGAATATCTCAAGTTACATTCCTTACAAAAGCATTAAGTACAGTACACAAAGATTGTTTAAAATATTTTAAAGTCTGCTAAAAAATTATCAAGACATCCTAGGATCTATGGAGTTACCTTTCCTGTCAACTAGAGCACTGACTCCCATTAGCTTTGCTACAATAAAAGTTAACATATATGAACATACACATATAGTAAATGAAATGGAAAATGAAGGCATGCAACAAACATTCCAATTACTAAGCAGGTATGAAGAAGAAAGTATTTTTAGTGTTTCTGAACTCATGATTCCTTTGAACATATTAACCAGGTCTAATGAACCTTTTTCTCCAGAATGTTTTTAATGGTTCATATTTAGACCATTCCCAATGCAATCATTACTGTTTTTCAGCATCATCATTCATTGAATCATCTGAGAATTTGCAAATGGAGTAAGAAACACATTAATCTCTTTCACAGGTGATATTCAAAACACCGAACGACCAACAGTCCATCACCCCTGTCTGATAAGCACAGACACTGGAATAGTGCTCATGTGGTGATGCAGTCTGTTCCCAAGCTGAATATCAGCCCTGATCTCATTTCCCGCGGCCAGATGCACGTTTCAGCTAATGTAGAAGAATGAGCTATGAAACATGAAATTCACACAGACAAGAAATTGAACTCAAATACTCTGCTGCACGGAGGCTGAACGTGAAACTTTTCACAGTGACTGCAACTGACTGGCTGACAGGCGATGGTGGGTTGTTTTTTTTTATATTCAACTTTGATTAAAACAAATGGACTCACAGGAAACCCTTGAGATTTAGTTAATGCTACCAATCTCAAGGCTCCGAAGAACTGAGGAGCCTTTAAAATCAGTATACGTGACCTTTTCTATATTTTTCCTTAAGGAAAAAAGAATAATAAAAACACCGAGGTACTTGAGTTTCTTTTCAAGGGATTACTGTTGTTATCTTCCTGAGATGCAAAGACCACAAAAGAAGAGCACCATGCCGAGGCTGCTGGACGAGGCACCAGAAACTAATAGTTTGGTCCTTTT
Organism: Bubalus kerabau; assembly: GCF_029407905.1. Lineage (NCBI taxonomy): Eukaryota > Metazoa > Chordata > Mammalia > Artiodactyla > Bovidae > Bubalus > Bubalus kerabau. Next base: position 47,737,383 of record NC_073626.1, read on the forward strand.
CGAAAGGGGTCTCTTCCAACAATGACACTAAAACACAGCGATGGATCACAGATGCCCGGGGCGCCTGGCTGTCCTTGGATTCCGGGTTTTCCGTGGTCTCCATCTTTGCCGGGGAGGCCTGGGTCTCCAGGAGGACCTTCTTTGCTTATTCCCGGGGGGCCCTCTGGACCTATGATGGAACATTAGCAACATATGAACACAGAGTTCGTTTCTGGTGCTGACACAGCTGAATCTGTAAGACATGTAAACTGGAAAAAAGACTCTCTTCAACATTTTACATATTTGCACTCAAAGTGGAAAGAGAAGGAATCCTCTTGATAATTCTATATGCCTTCCATTTGGAAAAGAACTATCCAAAAATAATTTTCCAAAACTAAGCCAAGCTGTGTTATTACAGAAATCATGCAGCTAATGAAGACACAGAGCTAACATTTTAAGATTTCAATTTGTGGATTTCACAATTTAAAAAATTTCCATTTTAAGATTTCAATTTGTGGCTAAACTATTTCTTACTTTCAGCTTACTTTTGCCAATATTATTTTAAATTTGCCAGTAATATATCAGTAAGTGAAAACTTTAATGAAGTCACTTTTGTGCCATATTTGCAGTCAAAAAGATTATTTTCATTATAGGTATATAGTTTCCACATTGAAATACATTGTCATTAGCATAATATCATAATAATCCATACACAAAGGTATTATAACACCAATTTGTAAACCATAATTTAGTTCAACTAGCATGCTCAAAGAAAGGAAAATTAAATCAAGACACTGGCCTTTTAAAGTTGGTGACCGAAATATTTAGGTTTGGGGATGGAGCAATGTGGTTTGGGAGCACTCTCTATCACTAATAGTTCCTGCTATTACCACTAATAAATGTTTATTCGACACTTACTGCTGCTGCTGCCAAGTCGCTTCAGCCGTGCCCGACTCTGTGCGACCCCATAGACGGCAGCCCACCAGGCTCCCCCGTCCCTGGGATTCTCCAGGCAAGAACACTGGAGTGGGTTACCATTTCCTTCTCCAATGCATGAAAGTTGTTCAAAACGCTTTGCATACAAATTATTGAATCATCTGCTCCACCTAAAAGCCTCAAAAAGTAGTAACATCTAAAATAATAATGATGATACACATTTATTGAAAACATAGCTTTGGTTGTCATACACTGTCTGAAGGCACAACGTATATTAACTCATTTAATCATCCAACAGTGTCATGATACAAAGAAAGCCCATGCTTTTGAACTATGATGTTGCAGAAGACTCTTAAGAGTCCCTTGGGCTGCAAGGAGATCCAACCAGTCCATCCTAAAGGAAATCACTCCTGAATATTCATCAGAAGGACTGATGCTGAAGCTGAAACTCCAATACTTTGGCCACCTGATGTGAAGAGCTGATTCATATGAAAAGACCCTGATGTTGGGAATGATTGAAGGCAGGAGGAGAAGGGGACAGCAGAGGATGAGATGGTTGGATGTCATCACCGACTCAATGGACGTGAGTTTAGTAAACTCCGAGAGTTGGTGACAGACAGGGAAGCCTGGTGTGCTGCAGTTCATGGGGCTGCAAAGAGTCGGACACAACTGAGCGAACGAACTGAACTGAACTGAAATAACATCTTATCACTATTTTACAAATGAGAAAACTGAGGGAAAGCAAAGTTAACACAGCTAGCAGAGTTTGGCTTTTGAGTCCATTTCAGCTTTATTTTGTGTCCCTGAGAATCATAAAGATAAGATAGTGATACAGACAGTGATATACATTAGATAGGCATGAGCAACTGAAACCATATGAGAGCTAGTCTAAGGAGTGGTATTCTAAAGAATCGAAATGAAAAATGAGAGGGAATCTTGAATGATTCATGAATGTAATATAGGATAAAACTTCTAGTAGTTAGATCTCAATGTGCTGAATGTGAATCACTCAAAAAAGGAAAGAAAAGTCTTGATTTCAAATCTTTGGACATAGATCTATGGCGATTTTTCTAAAGCAAAATGTGCAGGACACTTATGAGCATCACCAGTTCTTACCTGGGGGACCAGGAGGACCTTGTGCTCCAGGGTACCCAAGTCCTTGGCTCCCCTTTGCCCCGTTCCGTCCAGGGAGGCCTGCAGAGTGTCAGAGAGGTGAATAAGCTTACTTTTCCCATAAAATCACTTCCTCCTAGATTGTTTCTTTCAAAGCTGTTAATATATACATTAAAGAAAAATAAATCTTTAAAAAAAGTTTCACCTACTTATTATTACTTACCACCTATTTATTATTACTAATGGGAAAGAGAATTTTTTAAGCCACAAGTTTTAAAATGATTAATGGTCTAGAAACATAATGAGATTAAATATTAAGAAAGGAAAATTATTGGAATTAATTTTGAAATTATTTAGCCCTTTCTGTTAATCATAGCTGTTCCTTTGATGAAATATCTAAATTATTCAAATCATATTAAATTAAAAGGAAATAATTATCAACCAACATTTCACATAAACATTCAGAGGCAAAGAGCAGTTAAGTTATGGCCTACTATTAGAAAGTTTGGTTGCAGAACCTAATTTTTTTTTCTTTAAGATTTTTTTTTAATGTGGACCATTTTTAATGTTTTTATTGCATTTGACACAACACTGCCTCCACTATTTTTTTTCTTAATTTTTTTATGGTTGGCAACATTTTTATTTATTTTTTTAACCATTTATCATTTATTTATTATTATTATTATTATTATTATTATTATTTTTACTTGACAATATTGTATTGGTTTTGCCATACATCAACATGAATCCACCACGGGTGTACACGTGTTCCCCATCCTGAACACCCCTCCCTCCTCCCTCCCCATACCATCCCTCTGGGTCATCCCAGTGCACCAGCCCCAAGCATCCTGTATCCGGCATCAAACCTGGACTGGCGATTCGTTTCTTTTATGATATTATACATGTTTCAGTGCCATTCTCCCAAATCATCCCCCCCGCTCCCTCTCCCACAGAGTCCAAAAGACTGTTCTGTACATCAGTGTCTCTTTTGCTGTCTCGCATACAGGGTTATCGTTACCATCTTTCTAAATTCCATATATATGCGTTAGTATACTGTACTGGTGTTTTTCTTTCTGGCTTACTTCACTCTGTATAATAGGCTCCAGTTTCATCCACCTCGTTAGAACTGATTCAAATGTATTATTTTTAATGGCTGAGTAATACTCCATTGTGTATATGTACCACAGCTTTCTTATCCATTCATCTGCTGATGGACATCTAGGTTGCTTCCATGTCCTGGCTATTATAAACAGTGCTGTGATGAACATTGGGGTACACGTGTCTATTTCAATTCTGGTTTCCTCAGTGTGTATGCCCAGCAGTGGGATTGCTGGGTCATAAGGCAGGGGAGATACCATGATCACTATTTTTTTTTTTAAAGTTTTAGTTTTTTGGCCCCAAGACATGAGGGACTGCAGTTCATTGACCAGGGATCGAACCTATGCCCCATGTATTAGAAGGTTAAGCCTGAACCACTGGACCACCAGCAAAGTCTCTAATTTTTCTTATAATAGAAAACAATGTTGAATACAGTAACAGATGTTACCAAAGTCAAAATAAAGGAAATGGTGTCTGTGATGTTCTATTAAAAGACATTATTGGACTCAAGCAAAATTTCTAAGTTCATTGTCAACATTTTCTGATTTACAAGTTCACATGCTTCATAACCTTGAACTTTCTCTCTTGACTTTAGGATATGCTTTCAAAAAATACAATAATTATTCTTTAACTCAGTTGACAAATTATTTAAAGATGTAGGGATAGAAACATTTTTTTGTCTTCAAGAAGACAAACATGAACTCTTGTCTATTAAATCACTTTAAGAGGTGAATACAAAAAAATATATTTTTCTGTTGTTCATTTGCTTACACATACAAACTAAGTACCTTTTAATCCTTTGGCACCTGGGCGTCCTGGAGCTCCCATTAATCCGGGAACACCATCTCTTCCTGGCAAACCAGGGAATCCTCGGGGACCTTCTGGGCCCATGGGACCAGGTGGCCCTGGAATACCAGGGGAGCCGTGCTGGGGCTGGCAATGATCACAGCTTTGAATTCTTCCACTTTGAAGTAAGACAGGTAACTGGGCTTGAAAGCAAAGAAACCCCCACCCTTATGTTTAAATGGTGAATGGACATTAATAATATCACTCATAATTTTAAAAAAAGATTTACAGATGCTTAACTCTTGGCCAATAACTTCATTTCTAGAAATTTAACTAGGAAATATCCATTGCTATTTACAATAATTTTATTGTGGAAATTGCTTCAAATAAGGGGGAAAAGTACCTCCCTAAAAGAAACTGTTAAATTATAAGTGTCATATTGGGGAATAAAATTACTAGAATTACGTCAGAAAATAAAATTTAATCAATGGTGAAATAATGATAAATTACTTTATGAAAAAGATTACAAACGTTACATGTAAAAATACTTATGTAGGACAGACAAAGATGGATAAATGTCCTTTATTTTCTTCTTTATCTTACTTATACTTTTATAATTTCTACAAAAATATTTATATTACTTCTGAAATTTGAAAGTTATTAAAATCTGTATGTTTGAGACTTACCTCTTAATACATCAGTGCAAACTTGTCGAATAAACTGTTCTGAAAATTCTCTCCCCTGCATCAAATTATTAGGGGTTATAACATGGACATGTCAAGTACAAAGAATGAAAACATAAAAACTGTGAAAGAAGCAGAATACATACAGGTTTCCCATCCATTCCTGGGGGGCCGGGATCACCTGGTTGCCCAGGTGGCCCCTGGGGGCCCGGGGGCCCCATCTGACCATCCACCCCAGACTCTCCTTTGGCTCCAGTGGCACCTCGGGCACCAGGCTCTCCCTTTTCACCCAACTAAAAACAAGAGAAATCGTCAGAAGTTCTATTTAAATATTTCAGGAGGTATAATTGCACCATAAAAGTCCTCAAGAACACAGATATGAATAAATACAAACATATATCTAAATTATACAGGTAACTGCTGGGAAACACCATAATTGATCAGGAGGGAAATTTCATACCATATTAAACAGCAATTTATCCATCCAATCAACCACCCATCCAACCCTACAAATAACTGTTACTTAGTACATATATTGATTAGGCGATATGCATAGTACCAGAGACACATCAGTGACCGCGACAGTCTTGTTCCCACAGAGTTTAAATTCTAGTGGTAGGCATAGAAATGCACAATAGTCCTCACTGGAAAATACGCAGAAAAACAGTTCCTAATTTAGAATAGGAATCAATACTATTGACAAATGCGTACCATTTCATACCTAATTCAGTGAACCTGCAAATTCTGAAAATCTCTATTTAGGAACTATTAAAGAACATGAAAGATATTTTCTGTTTGGAATGTCAACAGCTAGATTTATTTATACAGTACTGAAAATTAAGCGCTGAGGACTGGACAGCATAATACAAGAAGAAACATACCTCTCCTTTTGCACCGTGATGGCCTTGAATTCCCTTTAAAAATTAATAGGAAAAAAATGTGCAAGTTACAGTACTAGCAATGTGGCATGTACCCTTTAGACATATTTAATCAAACTTTAATTTTTGGTTTGGAAGACAGCAATAGTAATAGTGGCAAAATTATATATACAACAGACCTTTTTAAAGGAGACTAATGACCAGGAAATATACTAAATGAATAATATAAAAGGGTTAATTTACATAACTTTCATTCATCTATATGAATATTTTCATATGATGAAGGTCAAATATGTAGGTTAGAGTGGCATTCTATCTGAATTCTTTTAAAACTCTACTCTTATTTTAAAATATATTACCAGTTTAAGGAAAATTAAAACTCAACTCAGAGAATATATCCAATATTTAATAATAATTATAAATGGAGTATAGCCTTTAAAAATTGCAAATCACTATATTGTAAACCTTATATATAATTGTACACTAACTATACTTCAATAAAAAGCTCAAATCAGTTTAAAAAAAAGGAATATTTATTCTTTTATTCAGTGATTAAGATTCTATTTTTTTTCAAATTTGTATTCTTAAAGTTAAATTTTGTTTGAGTACTATAGATAAACAATGGGTTAAAGAAAAGATAACATAGGGAAGAAAAACATACTGTCCTATGCTTAAGTCACTCATGGCTGGAAATTCAGAGATTAGGAAAGCAGCATGTTAGTGTGAAGTCAAGTGGGCCTTAGGAAGCATTACTATGAACAAAGCTAGTGGAGATGATTCAATTGCAGCTGAGCTATTTCAAATCGTAAAAGATGATGCTGTGAAAGTGCTGCACTCAATAAGGCAGCGAATTTGTAAAATTCAGTAGTGGCCACAGGACTAGAAAAGGTCAGTTTTCGTTCCAGTCTCAAAGAAGGGCAATGCCAAAGAATGTTCAAACTACTGTACAATTTCACTCATTTCACACGCTAGCAAGGTAATGCTTAAAATCCTTCAAGCCAGGCTTCAACAGTACATGAATTGAGAACTTCCAGGTGTATGAGCTGGATTTAGAAAAGGCTGAGGAACCAGAAATCAAGTTGCCCACATCTACTGAATCAGAGAAAAAACAAGAGAATTCCAGGAAACGATCTTCTTCTGCTTCAATGACTACATGAAAGCCTTTTACTGTGTGGATCACAAAAATCTGTGGAAAACTCTTAAAGAAATAGAAATGCCAGATCACCTTACTTGCCTCCTGATAAACCTGTAAGCAAGTCAAGAAGCAATAGTTAGAACTGGACATGGAACAAAGGACTGGTTCAAAATTGGGAAAGGAGTACATTAAGGTTATAAATTGTCACCCTGCTTATTTAACTTATATGCAGAGCACATTAAGCAAAACACTGGGCTGGATGAAGTACAAGCTAGAATCAAGATTGCCGGGAGAAATAGCAATTATCTCAGATATGCAGATGACACCACCCTTATGGCAGAAAGGGAAGAACTAAAGACCCTCTTGATGAACGTGAAAGAGGAGAGTGAAAAAGTTGGCTTAAAACTCAACATTCAGAAAACTAAGATCATGGCATCTGGTCCCATCACTTCATAGGAAATAGATGGGTAAACAGTGGAAACAGTGATAGACTTTATTTTCTTGGGCTTCAAAATCACTGCAGATTGTGACTGCAGCCATGAAGTTTAAAAATGCTTGCTCCTTGGAAGAAAAGTTATGGCCAACCTAGACAGTATATTAAAAGGCAGAGACATTACTTTGCCATCAAAGGTCCAGACTCTAGTCAAAGCTATGGTCTTTCCAGTAATCATGTATGGATGTAAGAATTGGACCATAAAGAAGGCTGAGTGTCAAACTGATGCTTTTGAATTGTGGCACTGGAAAAGACTTGAGATTTCCTTGGACTGCAAGGAGATCAAACCAGTCCATCCTAAAGGAAATCAGTCCTGAATGTTCACTGAAGGACTGATGCTGAAGCTGAAAGCTCCAATACTTTGACCACCTGATGTGAACAGCCAACTCAATGGAAAAGATCCTGATGTTGGGAAAGATTGAGGGCAGGGGGAGAAGGGGACGACAGAGGATGAGATGGTTCGATGTCATCATCAACTCAAAGGGCATGAGTTTGAGGAAACTCTGGGGTATAGTTAAGGACAGGGAAGCCTGATATGCTGCAGTCCATGGGGTTGCAAAGAGTCAGACACGACTTAGCGACTGAACAACACAAATTTTGTACAATGGGCTTCTCAAGTGTCACTAGTGCTAGAGAACCCGCCTGCCGATGCAGGAGACCCAAGAGATGCAGGTTTGATCCCTGGGTTGGGAAGATCCCCTGGAGGAGGCACGGCAACCCACTCCAGTATTCTTGCCTGAAGAATCCCATGGACAGAGGAGCCATAGGAGAGTGAGACATGACCGATGCAACGTAGCATGCATATGTGCATGTTGACCAATACGGCAGTTTTTTCTTCCCATGATATAACCTAGGGCCCTTTACCTGAAGCTTTCTCACCATCACAATCATGGGATACATCTGAATGGTTCCTTTAAAGTTTTTCCTCTTATCTTTTACATAGTCATTCCAATGACATTTTTGAGAGATGATAAGAACCTTTAGGAAATACACTAGAATTTTTTGTTTTTGAAATTCATTGTACATTCAGGCTCCAAAATCACCCAATATTAGTTTAGAACAAAGGGTAGAGCTTTCACAATACACAGGAGGGATTTCATTAATCAACTTTATTATTTTTTATTGAAATATAGTTGATCATTAATCAACTTTTAAAGTTAAAAATTTGTGTTCTGCAATTCAATATAAAATTCAGTGTATAACATCTCAATATGAAACTCAGTGTATAACAAACATTTCCATGTATAACAATGAAGTTTGAGGATTTATGTTGATTTATTTCCAGGTTCCTTCAACATGAAGATACAAATGAGGCAGAAGAAAAAATTAGGGAAAAATCAATGTTTGGCACAGAATAAGGGAGATTCTCAAAACTTGAGCATAAAGACACTAAATTTTAGTTTTCATATAAAAATCAATCAGTGAGTAAAACACTCTCTGTCAAGCCATTCTTTAAATATAGAGGTTTCTGAAGAAATGCAGAGATGTCCCCTACCAGATAGAATCCTGCAATTGGATCCAGGTAAGGGGAAAGATAAAAGATAAAAGGATAAAAGCTCCCAGGACTAGAAGCAAATTAGAGCTGAAACTGAAAACAGCTGTCAGCTGAGAATCCACTTAGATGATCTTGTGAGAGAAACATTTGCTTGGACCCCATTCATAACAAGAAGGCCAAAAAAAATCAAATCATACACGTGCAGCACTTGGGAGGATGACAGGTAACTTAGGGCTTTGTTGACTTAGAGGGGTGGGACAACCGCTCAGCCGCTGAGAGCCCACAGCTGCCCCGACCCCTCTGCAGACTCGGGTCATGGCGGTGGAAACGCAGCTTCCAACCCACCCAGGACAGAGCTTTCCAGCAAACCCAAATCCTGCCTTGGGGGAGGCAGACTTGCTTTTTCTCTTGGGAAGTGAGAAAAAAAAAAAAAAGAAGAAGATGTTAAGGGAACCTTGCCAAGGGTGTCATCTGTCAACCAGTGAGCTAGCCGCCAAATTGTGCGCTCAGAATCCAAAGGAAATAGGCTCCTATCGGAGATTCTGTGAGTAAAAGGTGGGAGGACCGGCCGGTGTCGTGGAGGCTGACGCATGGAGAGGTGAGGCTCTCCTGTGAGAAGAGCCGTGCACAGATGCTGTGTGGTTAACCCGGGGAAGCAGAGCAGGGAGGCGAGGAGCAGGAACAGAGCTGCCTGTCATCCGGCGGTTTACCATGGGGCGAAGGGGCCCAAACTGAGGAGACCTTTCTTCCTGACCGTCACTGCACACGGGCGGACTCGGTCCTGTGCGCTCTCAGTGACGCCTGCTCTGAAGCTCAGCTTCTAGGCTCTCAATTTCCCGACACCCAGCGCTCGCCTTTCATCTAAGACGCGCCCGGAGCCCTGTGCTTTCAAACACATGCCTTCCCACCCGCCAGGGCCCCTCCCATTCCTCCAAGAGGGGGACCCAGAAACTCTGCCCTTGGAGCCGTCACCTCACGATTTCATCCCCCTACCTCCAGAATCAGTGCAACTACGGATTCTGCCTTATGCCCACACTCCCTATCAGTTGGATGATTTTATTTGTCCAGTTCGGCTCTGACTTAACCTACACGCCACGTGACAATCTCACAGAAACATGGCTTCAGAGGAGGAGTTTAGTCAAAGAGGAAGAAAGTTAGCGCTGAAGCACACAGGTTACTACGTGTAAGACAGATAGCTGGTGGGACGTTGCTGTGGAGCTCAGCCTAGAGCAATGGGATGGGGCTGGGAGGCAGGCTCAAGAGGGAGGGGATATATGTGTGTTTATGGCTGGTTCACATTGTCAGACAGCAGAAACCAACACAACATTGTAAAGCAATTATACTCCTATTAAAATTTTTCTTAAAAAGGAAGAAAAGCATGTATTATATATCCATTCCATGACAGTTCCCTGAGATGAGATTGACACATCCGTAGGGTAGCAAATTGTGTCTTTGAACAAACTAGAGGGAAACAAGTCGATTCTTTTACTACACAGGGCCTCAACTGCTCACATTTTAAGAAGAAAATAAAAACTCAGCAATAGGTACAGAGATGCTGCTATGAACGGCTGCCTTGGGCCATTACTACTCCAAGAAGCAGGTGGAATTGTCTACCTTCAGTCATTTTTTAAAATGTGGACCGTTTTTAAAGTCTTTATTGAGTTTATTACAACATTGCTTCTGTTTTTACATTTTGGATTTTGGCTCAGAGACATGTGAGATCTCAGCTCCCTGACAAGGGATTGAAACACCACCTCCTGCACGAGAAGGCTAAGTCCTGATCACAGGACACCAGGGAAGCCCCGGCCTTTAGTCATTTACTTGGTCAGAAATAAGTATTGAAAGTCAAGTTTCCCAGCCACAGAGAGTATCAGCATGGGAAAATAAAAATATAAATCAAACAATTAAAGCAAGCCCTGATCACCATCACCACGAGGATTCTCGTCCCTGTGCACTTAGAATGCACGCCACACCTCCCCTTCTCCTCACTCATTTTTATTTGCAAGTAACTCTCTCTCAGTCTTGTTCAGTTATGTGATTCATTAATTCATTTTCCATAAAAAAAAAATACCTGTAATCCTGGAATCCCTGGTCTTCCATTTTCTCCCTTTTGACCCTTTAAAATTGAATAAATGTCATTTATTAGTTCACACATACATGATGCATTCACACATACAACGCATACTATGTACTTTGCTGCTGTCTAGAACAAAGGTCACAAGAGCAGTGATGCAAATATGCAAAATGATGCAAGAGAAGAGAAGAGAAGAAGTAAGAGGAAAGTCAGCCTAACCTTAAAGTTAAAATTGACCGAGACAAGGAACAAACTACTGACTTTGGGGAACATGTAAGTAGAACGTGTTAGACAGTTGAGGGTGTTCTGCGGAGTCCATGCTCACGGCATGAAAACTGTTTAAAAATCCAGTGACTGTGGTCATTTTCTTAATTTCAATGGCATTATGTTTGGTGTGGATTATGCACATGTGAGGGCAAGAAGACCACTTTACAGACATTTTAAATTTAAAAGACATTTCTACATTTACACTGTAAAAAATATTTTGAATGAAGATCTTTAAATTGGGACAAATAAAGAAAACTTGATAAAGATACAAACATATTTGTCCATTCAATTAATATTTTGTATAAGACATCCATCTTGTATAAGACATTGGGCCAGACCCTGAAACACCACTATTTCATCCCTATGTAGATAGGGTAATTAATACGGTCTAGTAAAGCATACACCTAGATATACAATCAGTTCAAGATCTAGTGACTGAAATTTTAAATCACTCCTGAATAGCAGGTTGTTTTTCTTTTTTTCATTTAGTTATACCCATGAATTCCCAGGGGCGCTGTTTGCTGGCAGGACCCTGTAACAGAGTCCCTATGTTGCCATCAAGTTGCTTACTGTGTAGTGCAGAAACTAAGCAAATTAATATCTTAAATATGCAGTTAAATTCCAAACTTCAAAGTGGCTAAGATTCTAAATCTTAACTGTTCTCAAAACAAAAACAAATGTGCATGATAAAGGTATTAGCTGACCCTACAGTAGTAATCGTATTGCAGTATATAAATGGATCAAACCAACACCTTTTACATCTTCAACTTACTCAACTCACACATTTTCTGTGGTTGGGGGAAAGGGTGACTGGACTCAAGAAGACTAGTTAGAATGATGCTTCAGTCACCCAGGACCCATGACAAGAAATGACCAGGGTGGTGGATTTCAGAGCCGGGGCTTAACTCAACTTTCATTGCCCGAAACACATTGAGACTGTGACCCTAGCAGGTTTTTATTCTGAAATTTTCTCTTATGCCTCCAGATATTCCAGAGTTTTGAACATTCTGGGAAATTTTGCAGTGTCTTTGTTTTATGTGAAACTTATTTTATGGAGCAAAACTCAGCCACTATCACTAAGCTTTATAATTTTAAAAACATCTCTGAAATACTGTCTGTCCAGATGTATAATTTTGGTCAGAAAAATCTTATATATTTCTAGAACGTGAAAGACTGAAAGGCCGACAGATACAGTTTATTCCTTATCAGTGTGTCACTGATTCAGCCAGCAGTGTCCTATCCATGGACCAGCGATCAGTTAAGGAAAAATCTCTTCTAGAGCCACTTGGACTGAGGTAGAACTGTCCTCACCTCTCAAAGCTGTAGCACATTTCCTTTCTTCACCTTTTTCGCTAAGACATCCAAAACCAAATGTCCTTCTAAATCACCCTAGATTTCTTCAGCCTGATCTAATTTTCTGGTATAATTCTCCTTCTTTTTATTAGTTTGAATATGTTTTATATATAGAGCGAATAGTGTCTTATCAAATTTATTTGGGCATAAATCATGTCAAATCATCTGGGGAAACCAACACACCACAAAGTATATAAATGAACAGATATTACAAGAATAAAGCATAAAGTCCTGATTTTATTGCAAGCCAAAAAAAAAGCCAGTAACATACCTGAAAGCCCCTTTCACCTTGATTTCCTTTGTCCCCCTGCAAAAAGGCAGTTTTATATGTAGCATAATATAATATATTCTGTAACCTTTCAAATAAACATGTTTTCCTTCAGCAAAGAAAAATACATGGTCTCATGCAAATTCCACAAATGCCTTATATACAGAAGCTAACATAATATTTGGGAAGAGAGTAAAACCACATTATGTCAAAGTGATGTTCTAAATGAATACTTTCTTGTGCTCTTATATTCAAAAAAAAGTTTACTACAATTTCTTTGTTATAAGGAAGAAGAAAACTTTTCCATATTGATGACAATCTGAGGTTAAACAAATAGAAGACTTGACAAATCTCATTTTATGAAATCAAACTGAAAAGTCTTCTTACTATTCAGCCAACAGTAGCCACAGATTTATAAGGAACAATGAAACAATGTTGAAATGGTATTTTAGAAAATATATGCTTCAAAAATTAACTTTTGGGGTAAAGTCATATACCATAATATTGTTTCCTGGAGTTTCTCAGCCAGGAGAGATGTTTGAAACCAACTAGTTCAATGTCTTTGCTTTTATAATTAACACAAACATCAGGAAAGGTAAGCATTTGCCGAAAGTTGAACTTGGGCCATGCTATCCAAACATAGAGTTTTGTGCTTACAGCAAATAAAACACAGGTTTTCTTTTAACTGGCAAGGTTCTGAACAAGGAAATTCTCTAAATCCAAACATATATTCACATAGATTTAGTAAGTAAATCGGAGAAGGCAATGGCACCCCACTCCAGTACTCTTGCCTGGAAAATCCCATGGACAGAGAAGCCTGGTAGGCTGCAGTCCATGGGGTCACTAGGAGTCGGATACTGAGCGACTTTACTTTCACTTTTCACTTTCATGCATTGGAGAAGGCAATGGCAACCCACTCCAGTGTTCTTGCCTGGAGAATCCCAGGGACGGAGAGCCTGGTGGGCTGCCGTCTATGGGGTCGCACAGAGTCGGACACGACTGACTTAGCAGCAGTAGCAGTAGTAAGTAAATACTATAGTCAATAGTATTAAATAAATACTATCCACTAAGAGTCCAACACTTAATCACTGCTGTGTGGACCATCCTTGCGTCAGCAAGTGCTGCCTGCCACTCATCAGAGCAAAAAAGATCACTCTGGGGACAATAACCTAGGGTCCGAACAGATAACACATGAGGGATAGAAAAAATGAAATGATACAAAACTTGAAACAGCAAGGGATACAAAGATGGAGACATAAGAATTTGTACCCTTTACAGAACAAAACTGGTACAGTCACTTTTAATCTGGATGTTTAGATACTAACTCAGGGGTGTGGACTTCTCTGACAGATAGCCAGTTAAGTTCTTGCTCAAAGCCTTCAAGCCGACAATAATATTTATACAGATACAACTCAGAGCTTTTTTATTTAACGGGATAGAGAGAGAATCCAAGGGAATGCTATCTTATCTCACCAAAATATTTTATGTGAATATATAAGCCTTACATTTTAAACTCAAATTAACTTTAGATGAACTATTATGTAATATAATTGTTTCAGAGAAAAGAATATCATGGTCAAGCATTCTGGTTGTAATTTTTATCATTTCAGACTTTTGCTTCAGTTTGGGAAAGATATTCATACTTTGGTTAAGAGTGGCTCGAGTTGAATATCTGGTTACCTGGAAGGGTTAGTTTTAAATTTACACTGCATCTGCTTCTGTGACTTGAACCCTTTTTTGTTATTGTTAGCATACACAATGGCCTGCCTGAGGGAGGTAACCTGAGCCACCTGTGAAGGACTGTCAGGAAGTGATACAAATACATCCCCTACCTGAGCCTTGCCATTCTATAGGATACTTGGAAGGACTGAATAGTCTTTTTCCTTTGTTTCCTCACCTCCCCCCATCTCTGATCCATAAAAGAACCCAGCATCCAGGCCCTGACAAGAAGGTTCTTTTGGGGCACTAGCCTGGATCTTCCTGGTCAGCTGGCTCCCCGATTAAAGTCTCTTCCTTGCCTCAAACCTCGTCTCTCAGATTCACTGACTTGTCGAGTGGAGAGCAGAGCGAGCTTGAACTCGGTCACACTTTCCCTAAAAAATTCTTGACTCGCCTGGGTTGACTACTGAACAATATGAATTTACAGGATATTACTTAACTGTATGTTTCTGATCTATCCAAGGTCCTCACGCAGGAGACAGTACCCATGCAGGGACACGAAAGAGGCCACAGCTCTTGGCATGGGGTTGAGCACATTATGTGTGCGCCAAGTACGTAGGTCATCTCACCGCTGAATGTATCATTGGTCCTCCTATGCTACTTGCCCAAAAGAAAAACCTACATGTTCACAGCTGATTAACACTGAATTATGTATCCTAAAAATCATACCTTTTTCCCTTGAATTCCAGGTAAACCCAGGTATCCTGGTTCTCCTGGGGGACCCACCGCTCCTGGCTCTCCCTAAATAACACAGAAATCACATGAACATCTCAGACCCACTGCTTGTGAACAGCCCCACTGCTTGTATCTCTACATACATCTCAAATTTAAAACCAATTGTTAAAAACTTTATGAACATTCAGAGTTATTATTACAGAACTAGTAAAGAGTGAAAAGTACACGGATATCCTAATAAAATTTTTTATGTTTCTTCCTATCTTTTCTAGTTAAGAAATTCTGAAAGCATATGATATTTGAAAGCTTCATAAATAGTTGGTATTTTTCTTATATTTATAACTTCAGCAATAAAAAATTAAGCAGTGAAAATAATCAACATGGGTATCTCTCTTTGCATTTACTAATATTTTCTCTTCATCCTTGAAATTGCTTTTTCTCACAAATCCTCCTTTAAAAAACTTATTGTTACAAAACTGGTATTAAAAAGAAGCAATAAAATTATTAATAATTTCATTACCCAATATTTTTATTTGGTTATATATTTTCCCTCTACCTGTCACAAACATATAGGCAACTTAGTTACCAAAATGTGCTATGTATGCATAATTTTATAATAAATTATTTACTTCAAAATATATTAATATTGAAATTTTTAATATACCATTATATTCCAAATTTTTTTAATTATAGAACATCATTCAATTGTATTGATTTACCATATTTAATAAAATTCCTACTGCCAAACACTCATTTTCACCATTTTTATAAACAATATTGGGGTGAACATTCTTATCATTAAATATACACATTTATGATTTTTACTTTATATATCTGGAAAATTATTTTCTTAAACATAAATTCTTGAGCTGTTTTCAGAGCAAAGAATATTCTGTGTTATCTTAACTGAATTTTCTACTCCTTATCATGTCACAGGTATTATTTCCTTTCTTTTAAATGCCTTAAATAAGAAAGACTTACAGTGTGAAAGTATATAATGATGATGTCTCAACAACATTTAGGTTAAAATTTTAAGAGATAAGATGTACTCCTAAACATGCTTCATGGTGCTTTGGGTTTGCTTTGTTTGTTTTACTGTTAGCCCTAAACTCTTGTCACATTAACTAAAAATGACTCTCTTTTGCGGAAACTAAGTTCTGTTCTCTTTGCTCACTGTGAGTTGTTGAGTATGACTCTAGATTTTTAAAGGCTAGAAAAGAATTTAAAATGACTGACATCAACTATTTGGTTTGGAGGAAACTGGTAAGGCATTTGTGACTCCCAAACTGAAAATAAAGTCCCATCCATCATCAACCAAGGGACAGAACCAGCCTGGGACACACACACTCTGATGCTCAGCCACAGAAGACAGTGACATTCTCTGGACCAGAGGGGATATTCACATTAGCAACCAACTTTTACCAGTTCTAGAAAAACCAAGGTATATGTCATGCCTTTATTATCCAAACTATGATAAAATATCCAAAACACAGAAATGAAATTGGCCCACATTCACCACTGGCTTTCAGGTACCTTAATTTCATCCTTCATTTCACATATCTTTTCTTAATACAACCGTTAATCTCACCAAAAAATGAGAGGACCGCATATGTTGAAAACATTTCCAAATGCATCAGAACACAATGAATTACCTTGAGCCCAGAAGCCCCAGGCAGCCCTTGAAGTCCAGGTTCGCCTTTAGTTCCCTGTCAATGCATCAAAATTATTTTAAATTTTGAATTTAGTCACTATTTATATACTCACCAGACATTTAAAGGAACATATTTTAAACAATTTTTACAGTTTCAACTTTCAACTGTTTGAAAAATAGAATCTATATGTTAGGTCATCTTATTAAGAAAAACTATTTTAAGCAAGGAAGTGAGTCTGCATATTTATTAAGTCTTCAATGAGCCTTTTGAAGCTGGTAGCTCCAAGTAAAAAAGTCTTTAGGGACCAGCCCTAATCAGCTAGGTCTGTGTTGCAGAGGCCAGACCCATGTGTCTTAATAGCATCCTCTAGGCTGGAAATCTGGAGAAGGCAATGGCACCCCACTCCAGTACTCGTGCCTAGAAAATCCCATGGACAGAGGAGCCTGGTGGGCTGCAGTTCATGGGGTCGCTAAGAGTCGGACATGACTGAGTGACTTCACTTTCACTTTTCGCTTTCATGCATTGGAGAAGGAAATGGCAACCCACTCCAGTGTTCTTGCCTGGAGAATCCCAGGGACGGGGGAGCCTGATGGGCTTCCGTCTATGGGGTCGCACAGAGTTGGACACGACTGAGGCGACTTAGCAGCAGCAGCAGCAGCAAGCTAGAAATCATCCTTCCCTGTTTCACCTTCTCTGTAGAGCTCATTTTCAGTATGCAACTTAAGGAAAGAAAATTAGCCTCAAATGCACTTTTGAGTGGCTTTTGGAAGAAACATGAATCAGATAACGTTTAGTTTGCATGCTTTTTCAGAATTCCAGTACAGTCCTTGCTAACAGACACTTGGAAAGCAAGACCGAGTTGTTAGAGCAAAGCATGTAAGATAGGAAAACAGGACTGGTTATAAAAAGAGACAACCAGCCTCCTGGTTCATCAGGAGAGATTGTTAGAGGTGGTTCTGGCTTTCAGATATGCTCTGACACCTGAAATCATAACCCAGTCCATGTCTGGCAAAACCCTGTTATTAAAGAGGTTGGTGTGACACCCAGGAGAAGGGGGTGATGACCACCCAGAGTCAGGGCGGGTGCAGTGATCAGCAAGGAGAACCACCTTCATTCTCAGCTCATGTTGAGAACCACACAAACATAATATTTGCACTTAATTAAAGCATTTGTCACATTAACAGCATGATTATTCCATAGCATCATGGTTCCTTAAAATTTCTAATTTTACAAATGGTTAAGCTGAAACTCACAGGGGTGACAGAACTGGCTGAAAGCGACGTGACTTAATTATGTTAATGTACTTTGATGTGATTTAGGTGATACTTTACAAAACTGGAATCTGGTATGGCAAAAAAGACTTACATGTGGTTCAACACCTATTCTAAAAACGAGTAGTGTAGTGGAAATTGGAAGTTCTCTAAAGATCTACACAGATTCTCAGCATCATAGCTGCCTTGCTTGCAACAGCTTCATTGTTCTACTGTTGACCTTATATCCATTGATATTGTAGGCACTGTTCCCAAATACATTAGTTGACACAACCAGAGGAAGACAGTAATATAGAGCAGCAGTCCCCAAAGTTCTTGGCATCAGGGACTGGTTTCGTGGAAGACATGGTTTCCGCAGACTGGGCGGGGGATGGTCCAGGTGGTAACACAAGTGATGGGGAGTGATGGGGAGCAGCAGGTGAAGCTTCATTGCTCCCCCACCCCTCACTTCCTGCTATGTGGCCCAGTTCCTAACAGGCCGGTACCAAGGCCCAGGGGTTGGGGACTCCTGATGCAGAGGCAGGTAAGCTACGACCTGTAGGCTAAGTCAGCCCAACACCTGTTTTTATAAATAAAGTTGTAAAGTTTATTTTTATAAATAAAGGAACACGGGTACACCCACGCAGCAGCTGCTTCTACATTCTAAGAGCAGGGCTGAGTGACCGCATCAGAAGCTGTATGGCCCTCAAAGACCAAAACATGTCCTGGCTGGTCCTTGGCAGAAAAACATTCTAAGACCTGAGCTAATACATTGCATGAAAAGAAGGTCAAACATTTCACTGAATAGATTATATTTTAGAGGTATAATTTTAACATCTTGAGTCTATTTGAAACAAAATAGGTTCAAAAATAGATACTAAAAAATCTGTTTTAACATCTTGAATCTATTTTAAAAATTGTACAAGATGAGGGAAATCAAACTTCATAGTAATTTATGTAAAAACAAACTGGGATGTTAGAATTATTTGACTCACCAGCCATATCAGCAGACCTGTCCAAGGGGTGGATGCCACAAATACATCGCTCTAAAATCTTTTATGGAAAGTCCAACAGATTTAACTGACCTCCAGCTCAGTGTGAGCAAATGATGGGAAGTGGCTAATTTTAAAACACTGATAAAATCTTAGGCTGTAGTTCTTAAGAATTAGAGCATCCAGAATCACGGAAGAGTCCATTGTATCCCAGTTATTTAAGGAGCATACAAATACTCTACTTTTCTTGCAAAATGACCTTGAGAAATGATGGAGAAGGCCCATTTGGTAGGCAACACTTCCTACTGCTAGGATCCACAATGTTCCAAGGACCCTCAGAGTTCACCCCTGGGAACAGGGCAGCTACTTTCCCTGACTCACTGGGTTCCCATGACATTTTATCCTATCTCTTTCTCTAGGTACTTTAGAAATTAAAAGTAGAATAGATAAGCCCATCTACTCATGTTGTATGCCAGGATCTATTTCCCTGGTCTAGTTCAAGGATGAATGCTTTCAAAAGAGCAGATTCCATCACTTTCTTTCAGAAAGCTATCCTAGAATCTACTCATTGGTCAAGAATAGTTTCTTAAGTCAAGCCAGAATCTACCCAATCTGATCCTCTAATAAGCCAAGAAAAAAAGAAATTCTCTTAGCGCCTGACTCTGAACACCTAGAAAATAGTTGAACCATGAAACTCAAAGAATTTCAGTTCTAACTTAAAAACAGCATCACCTGAAATCTCAACATATTTGTCAAGCTTGCCTTACTTTTTTAAAATGTGGAAGAGAATATGCCAACTAATGCCCAGTCCTGAGGGAGGAAACGCCTAATAAAACTCGTTACAAGGCATCTTACAAATAAAAATTCCACATATATTCCACAAAATAAAATACCAAAGAAGGGCTTGAAAGTTGGAAAAGTTACCTCCCTCATTACTAGAGATGCTCTAGATAGAGGCTTGAGCACTGGTTCCTTAGAATTCTGGGTGTTGCTCAGTGCGCCGGAGCTACCAGTGAGGCTGGAGGGCTGTCACGAGGATCCTGGACTCCTTCCAGCTTAAACTAGGGCTGCTTCACATTACTGTGCTTTATATGCTTGGTTTTCACCTAAGACTTCATTCCTCCAAGTGCTTGTTTACAGATTCATACCACATTCAAAATAATATCAGTGTAGTGAAAACTCTGACTGAAGTACATCAATGGTCATTTTGCACAGAGTCCTCGGTCTTATTAATTTCATTTTCTTTACCTTAGATCCTGGGGCTCCAGGCTGACCTGGTGAGCCATCGCTTCCCATCAAACCCTACATTTTAAGTGGGAATTGCAAGAGCAATTTAGAGAAGAATATTAAAAAGCAGTCAATCAAGTTATACAGTCCCATAATAATTAATCCACTAACGTGTAATGCAATATATGGGAAACTTCCCTTCACACAACCAAATAAAGGAGAATAAAGAATCACGTTATGCAAGATAACATGAAGGCCAGAAAAGCCCTTACAACTGGTTGCTTAAATCACCTACCAATAGCAAAAATTACCGGAAAGCTAGTAAAAAACAACTGTAAAGAAAAGTTTATTTTTCCAACACTCTCACTTTCTTCCTTTTCTCATGATGACCAACATCTAAATTTCTTCCTAAATATTATTTTGGTCAATTTTACTTACATTTTTATTTTCTTGAATAATGTTTTAACAGTGTTAAAATATAATAAATTCTCTGAATATAATAATCTGTAAGTTACAAATGGCTATATTTTTACTAATCATCTGATTCAAAATAAAACACTGAATAACTACTCTAGCAACAAGGAACTAATTTAATTTAGATTCAATTTATATACTATTATATATATTAAAAACATTTGCTTTCTCTTTATCATAGCAAAGGAAATGGGATAAGCAAAAATATTCAGTTAGCATTATCAGAAAACAGAATCTCAATATAGTCACACTGAAAATACCGTGTCATCACTACTATGCTTTGCTATCAATTTAGGCTGTTATCACAACTATAAAATGTAAAATATACTACTCATAGCACAGTATTTCAAATATTAGAAATATTAAATATACTTATTTTTGAAGTTCAATGAAGTTCTATTCAATACTTTCATTTTCTGGAAGCTAACTTAAATACTAGTAAATAATTAAGTTTAATATTTCAATGAAAAAATAATTTGATCATGATGATGGAGGTAGAGGAAGAATATTTCATACAAATCTTTCACCAAAATTTTATCAAATCTTTTCACAAGGTAAATACCTGCTTTTTAAATTTAAATAATTAAATGAAAAGTCAGAAACTATATTGTAAAGTAATTAACCTCCAATTAAAATAAATAAATTTATATTAAAAAAAGAAAAGTCAGAAACTATCAGATATTTTTTACCCAAAGTAAAAGCTGTTACAGGCAATTTGATCCATAGGTTAAAATCCACATCACTTTTAGTAATAACTTTCAGAAATTTTTTATGGAGTCTTATATACCATAGGATTTTCATAACTTTTAGTATCAAACTCATATGTCCCTTTACTCCCAAAACTTCCAAAATTATTTTCTCACTAATTTAGGAGCTTCCTATAACAACCTGTTCTGAATTTATTGTATTCTTCCTTATTTGTATAAATTTGTAAATTATCTAAAAAATAAAAAAGAACATTTATTTTTAGACCTTTTCATGGTGCTCAGTTTTTTTGGTTTTGTTTTTTTAAATAAAGAGCTGGAGTATTTGTTTTCTGATTTAGCTACAGTAAGAGTTCTTGATCTTGTCTTAGATAGCCAACTTTTTGAGCAGCTGAAGAAATCTATTCTCCTCTATAAAAATGGACAAAATCTTTTTCATACAAACAGATGGCAGTTGTGGAGCCTGTATGTCTCATTGCTGAACACCTGCATTGTATGAGGTTGAGAATGAGAACTCTGGGTACATCGCAACACTATTTCACACCCCAAAGAATGACACTAACGTACAGGTATTCCCGGAGCTCCTTTCTTCCCTAGCGGTCCTGGAGGCCCAATGTCTCCCTAAAAGTCAAATACAGATAAAGTTTAAAATTGCAAACAATCAATTCATCATTAGGAATTTCCTAGCAAAGCATTCTGGAGAAGGAAATGGGAACCTACTCCAGTATTCTTGCCTGGAAAATTCCATGGACAAAGGAGCCTGACAGGCTATATAGTCCATGGTGTCGCAGACTGGGACATGACTGAGCATATCATAGCATTAGATTTCAGCTTTGGGGATTGAGTGTTGACCTTATGCTCCAAGAATTTCTCTGAATCAAGAACATAAGCCCTCATCGTCTTTGAGAGAGTGCTGGTCTTATGAGAAGTAGGGGAAGTCTTCAAAGATCCTTTAATAAAACATACTCTCTATTACAACTATAATTATGAAGATTTGGAACTCTGCGGAAACCTCATTAGAGATAGAGATACAGGAAACAAGAGGGCTGGGGGTGTTGAGGGTACATGCTCAGGTTTCAGGAAACGACACTGGGCGGCTGAACACCTACAAAGGCTTAAGGCTCTCAAAGGCGGCTGAAGTGGTATACACAGGCCTGCCAAGCAGGGGCCAGCTAGGCTCCCCAAGCCCCAGCTAGGCTGACAGGATGCCTGCCTGCTAGGATGAAGCAATGAGCTCAGAATCAACGATCAAGACAAGAGAAGCAGAAAACCACAAGACTGAGAATCAAGAGCAGTAACAATGAACTGCAGATGTTAGAACAGCTAGAAACTGAATTTGGAGCTATTATCTGAAATCTTCACAAATGAAAGAACAGAATCATCAAAGACTATTAAGACTGAAAACAGAACAAGAGGCTATGAAGAATTAAAAACATGCTATTAGCACAGAGAACTATATTCAATATTTCCCTGGTGGCTCAGCTGGTAAAGAATCCTGCCTGCAATGTGGGAGACCTGGGTTTGATCTCTGGGTTGGGAAGATCCCCTGGAGAAGGGAAAGGCTACCCACTCCAGTGTTCTGGCCCGGAGATTTCCTCGGACTGTATCATCCACGGGGTTGCAAAGAGTTGGACACAACTGAGCAACACCACCCTTATGACAGAAAGTGAAGAGGAACTAAAAAGCCTCTTGATGAAAGTGAAAGTGGAGAGTGAAAAAGTTGGCTTAAAGCTCAACATTCAGAAAACGAAGATCATGGCGTCCGGTCCCATTACTTCATGGGAAATAGATGGGGAAACAGTGGAATCAGTGTCAGACTTTATTTTTCTGGGCTCCAAAATCACTGCAGATGGTGACTGCAGCCATGAAATTAAAAGATGCTTACTCCTTGGAAGGAAAGTTATGACCAACCTAGATAGCATATTCAAAAGCAGAGACATTACTTTGCCAACAAAGGTCCGTCTAGTCAAGGCTATGGTTTTTCCTGTGGTCATGTATGGATGTGAGAGTTGGACTGTGAAGAAGGCTGAGCACCGAAGAATTGATGCTTTTGAACTGTGGTGTTGGAGAAGACTCTTGAGAGTCCCTTGGACTGCAAGGAGATCCAACCAGTCCATTCTGAAGGAGATCAGCCCTGGGATTTCTTTGGAAGGAATGATGCTAAAGCTGAAACTCCAGTACTTTGGCCACCTCATGCGAAGAGCTGACTCATTGGAAAAGACTCTGATGCTGGGAGGGATTGGGGCAGGAGGAGAAGGGGACGACAGAGGGTGAGATGGCTGGATGGCATCACGGACTCAATGGACGTGAGTCTGAGTGAACTCCGGAAGTTGGTGATGGACAGGGAGGCCTGGCGTGCTGCGATTCATGGGGTCGCAAAGAGTCGGACATGACTGAGCGACTGAACTGAACTGAAATGAGCAACTTTCATGTCACATAAGGAAAAAGAATCTAAAAAGTCATTAAGTTTTATATATATATATATGTATATGTATATATAAATAAAACTGAATGACCTTGCTGCATACTTGAAACTAACACAACACTGTAAATCAGCTGTACTTCAAGAAAAAAGAATAAAAAGATATCATTGAAATTTGAAATTCTAGAAATGAAAATTATGATTGCTTATATTTTTGTATCAACTGATGGTTTAAACAGCAGGTTAGACACAGTAAAGGAAGAATAAATAGAAAATAAACTGGAAACATAACCAAAAAATTAACCAGAATTTAAGGATCAAGGATATGAAAGTAAGCAATTTAGAGATGGAGAGGACAAAATTAGAAGGAATGAGATATGTCTAACTAGATTTTCTAGAAAGAGCGGAAAGTGGAGAATGAAGAGAAGTAACATGGAGATTAACAGCCCACGTTGCTCAGAGTTAACAGAAATACCTACACAGAGCCAGGAAGGAAACTGAATTCCCACCAAGATGAATACAGATAAATCCATACCGAGACACACTGTGCTGAGCTTTAAGAACACTAAACACAAATAAAATACCTTAAAGAATGCCAAAAGAAGGGACAGATCACTTGCAAAAGAATGGTGATTAGAACAAGAGCAGATTTTTCATAGTTAACCATGGAAGCCGGGAAATGATAGTAGAAAAACTTCAATGTATCAAGAGGAAATAATCATCAGCCTTGAATTGTATACCCTACAAAAATCCTTTCTCAAACACAGAGTAAAATAAAGATATTAGTAATTAAATAAAAACTGAACATTTACAATCAAGACATCTGTACTAAAGGAATTTCTAAAGATATAGTTCAGGAAATAGAAAACTTACCCTGAAAGGGTGGTCTAAGAGAACAAGATAGAAAGTAACCAAGTAAAATAGAAAGTGTGTGCATAAATTCAAATTTATACTACCTGTATAAAACAACAAAAACAAATTGTAAGGTCAAAATAATAGCTTCCAAAATTAAATCATATTTGAACCATTAACTAGTGCCATAAATGCAACAAAATATATTCTATGTGAAGAGACATCACCACTTTGCCCTTTTCATAAACAGATCCCAGGCCCAAATCTTTCAACTTTCAGTCATACTTACTTTTTGTCCCATTAATCCTTGGTTTCCAGGAAATCCTGGGATTCCCTGAAAAGAAATAAAGTAGATTTTTAATTTAAAAAATTTAGACAGTATAATTAAAGAAGAATGGGCCAAAATGGGAGTTTTAACTTGCAAATGATGCCAATCATCAAGCATAGCTCTGGACAGCATGAAACTGCCATTTATAGGAATTAAATTTTGGAAAAGAAAAAATTTATAGGATTTAATATTATATGAACATGTACTGATATTTATAGCTTTAAATATAGACTTAAGAAAAGAAACTATGAGGATATTAACCTTGGCTCTTCTTTCAGAGAAACATAAGTGATAAAATAAGGATATTTCACTTGACCACTTTCTTACTTTACTTATAGTGATTAACACAAAAAGACTGTCAAATCATAGGAGTTCAAATGCAACAAAACAGGTCCAAAGGCCTCACAGTTTCTCAACTATAACTAAAACTAATGAAACTAAAGACTTCTCTTCAAACTGAGCCTTGAAACACCCAGGAACTTAACTCCTTATGTAAGATACAGTGCTCTTTCTCCTGATGACTTCCTTGCCAAGAAAATTGTGGAGCATATGCAGAGCAGTTTGTGGAGAGACACAAAGAGAGAAGGAAAGATAATTCATTCACCTGGTTCAACCCAAATGTACAAGTTCTCTAGCAAGATTCAGAGAAAATTAATGCTAATTGTCTAACTTTAAGAATAATGCCAGCACATTTATTGACAGGAAAGTAGTTCTATTGACATTCGATGCATTTACCAAAATGATCATTTATCACACATATTTATTGAACAGTGATGGTATCAATCAAAATTTATTTCTTCCTAGCCCCTTTCCATTTTCCTAGCTCCTTTCTTGATGACACTTCAATTGAACAAATGGCTATCATTTGTTTTGATGTAAATGTATTGACTCCGGCCAAAAAAGGGATTTGGAAGACAGGGAAATTGAGCACCATCAGTATTTCTCTGAAAGCCCTCTGCATCCTCAAGGCTTTCAAAGAACAGCAGTGGTCCTCCATAAATCAGGGCAATGAAATCAAGTATTTTCTACTGCAGGGAGAGTCTGCCATTGTTTTGACGTCACACCTTAACTATTAACACTTGTCCGTGTGGTAGCCACAATTATGGTGCAAGATACAGCACACAGTTCTAGTTTTAAAACCCAAACTTAAATTCCATAAAGTGGAATTCAGTTTGATCCTATTTGGCTCAATTCAGTTCACCCTTTGCAGACAACAAAAGTTGTATGAGAGCGATGACCATCAACAAGGGGCTCACACACAAGTTGAAAACACAAGTCTTTATAAACATACTAACTAGAGAAAAAATAAAACAACATAAAAATTTAAAGTAACATTATAATACATGAGCACAGTATGTCCATTAGCACTTTAAAGAGAAATCAAAAGTAAATAATTGAGTGATGAGTATAAAGAAAACAGAGTGATGTGAACTGTGTGCTTGTAAGGCAGAAAATGCATACTCTCAAAGCAGTCAGTCAAAGTCCACTTCAACAGTCCACATTTCAGCATGAAACCATCCAGAACCATATCCTATTCAAATACACACTCACACAAATTCAGTAAGATGATGAAGGTCTGAATGTAAACAAAATTCAAGTAAAATCTGCCTGTAAGCTCTTATCAGATGCAAGGTGGACTTACAGAGTTCTGCAGCTGCGTCAGCGCTGTGCTGCTTGGCCCCAAGAATTCCTAAAGAGATCCTGCAATTGCCCTGACACCGTCAGACCTGAGAAGCTGACTTTTGTGCCGCATAGAAACTTTTGTTACTTAAGGTTTCATCCCTGTTCAAATCTCTATGCTCTTACACAATCTATATTAGTAGTTATTAGTTACTCCTGTCTCTGCAGCCAACCCCACTGTCAGCAAGGCTACATTTTCACTCTGAAGGAAAAACAAAACTATGCCCAAACATCCCTGAGCAGCACCCAGGCCTCACCTCCTAGAAGGTCTTAAGAGCCCCCATTCCACCCAGATCAGTCCCTGGATTTGATTCAATACCTTTGATCTGAATAATTCTAATACTAAGCATGGTCTACATTAGGACACACCCACAAATCTTACATTATTTCAACATATCCAATATCTAATATTGAGAGTATTTGGGAGGATTTCAGATTAAGAAAAATAGATTCCTTTGCCTATTTCCTGTCTTCATAAATTAGTCAAACATGAATACATTCAGTCAAAGATATGAAAAGAAGTCATAATATCTTCTAGTTCAACTGTATCAAGAATTATTAAATACTTACTTCATAAATACCAAGCAAAACACATAATACTATATAATATTCAAAATAAAATGTAAAACAATTTATAAAAGCAATTCTTGGCAAAACTAATATAATACCACAAGCATGCATAGAATAAAAAACTGTTGAGAGAGAGGTTCATGAGAAGAACTGAAATCACTCAGAGCTATATTAGTTAATAAAATTCTCCTAGACAGTATTTTCCTGGGTCTCCCAATACGCTCACTGAAATTGACTAAACTTTGCCAATTTTGCACTAGTAGAAATATTATTCAAAACTATTTGAGTGTTACCAGTTTGTTGATTCAAAAGTATTTAGTAACAATTACTTCATAGGGTAAATGTTTTTCCAAGCAAACTATTTTATATTTCATATTCAGCCTGTGTGGTTTTGGGTTCAGGCTACTGTGAACATGTATAAGTAAAGACAGAAGCAAGAATTTTATTTGGTGAGAATAAAGGAACATGTTCCCTCCAGTTCTATGATTTCAGTTTGGGCTTGAAGAAGAGCAGAAAATCAAATGGAAAATCCTGTGTAATGCTGTGGTGAAAGAATGCTGACATGAAAAAATGTTCTAGAAGCTTCTCTGTAACCATTAAACCATTACTGTATAACAAAAAAGTCATTAAAAATAGAAATGCATGATTTAGAATAAAGGGTTTGGTGCCTATTTCCTAGAGACCACTTCATAATGAGGGAAATATGTCCATGATGCATTACTTAGAAAAGACAAGATATCACTTTATACTTTTCCACATGCAATGGAATATTTAACTCCTGAAGTTAGAGCATCTTGGGTCAACTCTGACTAGATTGGGTGCATTCCAGATGGTATGGTTGTTGACTCTTGGATCAAATCTGCTGTTAAGTAATGCAATAATTTCAATGTACAAAAACAAATCTAATCAACTAGTGGAATTTTTAAATCAAAAATTTCAACCTTTCTACAGAGT
Source organism: Bubalus kerabau (assembly GCF_029407905.1). Taxonomy (NCBI): domain Eukaryota; kingdom Metazoa; phylum Chordata; class Mammalia; order Artiodactyla; family Bovidae; genus Bubalus; species Bubalus kerabau. The sequence continues at coordinate 47,765,440 of NC_073626.1, forward strand.
TTTACAGATATTTATTATCATACAATTATCAAAATATTAGAAGTATATAAAGTTTTCTTCTATTATATCAAGAAGGGATTTGCTCATTCCTAAAGATGCAATTCACGGGGTCGCAGAGTCGGACACGACTGAGCAACTAATCTGATCTGATCTGAAAGATGCAATGAATACAAAACACATATATTGACAGTATCATTCTTATTAGCTACAGACATTATAAATGATTATTAATAAAGGCCAGAATAGAAGCAGTTGAAAGTCTGGATTCTGGAGCCAGTCAGACCTTCATCTCATACTGATTGACTCCAGGCCAGATATTTAAATTAGAATCTCAGTGTCCCCATCTTATACATGATGAAAAATAACAGAACTTAGCTCTATGGTTGGTATATTATGTCAGTGAGTTCTCACCAGCACTTAGCTCGAGCTTCCTGGGTGGCTCAGATGGTAAAGAATCTGCATGCAATGTGGGAGACCTGGGTTTGATCCCTGAGTCAGGAAGATCCCTTGGAGGAGGAAATGGCAACCCACTCCAGTATTCTTGCCTGGAGAATCCCCATGAACAGAGGAGCCTGGCGGGCTACAGTCCATAGGGTCACCAAGAGTCAGACTTGACTGATCAAATAAGCACCCAGCACACAGCTCAGAGCTGGGACTAAAATAAACAAATTTGCGTGACTTTTCAGAGCTCATTCCTGAAAGTCGCAAAATAAATGAAGTCAATTCTTTTCCAAGACTCATTTTTTGTTTTCCTTCATTTTGAGGATTTTTTTTTTCTCGCTCCTTCTTCTTTTTTTAACATCTTCCCGCCTTGCCTTCCTCTACCTCATTCCCGAAAGTTCACACTGTGTTCGAGATGACTCTGGCAATCTAAGGCTTACCACTAGGGGGCACCAACAGGTTAGCATTGCCGCTCATTCAATAACTTTGCCTTTTCATGTTTGGCTGATTCTGACTGCAGAAAAATACTATAATGAGGTTCCAGATTAAGACGGAAGATTAGAACGATCCTGAGCTCATCCCCTCTCATGGACACACCAAATCACAACTGCATAGGGAACAACCATCTCTGAGAACAACCTGAAGACTAGCAAGACAGATTTTCTACAATTCAGGACAAAAGGAAAAGGCTACACAGGGGCAGAGAAGCAATCTGGTTATAATTCTCATCCCCAGTGTGAAGACCCACCAGTGGGAGGGGTATCAGAGCTGGAGAGGTGCCCCCTGAGGAGTGAGGGGTGTAAACCCCATGTCAAGATTCCCAGCCTGAGGCCCTACACTGGGAAGATGAGCTCCATAACATTTGGCTTTGAAAACCAGTGGGGTTACACTCGCTCCAAGTCCCAGGACAGATACAGCAGCTTGAAAAGCTCCTGGGTCATATGAGAAGGAGATCCTTTGAATAATTTATGGCAGGTGCTGGGGGACAGGGATCTGGTGGAGCTTCTCTGGGATCAGAAGTGCTGGCAGGCATCATTCTTTTTCACTCTCCACCTAGCTGGCCTGGTACTTCTGTCATTTTCTATCAACCTAGCTAATACCATGCATCCCTTTCCCCAGCATTCCCCAGAGGACCTGCCCTCGCTGCCTACTGCAAAGCCCCTCCCTCCCCATCCTACACAGCAGGCTGCCCCAGCACCCCTCCAGAGCAGCTCCTGATCCAGGGAGCCAACCCACACATCAGGGAGCCAACCCACACATCAGGGAGCTATCACAGCCCAATCACAAGAGGAGGACACATGTGACCCACACAGGAGATACCCCAGGAGCACCTGACTCTGGTGACCAGAGGAGACTGTACCACTCAGCTCCACAGGACATCTTGTACATAAGACTGCCCTTTCAAATCCGGGAGATGTAGCCATTATACCTAATACATAGAAAGAGACATATAGATTTGGGCAAAGTGAAGAGATGAAAGAATACCTTCTGCCCTTCTGCATGAAAGAAAAAGATAAAACCTCAGAGAGAGAACTAAATGAAATGGAGATAAGACATTTTCCAGGTAAAGAGTTCAAAGTAACGGTCTCAGAGATGCTCACTGAACTCTGGGGACAAATGGCCTAACCCAGTGAGAATATCCATAAAGAGATAGAAAATATTTTTTTTAAAAAAAGCAACAGGAACTGAAGAATACTGAATATGAAATGAAACACAGACTGGAAGGAATCAACAACAGATTAGAGAATGCAGAAAAATGGATCAGTGATCTGGAGGACACAGTAGTGAAAATCACCCAATAGGAGTAGAAAAAAGGAAAAAGAAACCAAAAAAAAAAAAAAAATTAGGATAGTTTAAGGGATGTCTGGGACAACACCAGGCAAACCACCATTTACATTATAGGGGTTCTAGAAGGAGAAGCGGAGAAGGCACTGGCACCCCACTCCAGTACTCTTGCCTGGAAAATCCCATGGACAGAGGAGCCTGGTAGGCTGCAGTCCATGGGGTAGCTAAGAGTCAGACACGACTGAGGGACTTCACTTTCACTTTTCTGCATTGGAGAAGGAAATGGCAACCCACTCCAGTGTCCTTGCCTAGAGAATCCCAGGGACGGGGGAGCTTGGTGGGCTGCTGTCTATGGGGTTGCACAGAGTCAGACACGACTGAAGGGACGACAGAGGATGAGATGGCTGGATGGCATCACTGACTCAATGGACGTGAGTCTCAGTGAACTCCAGGAGTTGGTGATGGATTCATGGGGTCACAAAGAGTCGGGCATGACTGAGTGACTGATCAGTTCAGTCACTCAGTCATGTCCGAATATTTGTGACACCATGGACTGCAGCACGCCAGGCTTCCCTGTCCATCACCAGCTCCTGGAGCTTGCTCAAACTCATGTCCATCAAGTTAGTGATGCCATCCAAGCATCTCATCCTCTGTCATCCCATTCTCCTCCTGCCTTCAACCTCTCCCAGCATTAGGGTCTTTTCCAATGAGTCAGTTCTTTACATCAGGTGGCCAAAATATTGGAGTTTCAGCATCAGTCCTTCCAATGAACAGTCAGGGCTGATTTCCTTTAAGATTGACTGGTTTGGTATTGGCACAAAAATAGACCCACAGATCAATGGAACAGAATAGATAGCCTGGAAATAAACCCACACTTGCATGATCAATTAATTTACAAATAAAAAGCCAAGAATATAGTGGTGGGGGGGGGAGTCTCTTCAGTAACTGAGATGGGAAAACTGGAGTTACATGCAAAATAATCAAACTGGAGCACTGTCTTACACCATAACTCAAAATGGATTAAAGACTTAAAAGTAAGACCTGAAACCATAAAACTCCAGGAGAAATTTTTTGGATCCGGCTCCTCAAGCAACAGCAACAAAACCACAAATAAACAAATGGGACTATATCAAACTAAAAAACTTTCATACTGAAGGAAACCATAAACAATGAAAAGGTAACCTACTGGTTGGGAGAAGATATTTGCAAATTATGTATCTGATCAGATCAGTCACTCAGTTGTGTCTGACTCTTTGCGACCCCATGAATCGCAGCACGCCAGGCCTCCCTGTACATCACCAACTCCTGGAGTTCACTGAGACTCACATCCATCGAGTCAGTGATGCCATCCAGCCATCTCAACCTCTGTCATCCCCTTCTCCTCCTGCCCCCAATCCCTCCCAGCATCAGAGTCTTTTCCAATGAGTCAACTCTTCGCATGAGATGGCCAAAGTACTGGAGTTTCAGCTTTAGCATCATTCCTTCCAAAGAAATCCCAGGGCTGATCTCCTTCAGAATGGACTGGTTGGATCTCCTTGCAGTCCAAGGGACTCTCAAGAGTCTTCTCCAACACCACAGTTCAAAAGCATCAATTCTTCGGTGCTCAGCCTTCTTCACAGTCCAACTCTCACATCCATACATGACCACAGGAAAAACCATAGCCTTGACTAGATGAACCTTTGTTGGCAAAGTAATGTCTCTGCTTTTGAATATGCTATCTAGGTTGGTCATAACTTTCCTTCCAAGGAGTAAGCGTCTTTTAATTTCAGGGCTGCAGTCACCATCTGCAGTGATTTTGGAGCCCAGAAAAATAAAGTCTGACACTGTTTCCACTGTTTCCCCATATATTTCTCATGAAGTGATGGGACCAGATGCCATGATCTTCGTTTTCTGAATGTTGAGCTTTAAGCCAACTTTTTCACTCTCCACTTTCACTTTCATCAAGAGGCTTTTTAGTTCCTCTTCACTTTCTGCCATAAGGGTGGTGTCATCTGCATATCTGAGGTTATTGATATTTCTCCCGGCAATCTTGTTCCAGCTTGTGTTTCTTCCAGTCCAGCGTTTCTCATGATGTACTCTGCATAGAAGTTAAATAAACAGGGTGACAATATACAGACTTGACATACTCCTTTTCCTATTTGGAACCAGTCTGTTGTTCCATTTCCAGTTCTAACTGTTGCTTCCTGACCTGCATACAAATTTCTCAAGAGGCAGATCAGGTGGTCTGGTATTCCCATCTCTTTCAGAATTTTCCACAGATAGAGGGTTAAAATTCAAAATATACAAAGAATTCATATATCAACATCAAAAAAATAATTAATCCAATTAAAAAATGGGAAGTGGACCTGAATAGGAATTTCTCCAAGAAAAGCATACAGATGGCCAAATACACATGAAAAGATGCTCAACATTGCTATTCACCAGGGAAATGCAAATTAAAATCACAATGAGATATCACTTCACACCTGTAAGTATGGCGATTAACAAATAGGCAAAAAATAACAAGCATTGGTAAGGATGTAGAGAAAAGAGAATCCTTGTGCGCTGCTGGTGGGAGTGTAAATTGCTACAGCCACTATGGAAAATAGAAGGGAGGTCCATCAAAAAACTAAGAATAGAATTACCATATGGTCCAACAATTCCACAAAGTGGTAGTCACCAGAGGGGGTGGGTGGGGTGCTGGGCAAAACAGGTGAAGGAATTAACGGGCACAAATTTTCAGTTATAAGACAAATAAGCCTCAGGGATGTGCAGATGTGCTGTACAGCACAGGGAATAGAGTACATAATATTGTAATAACTTGGCATGGTGACATGGCTACTAGACTTACTGAGGCTATCAATTTGTAAAGAACAGAAATGTCTCATTATAATGTAGTATGGTGATATTGTAACATGAAAATACTGTAATATTCTATGCAAACTATACTTCATTTTTTAAAAGGGAAAATGCTATAATGACATTGACTTTTTAGTCTTTTGGACTCTGTGGGAGAGGGAGAGGGTGGGATGATTTGGGAGAATGGCATTGAATATGAAACGAGTCGATACTGGATGCTTGGGGCTGGTGCACTGCGACGACCCAGAGGGATGCTACAGGGAGGGAGGAGGGAGGAGGGTTCAGGATGGGGAACACATGTATACCTGTGGCGGATTCATTTCGATATTTGGCAAAACCAATACAATATTGTAAAGTTTAAAAATAAAATTAAAAAAATATATATATATATATTTTAAGTATGTTTCATTACTATTTTTGAGAAAGAAACATGTTTGCAGTGGAACTCTGCAATGTTTTCAATTTTTTATTAATTCCACACTAACTGGCAGATCATGACAAATGATGTACAAAAGGTTATTTTGTAGTGAAATAATTCTGAAGAGAAGTAACATAATCATAGCTGCCAGACCAAAAAGCAACCATTATACAAGTACTTGCAATAAATCCTTATAAGGAAATTATCAGTTTATGACACCCTTTAAAACAATTTTACTACTCCCTTTCATCTTTAAGGGGATGAAAAGGAATCTAAGAAACAAAGGTTGAAGTTATTCTCCCTAGTCTACAGACTAGGACTCACTTGGAGATGGACTCAAAATAGCCAAAGATAATTTCAACAAAAAATGCCTTGTAAATAATTTTTATCTACTTGTGTTTATATATAACAGAAAATACCACCAGTTTGACATAATAAGCTACAGAATAAGACCAGGGCTATCATAGGAAGACTCTCTGGGAGAGCCCGTGCAAAGTTGGTTCATGTGACCTGCATTTTTCTTTTGCACCTAAAGTCACCTCTTCATTTTCTCTTTTTCTTTAAAAATTTGTATTGACATATAGTTGATCTACAATGTTGCATTTGTTTCAAGTGTACAGCTAGTGATTCAGTTATTTGGTGGTGGTGTTCAGTCGCTCAGTGACTCTGACCCCATGAATTGCAGCACGCCAGGCATCTCTGTCCTTCAGCATCTCTCAGAGCTTCCTCAAACTCAATGTCCATTGAGTCGGTGATGCCATCCAACCATCTCATCCTCTGTCATCCCCTTCTCCTCTTGCCTTCAATCTTTCCCATATCAGGGTCTTTTCTAATGAGTAAGCTCTTTGCATCATGTGGCTGAAGTATTGGAGTTTCAGCTTCAAAACCAGTCCTTCCAATTAATATTCAGGGTTGATTTCTTTTAGAATGGACTGATTTGATTTCCTTGTAGGCCAAGGGACTCTCAAGAGTCTTCTCCAACACCAAAGTTCAAAAGTATCAATTCTTTGGCAGTCAGCTTTCTTTATGGTCCAACTATCACATCCATATGACTACTGGAAAAATCATAGCTTTGACTCGATGTACCTTTGTTGGCAAAGTAATGTCTCTGCTTTTTCATATGCTGTCTAGGATGATCATTGCTTTTCTTCCAAGGAACAAGCATATTTTAACTTCATGTCTGCAGTCACCATCTGCAGTGATTTTAAAGCCCAAAAAAATAAAGTCTCTGTTTCCATTGTTTACCCTTCTATTTGCCATAAGTGATGGGACCAGATGCCATGATCTGAGTTTTCTGAATGTTCAGTTTTAAGTCAGCTTTTTCACTCTCCTCTTTCACTTTCATCAAGAGGCTCTTTAGTTCCTCTTCATTTTCTGCCATAGGGTGGTGTCATCTGCATATCTGAGGTTATTGATTTTTCTCCCAGCAATCTTGATTCCGGTTTGTGATTCATGCAGCCCATAATTTCACATGATGTACTTTGCATATAAGTTAAATAAGCAGGGTGACAATATAGAACCTTGATGTACTCCTTTCCCAATTTGGAATCAGTCTGCTGTACCATATCTGGTTCAAACTGTTGCTTCTTGACCTGCATACAGATTTCTCAAGAGGCAGGTCAGGTGGTCTGGTATTCCCATCTCTTGAAGAATTTTCCACAGTTTGTTGTGATACACACAGTCAGTGGCTCTAGCGTCAATGAATCAGAAGTAGATTTTATCTGGAATTCTCTTGCTTTTTCAATGATCCAACAGATGTTGGCAATTTGGTCTCTGGTTCCTCTGCCTTTTCTAAATCCAGCTTGAACATCTAGAAGTTCTCAGTTCTTGTACTGTTGAAGCCTGGCTTGGAGAATTTTGAGCATTCTTTGCTAGAATGTGAGATGAGTGCAATTGTGTGACAGTTTGAACATTCTTTGGCATTGCCTTTCTTTGGGATTGGAATGAAAACTCACCTTTTCTAGTCCTGTGGCCACTGCTGGGTTTTCCAAATTTGCTGGCATATTGAGTGCAGTACTTTCACAGCATCATCTTTTAGGACTTGAAATAGCTCAGCTGGAATTCCATCACCTCCACTAGTTTTGTTCGTAGCCCACTTGACTTCACATTCAAGGATATCTGGCTGTAGGTGAGTGATCACACCATTGTGGTTATCTGCGTCATTAAGATCTTTTCTGTATAGTTTTTCTGTGTATTCCTGCTACGTCTTCTTATTATCTTTTGCTTCTGATAGGTCCATACTGTTTCTGTCCTTTATTATAAGTGCCCATCTTTGCATGAATATCTCTGATTTTTTTGAAGAGATCTCTAGTCTTTCCCATTCTATTGTTTTCCTCCATTTCTTTGTACTGATCACTTAGGAAGTCTTTCTTATCTCTCCTTGCTTTCTTTGGAACTCTGCATTCTAAGGGGTATATCTTTCCTTTTCTCTTTTGCCTTTCACTTCTTTTCTTTCCTCAGCTATTTGTAAGTTATACATGTAACATCCATTCTGTTTCAGATTCTTGAGTTATACATACACATATATCCATTCTGTTTCAGATTATTTTCCCGTATAGGTTATTACAGAGTATTGAGAACAGTTCTCTGTGTTATACAGCAGGTCCTTGTTAGTTAGCTATGTTTTATATAGCAGTACTCTTGCCTGGAAAATCCCATGGACGGAGGAGCCTGGTAGGCTGCAGTCCATGGGGTCGTGAAGAGTCAGACACGACTGAGTGACTTCACTTTCACTTTTCACTTTCATTCACTGGAGAAGGAAATGGCAATGCACTCCAGTGTTCTTGCCTGGGGAATGCCAGGGACAGCGGAGCCTGGTGGGCTGCCATCTATGGGGTCACACAGAGTCAGACACGACTGAAGCGACTTAGCAGTAGCAGCAGCAGTATATATGTTAATCCCAATATTCTGTTTTTTTAATCCAAGAAGATATTCTAATGAATTTTGCTGTTGTTAAAGTATTGTTTTTCATGACAAGAAAAATCTTATCAAATTGAAATAATACACCCAATAACCCAGAGGATGCAAGGAAGAGAACTGAGAGATCCAGGGGCAGAAACTGTACTTCCATATCACAGGAAAGTCATGTAGCTTTCCTGAGCCCCCAAATCTGGGAAAGTAACCTATCTGTCGACATAAGTGAGTCAAAAGTGATCATGCCTGTGAAGTACAGTACCTAGTAAAAGGATAGATGTCTGTAGATGTACGTAAAACTAAAAACAATTCCACTTGAAAGATAAAGCTCCTAAATCATACCAGAGTTGTTCTAAAGTGAGCTCTGACCCTCTGAAAACCTATAAAGTGCGGGCTACACTTTTGGTTCCATGGAACTCAAATTGTGGCAAATTTCTCATTAAGGAGAAAACAGGAAATGAATTTTTCCAAGACCGTTTTAGCTGACTCAGTGGCTAAGTAAAAACTGTACATCTTTTTTTTTTTTTCCAGAAAAATCTGAAAATTGTATTTCTTTTTTTTTTTTTTTTTTTTTTGCAATTTCACATATGCTGGAAGTCACCAAACAAAAAAATATTTTAAAACAGCAAATCAAGATGAAGCTAGTTTGATGAACAAAACAGATGAATGTTTAACCTTAGTTAATTTATATGGTTAAAAAAAATCCACTTATTTGAAAATTATATTAAATTTGCTATCTTCTATGTATCTTATGGACTTCCCTGGTGGCTCAGATGATAAAGAGTCCACCTGCAATGCAGGAGACTTAGGTTCAACCTTGGGTTTGGAAGGAAATGGCAACGCATTCCAGTATTCTTGCCTAGAGAATTTCATGGATAGAGGAGCCTGGTGGGCTACAGTCCATGGGATCACAGTCAGACACGACTGAGCAACTTCCACTAATATGTTTTAATTATAATAATATTTTTGAAATATTGTGTATACTATTACATGTAACCAGTGCATACAATGCATATCTCCATTTTTCCTATTGAAACATAATGAGATGATTGATTAATTAACAGTCACTAATGGAAAAATCATCACACTGGAGTAAAAGCTTCACACATGAATTTGGGTGGGCAGGAAACAAAATATTTAGTCCATAGCATGACCCAATAATTTTCCATTGTATGGAAATACTACATTTTGCTTATCATTTCATTAGTTGACAGGCATTTAGGTTGTTTCCACTTTTTGGTTATTATAAATAATGCTACTATGAACACTTGTACACAAGTTGTGTGTGGATGCATGCTTTCAGTATACCCATGTATCTTGGGTATACACCTAGGCATGGAATTGCTAGTTCATATAACAACTCTGTGTTTAACCATTCAAGGAACTGCCAATCTGATTTCTCAATGGCTGTACCATTATATATATATATATATATATATATATATATATATATCAGATCAGGTCAGATCAGTCGCTCAGTCATGTCTGACTCTTTGTGACATATATATATATATATATAAAATTTATATATATATTTGTTGCTGTACCAGCATTATATTAAGACTCTGATTTCTCCAAATTTTCACCAATGCTTATTATTGTCTGTCTTTCTTATTATAATCATCCATCTTATTGGGTGTGAAGTAATACCTCATTGTGGTCTTGATTTTTATTTCCCTAATGACTAATAATATTGAATGTGCTTTCACACATTTATTGTCATTTTTCTTTTTTTTTTTAGTGTTCTCACACATTAATTTTTTTTTCTTGGAGTATAGTTGATCTGGAGTATAGCAAGAAGGTCCAAACAGTCCATCCTAAAGGAAATCAGTCCTGAATATTCATTGGAAGGACTGATGCTGAAGCTGAAACTCCAATACTTGGGCCACTGGATGCGAAGAACCTGACTCATTGGAAAAGACCCTGATGCTGGGAAAGATTGAGGGCAGGAGGAGAAGGGGACAACAGAGGATGAGATGGTTGGATGGCATCACCAACTCAATGAACATGAGTCTGAGTAAACTCTGGGAGTTGGTGATGGACAGGGAAGCCTGGTGTGCTGCAGTCCATGGGGTCACAAAGAGTAGGACACGACTGAGTGAATGAACTTAACTGAACTGAAAGGACAAATACACAAGAATACACAGAAGAACTGTACAAAAAAGGTCTTATTGACCTGGATAACCACAATAATGTGATACCTCACCTAGAGCCAGACGTCCTGGAGTGTGAGGTCAAGTGGGCCTTAGGAATTCTCACAATCAACAAAGCTAGTGGAGGTGATGGAACTCCAGCTGAGTCATTTCAAATCCTAAAAGATGATGCTTTTACAGTGCTGCACTCAATATGTCAGCAAACATAGAAAACTGAGCAGTGGCCACAGGCCTGGAAAAGGTAGTTTTCACTTCAATCCCAAAGAAGAACAATGCCAAAGAATGTTCAAACTACCACACAACTGTACTCATTTCATATTAGCAAGATAATGCTCAAAATCCCTCAAGCTAGGCTTCAACAGTACATGAACTGAGAACTTCCAGATGTATAAGCTAAATTTAGTAAAGTCAGGAACCAGAGATCAAATTGCCAAAATCCACTGGATCATAGACAAAGCAAGGAAATTCCAGAAAAACATGTGTTTTGTTGATTATGTTAAAGCCTTTGACTGTGTGGAAAATTCTTCAAGATATGGGAATATCAGACCACCTTACCTGCCTCCTGAGAAACTTGTATGTCAGTCAAGAAGCAACAGTTAGAACTAGATATGAAACAAAGGACTGGTTCCAAATTAGACAAGGAGTACATCAAGGCTGTATATTGTCACTCTGCTTGTTTAACTTAGGTACAGAGTATATCATGTGAAATGCCAGGCTGAATGAAGCTCAAGCTGGAATCAAGATTGCCCGGAGAAATATCAATAACGTCAGATATGGAGATGACACCATTCTAATGGCAGAAAGTGAAGAGGAACTAAAGAGCCTCTTGAAGCTGAAAGAGGATAGTGAAAAAGCTGACTTAAAACTCAACATTCAGAAAACTAAGATCATGGCATCTGGTCCTATCACTTCATGGCAAATAGATGGGAAAAAAATGGAAATAGTGACAGATTTCATTTTCTTGGGCCCCAAAATCACTGTGGACACTGACTGCAGCCATGACATTAAGAAACAACTCTCCTGAAAATTATTTGCGTTGAAGTATTTTTGATTTATGAGTTTCTACCAATTGAATTTTCATATGCCTCTCTGATTAAAAACTACTGTAGATCATTCTCTCACCAGTCTTTAACCTTTCATCAAAAAGAAAAAAAAAAATCTTCATACTCTGCCTTTCGTAACTAACTTCACTTGTCTTTAATGGCTTTCAACAGTCTTTGGCCACCTGATGCAAAGAGCTGACTCATTTGAAAAGACCGTTATTCTGGGAAAGATTGATGGCAGGAGGAGAAGAGAATGACAGAGGATGAGATGGTTGGGTGGTATCACCGACTCGATGGACATGGGTTTGGGTGGACTTTGGGAGTTGGTGATGGACAGGGGGGCCTGGCGTGCTGCAGTTCATGGGGTTGCAAAGAGTCTGACATGACTGAGCAACTAAACTGAAGTGAACTGAACAGTCTTAATCCACAGTAGGATTTTGATACACTCTTCTGTACAATATAAGTTTCTTGAGTGAATTTTCTGTTTTCCTATCTACAGAATAAATGTTCCAACTAAAACCATTTGGTACAGTGTTGTACCAACTGGTACGTGATTGTACCAAGTGAGCAATTCCATGATTGCTCAGCAAATATTTGCACCTAACTACCCATCTTAATAAGAGCCGTCGACAGTTCTAAAGCTCTCTGTGGATGTGTGCTCAGTCGCTCAGTCTTGTCGGACTCTTTGCCACCATATGGACTGTAGCCTGCCTGTCTCCTCTGTCAATGGGATTTCTCAGGCAAGAATACTGGAATGTGTTGCCATTTCCTCCTCCAGGGGATCGTCCTGACCCAGGAATCAAACCCACATCTCCTGCATCTCCTGCATTGGCAGGTGGATTCTTTATCACTGCGCCACCTAGGAAGCCCCTAAAGCTCTCTGCTGCTAAGTCACTTTAGTCATGTCTGACTCTGTGCGACCCCATAGACAGCAGCACACCAGGCTCCCCCATCCCTGGGATTCTCCAGACAAGAACACTGGAGTGGGTTGCCATTTCCTTCTCCAATGCATGAAAGTGAAAAGTGAAAGTGAAGTCGCTCAGTCGTGTCCGACTCTTCGCGACCCCATGGACTGCAGCCCACCAGGCTCCTCCGTCCATGGAATTTTCCCAGGCAAGAGTACTGGAGTGGGGTGCCATTGCCTTCTCCACTAGTGGTTTTAATCCAGTTTTGATATATATTGTTCAGAAGTTCTTCATATTTCACCTAAATCCACCAATAAAGCATCTTCTTTTTCCATAGACAGCAGAAAGGAAGAATATTGTATCACAACAAAAATTATTCATAGTTCCAAGAACAAATAAATCATTATGCAATTCCTTTACTCTAGTTTAATTTTAATTTTACTTTATAAATTACTCTTTATACTTTATTTTCAAGAAATATTTTTATTGAAAAAGTCTAAAACTTATGTTATAATTAAATTACTAAAATAAATGCATATTCTAATATCTTGTGTTGATCATTTTCAATTGATTAGATTAATTGTGAACCATTAGAGTAGTACAGGACTTCTGGAATGTAATAATAAATACTAGTCTACTCATGATTAATCTTTTGTTAAAACATACCTTTTTTCTACAACTTCCAAAGTGTGAATCTTTGCCAAAAGCATTTCAAACCCATAATCTTTTAATGAAGCAAGATCAAAATCAGGTAAGAAGCTAATAGTTAACTGATTGCCAATAGTTCTAGGTACTTAGTTAGTTTATAAAATCAAGACCAAGAAAAACACCTAACTACAACTAAACTACTTCTATTTCAAACAATGGAACACTTTAGTTCAGTACTGAAAGTTACAAAAGTCATTTTATAAACTAAGTACCTAGAACTATTAGCAATCAGTTAACTAATTATTAGCTTCTTTTCTGATTCTCAAAAATAAAAATGTATTTTTGATATAAGCAAAAATGTATTTTGATATAAGCAAATGTACTTTGCTTAAAAATGTATTTTGATATAAGCAAATGTATTTTGATATAAGCAAAATTTTTCAAGTGCTTTTTCAGAAATTCCCCATCTGTGTTTTCACCTCCCTTAAACATACCTAGAACACCAATGATATTCTGGTGTCAACTCTCAAGGCATCAGAACATTTGATTCAGTTTTCAGTGTGTTACACACTCAAGCATTTTGAAATCTTTTTTAAAAAAACAGAAACCAAGAAATAGATCTTTAAAATGAAATTATCTAGTTACCAAAAGATGCATTCCTCAGCTCATACAAAAAAATATAGCTACCACACCTATGAAAGTAGAAAGAATATGAAATTTCCTTATTTCATCTGCTAACATACCTAGATAGATCATGAACCGAGAATTACAATAAACTATGCCTTTGTCTTGAAAAATACTGTTTTGTTAATTATGTATTTTCATGCCTTGAAAAAAGAACTTATTTGGACTAATTCAAGGGTATCATATAAGAACCTTATAGCAAAAGTTTTTAATGAAAGTATACAAAACCTCCCTTGGTCCCATTATGACTGCAGAAGATAATTTTAAAGCCAAAATCTTAAAAGCCTTGAAGTCTAGACTCAATATCCTGTACCAATTGTAGTGCCAGTTTCCTTTCAACCACTCTCTTCAAAACAGAGATGAGTGTCACCAATCCCCACACCAGCAGAAACACAGAGCCCCCTGGAAGCAACAAAGACTTTCTATAGACTCAAAGAATTCATCACTTCTTCTGAGAATAAATCATGCATCCTTTCATACGTTCAACTGAATTTATTCATCTTGTCATTTCAGGATTCAAGAAAGCCTCTTTCAAATTAAAGAAATGAATCAAGAAGAAGATTCAAATAAAGAATTCTTAAATGCTTACTAACAGTCTAACAATGATTTTAAAAGGTTTCTTCAAAACATCAGTAAGAAACATAATCAGTACCATAATTCACAGAGCTTCTAAATTTAAAATCCACAGTGTTGTTTTATAAAGTTCTTCGATGGTGGTCAGATTTTACTGTATCAGTGGAATCATTTGTAATAGGAAAGAAACATATTCATAAGTAAACCTAGTGGAACTTGATGAACTAATTTGTAGATAACAGACCAACGCTTGCTTTTAAGATTAAAGAATATTTTGCGGTCATGACAATGCCAAACATCATTCTTTGGGAGACCAAAAAGTTGCATATACTGGTTACAAATGTATTAAAACCTGTAGACCAATGGGATGTTTATGTGTTTTAATTCAAAATGCACTCTAAGAGTTATTCTCAATAGGTTTTAAAACATAACCCTGGAACTAGCACTATTACAATAATAAAGATAATTGAATTTTCAAAATGTTCTCAGTTGTTAAATGTGAGTTGCCTTCACCCTAAGTGCCTTGTGAAATTCTTAACAGCAGATATCAGGTTTAAAAGGTTGTTTCACTCAACACATACCAAGGAAGTGCCACTCCTGGTTCCTGTAAGAGGAGTGGGGAAAAAAAAATCTTACAAATATGTACTGACTTTAAAAAGCTTGCCATACAATTGCAAATCAAATAAGAGCAACATCAAAACTAGTGGGGTTTTTGTTTCCTCTTACCTTTCTCCTTTAAGTAAAAAATAAAGCCAAGTGAGCAAATAAAGACACGTCCACATTGCTAGTATATAATAAAGTGGATTATTCCATGTGGGAAACACGACAGCAATTCAACATTAACTTCCCTCAAGGATTTTCTGCCCCTGACCTCTGTGCATAAAATGGCATGTCAAATAATTACACCACAGAAAAGGTGAGGAAACAAAAAACCTACTTGTCTCTTAAGTAAATGATAACTTGGACCACCTCAGCAGTTAACACACACTACAAAGAGAAGCATAAGATGTGGTTTAGTGAAAATTCAAAAGGTATGAGGAAATGAAACAAAAGCCTCTATGAGTCAATGTCCTCAAATACAATACAATGATCCCCACATCTGCATCTCTGGAAAAATGATACGGCAAGTGTGTGCAAAATAAAATGACTTGAGGCATCCTTAACAAAGAAAGATGTGCTCACCTCCATAGATCCAGGAAGTGTGGCATCCTATCTTTCATCCTCGTGGGGCTCCAGAGATCTTAGCTCAAAGAGTGGAACCCAAGTTCTGCCTGCAAGTCCTCACCAAGAGCCATTGCACCCTGAGCACAGTGGGTGGGCTGGTGATCAGAGAACTAAGGATGTGATGGATCAGACACTTGAGAAGAAAAGCTACGATAAACACAAGACATTGCTGGGTTCCAACCAGCACAGAACAGCTATGATGAACAGTGGGGGAAACGATGACAGTTCAGGTAACTTGGTCACCAACCCCCAGCAAAAGCCAAGTAGCTGACTGACTTGATAATTTGTCAAAAATCAATGTGCACAGTTATTGTGTCAACTACAAGTAAATTTGGCATGATGCTGTTCCCTTACTGCCCTGTCTCCCCATCCACCTAACTGCACAAGGTAAATTCAGAGTGATTTAGTAAGAAGTTAAGAAAACACATTTCCAACAACTGAGAATTCCTTGAAGCAATCTGATTTTGTGCCATTCCTTGGCACAAAAATGGAAATACAACCTGACAAACTTCATATGTTTGAAAAACAAAGAAACACTGCAAAACACGCAAAAGCCAGGCCTTATATTTTTATAATGTATTATAATAACCATATCATGCTTACAGGAGAAAATAAAACACAGACAGGCAAAAGCAGGCATCAAAACGCAAACTGGGGAGGAAAAATAAGCAGAGTAACCAAAACGTGATTAAACCAAACTTTTGTCATGTAGACTCTTCCTTATGCATACATATTCAGAGAGTATGATATTTTCTGTAAACATAGAATATTATATTTTTATACTATGGTTTACTTACATAATAAAGTATCAGACTTTATTATATTCCAAGAGATTTTCCCAACCCAAGGATCAAACCCAGGTCTTCCACTTTGTAGGCGGATTCTTTACCAGCTAAGCCACCAGGGAAGCCCAAGAATACTTGAGTGGGTATCCTATACCTTCTCCAGCAGACCACCCCAACCTAGGAATCGAACCGGGGTCTCCTGCATTGCAAGCAGATTCTTTACCAGCTGAGCTACCAGGGAAGCCATTATATTTTATGTAAACATAGACTATTATATTTTTATACTATGGTTTACATACACAATAATGTAGAGACATTTAAATTATTCCAATTTTTCAATATGATGAATAGTACAGAGCAGACAGATGGGATGAAAGTTACTAAACAAAATCATGCAAAAATGTAGAAAAATATGAAGTGGACAAAAGAAGTTTTGCAAAACACATGAGAAGTTAACAAAATTGATGAATCAGAAAATTCTAATGATTGAAGAGCTTCACTTTTAACCAAATTGTCATTTAAACCTGTTTATCTACTTGCTTTGAACCCAAATATTTTTAATCAATACATGTGCTATGAAGAGTTTGGTGTGTATCAGTATGGGCTTTTTACATAGATTTGTTACATAAATGATGGTTAAAGATTAGACTAGTGTACTCATCTCCAAAGGCTGCTATAAAAATATACCATAAACTTTGTAGCTGAAAGCAACAGAATGCTATTCTCTCACAGCTCTAGAGGCTGGAAGTCTGCACTCCCCCAGAGGCTCCAGGGGAGACCATCCCTTGCGTTTTCTGCCTTCTTGCCAGCATCCCTTGGTTTGCGGCCCCATCACTCCAATATCACTGTCTCCCTTGAGAAACTTCAGTTCTGCTCTTGACTGATTAGATCTGCTTCCCTTCAGACAAGCCAGGACAGCCCACATCAAAGATCCTTAATCACACCTACAAAGACCCTGTTTTCAGATACAATAACACTTACCTGTTTTAGTTATTAAGATCTGATACCCTGGCGGGGAACACTTTTCAGTCTACTATACCTAGTAGATTCTTAGAAATTCTAGAAATCTACCTAGTAGATTCATAGAGATTCTTCTAAAACTGTCTTGAATTTGACCTACTTTTTCTTATTGGAATTACATTAGTCCCCATTTTCTGTATCTATGCTAATTATGCAAATCATGGGCCTCTTCTTTAAATGGCTTTGCTACTGTCCCATTTGAAAATATAGGATCACCTCCCCAGCTGAAATAAATTCTTCTTGACTCTACTTCCTGTTCATTGCTCGGTCTTCCTGCATCTCCATCTGTGATGTAAGACCTTGAGAACCATCCTTTTTCATATTGCTCACATCCAATTGACCCCTGGACATTATTGTTGCTTTCTTAGTTCATTTCAAATTAGACACCCTCTCCTCTTCCCAACTCTGAATGTCCCTGCTTTAGTGGGAGGTGGGGCTATAGGGCTCAGCTGGCCTCCTGTCATGCTCTGCCCTCCACCTCAGCCCACTTCCCATTCTCATTCTGCTGTTGGAGTGACATTCCTAAAATGTCACTGAACACCTTGCTTCCCTCCTTAGAACCCTGACAGCTCTCAGATTCAAGTCCAAATAGCACAGACATGCAAGACACGTTTTAATTTGGCCTCTACCTACCCCCGCAACCTCATTTATTATTTCTATCCCATCCCCTCCATCTATTCTAAGCAGTCGACTAATGTCAGTTTTCTCATGTTTTGAAACATGTTACAGGTTGCTGCCTTAGGAGGCCAAACAACTGCTGCTAAGTCGCTTCAGTCATGTCTGACTCTGTGGGACCCCATGGACTGCAGCCAACCAGGCTTCTCCGTCCATGGGATTCTCCAGGCAAGAACACTGGAGTGGGTTGCCATTTCCTTCTCCAATGCATGCATGAAAGTGGAAAGTGAAAGTGAAGTCGCTCAGTCGTGTCTGACTCTTAGTGACCCCATGGACTGCAGCCTACCAGGCTCCTCCATCCATGGGATTTTCCAGGCAACAGTACTGGAGTGGGGTGCCATTGCCTTCTCCCGGCCAAACAACTAGACAACTCTTTTTCCTCCTCCAGAATTTGGCCAAGAGAGCATCCTGTTTACTCTTTAAATAGATAAATTTTATACAGTAGTATGTGAATCATATCTCAATAAATGGTTATTAAAATAAGAATACATCCTTTTCAATGATGTCCCATTTAGCATCACATACATCTCTGCCAACTTTGCAAGCCTCCTCCATCCCCACCTCGTGTCTCACTCCAGAACATTTTATACAATGTTTTTGTCTATTGGTACATCTGACTCCTTGAGGGCATGACCATGACAAATTCATCTTCATTTCCTCCTCAATTAATATAATGTCTGGCACAAAGCAGACAGTAGACGCTTATTGAATGAATGACCAAAAGATAATAATTCTTAAACACAGTGATATATGGTTGAAACAAATGCTAATAAATCCAGCAAGTGGTAGAACTGAGTTTGTTACCTGGATTGAAATTAACTGAGAATCATTTGCCACTCAGAAAGTAAATTACCCTTAGGACTAAAGTACTCTTATGTGAAACGAATCGCCAGTCCAGGTTCGATGCATGATACAGGGCTCTCGGGGCTGGTGCACTGGGATGACCCAGAGGGATGGGATGGGGAGGGACGTAGAGGGGGTTCAGGATGGGGAACACATGTACACCCGTGGCGGATTCATGTCAATGTGTGGCAAAACCAATACAATATTGTAAAGTAATTAGCCTCCAATTAAAATAAATAAATTTAAAAATAAATAAATAAATAAATAAAGTACTCTTAGGATTGATCAATACCAGCCTTTAAGTTTCAAAGAACAGGCCTGTGCATACAGTTGTACTTTAAAGCAATATCGTCATTTCCCAGTAAAATACATCCTTTATCCTCAATTTTAATTACAAGAGTTAGTGTTCACATTTATCAATGTTTGCAGGGATGAATCACCATCCTGCTTCTACAAGCTGTGTTTAACTTTAAAGCGTTTATATAAGCTCTCTGTCCTTCCTACTTAAGCACCACTAATTTTCTTGGCTGCCACATTTATAGAACAAATAAAGTGAACACATTCCTTTTAGTGGGGCCAAATATCTTCATCACAAATACTTAAAACCAGCATCACACACAACAGAGGAGTCTTCATTTCTTTGCATCACAAAATCTAATACAATTTTTTTTCCTGTTTTTCAAAGCTTTTTCACACACGAAAAAATATCTGATCTTTGGTAAAGATCAATCTTCATGGGATATATTTCTAAAAACCAAAGTTTCAGTGACTGGCAAAATAACAGAAAAACATAATGATATACACTCTTAATTGGAAGAGAATACAGACCAGAAGAATTATATCCAGATAACATGGGCAAACTTTATATATTTAATCTTCTAATTGCTTTCCCAACAGAGTACATCTGGTGCAGCAAACCTTGCTTCCTTCCCACCAGTCAGCAGGAAGGACAGAGGAGTCAGAGAAAAAGGATTACATGATCTTTCCTTCCCTTCTCTGAACTGATGGCATGGGCAGAGGAGGGGATGAAGTCCCACTCTATAACTCCCAGCTTTCTATCTGCCGGTTTAGGAGGAGAGGTTAAACCTAAATACCTTCACTATCCACTGCCATGATTCCTTGTCATGTCAAGCACCTGCTTGTCATTTTTGTGATACAGATTCATTCAGTACATAAATTTCCTGTTAGCAAAACCTTACCCAGTTTGTAAAAGAAGGCTGACTATCTTAATACTTTACAGCATTCCACAGTTCCTATACATCTGGGAGGAGAAGAGGAGAACTTAAATAGTCAAAGGATTTCATGATGGATGTAGAACATCATCCTTTAGAACTGAATCCAGAAGGTACTCACAGGTTCTCCTCGAGATCCATCCTGCCCCGGAGCACCTGGTGGTCCTGCTTCTCCCTTTTAATGATAAAAAGAAACAGAGAATGCCATTTGCAGGTATGCTCACTAAAATAGTAATATGCAGCATTACGTATATGCAACATTACCAGCTTCCCCGGGGGCTCAGTTGGTAAAGAATCCGCCTGCAATGCGGGAAACCTGTGTTCGATCCCTGGATTGGGAAGATCCTCTGGAAGAGGGCCTGACAACCCACTCCAGTATTCTGGCCTGGAGAATCCCCATGGACAGAGTAGACTGGCAGGCTACAGTCCATGGGGTCGCCAAGAGTTGGACATGACTGAGAGACTAAGCACACAGCACATATATACCAAAGCGCATTAGATACAGAAAATTAAAATTACCTCTGGATTTCTTTCCTCATTTAAAAAAATTTGAAGTTTAGTTAATTTACAATGCTGTATTAGTTTCAGGTGTACAGCAAAGTCATTCAGTCACACGTACATATGCAGGCATATATATATACATATGTGTGTGTGTGTGTGTGTATAGTTTTTGAGGGTTTTTTTCCATTATATATATATATATATATATATATATATATATATAGTTTTTGAGGTTTTTTCCCATTATAGTTTATTACAAGATACTGAATATAGTTCCTTGGGCTATACAATAGGTCCTTGTTGTCTGGATTATTGATATCAACTTTTCCTGACATCAAATAACTCATTCTGAAATCCATAAGGTGACTGTATAAACATCAAACCTATACATGACAGAAGATAATGGAGTAGTCATAAGATAACTGAGATACATGTATACTCATTCTTAGGAGAACAGGATGATTCTGTCTTCAAAGTAAATGCGACTTATATTTACATCAGTCCTTTTCATAGTTTTACTTTTACTTTAAAACTGATCACCCTGTTGGATATGTGACCTTACCCCTCAAGAGTTACATTTTAAAATCAAAACAAAGCTTTCATTAAGAATGTAGTTACTATAGGTTATTACTTGAAATTATTCAGCACTTTAATCTGGTATTAGTTTAAAATAAACATATATAATGTGTATTTTAGGTAGCTGTTAAAATTATAATAGTTTTCAGTTATATATCTTTAAATTATTCTGCTCAAATTATTTATGCACCTTATTTTACATCCACTTTCTGGCATGCTCTAAGTTTTGAATCCATTGCTAGCATGCAAAAACATATCATGACATTATGCTTACTAAAAAATAAGTATTAGCTGAATTTAATTCTAAAGGGTATAATATCCACAGATCAATATGGCCATTAAACTGTCTGGACAAAAATACAGGGCAGTTGGGAAAAGTCCCTTGAAATAGATGTTTTAGGCTTCTTAAAACCTATTGGTCATAAAGAGCCATGAGGTTGTATGTCTGTTTGGCAAAGTATTATGTCTTAACAAGCAAAGTTCTCTGCAAACAATTATGCCACATGTGAATTGTACCAGAGAGTACATTTCATTGGATATGAGAGCAAAATAGAAAGTAGAACCAAAATGAAAATATTTTTCTTGTAAATAACTCACATATCTGAGTCCAGGTAAGTTTAAAAGGTGGAGGCGGGGGCGGGGGGGAAGTCTCAGAATACATGTGTTAAAGCACGTGTCAACACCATTTTTCATAGCTTCATATCCTAATGAACTCCCCAAATTGTAAAAAATGAACCACAGAGGAAGAACCAATAACACTTGGCTAACACAATCACCCTTAGAAAAAAATCCAACTATAACACATTATATAAACACTGCTTCTCCCACTTTTATGAATTCTTGCATTCCATTAGCACAGTTACAACTAAAGCCAAATATTTCATCTATTCCAGTTTTATTTACAAACACTAGATGACAGTTGAGAATAGAAGGGGGCAAAAGATAATGTTTTCCTGTAAATTAACCAAACTAGAGGTCAGGGTGGTCCTACCAACCCAATATTTCTACAGAAAAGTTTATAAAAATACCAAAGAGAAACAAAAATGGCTGTCAGATTCACAAAAGCAACAAGTTCAAAAGCCTGAAAATTTAGAGAAAAGAACTATGTCAAGTTCTGACACTGGAGGATCAGTACTGCAGCTTTGGGCAGGAAAAAGCTCTTTGCAAGCAAGAGCTCTCAGCAAAATGTCCCTTTGTCTTGACACTAACTTTAAACCAGGAACCCTTTGTTCTACTTATCTCCAGTCCTGACACACTTTTCAGATCTTTGGATCACACAATATTTTGCCTAACTTTCTGATTCTTTCTGGAGATAAAAGAAGTATAATAGAAGTGAAGAATAAGCATTTGACAGATGATCAGATACCTTCCCCAGCTTCTGGTTCAGTAATCTTCCAAACAAACTGTGGGAACCAGACAAGATCTAAAGAAAGATTATGAGGAGTCGACAAGCCTGCACTCAAGCGGCACACAGCGGGGCTGGCAAGGACTCTGACCCCCATCCCAGTGATCGACTGATATTGCTTCCTACTTCTTTTGAAAGCTTTCATGGCTGAGCAGAATCTTCAGAGATGTTTTTGGGAGACACAAGTTCACCTTCTCCCTAGACAGCTGACATTCTGATTAAAGGCGACTTTCCTCCCCACCAACATTTGTGAGTATTGATTTTGTAAAAGTTGAGCAGCAGGACCCAATTTGATCATGTAAGGAGGAACCACCCATGTCAGTGGTTCTCAAGGATGGTCCCTACTCAAGCCAGATCAGCTTCACCTCACTTGGGAACTTTTCCAAAATGCAAAATTTGGGGCCCTGCTACAAACCCACTGAGTCAGAAATTCTGGATGGTGGGGCCCAGCAATTTATGTGAACAGAAAATTCTGATGATTTGAGAACCATGGCAGACTTGTGAGTCATTAGGTAACTTAACTTCCAGGTATTAGCATATGTGATTGTCATACTGAAGCAAATCCATAGTTTAGATCATCTGTATATAAATTAAAGGGGGCAGGAGAGTTGTCCAACAGTTGTTCAGTTGCTCAGTCGTGTCCAACTCTTTGCAACCCCATGGACTACAGTAAGCCAGATTTCCCTGTACTTCACCATCTCCCAGAGAAGCTGAAACTCCAATACTTTGGCCACCTGATAGGAAGAGTTGACTCAATGGAAAAGAACCTGATTCAGGGGAAAAGTGAAGGCAGGAGAAGGGGACAACGGAGAATGAGATGGTTGGATGGCATCACTGACTCAATGGACACGAGTCTGAGCAAACTTTGGGAGATGGTGAAGGACAGGGAAGCCTGGCATGCTACAGTCCATGGGGTCGCAAAGACTCAGAGATAACTGAGTGAACAACAACAACATATTCACTGAGTCAGTGATGCCATTCAATCATCTCGTCCTCTGTCATCCCTGTTCCTCCTGCCTTCAATCTTTCCCAGCATCAGGGTCTTTTCCAAAGAGTAGGCTCTTCCCATGAGGTGGCCAAAGTATTGGAGCTTCAGCTTCAGCATCAATCCTTCTAATGAATATTCAGGGTTGATTTCCTTTAGAATTAACTGGTTTGATCTCCTTGCAGTCCAAGAGACACTCAAGAGTCTTCTCCAGCACCACAGTTCAAAAGCATGAATTCCTCAGTGCTCAGCCATCTTTATGGTCCAACTCTTGCATCCTTACATGACTGCTGGGAAAACCATAGATTTGACTAGATGGACCTTTGTTGGCAAAGTAATATGTCTGCTTTTTAGCACTTTTCTTCCAAGGAGCAAGCGTCTTTTAATTTCCTGGCTGCAGTTACCATCCGCAGTGATTTTGGCGCCCAGGAAAATAAAATCTGTCACTGTTTACACTTTTTCGCCATCTATTTGCCATGAAGTGATGGGATCAGGTGCCATGATCTTAGTTTTTTGAATGCTGAGTTTTAAGACAGCTTTTCACTCTCCTCTTTCACATTCATCAAGAGGCTCTTTGGTTCCTCTTCGTCTTCTGACATAACAGTGGTGTCATCTGCATATCTGAGGTTATTGATATTTCTCCCAGCAATCTTGATTCCAGCTTATGATTCATCCAGCCCAGCAGTTTGCATGATGTACTCTGCAAATAAGTTAAATAAGCAGGGTGACAATATACAGCCTTGACGTACTCCTTTCCCAATTTTGAACCAGTCCATTGTTTCATGTCCAGTTCTAACTTTGCTTCTTGTCTTGAATACAGGTTTGCCCAACAGTAGGAACGACTAATTTGGGATTACATAACCACTTTGGTTGGTAAAGACTTCCCCTTTCATTACTTTGATCATTAACTCCATCTTAATATGTTACTCTGATTAAGAGGTTTTTTTTTTTTTTTTAAAAAGTCACCATCAGGAGGAGGAGCCAAGATGGCGGAGGAGTAGGACGGGGAGAACACTTTCTCCCCCACAAATTCATCAAAAGAGCATTTAAACGTGGAGTAAATTCCACAAAACAACTTCTGAATGCCGGCAGAGGACATCAGGCACCCAGAAAAGCAGCCCAACTCTTCGAAAGGAGGTAGGAAAAAATATAAAAGACAAAAAAAGAGACAAAAGAGGGAGGGACGGAGTTCCGTCCCGGGAAGGGAGTCTTAAAAAGAGAGAAGTTTCCAAACACCAGGAAACCCTCTCACTTCCGAATCTGTGCCGAGCTTTGGAAGCACAGAGGGCAACATAAAAGGGAGGGGGAAAAAAATAAACAATTAAAAATCGCGGATTGTGAGCCCTACGGTAACTCCCCCAGCGGAGAAGCAGCGCAGACGCCTGCACACGGCATTAGCAAGCGGGGGCTGGGCAGGGAAGTGCGGCGCGGGCTGTGTCCCTTAGAGTAAGAATCGGGCCAAATGTCCTGAGCGCTATCTGAGCGAAATAATTTGGGCTAGCAAACCAGACTGTGGGATATCTACCACGCGAAAAGCCAGCCCTAACCTAAGACACCGCCAGGCCCGCGCACAGAGCAAAGGACTGAACAGAGATAGCCGGCTGCAGACCTGCCCCCTCCAGTGACAGGCAGCCAGAGCCGGAAGGGGGCAATCGCAGCCCCAGAGAGACACTATCTATAAAACTGTAAGCAGGCTTCTTTGCTAACTAAAACTTCTTGGGGGTCTGGACGGTCAACATCTGCCTGAGAAGGTGCGCCAGTTTTACACCCAGATAACCGAGTGGCGGGGAGGCGATAAGTCGCAGCATTGGCGCCCGCCAAACACCTCATCACCTGAGCTGCTCGACCTGGGAAGAACACAAAACGCAGGCCCAACCGAGTCTGCGCCTCTGAGGACTACCCGAGTGCCTGAACCTGAGCGGCTTGGACCTGGGAGCTCAGCCCAGGGCCGGCCTCTGATTGTTCCCGGCGGAACAACCTAGAGCCCGAGCAGTGTGGGCAGGGAGGCTACACGCCCCGTGAGCGGGGGCAGACCCAGTATCTGTTTGCAGCATCCCTCCCTCCCTCCCCACAGCGCGGCTGAACAAGTGAGCCTAAATTAAAAAAAAAAAAAAATAGTGTCCTCAACCATCCCCTTTGTGTCAGGGCGGGAACCAGACACTGAAGAGATCAGCAAACAGAAGAAGCTATAACAGAGGGAAACGCCTTGGAAGCTACAGGCCATAGATTAAAACCCTGTGGTTACTACGGATTACATAGGAAGGGGCCTATAGATCTTGAGAAATATAAGTCGGACTAAGGAACTGCCAAAAATGAACTGAACCCACAATACTCACAACAAAACCAGAGAAAGACCTAGATATATTTTTACTATTTTTACGATCAATCTTTCTTTCTTTCTTTTTTTTTTAATTAAAAAAAAATTTTTTTAAGTCCTCTATTGTCCTTTAATTTTCACTTTTATAAATATTACTTTGCAAAAAAAAAAAAAAGACCCTATTTTTTTTTCTTCTTCAGCAAACTTCATATATATATTTTATAATTTTTTGACCGTGGTTTTTTTTTTTTTTTTTCTTTTTTCTTTTTCTTCTTTTCTTTAACATTGTATTTTTGAAATTCCAAACTCTACTCTAGATTTTTAATTTTAGCCTTTTGATATATGTTATCAATTTTGTACCTATAGTTTTTTTCATAATTGCTGTGACTTTTTTTTTCCTCTGTTTCTTTCTCTTCTTCTTTTATATAACATCGTATATCTGCAATTCCAAACTCTACTCAAGATTTTTAATTTATGCTTTTTGGTATTTGATATCAATTTTGTACCTGTATTTTCTTTATAATTTTTGCGACATTGTTTTTGTTGGTTTGTTTGTTTTCTCTCTTTATTTTTCTTCTTCTTTTTTTTTTTTTTTTTAACGTTGTATTTTTGAAATTCCAAACTCTACTCTAGATTTTTAATTTTTGCTGTTTGGTATTAGTTATCAATTTTGTACCTGTAGTTTCTTTATTACTTTCACGACCTTGTTTGTTTTTCTTTGTTCGTTTTTTCTCTCTTTCTTTTCCTTCTCCTTTTCATTAACATCGCATTTTTGAAATTCCAAACTCTACTCTAGATTTCTAATTTTTGTTTTTATGTATTTGTTACCAATTTTGTACCTTTAAGAACCCAATCTTCAGGACCCATTTTTCACTAGTGTACGAGATTACTGGCTTGACTGCTCTCTCTCCCTTTGGACTCTCCATTTTCTCCACCAGGTCACCTGTATCTCCTCCCTAACCCCTCTCTACTCTACCCAACTCTGTGAATTTCTGTGTGTTCCAGACGGTGGAGAACACTTAAGGAACAGATTACTGGCTGGATCTGTCTCCCTCCTTTTCATTTCCCCCTTTTATCCTTCTGGCCACCTCTGTCTCCTGCCTCCTTCTTCTCTTCCCTGTATAACTCCGTGAACATCTCTGAGCGGTCCAGTTGTGGAGTGCACATAAGGAAGTGACTACTGGCTAGCCCACTCTCTCCACTATTGATTCCACCTCATCTCATTTGGGTCACCTCTAACTCCCTCCTCCCTCTTCTCTTCTCCATGTAACGCTGTGAACCTCTCTGAGTGACCCTCACAGTAGAGAAACTTTTCATCCTTAACGTAGAGGTTTTATCAGTGGTGCTGTATAGAAGGAGAAGTTTTGAAACTACTGTAAAATTAAGACCGATAACTGGAAGTAGGAGGCTTAAGTCCAATCCCTGACTCAGGGGAACTCCTGACTCCAAGGAACATTAATTGACAGGAGCTCATCAAACGCCTCCGTACTGACACTGAAACCAAGCACCACACAAGGGCCAACAAGTTCCAGGGAAAGACATAACAAGCAAATTCTCCAGCAACAAAGGAACACAGCCCTGAGCTTCAAGATACAGGCTGCCCAAAGTCACCCCAAAACCATAGACATCTCATAACTCATTACTGGACATTTCATTACACTCCAGAGAGAAGAAATACAGCTCCATCCACCAGAACATCGACACAAGCTTCCCTAACCAGGAAACCTTGACAAGCCACCTGTACAAACCCACACACAGCGAGGAAACGCCACAATAAAGAGAACTCCACAAACTGCCAGAATACAGAAAGGACACCCCAAACTCAGCAATTTAAACAAGATGAAGAGACAGAGGAATAGCCAGCAGATAAAGGAACAGGATAAATGCCCACCAAACCAAACAAAAGAGGAAGAGATAGGGAATCTACCTGATAAAGAATTCCAAATAATGATAGTGAAATTGATCCAAAATCTTGAAATTAAAATGGAATCACAGATAAATAGCCTGGAGGCAAGGATTGAGAAGATGCAAGAAAGGTTTAACAAGGACTTAGAAGAAATAAAAAAGAGTCAATATATAATGAATAATGCAATAAGTGAAATTAAAAACACTCTGGAGGCAACAAATAGTAGAATAACAGAGGCAGAAGATAGGATTAGTGAATTAGAAGATAGAATGGTAGAAATAAATGAATCAGAGAGGATAAAAGAAAAACGAATTAAAAGAAATGAGGACAATCTCAGAGACCTCCAGGACAATATTAAACGCTACAACATTCGAATCATAGGGGTCCCAGAAGAAGAAGACAAAAAGAAAGACCATGAGAAAATACTTGAGGAGATAATAGTTGAAAACTTCCCTAAAATGGGGAAGGAAATAATCACCCAAGTCCAAGAAACCCAGAGAGTCCCAAACAGGATAAACCCAAGGCGAAACACCCCAAGACACATAGTAATCAAATTAACAAAGATCAAACACAAAGAACAAATATTAAAAGCAGCAAGGGAAAAACAACAAATAACACACAAGGGAATTCCCATAAGGATAACAGCTGATCTTTCAATAGAAACTCTTCAAGCCAGGAGGGAATGGCAAGACATACTTAAAATGATGAAAGAAAATAACCTACAGCCCAGATTATTGTACCCAGCAAGGATCTCATTCAAGTATGAAGGAGAAATCAAAAGCTTTTCAGACAAGCAAAAGCTGAGAGAATTCTGCACCACCAAACCAGCTCTCCAACAAATACTAAAGGATATTCTCTAGACAGGAAACACAAAAATTGTGTATAAATTCGAACCCAAAACAATAAAGTAAATGGCAACGGGGTCATACTTATCAGTAATTACCTTAAACGTAAATGGGTTGAATGCCCCAACCAAAAGACAAAGACTGGCTGAATGGATACAAAAACAAGACCCCTACATATGTTGTCTACAAGAGACCCACCTCAAAACAGGGGACACATACAGACTGAAAGTGAAGGGCTGGAAAAAGATTTTCCATGCGAATAGGGACCAAAAGAAAGCAGGAGTAGCAATACTCATATCAGATAAAATAGACTTTAAAACAAAGGCTGTGAAAAGAGACAAAGATGGTCACTACATAATGATCAAAGGATCAATCCAAGAAGAAGATATAACAATTATAAATATATATGCACCCAACACGGGAGCACCGCAGTATGTAAGACAAATGCTAACAAGTATGAAAGAAGAAATTAACAATAACACAATAATAGTGGGAGACTTTAATACCCCACTCACACCTATGGATAGATCAACTAAACAGAAAATTAACAAGGAAACACAAACTTTAAACGATACAATAGACCAGTTAGACCTAATTGATATCTATAGGACATTTCATCCCAAAACAATGAATTTCACCTTCTTCTCAAGCGCACATGGAACCTTCTCCAGGATAGATCACATCCTGGGCCATAAAGCTAGCCTTGGTAAATTCAAAAAAATAGAAATCATTCCAAGCATCTTTTCTGACCACAATGCAGTAAGATTAGATCTCAATTACAGGAGAAAAACTATTAAAAAATCCAACATATGGAGGCTGAACAACACACTGCTGAATAACCAACAAATCACAGAAGAAATCAAAAAAGAAATCAAAATTTGCATAGAAACGAATGAAAATGAAAACACAACAACCCAAAACCTGTGGGACACGGTAAAAGCAGTCCTAAGGGGAAAGTTCATAGCAATACAGGCACACCTCAAGAAACAAGAAAAAAGTCAAATAAATAACCTAACTCTACACCTAAAGCAACTAGAAAAGGAAGAAATGAAGAACCCCAGGGTTAGTAGAAGGAAAGAAATCTTAAAAATTAGAGCAGAAATAAATGCAAAAGAAACAAAAGAGACCATAGCAAAAATCAACAAAACCAAAAGCTGGTTCTTTGAAAGGATAAATAAAATTGACAAACCATTAGCCAGACTCATCAAGAAACAAAGGGAGAAAAATCAAATCAATAAAATTAGAAATGAAAATGGAGAGATCACAACAGACAACACAGAAATACAAAGGATCATAAGAGACTACTATCAACAATTCTATGCCAATAAAATGGACAACGAGGAAGAAATGGACAAATTCTTAGAAAAGTACAACTTTCTAAAACTCGATCAGGAAGAAATAGAAAATCTTAACAGACCCATCACAAGCACGGAAATTGAAACTGTAATCAAAAATCTTCCAGCAAACAAAAGCCCAGGTCCAGACGGCTTCACAGCTGAATTCTACCAAAAATTTAGAGAAGAGCTAACACCTATCCTGCTCAAACTCTTCCAGAAAATTGCAGAGGATGGTAAACTTCCAAACTCATTCTATGAGGCCACCATCACCCTAATACCAAAACCTGACAAAGATCCCACAAAAAAAGAAAACTACAGGCCAATATCACTGATGAACATAGATGCAAAAATCCTTAACAAAATTCTAGCAATCAGAATCCAACAACACATTAAAAAGATCATACACCATGACCAAGTGGGCTTTATCCCAGGGATGCAAGGATTCTTCAATATCCGCAAATCAATCAATGTAATACACCACATTAACAAATTGAACAATAAAAACCATATGATTATCTCAATAGATGCAGAGAAAGCCTTTGACAAAATTCAACATCCATTTATGATAAAAACTCTCCAGAAAGCAGGAATAGAAGGAACATCCCTCAACATAATAAAAGCTATATATGACAAATCCACAGCAAACATTATCCTCAATGGTGAAAAATTGAAAGCATTTCCTCTAAAGTCAGGAACAAGACAAGGGTGCCCACTTTCACCATTACTATTCAACATAGTTTTGGAAGTTTTGGCCACAGCAATCAGAACAGAAAAAGAAATAAAAGGAATACAAATTGGAAAAGAAGAAGTAAAGCTCTCACTGTTTGCAGATGACATGATCCTCTACATAGAAAACCCTAAAGACTCCACCAGAAAATTACTAGAACTAATCAATGACTATAGTAAAGTTGCAGGATATAAAATCAACACACAGAAATCCCTTGCATTCCTATACACTAATAATGAGAAAACAGAAAGAGAAATTAAGGAAACAATTCCATTCACCATTGCAACGGAAAGAATAAAATACTTAGGAATATATCTACCTAAAGAATCTAAAGACCTATATATAGAAAACTATAAAACACTGGTGAAAGAAATCAAAGAGGACACTAACAGATGGAAAAATATACCATGTTCATGGATTGGAAGAATCAATGTAGTGAAAATGAGTATACTACCCAAAGCAATCTATAGATTCAATGCAATCCCTATCAAGCTACCAACAGCATTCTTCACAGAGCTAGAACAAATAATTTCACAATTTGTATGGAAAAACAAAAAACCTCGAATAGCCAAAGCGATCTTGAGAAAGAAGAATGGAACTGGAGGAATCAACCTACCTGACTTCAGGCTCTACTACAAAGCCACAGTTATCAAGACAGTATGGTACTGGCACAAAGACAGAAATATAGATCAATGGAACAAAATAGAAAGCCCAGAGATAAATCCACGCACATATGGACACCTTATCTTCGACAAAGGAGGCAAGAATATACAATGGATTAAAGACAATCTCTTTAACAAGTGGTGCTGGGAACTCTGGTCAACCACTTGTAAAAGAATGAAACTAGAACACTTTCTAACACCATACACAAAAATAAACTCAAAATGGATTAAAGATCTAAACGTAAGACCAGAAACTATAAAACTCCTAGAGGAGAACATAGGCAAAACACTCTCTGACATACATCACAGCAGGATCCTCTATGACCCACCTCCCAGAATTTTGGAAATAAAAGCAAAAATAAACAAATGGGACCTAATTAACCTTAAAAGCTTCTGCACATCAAAGGAAACTATTAGCAAGGTGAAAAGACAGCCTTCAGAATGGGAGAAGATAATAGCAAATGAAGCAACTGACAAACAACTAATCTCGAGAATATACAAGCAACTCCTACAGCTCAACTCCAGAAAAATAAATGACCCAATCAAAAAATGGGCCAAAGAACTAAATAGACATTTCTGCAAAGAAGACATTCAGATGGCTAACAAACACATGAAAAGATGCTCAACATCACTCATTATCAGAGAAATGCAAATCAAAACCACTATGAGGTACCATTTCACACCAGTCAGAATGGCTGCGATCCAAAAGTCTACAAGTAATAAATGCTGGAGAGGGTGTGGAGAAAAGGGAACCCTCTTACACTGTTGGTGGGAATGCAAACTAGTACAGCCACTATGGAGAACAGTGTGGAGATTCCTTAAAAAACTGGAAATAGACATGCCTTATGATCCAGCAATCCCACTGCTGGGCATACACACTGAGAAAACCAGAAGGGAAAGAGACACGAGTACCCCAATGTTCATCGCAGCACTGTTTATAATAGCCAGGACATGGAAGCAACCTAGATGTCCATCAGCAGATGAATGGATAAGAAAGCTGTGGTACATATACACAATGGAGTATTATTCAGCCATTAAAAAGAATACATTTGAATCAGTTCTAATGAGGTGGATGAAACTGGAGCCTATTATACAGAGTGAAGTAAGCCAGAAAGAAAAACACCAATACAGTATACTAACGCATATATATGGAATTTAGAAAGATGGTAACAATAACCCTGTGTACGAGACAGCAAAAGAGACACTGATGTATAGAACAGTCTTATGGACTCTGTGGGAGAGGGAGAGGGTGGGAAGATTTGGGAGAATGGCATTGAAACATGTAAAATATCATGTATGAAATGAGTTGCCAGTCCAGGTTCGATGCACGATACTGGATGCTTGGGGCTGGTGCACTGGGACGACCCAGAGGGATGGAATGGGGAGGGAGGAGGGAAGAGGGTTCAGGATGGGGAACACATGTATACCTGTGGTGGATTCATTTTGATATTTGGCAAATCTAATACAGTTATGTAAAGTTTAAAAATAAAATAAAATTTAAAAAAAAAAAAAAGTCACCATCAGCAACATGTATCAGTAATGAAGTTCCACAATTATTTGAAAATTTAATTTCTTCTTATTCTTTGTACTTCTTCTGACTATCACAAGAGTGATAGTCAAAAGGATACAGAATCATACGAATAAAACAGCATCTACTCTTTATAATGTATAGCAGAGATTCTCCAACTCTAGCTGTACCAGAATCATCTGGAGTGTTAGATAAACTGCAGATGGCGGACCCCACTCCAGAGTTTCTAATTCAACAGGTGCTGATACTGCTGGTCTTGCAACCACACTTTGAGAACCACACTGGTTCTAACCCAGATCTCAAGGAAGAGACTCTACACCCTTTCTGCACTCACCCACCCATCCCTAGTGAACCACAATGGCTTTGTCTGGCTTTGCACTTGGTACTGAGTTTTATAATGGCCAGATTGTTCAGCAAGTATCTCATTTATGTAGGCACTGGTTTCCTGGCTTGCACAGTCTTTAAAGGATAGAAACACATCCTATAGGAGTTTTTTTAATCACCCAGAATGTTTAGAATTGTGGTGAACATAATATAAGACTATATGTACAATTGCTGGAGCATGTCAAGGTAGGCAAAATGGATGATTTATTGTCAAATGCTCGATTTGGGGAAGATAAAGGAAATGGGATAGAGCTATTTGCAAAAGGAAATGGGATAGAGCATTTGTGGACAGAACTATTGCAAATGCTGTCAGAGGATTATGCAGTGTAATTACAATAAGATGATGGCCAGTAATCTTGACCCATGAATGATCTCTTCACTGTTTTAAAAATGTTTCATTGGGAGATGAAAGGAGGATTTCTGCTTATTTTTCTTCCATAAAATTTTCCAATGCTATACACAACTAGTTTATGAAATTCAGTACTGTATCCAGAACTTAACTTCATTACTTGATTCCTTTCATGACCTGGAGATCCTGGTATATACCAATATGTTTGGCTGGTAGGAAAAAAGTCATGTAGCATGTCTCAACGTCTAATTTATCATTTTGCTATTCTATTATTAATTC
Source organism: Bubalus kerabau (assembly GCF_029407905.1). Classification (NCBI taxonomy): domain Eukaryota; kingdom Metazoa; phylum Chordata; class Mammalia; order Artiodactyla; family Bovidae; genus Bubalus; species Bubalus kerabau. The sequence continues at coordinate 47,799,421 of NC_073626.1, forward strand.
CTTCCTGATATAAGATAAATAGAAAATGTCATGCTAAACATTATTCCTCAATCCAGTCTCTGCAGCTAATGTCAAAGATGATTTATTCTACAGCAAACCAGTTATTTTTAAAAAGCAAATTTAACCAAAAACAGAGATGTGAAACTTGCATCGCATGTGTATTTCTTTTCATGTGGTGGTCTTTGGTACTTACCCACAAAAATGAAAGCATGAGGTGTAATTTAGTATGTGGCCATTGCAACCCTCAAAATCTGGTGGAAGGTGTGTGACCATGAAAATATAATTTAATTTTGAAGAAGATCCTTACTTTGTTATTAAACACTATAATTTACCTTTGATCTTATTCCATGGTTTATTCTTAGTATGTAAACAAAACTCTAGTATGCCAGAGAATATATTAAAGATGTAAGACTGGGTAAGCTCCTCCAGGCTAACCAAATAAACACAAGAAATTTGGAAGACATCATGCATAAAGGGATCACACAAACTAGGCCTGAAATTCAGGCTATGCCATGTAAAGGACAGTACACTTTGGGGTAAATTCCTTAATTGCTCTTAATTTGATTTTAATTTCAAAATGACATTGATATTCTCAACTTCATAGATTTTTCTTTTTAGGAAAATTAAATAAGAGTCTTTGTGAAAGTGCCTTGAACATCTCTAGAAACAGAAGGGAAGATCCAGGAAAGTTAGCTACTCTACTGCCATCAAAGGGTTTGGAATTTTAACAGTTCTTTAACTATTATGATTTGTTTCAGGCTACACTGTTTTCAAATAATATGTTACTTTTCTATTTGACTGCTATGGTTTGGCATTATAATTTAGGGAAAATGAATTACTTTTTAAGTGCTTGGAAAAAAAAAACCCACATTGATTATTTCATTGTTTCTAGGGGCCAGAAGACTGGGCATGACTTTACTGAATTATCTGTGTGCGTGCACGAATGCTAAGTCCCTGCAGTCGTGTTCAACTCTGTGCAACACTGTGGACTGTAGCCCATCAGGCTCCTCTGTCCATGGGAGTCTCCAGGCAAGAACACTGGAGTGGGTTGCCATGCCCTCCTCCAGAGGATCTTCCCGACCCAGGGACTGAACCCACATCTTTTATGTCTCCTGCATTGACAGGTGGGTTCTTTACCACTAATGCCACCTGGGAAGCCCAGTTCTCTGAATAGGGTCTTACAAAGCGGTAACCAGGAGGTCTGCTGGGTTGTGTTCTCATCTGGAGGCCTGACTGCAAAAGTATCTACATCCACGTTAACTCACTTCATTGGCAGAATTGAGCAAGTAGGCTCTAAATGGAGCCCCTCATAATGTACCATCATTACTGGAGTGATACCTGTTGGTTACAAGCAAGTCATAGGTCCCAGGCACACTCAAAAGTAGGGAATTAAAAAAGACATGAGCACCAGCAGGTGGGGGTCACTTTCCAGTCTTCCTGCCCCAATTATTGTCACATATCCCTGTAAGGGTTGTACTGCTTGCCTGGACACTAACAATATATGAAACTGTCTGTTTACTCACAGTCTGGACAAGATTGGATTTTCAACTCAAGCTTTTGAACTTTTGTCAACCTAATGGGTGGGTAATTGTACCTTGGTAAAACTTCAATTTGTATTTCTCTTATTATGAGTGAAGTTGAATATCTCTGTACATTTAAGGGCCACTTTACACCTTTTTTTTGGCTTTGAGAATAATATATTCATGTCTTTTCCCCTCATCTATGTATTTATATATATTGAAATATAATTGATTTATAATACTATAAGTCAAATAACTTGTGATTAGACAGTGGAAGTGATGAATAGATTCAAGGGATTAGATCTGGTAGAAGCCTGAGGAACTCTGGATGGAGGTTTGTAACATTGTACAGCGAGCAGTGACTAAAATCATCCTCAAGAAAATTAAATGCAAGAAGGCAAAGTGGTTGTCTGAGGAGGCTTCACAAATAGCTGAAGAAAGAAGGGAAATGAAAGGCAAGGGAGAAGGGCAAAGCTATGCCCAACTGAATTCAGAGTTCCAAAGAAGGGCAAGGAGAGACAAGAAGTCCTTCTTAAGTGAACAATCCAAGGAAATAGAGGAAAAAAATAGAATGGGAAAGACTAGAGATCTCTTCAAGAAAATTAGAGATACCAAGGAAACATTTCATGCAAAGATGGGCTCAATAAAGGACAGAAACTGTATGGACCTAACAGAAGAAGAAGATATTAAGAAGAGGTGGCAAGAATACACAGAAGAATTGTACAAAGAATATCTTAATGACCCAGATAACCATGATGGTATGATCACTCACCTAGAACCAGACATTCTGGAATGCGAAGTCAAGTGGACCTTAGGAAGCATCGTTACAAACAAAGCTAGAGAAGGTGAATGAATTCCAACTAAGCTACTTCAAATGCCAAAAGATGATACTGTGGAAGTGCTGCACTGAATATGCTAGCAAATTTGGAAAACTCAGCAGTGGCCATAGGACTGAGAAAAGTCAGTTTTCATTCATCACAAATAAGGGTGATGCCAAAGAATGTACTGACTAGCGTACATCTCACACACTAGCAAATTTTTATATATATAGCACCACATGATTCCTGGTTGGTTGAATCATCCATGGATTCACATTCATGGATACAGAGAAACCATAAACACAAAGGGCAGACTATAAATTATACTTGGATTTTCAACTGTGGGGAAGGTTATACCCATAACCCTAGTGTTGTACAAGGGTAAACTGTAACACCATAATCAAGGGACCAAGGTTAACATACCAATGATCAGACATGTGGATGGTATTTACTCTGATATAATGAGAAGGACACTCGGTTCAGTTCAGTCACTCAGTCGTGTCTGACTCTTTGTGATCCTATAAATCACAGCACGCCAGACCTCCCTGACCATCACCAACTCCCGGAGTTCACCCAAACTCATGTCCATTGAGTCAGTGATGCCATCCAGCCATCGCATTCTCTGTCGTCCCCTTCTCCTCCTGCCTCCAATCCCTTCCAGCATCAGAGCCTTCCAATGAGTCAACTCTTCGCATGAGGTGGCCAAAGTACTGGAGTTTCAGCTTCAGTATCAGTCCTTCCAATGAACACCCACGACTAATCTCCTTTAGAATGGACTGGTTGGATCTCCTTCCAGTCCAAGGGACTCTCAAGAGTCTTCTCCAATACCTCAGTTCAAAATCATCAATTCTTCGGCACTCAGCTTTCTTCACAGTCCAACTCTCACATCCATACATGACCACTGGAAAAACCATAGCCTTGACTAGACGGACGTTTGTTGGCAAAGTAATATCTCTGCTTTTCAATTAGGTTGGTCACAACTTTTCTTCCAAGGAGTAAGCGTCTTTTAATTTCATGGCTGCAATCACCATCTGCAGTGATTTTGCAGCCCCCCAAAACAAGTCTGACATTGTTTCCACTGTTTCCCCATCTATTTCTCATGAAGTGATGGGACTAGATGCCATGATCTTCATTTTCTGAATGCTGAGCTTTAAGCCAACTTTTTCACTCTCCTCTTGCACTTTCATCAAGAAGCTTTTTAGTTCCTCTTCACTTTCTGCCATAAGGGTGGTGTCATCTGCATATCTGAGGTTATTGATATTTCTCCAGGCAATCTTGACTCCAGCTTGTGCTTCTTCCAGCCCAGCGTTTCTCATGATGTACTCTGCATGTAAGTTAAATAAGCAGGGTGACAATATACGAGCCTTGACGTACTCCTTTTCCTATTTGGAACCAGTCTGTTGTTCCATGTCCAGTTCTAACTGTTGCTTCTTGACCTGCATATAGATTTCTCAAGAGGCAGGTCAGGTGGTCTGGTATTCCTATCTCTTTCAGAATTTTCCACAGTTTATTGTGATCCACACAGTCAAAGGCTTTGGCATAGTCAATAAAGCAGAAATAGACGTTTTTCTGGAACTCTCTTGCTTTTTCCATGATCCAGCAGATGTTGGCAATTTGATCTCTGGTTCCTCTGCCTTTTCTATATCCAGCTTGAACATCTGGAAGTTCATGGTTCACGCATTGCTGAAGCCTGGCTTGGAGAATTTTGAGCATTACTTTACTAACATGAGAGATGAGTGCAATTGTGCGGTAGTTTGAGTATTCTTTGGCATTGCCTTTCTTTGGGATTGAAATAAAAACTGACCTTTTCCAGTCCTGTGGCCACTGCTGAGTTTTCCAAATTTGCTGGCATATTGAGTGTAGCACTTTCACAGCATCATCTTTCAGGATTTGAAATAGCTCAACTGGAATTCCATCACCTCCAGTAGCTTTGTTCGTAATGATGCTTTCTAAGGCCCACTTGACTTCACACCCCAGGATATCTGGTTCTAGGTGAGTGATCACACCATCGTGATTATCTTGGTCGTGAAGATCTTTTTTGTACAGTTCTTCTGTGTATTCTTGCCACCTCTTCTTAATATCTTTTGCTTCTGTTAGGTCCATACCATTTCTGTCCTTTATTGAGCCCATCTTTGCATGAAATGTTCCCTTGGTATCTCTAATTTTCTTGAAGAAATCTCTAGTCTTTCCCATTCTGTTGTTTTCCTCTATTTCTTTGCATTGATTGCTGAGGAAGGCTTTCTTATCTCTCCTTGCTAGAAGGACACTCACCTCTGTGTTATCCTTCTCCACCACCCCTGAAATAATTCCAGTCTAATCAGACAAATGTGAACTGACTGACATTCTAACAGAAACCCTAACCAATGCTCTGCAAAACTGTTATAAAAAGTAAGAAAAGACTAATAAATCATCACAGATAAGAAGAGACTAAGGAGTCATGATAAGGAAAAAAAAAAAAGGAATGTGGTGTATTCTGGATTGGATCCTGGAACAGAAAAAGGACCTTCATGGAAAACTAATGAAATCCAAATAAAGTATGGAGTTCAGATTAATTTACAGGAATTTGACAATACTGATTTCTTAGTTTTAACAAATGCATCATAGCAACATCATGAGAAACTTGGTAAGGTGTATAAGGAAACCTCACTGTACTATTTATCTACAACTTTTCTGTAAATACAAAAGTACTCCAAACTAAAAAATTTCTTTAACAAGCCCCAGAAGTTTCTGTTGTTGTTGTTAGAAAATTTCATGCTGATACTAAAACTTATGTGAAGTTTACATGAACCTCAATTATTTATTACAATTTTAAAAAGAAAAACAAATTTAGAGACTTAAACTACCTAATTTCAAGACTTATTCTGGGCTTCCCTGGTGGCTCAGACAGTAAAGAATCCACCTGCAACACAGGAGACATGGGTTTGATTCCTGGGTTTGGAAGATCCCCTGGAGGAGGGCACGGCAACCCACTCCAGTATTCTTGCCTGGAGAATCCCCATGGACAGAAGAGCCTGGCGGGATACAGTCCATGGAGTCACAAAGAATCAGACACCACTGAAGTGACTTAGCACACACACAGATGAGTAAAACAGAATCAAGAGTTCAAAAATCAGTTAACACATATATTGATCAATTGATACGTAGCAAAAATGCTCAAGTAATTCTATGAGAAATGAAAACCTTGCAATAAATGGCGTTGGAATGACCAGGTCTCCAGGGAGAAAAGGGAAGAAAATAATTTTAACTTTTATATCACAGAGGAATTAAAATAATCAAAATGGATCATAGAACTAAATTTGTAAACTCAGTTCAGTTCAGTAGCTCAGTCATGTCCAACTCTTTGAGCCCCCATGGACTGCAGGATGCCAGGCTTCCCTGTCCATCACCAACTCCCAGAGCTTACTCAAACTTATGTCCATTGAGTCAGTGATGCCATCCAACCATCTCATTCTCTGTTGTCCCCTTCTCCTCCCACCTCCAACTTTCCCAGCATCAGGGTCTTTTCCAGTGAGTCAGTTCTTTGCATCAGGTGGCCAAAGTATTGGAGTTTCAGCTTCAGATCAATCCTCCTAATGAATATTCAGGACTGATTTCCTTTAGGATTGACTGATTGGATCTCCTTGTAGTCCAAGGGACTTTAAGAGTCTTCTCCAACACCACAGTTCAAAAGCATCAATTCTTGGGTGCTCAGCTTTCTTTAGAGTCCAACTCTCACATCCGTACATGACTACTGGAAAAACCATAGCCTTGACTAGACAGACCTTTGTTGGTAATGTTTCTGCTTTTTTAATATGCTGTCTAGGTTGGTCATAGCTTTTCTTCCAAGGAGCAAGTGTCTTTTAATTTCGTGGCTACAGTCACCATCTGCAGTGATGTTGGAGGCCAAGAAAATAAAGTCTCTCACTGTTTACATTGTTTCCCCATCTATTTGCCAGGAAGCAATGAGACCAGATGCCATGATCTTAGTTTTCTGAATGTTGAGTTTTAAGCCAACTTTTTCACTCTCCTCTTTTACTTTCATCAAGAGACTCTTTAGTTCTTCTTCACTTTCTGCCATAAGGGTGATATCATCTGATATCTGAGGTTATTGATATTTCTCCCAGCAATCTTGATTCCAGCTTGTGCTTCATCCAGCCTGGCATTTTGCATGATGTACTCTGCATGTAAGTTAAATAAGCAGGGTGACAATATACAGCCTTGAAGAACTCCTTTGCCAATTTGGAACCAGTCTGTTGTTCCATGTTCAGTTCTAACTGTTGCTTCTTGACCTGCATATAGATTTCTCAGGAGGCAGGTCAGGTGGTCTGGTATTCCCATCTCTTTAAAAATTTTCCATGGTTTGTTGTGGTCTACACAGTCAAAGGCTTTGGCATAGTCAATAAAGCAGAAGTAGATGTTTCTCTGGAACTCTCTTGCTTTTTCAATGATCTAGTGGATGTTGGCAATTTGATCTGTGGTCTCTGCCTTTTCTAAATCTAGCTTGAACATCTGGAAGTTCACGGTTCTTGTACTATTGAAGCCTGGCTTGGAGAATTTTGAGCATTACTTTACTAGCATGTGAGATGAGTACAATTGTGTGGTAGTTTGAGCATTCTTTGGTATTGCCTTTCTTTGGGATTGGAATGAAAACTGACCTTTTCCCTTCCTGTGGCCACTGCTGGGTTTTCCAAATTTGCTGGCATATTGAGTGTAGCACTTTCACAGCATCATCTTTCAGGATTTGAAAGAGCTCAACTGGAATTCCATCACCTCCACTAGCTTTGTTCATAGTGATGCTTCCTATGGCCCATTTGACTGCATTCCAGGATGTCTGGCTCTAGGTGAGTGATCACACCATTTGTAAACTATGGTAGTACAATCTTAGAAACTATGATATTTTATATATGCATTTAAGACATTTGAAAATATTTTCTTTTAGAAGAAAAAAGAAAATTTCTGACCTTAAGTTAGGTAAATATTCTTAAATACAACACAAAGACATAAGCAAAAAGAAATTCTAAGAAGCTAGACTTCATTCTGATTAAAAACTTCTTCCCATTGAATAACACCATTAAGAAAATGAAAGGCAATCTGAAGGTCAGGAGATAATATTCACAAATACATGTCTAATAAAAGACCTATTGTACTAAGAATTCTTGCAACTCATTAACAAGAAAACAACCCAAAGTTTTTTTTTTAATTGCCAAATGTTTTGAATAGACACGTCACAAAAGAAGATATACAAATGGCCAAGAAGCCCATAAAAAGATGCCAACCCTGTCAGTCATCAGAAAAATGCAAACTAAAACCATATGAGATACTATTATGTACCAAATAAAAGAGCTAAAATACCAAATACTAAGTGTTGGCAGAATGTGGTAAAAGTAGAATTCTCTTGAATTGCTGATGGTAATAGAGAATAATACAATCACTTTGGAAAATATTTTGGGATATTTTATACACTCACCATACAATGCAGCAATTCTAGTAGGTATCAACCCAAGAGAAATGAAACCCTGTCCAATCTACATGTGTATAAGCATATTCATATCAACATTATTCATAAATGCCAAATATAGGAAACAATTCAAATGTTCATCAGCTGATAAATGAAGAAACCAACTGTCATAGATACATACCACTAAATATGGTGTGTGTGCGTGTGTTCTGTTGTTCAGTCAGATTCAATTGTTTGAGACCCCATGAACTGCAGCCCACCAGGCTCCTCTGTCCATGGGATTTTTCCAGGCAAGAAATACTGGAGTGGGTTGCCATTTCCTCCTCCAGGGATCTTCCTGACCCAGGGATTGAACCCCCATCTCCTGAGTCTCCTGCATTGGCGGGCACATTCTTTATCACTGCACCACCTGGGAAGCCTTAAATATTATATGATTATATTTACTTGACATTGTAAGAAGCAAAACTATAGAAACAGAAAGCATAGTCCACACGAATACATGTGACAATTCCTTTGAATGAATGAATGAATCAATTAATCAGTCTCCATCCCTCCCTCTCCCTCACCCTTTCCCTCACCAACACCTCTTTATCCCTCTCTATATAAAATATATACACACATACATGAAAACATAAATATGTATTTTGATATACAAATATACATTTATATATTGACACATATAAACAATATAAACACACATACATACATCCTATTGATATTGTTTCTTTAGAGCAACCCTGACCAATACACAACCAAATGCAATGCACAGATATTGATTGTATCAAGTGTAAAAATAGCTATTTAGGACACTGTTTTTAAACAATTATAAAAATTTGAATATTAGAAAACAGTATTGTATTGACATTAAATCTCTTGAACATCATGATGGAATTAAAATATTCTTAGGATATACAGGCTTCCCTGGTGTTTCAGATGGTAAAAAATCTGCCCGCAGTGTGGGAGACCTGGGTTCAGGCTCTGGGTTGGGAAGATCCCCTGAAGAAGGGAATGGTTACCCAGTCCAGTAGTCTAGCCTGGAGAATTCCATGGACAGAGAAGCCTGGCAGGCTATACAGTCTATGGGGTCACAAAGAGTCGGACACAACTGAGCAACTTTCACTTAGGAGATATAAGCTGAAGTGTTTAGGAGAGAAATGCACGGAGTCTAATTTATTTTCCAGTGCTTCAACAACAACAACAAAATTTAGAAATAGATACTCATATATTTATGTGGTTCAATTTTCTGTATGACTGAAAAATTCCAAAACAAAAAGCTGGATGGGAGGAAGAAAACAGATTTTAATAAGGTCAGAAAAAATTAGGTATGATTCATTGTTGAAACATTCCAAAAAGTAAATATAAACTGCAGACTATTCAGACAAAAGAATATTATTAAGCACTAAAAACAAATGAACTATCAAGTCACGAAAAGACACGAAGGAGTCTTAAACACATATTACTAAGTAAAAGAAGGCAATCTGAGAAGACTACACACAATATAATTCCAACTCTATGGCATTCTGGAAAGGAAAATCTTTGAGGACAGTAAAAAGATTAGTGGCTGTCAGAGGCTAGGGGAAGAGGAAGATGAATAAGTAGAGAACAGAGAATTTTTAAGGCAGTAAAGTTATTCTGTTTGAGACTGCAGTGGTGGATACGTCATTATACATCTGACCACACCCACAGAATGTACAACATCAAGCATGAACACCAGTGTAAACTATGGACTTTGAGTGATAAGATGTGTAAATGTAATTCATCAATTGTTAAAAAAAAAAAATGTGCCACTCTTGTATGAGAAGTCAATTCTGGGGAAATCTATAGGAGGAGGGGACAAGAGGTATATGGAAACATTTAGTACTTTCTGATCAGTTTTGCTGTGAGCCTAAAACTTCTCTAAGAAATAGAGTCTATCTTTTTAATTAAATAGACTTTTAAAAAATTGTGAATGACTCCAGTAAAAAATTTCAAACAGACAAGAAGAAATTAACCTAACTATATTAGAATATCCACACTAATTAGAAAATTCAGGACATAACCAAAGTTAAATATTTAGGGTAGCATGGACCTAGCAAGAAAGTAAATATCAAGAGTGAACTAACTTAAAAATATTAAACATAATTATATTCTCCAGATATTTCACTATCATAAATATAGGGAAATGGAAACACATGTCCATGCAAAAACTTGTACACAAATGTTCATAAAGCACTATTTATAAGAGCCCAAAATTACAAACAACTCAAATGTCTATGAACTGATAAATGAATAATATCCATATATTCAAACAATGAAATATTATCAGCAATGAAAAGGAATAAAGTACTAATATAGGGCAAAACATCAAAGAACCTCACAAATGTTAGGATAGGCCAAGGGATGAGCCACAAAAGACCACGTGATTCAGATGAGTCAATATATATGAAATATCCATATGGGAAAATTCATGTGGAAAGGAAGTAGGTGAGGGGTTGAGTATGTTGTTGTTGTTCAGTCGCTAAGTCGTGGCCGACTCTTTGCGACCCCATGGACTGCAGCACGACAGGCTTCTCTGTCCTTCACCATCTCCTGGAGCTTGCTCAAACTCATGCCCATTGAGTCAGTGATGCCATCCAACCATCTCATCCTCTGTCACCCTCTTCTCCTCTTGCCTTCAATCATTCCCAGCATCAGGGTCTTTTCCAATGAATTGGCTCTTCACATCAGGTGGCCAAAGTATTGGAGCTTCAGCTTCAGCACCAGTCCTTCCAATGAATATTCAGGGTTGATTTCCTTTAGGACTAAATGGTTTGTTCTTCTTGTGTCTAAGGGACTCTCAAGAGTCTTCTCCAGCATCACAGTTCAAAAGCATCAATTCTTCCATGCCCAGCCTTCTTTATGGTCCAACTCTCACATCCTTACATGACTACTGGAAAAACCATAGATTTGACTATAAGAACTTAGTTGGTAAAGTAATGTCTCTGCTTTTTAATACACTGTCTAAGTCTGTCAAAGCTTTTCTTCCAAGGAACAAGCATCTTTTAATTTCGTGGCTGCAATCAGCATCCACGTTGATTTTGGACCCCCAAAAATGAAATCTGACACTGTTTCCACATTTTCCCCATGTACTTGCCATGAAGGGATAGGACTGGAGGCCATGATCTTAGTTTTCTGAATGTTGAGTTTTAAGCTAGCTTTCTCACTCTCCTCTTCCACCTTCATCAAGAGGCTCTTTAGTTCTTCTTCACTTTCTGCCATTAAAGTGGTATCACCTGCTTATCTGAGGTTATTGATATTTATACTGGAAATCTTGATTCCAGCTTGTGATTCATCCACTTCTGAATTTTGCATGATGTACTCTGCATATAAGTTAATTAAGCAGGGTGACAATATACAGCCTTGACGTACTCCTTTCCTAATTTTGAACCATTGCTCCATGTCAGGTTCTAACTGTTGCTTCTTGTCCTGCATACAGATTTCTCAGAAGGCAGGCAATGTGCTCTGGTATTTCCAGTTCATTAAGAATATTCCACAGTTTGTTGTGATCCACACAGTCAAAGTCTTTAGTGTAGTCAATGAAGCAGATGTTTTTCTGGAATTCCCTTGCTTTTTCTATGATCCAGTATGTGTTGGCAATTTGATCTCTGGTTCCTCTGCCTTTTACATCAGCTTATACATCTGTAAGTTCTCCATTCATGTACTGTTAAAGCCTAGTTTTAAGGATTTTGAGCATAATCTTGCTGGCATGTGAGATGAGTGCAACTATACAGTAATTTGAACATTGTTTGGCATTGCCTTTATTTGGGATTGGAATGAAAACTGACCTTTTCCAGTCCTGTGGCCAATTCTGTGAAAGTGTTAGTTGCTCAGTCATGTCTGACTCTCTGTGACCCTAGGGCCTGTAGCCCACCAGGCTTCTCTGTCCATGGGATTTCCCAGGCAAGAATACTGGAGCAGGGTGGCCACTGCTGAGTTTTCCAAATTTGCTGGCATAATGAGTGCAGCACATTAACAGCATCAACTTTTAGGATTTTAAATAGCTCAATTGGAATTCCATCACCTCTATTAGCTTTGTTTGTAGTAATGCTTCCTAAGACCTACTTGCCTGCACAGTCCAGGATATCTGACTCTAGGTGAGTGACCACACCATCATTGTTATCTGAGTCACTAAGAGCTTTTTTGTACAGTTCTAATCTGTATTCTTGCCACCTCTTCTTAATATCTTCTGCTTCTGTTAGGTCCCTACCATTTCTGTCCTTTATTGATCCCATATTTGCATGAAATGTTCCCTTGGTATCTCCAAGTTTCTTAAAAAGATCTCCTGTCTTTTCCATTCTATTTTTTACTTCTTTTATTGCATTGTTCCCTTGAGAAGGCTTTCTCACCTCTACTAAAACTTGCTATTTTCTGGAACTCTGCATTCAGTTAAGTATATCTTTCCCTTTATCCTTTGCCTTTCACTTCTCTTCTTTTGTCAGCTATTTGTAAAGCCTTCTCAGACAACTACTTTGCCTTCTTGCATTTCTTTTTCTTAGAGATTATTTTGGTCACCACCTCCTGTACAATGTTATGAACCTCTGTCCATAAATTCTTCAGCCACTCTGTCTAACAGATCTAGTCCCTTGAATCTATTTGTTACCTCCACTGTATAATCATAAGGGATTTGATTTAGGTCATACCTGAGTGGCTTAGTGGTTTTCCCTAAGCCATTGGTTTTCAATTTGAGCCTGAATTTTGCAACTGGGAGCTCACGATCTGAGCCACAGTCAGCTCCAGGTCTTATTTTTGCTGACTGTATAGAGCTTCTCCATCTTCAACTGCAAAGAAGATAATCAATCTGATTTCAGTACTGACTATGGTGATGTCCATGTGTAGAGTCAAAGTGATTGCCAGTGGGTTTCTCTCTGAGGTGATGAAAATGTTCTAAAATTAAACTGTAGTGTTGAATGAGTAATTTTGTAGATATACTGCTGCTGCTGCTGCTAAGTCACTTCAGTCGTGTCCGACTCTGTGCGACCCCATAGATGGCAGCCCACCAGGCTTCCCCGTCCCTGGGATTCTCAAGGCAAGAACACTGGAGTGGGTTGCCATTTCCTTCTCCAATGCATGAAAGTGAAAAGTGAAAGTGAAGTTGCTCAGTCATGTCCGACTCCTAGCAACCCCATGAACTGCAGCCCACCAGGCTCCTCCGTCCATGGGATTCTCCAGGCAAGAGTACTGGAGTGGGGTGCCATTGACTTCTCCTTAGATATACTAGAAACGATTGAATTTTATACATCAAGTGAGTAAATGTATGATATGTGACTTATTTATCAATAAGCTGTTAAAAAGAGTAAACTGAAGTTTACAATTGTGGGTATATACATGTGCATGTATCACCTAGATTAATATCAGAAAGGGCAAGGAAGTAGAAAAAGAAGAACAAACTTAGCCCAAGTTAGCAGAAGGAAAGTGAAAGTGAAAGTTGCTCAGTTGTGTCTGACTCTTTGTGACCCCATGGACTATACAGTCCATGGAATTCTCCAGGCCAGAACACTGGAGTGGTATCTGTTCCCTTCTCCAGGGGATCTTCCCAACCCAGGAATTGAGCCAGGGTCTCCTGCATTGCAATCCACTCCAGTGTTCTTGCCTGGAGAATCCCAGGGATGGGGGAGACTGGTGGCTGCTGTCTATGGGGTCACACAGAGTCGGACACGACTGAAGTGACTTAGCAGCAGCAGCAGCTCCTGCATTGCAGGTGGATTCTTTACCAACTGAGCTATCAGGGAAGCCTAGCAGAAGGAAGGAAATAATTAATTAGAAGAAAAATAAATGAAGCAGAGAATAGGAAAACAATAGTAATTAAAAAAAAAAGACAAAGCTAGAGTTGGGATTTTTTGAAAAAAAGAAAAAGAATAACTCCTTATGAGACTAATTAAGAAAAAAATAATAATAGCCAAGACTCAAAATCAGAAATAAAAAGGGCAAAGTTACAATTGACTCAAAAGAAATTTTTTAAAGGGTCAAACTCTTATGAATAATTATATGGACAAACTAGAACTGGACAAACTAGAAAAAAAGATAAATTCCTACAATCTACCAAGACTGAATAAACAGAAAGCCTGAATAAACCAATGACAAATAAAGAAGACTATATAAGCAATCAAAAGCCTTCCAATAAAGAAAGTCCCAGGAACAGATGACTTCACAGGTAAATTCTCGAAATACTTAAAGAAGAATTAATACCAATCCACCTTACAGCCTTCCAAGAAAAAGAAGACAGAACACTTTCAAACTTTTGATAGGCCAGTATCAAATAAAGCCCAAGAAAACACTACAAGAAAAGAAAACTACAGGCCAATATCCTTCATGATCATGCATACAAAAAGTCTCAACAAATATTAGGAAACTGAATTCAACAGTGCATCAGAAGGATCATACATCATGATTAAGTGGGATTTATCTCTGGAATGGAAAGACGGTTCAGTATGGATATACCACATTGATAGAATGAAGATAAAAATCACACGATCATCTCAATGAATGCAGAAAAAGCATTTGATGAAGTTCAACACCATTTCATGACAAAAATTCTCAACAAATTACAAGAAACTTACCTCAACACAATAAAGACCATAGATGCATGAAAAGCCCACAGCTAATATCATATTCAATGGTAAAGAGGTGAAGATTTTTCCTCTAAGATCGAGAACAAGGCAAGGAAGCCCAATCCACCACTTCTATCCAACACAGTACTGACAGTGCTAGTCAGAGCAGTAATGCAAGAAAAATAAAAATATCTAAACTGGAAAGGAAAAATAAAACTCTCTGTTTGTAGACAACATGATCTTGCATAAGGAAAACACTAAAGACTACATAAAATACTGCTAAAACTAACAAGTGCAGTAAAGTCGCCGAGTACAAAATCAACATATGGAAATCAGTGCATGTTATACAATAACAATGAACCATCTACAAAGGAAATTAAGAAAATAATCCTAAAATTGCATCAAAAATCATAAAATGCTTAGGAATAATCTAAGCCAAGGAGGTGACAGACTTGAATGCTGAAAATGATAAAATATTGATGAAAGAAATTAAAGACTTTAATTAATAAGTGAAGAGGCATTCCTAGCTCATGGATTGGAATACTTTATATTGTTAAAATGTTTATTCGACCCCAAATGATCTATACATTCAATGCAATCCCTACCAAAACCCTAATGGCATTTTTCTATATAAATAGCAAAAACAATCCTAGTATTCATATAACCAAAAGCACAGATGGCAAAAGTAGAGAACTGGGATTTTATCAGACTTAAAAGCTTCTGCACAACACAGGAAATCATCAACAAGATGAAAAGAAAAGGCATACTATGGAATGGAAGAAAATATTTGCAAGTCATATATCTGATAAAGAGTTAATATAAAAAATATATAAGAAACTCCTACAACTCAATAGAAAAAAAAAAACATAACCCATTTAAAAATAGGCAAAGGAACTGAGTAATCACTTCTCCAAGAAGACACACAAATGGCCAACAAGTAAATGAAAAGGTACTCAGCACCACTAATCATCAAGAAAATGCAAATCAAAACTACAATGAGATATCACCTCTTATCAGTTGGTGTTATTATAAGTATATTTATATACACACATACAAAAGTGCTGGCAAGAATTTGGAAAAACTGGAACCCTTGTACACTATTATAGGGATGTAAATGGCTCTTTTCTACATCCACTATAGAAAACAACGTGGAGGTTCCTCAAAAAATTAATA
This sequence comes from Bubalus kerabau, assembly GCF_029407905.1. NCBI lineage: Eukaryota > Metazoa > Chordata > Mammalia > Artiodactyla > Bovidae > Bubalus > Bubalus kerabau. The sequence continues at coordinate 47,814,935 of NC_073626.1, forward strand.
AAACTGAATATTATCCATCAATATCACTTCTGCATAAATAACAAAAAGAATGAAAACCTTGAAGAGATATCCAAACTACTGGGTTGATTGCAGCATTATTCACAATAGCCAAGACATGGAAGAAACTTAATGTCCATCAATAGATGAATGACTTTAAAAATGTGAGACAGATAAACACACACACACACACATTTTTCAACCTCAAAAAAGAAATAAATCTTTCCATTTTCAACAACATGGATGAACCTGGAGGACATACGCTAGTGAAATAAGCATATGTAAAATGATAACCATTACACTGTCCCACTTTCATGAGGAACCTAAAATGGTCAAATTCATAGAAGCAGAGAACAGACTGGTTTTTGTCAGGGGCCGGGGAAAGGGAAACAGGGAAGTATTGGTCAAAGAATACAAAGATTCAATTATGCAAAATGAATAAGTCCTAGAAATCTACTGTACAATACAGCTTAGGGCCTACAGATAACAATATTGCTTTGTAAACTTTAAAATTTGCTATGAGGGTAGGTCTTACATTGTGCTCATATTTCAAAAAGTAATAAACAATAATAAAGGGGAAGAAAGAAAATTTTTGGAGGTGACAGATATGTTTATGCCATCAACTGTGGTGATGATACACTGTACATACTTATGTGCAAACTCTCCAAGTTGCAGATATAGAAGAATCTGTGTTGTCTAAAAACATCAAAAGACTAGGTTACAAAACCCATGAGAGTTTTGTTCTCTTCTGTATGTCTAGTACCTACAAAGTATAAATAAATACTGGCTTAATCAATAAACAAATAGGAAATAAAACACAAAACTAGTCAAATATAATTAATAACACATGATTGAACTCTTGAAAACAGGGCTGTACATCCAGGAAGCACTATCTGTAATCTTTAAGGAATCACTTGACATTTGGAGAACTTCCATAAATTTAAGTGAAAAAACGGACAATGTTTCCAAAGGAAAAGAAAACACCTATAGATCAAGGAAATCTGAACTGAATTTTTGAGCAAGTGAGGCCTTCCAAGTTGTGACCATTAGGAAACATGATGACATCTCTAATCCAACACTTGACCAAGTGGTCTTGCTCGCTGACGGATTTACACAAATTCTCTCCTAGGTATCAAAACAAATAAACAAACACACAGCAGAATAATGACGTGGACTGTTGGCTTATTCCAGATATATTGACTTGAATGTATATACGTCCCTGATGTCCTTCTATTTAATAGGTCACACTATAGAAAGACTGTTTCTGTTTGATAACTGACCCAGAAAAACTTCTTTATGTAAGAATAAGATGGTGCTCACCCACCATCATAGGAGCATGTGCCTTTGAGTTTTTTCAGGATTGATGAGTGATTGGCATTTCCCCATTCTTCTTACTCTAATTCTCCCATATTCATATCACACAAGTTACCAGGGTTAAGGTTAAAACTGTTAGGGTTGAGGATTCATTCCCCTACTCTCTGAAAAAAGAGTCAAATCCCTTGGCAGACACAGCTAAGTACCTGCGGCTCAGATCCACTAAACAAACCTATCTGAATGGCCCACTGAAGAAGCTTCTAGTATCCTGGGATCTTATCCAACACATAAGAATTCATGATATATTCAAAATAAATTGATTATGATCTTTAAATTACAACTTTTAGTTCATTCATTTTATACCAATGTCATATGTAAACAAAAGTCTGGTATCTGTACATTTTTCTCATATTCACTCACTAGTTACAGAAATCTTTTCTGTGGTAAATACCTTGTAACCAGGGCTACCCATTAAACCATCCTTTCCATGTCTTCCAGGTTCTCCCTGAAAAATAAGGATAAGTATTTTAATATATTTTTGCACTAATGTTTCTTTTTTAAAAGAAGATAGTTCAGGATAAATTTTATTTAATGTAAAATACTTAAGAAAAATTTCCGTCAAACTCACAGCACGTCCAGGAAGGCCAGGAAAGCCAGCATTCCCCTTTTCACCTTTTGCGCCCTGTTTTTAAAAACAAACAAAAACAATCTTTACAAGGTTTTGAAATTCCAACTCAAACTTAAATAGGAAAGAAAGATAATTTCCTCATGGAAATTATCATGGATAGAATTCATGGAATCACAGCTTGTGTTGGCCCTGCAGCTTTTGGTAAAGCATTATTTTACCAGGACACAACATGACATTGAGAATAAGGTGGATGCAGAATTATTAAAAGCATCTAAACACAGAAACCACATCTAGGCAGAATTAAGAAGAAATGTGTATCTTAAATATAGAGAGAACATAATTTCCCCTCAGTGAGCAAGAATAAGATTCTCCATGGACACACTGTTAAACAGCTACTTCTTCCAAGTAATCTCTCTCTATAAATATTTTGAAAGTTCAGAAGGGTCAATAACACAAAGTATTCTTATAGAAAATCAAGCATAACAGTCAATAGTCATTTTTCCATTATTTCGTTGTTCTCAATAAACCCCACAGAGAAAGGTAAAAAAAGCTAATTCCCAGAACAGTGGACTGGGACTGAAATTCCAATTTTCTATTTCCATTATATTGAAAGTTCAATATGATACTCTAAACTTCCCTTTTTGCCATAAAATCCAGGTGCTCCTTTATCTCCTTTGGGGCCCATTTCACCCTAAAAGACAAAATATAAATCCTGAGTTTTAGAGAAATGTTTAGTATTTCTCTTATAGATTAAAGAAAAACACCAATTATACACAACAGAGTTTAATATGCTAACATCAAAGTAAAGTAGAAATAAAATGTTTAAAGTTTATTTACAAAAGTCTTATATCCCAGGCTTTATAAAGCAAAAGCAAGGAAAAGTGAGGGCATTTGATACTCTAACAGGGCTTTATATGATAAAAGTTAAGAGAATTTCTGTATAATCAAATTTACTCATCAATTTTTAAATACTATAAGATTTATAATACTATAAGATTTATGGCTGAAAATTTTAAAGGAAATTTGTAAAAGCTTTATGTAAACTATACACTAATCTTAACCTAGTCATTTAATATATGAGCATTTATTGATAGCACATTTATAACATAGAGTTATTTCAATTTGAAGTAAAATGCAACATTGCTTAATTTTATAAAGAATAGGTTTCTTCAACCTTTGATCCTGGTATTCCATGAAGCCCAGGAAAACCAGGAAGTCCACGGTCACCCTGAAAATAAAACAAATTAATTAAAGAAAACACATTTCAGCCTAAAAATATCAACATATACTCTTCCACCTCATTCTTGACAAAATCTATTGGAAACAAATCTGCAAACAGTTAAATATACATCTACACTAAAGCCCTGTCTCTATAAAAGACTAATCCTCTTTTAGCAGAGTTTCATTTATGATCAGAGAAGAACATGAGAGGCCAGGGGAATCTCATCAACAGTCCTTACCCTGCCCTTAGAGAGCAGTCATCCATTCTAAAAACACTTAGGCTCTTATGTGGCAAGACCTACGAGTTAATGGAAATGGCCGAAGGCTAACACTCTCCTGAGAGAGCCGTCCTCTGAGGTCCCAGCTCAGTGCAGATAGACCTGAGATGAAAGTCTAGGATTCTCTGGAGGATTTTTCTCCTATTGCAGATCTCAGTAAATTGTTTGCAGTAGGTGTCTATTCATATGTGTCTATGAAGAGGGAAGGATCTACATGATCTCCAAAAGAGGAGAGATGGAGAAAACCACAACAGTGTGATATTTGGTGGATATAATTTTAATACTTATTTCTGTGGGACTTAGTGCTGTTGTCTTAGCTTCAAAAATCTTAATTGTCAAGACACAGTTTCAAGAGAGGCCCAATGGCTCACTTAGCAAGATTTATGTTAATTCACATTTATTTAGGCAAATTAAGACACTGCATACAAAAAATTTATGATTGCCTTAGCTGTCTGGTAGAGAGAGAAGAGGATGTGACCAATTATCTGTGATAGATGTAATTCTTAAAAATCGCAATTTTAATGAAGGTTGTTTATTCAAACGTTTTAAAGAGTTGACAGTTATTCAAGGCATAGAACCCTTGAAAGGCTACTCTTTCCACCCTAAATTCCAAGTCTCCAAATCATATGGTTACCTTAATAGCCCATTTTTCAGTTTCCAGCATAAAGTTAAAGGTTAGAGAACTAACTGTCTGAACTGAGCAAGAGTTGAAGGTCAGGTAGACAAGATACACTCTTGATAAGATGGAATTTAGCTGACTAATCAGTACTTAATAAAAGTACAAAAAGAAGGGTAAACTGAACTCCCTTTAAGGATGAACCTAGTCCCACCTAAGAATTCCATTCTCTGACTACTTATAGAAGACACCATCTTCAAACTAGTGATATTTTCCTGGAGATAAGATAAACCAACCTCAGATGAAGTGAGAAGACCAGGAAAATTAACCCACACTGGAACCAAGAAAACACAAAATCTGGACAAAACTACCCTCCTGTGCATAAGCAAGATTTTTAAGTAAAATTAAAAGGCACAGCATCCATATTAATATCCAGCAATGAAGAGGGGAGGAGCAGAGAAACAGTAAAATGCTTGGAGATTACTAAGGCAATATCTACAAAATACAAAGCACAAGAAAGGGAAACTCAAACCTAATACTCTCAGCCAAGTAGCGTCCAAGGTTTAAAAGTAATAGGTAGCAAAGAAGTTGTAAAAGTAAGCCAGTGTCTACCTACAATGGTTCTGTAATGTGAAAGACAAATGCTTCTATGCTTGCCATTGAGCAGTTGAATCATCAGTTACTGCAGGAAAGGTTAGCCTAAGTTGATTAATATAAAAATTTATCTGCTAGCAAAAAGAGGCTGCCAAATAATAATATTTAAAAAAAAATAAATATGGCAGTGGCTCTGAGGCTAGGTAGTGGCCAGTGAAAAATAACTTTTGGAGGTTGGACATGCAGTGATTCGTGTAATGCAGTGAATATTTGGTGAAAACTTTGCTTGTAATAAACTGTAAAGGCAAAGAATGCATCCAATGAACTTAGCTAAAGAACTGAAAAAACAGAATGACAGTATCATGAATCAGTTGGTATTGGCTACATTTGAAAAGGTAACTATAAAAGAGATCAGTTCAGAAAAGAATCAACCAGTTTGCAAGATGCAATTAAAAGAATAGACCAAGTCTAAAAATACTGGGATGGGGAGAATACACCTTTTAACCCCCATCTCTAATAGGCAAATAATGAAATTGGAGAAGGCCTTTAAAAGAAGTTCATCAAAACACAGTCTCTGGGAAGGAACAACTCAAGTGTGTGCCCCTAAAAACCATTCTCAGTTCAGTCAGTTCAGTTCAGTTCAGTTGCTGAGTTGTGTCCGACTCTTTGCGACCCCATGGACTACAGTACACTAGGCCTCCTTGTCCATTGCCAACTCCTGGAGCTTTCTCAAACTCATGTTCATTGAGTCGGTGATGCCATCCAACCATCTCATCCTCTTCCGTCCCCTTCTCCTCCTGCCTTCAATGTTTCCCAGCATCAGGGTTTTTCAAATGAGTCAGTTCTTCGCATCAGGTGGCCAAAGTATTGGAGTTTCAGCTTCAGCATCAGTCCTTCCAATGAATATTCAGGAGTGATTTCCTTTAGGATGGACTGGTTGGATCTCCTTGCAGTCCAAGGGACTCTCAAGAGTCTTCTCCAACACCACAGTTCAAAAGCATCAATTCTTCAGTACTCAACATTCTTTATAGTCCAACTCACATCCATACATGACTACTGGAAAACCTGTAGCTTTGACTAGATGGACCTCTGTCAGCAAAGTAATATCTCTGCTTTTTAATATGCTGTCTACGCTGGTTGTAACTTTCCTTCCAAGAAGCAAGCATCTTTTAATTTCATGGCTGCAGTCACCATCTGCAGTGATTTTGGAGCTCAAAAAAATAAAGTCTGTGACTGTTTCCAATGTTTCCCATTGTATTTGCCATGAAGTGATGGGACCAGATGCAATGATCTTAGTTTTCTGAATGTTGAGCTTTAAGCCAACTTTTTAACTCTCTTTCATTTTCATCAAGAGGCTCTTCAGTTCTTCTTCACTTTCTGCCATAAGGGTGGTGTCATCTGCCTATCTGAGGTTATTGATCTTCCTCACAGCAATCTTGACTCCAGCTTGTCCTTCATCCATCCCAGTGTTTGTCATGATGTACTCTGTGTATAAGTTAAATAAGCAGGGTGACAATATACAGCCTTGAAGTATTCCTTTCCCTATTTGGAACCAGTCTTGTTCCATGTCCAGTTCTAACTATTGCTTCTTGACCTGCATACAGATTTCTCAGGAGGCAGGTCAGGTGGTCTGGTATTCCCATCTCTTGAAGAATTTTCCACAGTTTGTTGTGATCCACACAGTTAAAGGCTTTGGCATAGTCAATAAAGCAAAAATAGATGTTTTTTTGGAACTCTCTTGCTTTTTCATTTGATCCAATGGATACTGGCAATTTGATATCTGGATCCTCTGCCTTTTCTAAAACCAGCCTAAACATCTGGAATTTTGCAATTCACGTACTGTTGAAGCCTGACTTGGAGAATTTTGAGCATTACTTTGCTAGCGTGTGAGATGAGTGCAGTTGTGCGGTAGTTTGAACATTCTTTGGCATTGCTTTTCTTTGGGATTGGAATGAACACTGACCTTTTCCAGTCCTGTGGCCACTGCTGAGTTTTCCAAATTTGCTGGCATATTGAATATAGCACTTTCACACCATCATCTTTCAGGATTTGAAATAGCTCAGCTGGAATTCCATCACCTCCACTAGCTTTGTTTGTACTGATGCTTCTTAAGGCCCACTTGACTTCACACTCCAGGATGTCTGGCTCTAGGTGAGGGATCACACCACTGTGGTTATCTGGATCATGAAGATCTTTTTTGTACAGTTCTTCTGTGTATTTTTGCCACCTCTTCTTAATATCTTCTACTTCTCTTAGGTCTATACCATTTCTGTCCTTTATTGAGCCCATCTTTGCATGAAATGTTCCCTTGGTATCTCTAATTTTCTTGAAGTGATCTCTAGTCTTTCCCATTCCATTGTTTTCCTCTATTTCTTTGCACTGAACACTGAGGAAGGCTTTCTTATCTCTTCCTGCTATTCTTTGGAACTCTTCATTCAAATGGGTATATCTTTCCATTTCTCCTTTGTCTTTAGCTTCTCTTCTATTCACAGCTATTTGTAAGGCCTCCTCAGACAGCCATTTTGCCTTTTTGCTTTTCTTTTTCTTGAGGATGGTCATGATCCCTGCCTCCGGTACAATGTCACAAACCTGTCCACAGTTCTTCAGGCACTCTCTCAAATCTAATCCCTTGAATCTATTTGTCACTTCCACTGTATAATTGTAAGGGATTTGATTTAGGTCATACCTGAATGGTCTAGTGGTTTTCCCTACTTTCTTCAATTTAAGTCCGAATTTGGCAATAAGGAGTTCATGGTCTGTGCCACAGTCAGCTCCCAGTCTTGTTTTTGCTGACTGTATAGAGCCTCTTCATTGTTAGCTGCAAAGAATATAATCAATCTGATTTTGGTATTGACCATCTGGTGATGTCCATGTGTAGAGTCCTCTCTTGTGTTGTTGGAAGAGGGTGTTTGCTATGACCAGTGCGTTCTCTTGGCAAAACTCTATTAGCCTTTGCCCAGCTTTGTGCACACCAGGACCCAGGAGAAATGAGCAGTGACCCCACTGGAGACTGACCCAGACTTGCCTGTGACTGTCCAGGAGTCTCTGGCAGAGGTGTGGGTTGGCACTGGCCTGCTGCAGGGCTGGGGGCACTGAGTGTAGCAGTGGATCATGCATTGGACCTTTTGAAGGAGGTCACCATTATCTTCATTACCTCCACCATAGTTTGGCCCATGTAAATAAAAGGGAGGGAACACAGCTCCACCCATCAACAGAAAATTGGATTAAAGATTTACTGAACATGGCCTTACCCATCAGAACAAGACCCAATTTTCCCTTCAGTCTCTCTCCCATCAGGAAGCTTCCATAAGCCTCTTATCCTTCTCCATCAGAGGGCAGACAGACTGAAAACCACAATCACAGGAAACTAACCAATCTGATCACATGGACCACAGCCTTGTCTAACTCAATAAAACTATGAACCATGCCGTGTACGGCCACCCAAGACGGACGGGTCATGGTGGAGAGTTCTGACAAAATGTGGTCCACTGGAGAAGGGAATGCCAAACCAATTCAGTATTCTTGCCTTGAGAACCCCATGAACATGAAATACTATTCTCAAATTCTCTGAATTACTAAAAGTTGCTTCAAAACATTCTCTCAAGCTGGACATGATGGTTTAATAAAAAGAAACTGCTACTTATTATTAACTAACCAGTGAATGCAGAAATGGCTGTGACTAAAATAAAATTGTGGATGATGCTACAGGCCGGAATCACAAGTCAACAATACAAAATTACAAATAAATATTTGCTGTTGAGAGAATTCTTCTACCAAAAGAACCACAAATCTGGACTAAAAGAGACTATGACTGTGCAAAACTTTTAAACAAAGTTGCCCTGTATCACCACTACTTTTAATGTTTTTCTGCCAGTTTTTACTAGCCCATGAATTAAGACAAAATATAAAAATAAAAGAGGTAAAACCTGGAAAGAAGAGTACAAAATACATTTATTTATGATTATATCTCTATTTGCCAATATACCTATTACCTTTAAATAACTGATAAGAGAAATCAGTTAATTGCTGTTCTAAAAATTAACATACAAAACAGTTTTTATATGTATAAGCAATAACCAATATAAAAATATATTAAATAAAATGTTCTACTTATAATAGGACCAAAAGAGACAAAAACTCTTACATATAAACTTAGGTAATATTGAGAACCCATACAAAATAAATTATAATATTATTCCATTGAGTTTTAAGATTGAAATGAAAAGAAAGGTAAATCACAATCCTGAATAGGAAAACTCAATATTGAAGTGATGTTAGTGCCTCTAAAATTCATCCATAAATTCAAAGGAATCCTCATTAAAATAGAAATAGAAACCTCTTAAAAAAATTGAAAAAAAGGTACAGGACTTTATCTGGAAAAATAAGCATGTAAGAATAGCCAGGAAAATTTTGATCATAAAGAGTAATGAAGAAGTACTAGGCCTGCCAATATTAAATCACATTATGAAGTGACAATAATTAAACAATTTGGCCATGGAGAAGATGTAGACAGATAAGTGGAACACAGTGGAAAGCCAAAAACACTGGACCCAAATGAAAATGGAAATTTAGAAATAGTGAATTGGTTTAGAAATGGTTTTTAAAATAAATGGAGAAAAAGTGAAATTTCATAAATACTGTTGCAGTAATTGGCTATTCTTTTAGAAAAAGAAAGGTAAAAATATGAATACTCATCTAATTTTACTCCAAATATCAAAAATTTTAAGATTAAAATATAAAATAATAGAAATTTTAAAAATGAAATCATGCATAATTATATTCAAAATGTTAGAATGCTGAATCTTTCTATACAGATATAAATATAGGAGAAAAGAAGTAAAACTTTATATATATGTACATATACATATATTATATATATACATATTTTAAATTTCTGTATGAATAAAATTCTAAAGAACAAATTAAAACACATAATATAATTCAGGAAAATCATTTTCACAGAATTTATGACATGCATATAAAAATCATTCTTTAAAAAAGATGAACAGCCCAGAAGGAAAAAAATGCATATGAATAAAAATAAAATTGCAGAGAAGTAACATTATTTCCATGATTATACAGTGGAAGTGACAAATAGATTCAAGGGATTAGATCTGATAGACAGAGTGCCTGAAGAACTATGGATGGAGGTTCGTGACATTGTACAGGAGGCAGGGATCAAGATCATCCCCAAGAAAAAAATTCAAAAAGGCAAAATGGTTGTCTGAGGAGGCCTTACAAATAGCTGAGAAAAGGAAAGAAGAAAAAGTCAAAGGAGAAAAGGAAAGATAAACCCATTTGAATGCAGAGTTCCAAAGAATAGCAAGGAGAGATAAGAAAGCTTTCCTCAGTGATCAATGCAAAGAAATAGAGGAAAACAATAGAATGGGAAAGACTAGAGATCTCTTCAAGAAAATTAGAGATACCAAGGGAACATTTCATGCAAAGATGGGCTCAATAAAGGACAGAAATGGTATAGACCTAAGAGAAGCAGAAGATATTAAGAAGAGGTGGCAAAAATACACAGAAGAACTGTACAAAAAAGATCTTCATGATCCAGATAACCACAGTGGTGTGATCCCTCACCTAGAGCCAGACATCCTGGAGTGTGAAGTCAAGTGGGCCTTAAGAAGCATCAGTACAAACAAAGCTAGTGGAGGTGATGGAATTCCAGCTGAGCTATTTCAAATCTTAAAAGATGATGCTGTGAAAGTGCTACATTCAATATGCCAGCAAATTTGGAAAACTCAGCAGTGGCCACAGGACTGGAAAAGGTCAGTTTTCATTCCAATCCCAAAGAAAAGCAATGCCAAAGAATGCTCAAACTACCACACAACTGCACTCATCTCACATGCTAGCAAAGTAATGCTCAAAATTCTCCAAGTCAGGCTTCAACAGTACATGAACCGTGAACTTCAGATGTTCAAGCTGGATTTAGAAAAGGTAGAGGAACCAGAGATCAAATTGCCAACATCCATTGCAAGAGAGTTCCAGAAAAACATCTACTTTTGCTTTATTGACTATGCCAAAGCCTTTGACTATGTGGACCACAGCAAACTATGGAAAAGTCTTCAAGAGATGGGAATATCAGACCACCTGACCTGCCTCCTGAGAAATCTGTATGCAGGTCAAGAAGCAACAGTTAGAACTGGACATGGAACAACAACAAATAGGGAAAGGAGTAGGTCAAGGCTGTATATTGTCACTCTGCTTATTTAGTTCATATGTAGAGTACATCATGCAAAATGCTGGACTGGATAAAGCATGAACTGGAATCAAGATTTCTGGGAGAAATATCAATAACCTAAGGTAGGCAGATGACACCACCCTTATGGCAGAAAGCGAAGAAGAACTAAAGAGCCTCTTGATGAAAATGAAAGAGGAGAGTGAAAAAGTTGGCTTAAAACTCAACATTCATAAAAGTAAGTTCATAGCATCCTGTCCCATCTCCTCCTGGCAAATAGATTGGGAAACAATGGAAACAGTGACAGACTTCTTTTTGGGAATCTCCAAAATCACTGCAGATGGTGACTGCAGCCATGGAATTAAAAGACACTTGCTCCTTGGAAGAAAAGTATGACTAACATAGATACCATATTAAAAAGCAGAGACATTACTTTGCTGACAAAGGTCTATCCAGTCAAAGCTATGGTTTTTCCAGTAGTCATGTATTGATGTGAGAGTTGGACTGTAAAGAAAGCTGAGCACCGAAGAATCGATGCTTTTGAACTGTGGTGTTGGAGAAGACTCTTGAGAGTTCCTTGGACTGCAAGGAGATCCAACCAGTCCATCCTAAAGGAAATCACTCCTGAATATTCATTGAAAGGACTGATGCTGAAATTCCAATACTTTGGCTACCTGATGCAAAGAACTGACTCATTTGAAAAGACCCTGATGCTGGGAAATATTGAAAGCAGGAGAAGAAGGGGACAACAGAGGATGAGATGGTTGGACAGCATCACTGACTTAATGGACATGAGTTTGAGTAAGCTCTGGGAGTTGGTGATGGACAGGGAGGCCTGGCGTGCTGCAGTCCATGGGCTCTCAAGGAGTCAGAAATGACTGAGTGGCTGAACTGTACTAAACTGGATACTGTTTCCAAAATCACATGACAGAGTACTTTACCTTACTCACTAAAACAGAATTACAAATCAAACCAGTATCATTTTGAACTTATAGTAATTAAAATCAGAAATTTTAATGAGTATCAATGCTGAAAAAAGTGTGGGAAAAGATATTTTCCACATACTTGTTGATGGAGTACACACCTTCTTGAAGGTAAACAATTTGCATTAAAATTTAGTTATGAAATTAACCCTTTGATTCTCTAATCAATTCCACCTCTGAGAAATTTTCCTATGGATATACTCAGAAAAATTTATTGAGAAATACATACAAAGATGTTCATTACAGTCTTGCTGATAATATACCCACACTAAGGAACCTCAGCACCCCTAAGTTAGAGGTTCCTTAAGTTGGAAAAAAAACAGCTCCTATAAGTCTACAGCTGTGATTAAGCTTCTGTTTACAGTTTCACTCACAAAGCCTTTTTGAATTTTCAACTTTCCACTAAACTCCTTGAGTTTTTTTCAACTCTCATCTTTGGCACATAATGCCAATAATCTCACTTAAAACAGTTCTTTGTATGGGTCATGTGCTTTATTAGACCCCAATCTCCTTGAGAAAAACATCCATTCTCCATGCACTCCTATTTTGTCTTAGTAGATGTGATCATTATTTATCAATATTTATATTCTCTCTACTTCTAAGCTTATGGGGGAATCACACTTGTCTGACACTTGAAGTTGGTGTGGTTTACAAAATTTGCTCTGGCTAAATAATGATGAATGGAAGTGGTTTAAGAACAGCTGTTTGATTCTCCAAGGACCTGGTAGCATAATTAGTTATAATCTAGAGAGTGAAACTTCTGTTAGCCTGAGTCTGCTAAGAACTTAGTTTAATTTAATGAGCAATAAATCTTTTGTTTTAAGGCATCAGCATTTGGGATTTGTCTGTCATTGCAGCATAACCTACTCTGTCCTAGCTGATGACTTAATGATGATTCATGATAATTTACTGAATAAATAAAATACTTTCATTTTCTAAAATACAGTACATACTCGAGTCCTCCAAGAAAATTCCATTAAAATAATTATTTTGAGGAGTCACACTCTTGGTTTCCACTTAGTTTACAAGAGATTAGAATCAAAGAGAATCCAAGATTTGCAGTAAAATAGTTCCATTTTCTTCAGGTTGCCTCCAACCCTTTTATGACTGATGAACATGCCTTTGATGAGACTGTCAATCTGATAGGTTGATTTAGAGTCACAGTCTCCAAAGTTAGGCTGAGATGACTTCTTTGAGTAGCAAGAAAATATGAAAACTAATATTTAAAAACTCTCATTCTTTTAAAATTTCCATGTGTCTGTGTTTTTAATGTATATAATCCTTTGTTCAGTAGCACAGTGTATAATTCATATATATACATGGGACTACATGCCCAAAAGATTTTCATTGCAAAGATTTTGCAGTTTAAAAATTTGATGAACTAAGAGCTAAAGTGAACAACCCCTTCCTTCTCAAAAGTGATTTTTTTTTCTTTCTTAAAGCCTTTATTTCTGAGATATGGCAGAAACATCTTACCGGTACACATGGAAAAGTAAGATTATGAATCCACTCGCATGGTGCAAACAGTGCAAACCATCACTCATCCCTCCAGCCTCCTCCTCCCTCCCCTTCTCCCCCTCCTCCCCTCCCCTTCCTCATCCCTTCCCCCCTTTCCCCTCCCCTTCTCCTCAGCTGCTCACAGGCCTTTCCATACTGCAACTAACAGAGCAAAAAAGGAATAATCACACTGTTAAAAAAGATTCTGGTCAAAGCAAAAAAAAAAAAATAGGGTGAAAAGAAAGCCACACTGAGATGAAGACATTTTGTTTCAACCCTTAATTCTTGAGTAAATTCAGGCAGATGACAAGTTTCTCATTTCTCAGTTTCAAACTTGTAAAATAGGGATCATCTAGCTCACAATTACTGTAAAATGGGCAAGGCATGATTTATGCTACTAACCTTATAGGACTTTTTGTGAAGAGGCATGTGATAGAGAATGCATGTGGATAACATCCACACAAGTATGTCTAAAAATAAAACAGAAAAACTAGACCCAACAGTAACACCTTCAGGCATCCAAGATAGTACACGTCTTATACCTCTTCTTTGTTTCTTATCCTCTTAGATAAAAGCAGACACTAAGTGTCACATGGGCTCAGGCCATAAAGATTTACTGGTAGCTGTTTAAATCTACTAGTACATTCCCTCTCTAACAGGGGCATTCCCTTGGGCTTGGGAGTCACTATTGGACTACGCCTTCCGGAGCATCCCTGCCACAGTTTATCAGTGACCACAACACAGGGCACACTCAAGTGAAGACAAGAGATGAGAGTCTGAAATCAAGAAAAGACGAAACATTCTGTAAAAACTCAACAAAAGTTTTAAACTTCCCAATGAAGGCAGTAGAGAAAAAGGAAACAGGACAAGAAGTGGCAGAGCAGCTAAGAAAGGAGGTAGGACGTAGAATGAATGGTTATTCATCATGAACTGAGAGGCTGAATCCACCATAGTGCCCTACAAGGAAAGAGGGTGAAGGATTGGGAAACAATCGAGAGTTTGCAAAAGCATCTGCAGACGTAGGGAAAGACAAAACACACAGGTCAGCACCACATGGACAGATGGGAGGGAAGCTCAGCCAAGCCTGACTCCAGAGAAGATTTCTGGAGGGTCCTGCTGCCGTGGAGGAAAAGCTTCTAAGGAAAGGAGGTAGGAGAGAAGGAAACCATGGTGCCACTTCTTCTCTACAAAGGAGAGAAAGTTTTTCTAAAAGAGCCTTGTTTATAACAACTTCACGATTTCTCCAGATTCAGATGAAACAAAACATTTCATTAAGAAAAAAGTGTGTGTGGATATTTATTTAATAATACTTTATTATTTATTCTATGATTTATAACATATACTTATGCATGCATACATGCTAAGTCACTTCAGTTATGTGTGACTCTTTGCAACCCTATGGACTGTAGCCCACCAGGTTCCATCTGTCCAAGGGATTCTCCAGGCAAGAATGCTGGAGTGGGTTGCCATGCCCTCCTCCAAGGGATCTTCCTGACCCAGGATCAGACCCACATCTCTTACATCTACCTGTATTGACAAGGGGGTTCTTTATCACTAGCTCCACCTGGGAAGCCCCAACATACAGTGATACCAATATATGCTTATCACTGATGTGGATATATATTTGACACATAAATTGATATTCATATTCATTTATATTTAATAATAATAGAATAATAAACTATCATTGGAGGAGAGGAAGGGCATGGGGTTGAAACTGGGACTCCCCAATATCTAGAGAACGGAGAGAGAAGACAACAATTAAAACATGAAAAGGGAACGAGTGAAAGCAAGAGAAAACCTAGGAACATGTGGTCCCAGAAGCCAGGAGAAGAATAGTTCCAAAAAGAAGGCAATAGATAGACAGTTGTATCAAATGCTGCTGAGACACAGATAAAGAGAGATACCTGAAAACAACAACTCCTGGCTTTCAAAGACAGGGGAAACTGATGATCTAACCATGCAACATAAGGTTGGGATGGGCGACCTCCTGGAGGGGGTTCAAGAGAGTTTTTGAGTATTTACATTGTGATGGGAAACAGAAAAATAGGGGCCAGCTGAAGGAAGCTTTGTAGTGGGTTTACCCTGGTACGTTTCTGATGGGTCATGCCTTGGGCGATTGGGAAAATTTAATGAAGAAAGAACAAAGTAGTCATATGGTCCAGCAACCCTGCCCCTGGGCATGTAACCTAACAAAACTATAATGTGAATAAGTATCTGCACGCCTGTGTTCACAGCAGTGCCATGTACAATAACCAAGACATAAAAACAGCCTTAGCATCCATCAATAGATGGGTGGATAAAGAAGACATGGGGTCTATCTATCTGTCTATCTATCTACAATAGAATATTACTCAGCAAAAAAAGAATGAAATGATGCCACTTGCAACAACATGGATGAACTTAGAGATTATCACACTAAGTGAAGTAAGCCAGAAAGCGAAAGACATATACTTATATGTGGAATATAAATATAATATTATATATATATACACAATATAGCTTATATGTGGAATCCAAAATGTGACACAAATGAACTTATCTATGAGACAGAAACAAACTCACAGACATAGAGAACAGACTGGGGGGTGCCAAGGGGAAGGGGCTGGGGGAGCCATAGAGTGGGAGTCTGGGATTAGCAGATGCAAATTGTTGTTTACAGCATGCATAAACAAGGCCCTCCTGTATAGCACAGACAACTGTACTGAATATCCTACAAATAAACCACCATGGACAGGAATATGAAAAAGAATGCTTACATATATCACATCATGTGAAACGTATGTCTGCATGCCAGGTTGCTTAAGTCATGCCTGACTCTTTGTGACCCTATAAAGAGAGATACCTGACAGAGGGATATGACAGAGGACATGGCTCCTCTGTCCATGGGGATTTTCCAGGCAAGAATACTGGAATGGGTTGCTGTGCCCTCCTCCAGGGGATCTTCCAGACCCAAGGATCGAACCCACTTCTCTTATGTCTCCTGTATTGGCAGGCTGGTTCTTTACCACTAGCGCCACCTGGGAAGCCCATAGAACATATATGTATATATACACACACACACACACACAACTGAGTCATTCTGCTCATTCTGAGTCATTCTGTTGTACAGAAGAAATCAGCACAACATTGTAAATCAACTTTATTTCAATAAATTTTTTTTTAAAAGAAAAAGCTTGAGACACAGAAGAGCAGGACTAATGAATAACACAGTAATGGAGAAGGATGAGACCTAGAGCACATAGGAGGGCTGGGCGTTACACAAGGACAGTTCACCATGGCAACAGAAGAGAGGGCAGAATAGAGCTACACACACATCAACGAGGGTAAAGGGAGCCAAACAAGGTTTACAGCATTCCTGAAGGTGCGATCCAACACTAAGAGAAACAATAATGGATAAACTACAATTTTTTTTTTTTTTTTTGGGCAGTTTACAAATCACCATGATGATCATGGTCATCATCCCTAATTTACAGTGTTTAATTCTGGTCAAACTTATGCATGGCCTTAGTTAGTCTTCACAACAAGGCTATGAAGAAATACTTATAGCCCAACCTTCTAGATTTGGGAAAACAGATTTAAAGAGATTAAGAAGCATGACTAGGAAAAAAAAAAAAAAAAGAAGCATGACTAGGAAGGTGTCTAAATTCAGGGTACAGCCTGAAACTTGTCACTGCATTAAGCCTTCCCCCACCCACGTTTGGGCCACGGGGCTTTCAGAAATCTACATGGGCAGATTAGTTAAGAAAGAAGGAAAAAGAAGAAAGAAGTAAAAAGTGGCCCCTTCCTAAGCCAGTTCTATTTCTCCCACCTATGTCACTACTGGCTTTGTTTCAATTTTATTAAAAAAAAATAAAATTTATCTACAGGAACACTGCTAGAGGTGAGAGGTGAAGAAGTAAAGCCACTGGAATGCTGAATTTTAAAATATTATTCCCTAATAACCCTTTCAGCTGGGTCCTTTATTACTATTCTCAACATATATATATTGGAATTCCTTGATGGTGTAATAGATACCACTGTAACATCACTTCAGCTTTTGCCTTTCAAAGCCCAGATAATGAGGCTTATTCATCTAAGAAAGGCTCACTCATCACATGACGCCCTGATATGATGCTGAGAGCAAGTGGACAAAGAGATCCTGAAAAGACAATTCAAGTGTTTGATGCTCTGATGAAGATACTAAACAAAATGTATATAATTGGTACCATAAAGATAACCTTAGTTAGAATTAAGATATATTTTTTCTTAAACCCTGAAAAACCAAATGATGAATTTGAACAAAGTCTGGCTAGTTTAAAAAAATTATTAATGTTTCCTGTGTCTCTAAAATTGCATTTGCCATGCCAAGTTTCATAGTCAATTAGAAAACCCATAAATATACATCAGTTAATCAACCCAGCTTAATGTTTTTTAACAAAATATATTTCTCCACATGATTTAAATATATTAGGCTTCCTTAAGGTTGGGGAAATGCTTTGAAGTAGTTAAAGTATTTCTTAGAGTCCAAAGAATAGCTTTGGACTGAAAGTCATCAACTGAAGACCATTTGGTGGATAAGATGTCCTCTTAATTTTGTAAATTCAGGGAAAAAGAAACCATACAAAATCTATATACATTCTCTTCCCTGATATGTGAGGAACAAATGTTACAGTCAGCAAGAAAGTGCATATAATTGTAATTATCTTAAGTGGAAACTCCCATGGGAGTTTTCAGTGGAAATCCACAAAATAGAAATTATTCTGGGAAAATATCCCAACAGAGAACAGTACATGTGGAACAATCCCCTGAAGGCCATGGGTGATGCCTGGAAAAAATGCCCTGATTGACCACAAGTCAAGGCCATCCCCAGGGTATGTTTTCAACCTTCCCTTTGCTGAACATTCTGGAGAAAGAACCAAGGAAATGCCTTTAACTCACTAAACTATTGTAGCTCTCCAGTAAAGAAATTCTCAGAACCACATGGGATGTCAGGAGGGAAGTTAGGGGCAATACATTGGGATTTTAGGCCCATAGTTATGTCCAACAGAGTTGACGCCCAAACAATGAACTTCAGAAAACAACACTGAACAAAATCACTACTAGGCTGAAAACACAGAAATGTATATAAACATACATCTTATTCATTTTGTCTTCTTCATTAGGATATACGGCTTTCTGAGAGTCACTTGCTTCTATTTTAAAGATAATACAATGACTCAAAATGATAGAGCAGGTAGCTTAAGAGGCAACTAATAGAATTATTGTTCTTTTTTCGCCTAAATTTTATTTTATTGGAGTATAGTTGGTTTACAATGTTGTGTTAGTTTCTGGTGTACAGCATACTGATGCTGCTCTACGTATATACATATATGTATGTGTGTGTGTGTGTGTGTATATATTTTTTTCATATTTTTCCATTATAGTTTATCAGCAGATATTAAATATAGCTCCCTGTGCTCTACCGTAGGACCTTGTATCTATTCCTCTTTTTATAAGAGCTTGCATTGCTAACCCCAGCCTCCCACTCTCTCCCTCCCCCATCCGTCCTCCTCCTTGATAACCACAAGTCTGTTCCCTGTGTCTGTGAGTCTGTCTGTTTTGTAGATTGCTGTTCTTTACTTTTAAATAAGGTGTTTTACTCCAATTCTTTTATGGTGAATGAATAAAAATCCACCATTTAAACCCAAAAATATTTAAATAAATATATTCATTTATCCATTCCTAAATACACTTATTCATGCATGCATACTTTTATATATTCATCCCATGCCTGAATCAGGCTACTTGTGAACACATTAAAGAAACAGCAATGATCCTGTACACTAGAATAGAATGAGGTGCCCGGCATGTGGTCTCAGAACAAATATCTGCAGCTTCCCAATGGGATCCCTCATTCTCATTCTCATAGAGGAGTTGGGGTCTCTCATGCCAGAGCATTCAAATATAAAACATCTCCATACCTGTGGGCCTGGCCTGCTCTCCATCACCTCCTAAGAAGCACCTTCATCATTTAAAATAGGCAGAGATTGCCAGTGGCTAAAAACATTCACAGAGGCCCAGGTCTCTTGAGAGGCAGGAATATTTTGTACCATTTCTTCGAGAATTCCATCAACTGCTGTTGTTGCTCTGTCTTCCCCGGCTCCCCCCAGCATTACAGAGCTGCCCTGACAGATTCCACCTTCTCTGTATCTTTTCCAGTCACCGATTGTCCTGTTTGCCCTAACATTTCCTGCCCAGGACACACGCCAGCCACCCCCAAGCAACAACCCAACCACAACCTCATTCCTTGATAAACAGACCAGAACAATAAAACAACAAACATTTATTTAAGGAAAATCCTGTACCAGGAACCACACTAAGTATTTTTCATATGTTATCACACTTATTTTGTGATATAAACCTATAAAGAAATCCCCATTGATTCAACAAACAAAATAAGATTCAAAGACATCAAATCACATGCCAAGATCAAACAGCTTGAAAGCAGTACCCCCATCATGAGATCTGCCAGGGGGTCCATCCAGAGATAGTACTTGAGCAGCTACAATTTCCTATAACCAGTATGAACAACCACAAAAATATAAAATGGATGGAGTCCAGATCAGTGTTTCTCAGGTGTGAATACCACGCACCCTGTTTTTAAAAGGCAATCATTTTGCAAGGCTTGTAGCTAGAAAATTAAGCATAAGTTTTCATCAGGTGCAAACAGCAGAAGAGCCTGCAAAGAATGCAGAAATAAGATTGTGCTTTAGGAATTAAGCCAACAAATCATCTTGGTGATCTGAGCAAATCCAAATGGCCATCTTAGATATGGGCCAGCTTCCTGGATCCAGGATTGGATCCTTGGGGAGGTACTAAAATATTGAACAAATTTCAAGAACGTGGTTCTTCCAATTTAAACAAAGAATGCATTAATAAATTAAATATCCCCAAGCACCTAAAATTAAAAAAAAACAAAAAATAAATAAATGAACATGGCAAATCTCAGAGCTATAGAAAAGGAAAGTCAGACAAATGTCTGCACCCACAGAATCCCTACAGGAGAAAGAAGTCCATCCAGTTAGACTAAAATGGGTTTCTATTGTGGAGATGGATAAACGGCTATAGGTGACTAACATGGGAACATACTCCACTCATATAATTCTCTTCTAAGAAGGCAGCTCCCTATGGAGCTTAGCCACAGACAGAGAACACGGCACCAGGGCAATGCAAATACTGGTGCCATTTGCCAGTGGTCATCTAGGGCAACCACTTAGTTCTGGTGATAAAAGCCTCCTGTGTGCTTGATCAGCCAATGGTCCCTGACGTTTCTGAGCCAAAATCTTGGACTTCACCAAGATGAACACCATTGAATGGGGGTCATCACAGGTAACAGCCTTTGTCTTTGAGTGACTGAAACAACCAGCTACACCTTTGTTTGTGTGTATTTACCTTTTCTCCATCTCTCCCAGGTTCTCCTTTGTAACCTGGCAGTCCTTGTGCTCCCTAAATTAACCACAAAATAAAAATCTGTTAGTTATGTACTTTGGTTCACTAGAAACAGTACCTCTAAAATAAGAAGACACAGACCACGTACTTGTATTCCCGGGGATCCTGGAACACCTGGTGATCCTGCTATTCCCTGATATCCCTGAAGAGAAGGAAACAAGAAATAATTATTTCATCATATTCACAAAGGGAAGCCCTCCATTTCAATTTTCTTTTTGGTTTCGCCACGCAGCATGCGAAATCTTAGTTCCTCGACCAGGGATCAAACCCATGTTCCTTACAGTAGAAGCACAGAGTCTTAACCACTGGACCGCCAGGGAATTCCCAGCCTTCCATTTCAGAATTCACTCTTCCTCACTGTTCTCACACCTACAACTTCACTTAATGACTGTTTAAGAAGTTTGAGAAACCACAACTACCAAGGGGCAAACGCTTAATAAGGAATGCACATCGTCCAGTCTTTAGGAAAACAGTATTAACTATCTCTAGCTCAATAAAATTATCGAGAAATGCTTCACTGCAAAAGAAGGCTTTGAGCAGGAAATACAGAGTCAATGTTCAGAGTTCCTGGAGAAATGTTCTGCACATTAGAAACACATTCAATGTATTCGAAAGAAAAGCATCTAGGATTGGAGGATTAAACAAATGTGACACATTTTAAAACTACCTGATTATCAGTTCAGTTCAGTCACTCAGTCGTGTCCAACTCTTTGCGACCCCATGAACTGCAGTGTGCCAGGCCTCCCTGTCCATCACCAACTCCTGGAGTCCACCCAAACCCATGTCCGTTGAGTCAGTGATGCCATCCAACCATCTCATCCTCTGTCATCCCCTTCTCCTCCTGCCCTCAACCTTTCCCAGCATCAGGGTCTTTTCCAATGAGTCAACTCTTGGCATCAGGTGGCCAAAGTATTGGAGTTTCAGCTTCAACATCCATCCTACCAATGAACACCCAGGACTGATCTCCTTTAGGATGGACTGGTTAGATCTCCTTGCAGTCCAAGGGACTCTCAAGAGTCTTCTCCAACACCACAGTTCAAAAACATCAATTCTTCAGTGCTCAGCTTTCTTTATAGTCCAACTCTCACATCCATTACATGACCACTGGAAAAACCAGATTATGGTCATCTGCAATAAATTATGAATGCTATTCTTCAGGATCAGTCTATAACAGACTTTGGGTTGCCTATTTAGAAAGTTCACCCCACAAACACGGCTATGATGTGTCCCTCTACCTCCCAAGGCTGAGCTGTCTGCTAAGGTCACTTTCAAATCCATTGTGTCCTACACATCCTTCCAGAATTTTGAAACTTGGTAAAACACAACTTTTTCAGACAGACACAGACTATTCAATCTTCACTCCCTCCATGGCCACTAAACTCCAAAACAAACTTCAGACCCTCAACACTTGCCCAAGTTTCCCCGGATCAGTGTCAGGTTGACTTGGACCACCTGGCACCTGCAAACATTTCCCTCTCTTATTCACATCCCATCTTTCTTAGATCTTACTGTTCAGGTACAGTTTTCTATTGTCAATGATTATTAACACAGATTTCATTAATGTCTCCAATAACACCCTAATTCTTAAACCCAAAAGCTTCATTCCCATGTGGCTATTCATGAGTGTCTGCATGGATCTTTGTATCCACCCAGTCATGTGTCAGTACATTTTCAGCTGCAATTTTAGAGACACCAGAAGTCCCTGTTTTTCCATTCCAATTTTAAAATATTCCTTTTACTATCCTTTGCTAACTCTGATAACAATAATAGCAACAATAATGGTGCCTTCGAAAGATCAGTCTCAGATTATTATTTTTCTCTTTTTCTATACTTTCTCATTTTGTAAAGTGCTCTCAGCTACTCCCAGAATGGGGGTGACTATGATTTCTATCACCAACCATCAGTCTTCCCCCATTTGCTTGTTCACAGAATGTATCATTATGTTTTCTCCAGTATTCCTTAAACTCACATATTTATCTTGAGTCCACTGGCCCCACACTTAAACATTTTACTCCACCCCATGAACAAGTCTCAAAACGAACTTCTTCAAAATCCATACAAAGCAACCTGCAATTTCCAAACCCACCATCCGCTCTTTAGAATGGCACTGTCTCTGCGTCACTGGATTTTGCCCCCTTGAGATGAAAGACGAAGAATCATTTATTTCTATATATCATTGAACAGAGCATCTGCTGCATATTTTGTCAGCCAAACGTTGGAAAAATTCACCTCCAAGTCATCCACACAGAATGCAAGTGTAAAAACTCTCTTTCCCCAAGGAACCACATTTGCTTGTGTGGCTTCTGGAATTGAAACTGCAGTAATACCAAGTGGTTCATGCTCTCAAGATCAGGGAGGAGAAAGAAAAGCCATGGACACAGCTTGTTCAGCCTGGAATCTCTGCCACTCTAGTCATCACTGAATTTCCTTCTCTCTACCTTTGGAATCAGATGGGCCTGGAATTGCTTTCCAGCTGCCACTGCTAGCATGCGCCTACACAGAACCAGGTCCATTAAAAATGCCACCACTTAGGGGGCTCCTTACATCCTTCAAAACCCTGTGTGCACCATCTGGAGAGGGTGACGTGACTTACAACATGCTACTATTATTGGGAAAAAGAACAATAGTACCAATGATTTATACACTATTAATCATGTTCTAGACTATATACTTCATATATGTTAATCCACTTAATCCTCACAGCCACCTTTTAAGGTCGGTTGTACATTATCCCCATTTGCAAATGAGGAAACTGAGTAATTGCC